>NW_026125546.1:3000000-3747500 GCF_943737965.1 Phodopus roborovskii
AACAACTAGGAATAACAGCACCATAGGGAATGGAGAAGGTGAATCTACAACTAGAATTGTCAGGAGTTCAGGACCATGTGGTCACCATCTTTCACCTTTAAAAGAGCAGGTCACTGAAGAGGCCCAGCACTGGCCTATAAAAAAGCTTAGAACAGTCCTATTGCTTGGACAAAGATTGGTGTTTTTCTAGGTCACATTGGCAACAAGCAGAGGAAGAAGCTGGAGAACAGTTACTTTGACCAGAATGTGTTGTTTGGAATTGTATTTTTTGTTCCTTTCAAGTTCCAATAGTTATACATGGAGTGACTGAGTGTACAGTTAGCACTCAGTCATTTTTGTAGCAATAAAATACTATTGGCAAAAATAAAAATCCATGTTTTCTTGACCTGGATACTGCTGCAAAACACAGTGCGCTTTTGATAATAAAGTTAAGATCCAATGTTTTTGAGACACGGGGCAGTTTACTAATCTCAAGTGTGTAAACATACACACCTGCACACATCCTTGAGAATATATATAATCTCTACTTTAAAAAATGGGGCAAGCAGGCTGAAACATAAAATTACTGACCACTTTGCCACATAGCAAATAGGATAAGTTAAATGGCTTCCTGTGATCTGTGTACTTAGAGATTTCCTTACTAGCTTTTTG
Source organism: Phodopus roborovskii (assembly GCF_943737965.1). Lineage (NCBI taxonomy): Eukaryota > Metazoa > Chordata > Mammalia > Rodentia > Cricetidae > Phodopus > Phodopus roborovskii. The sequence goes on from NW_026125546.1 coordinate 3,000,652, forward strand.
TTTTGTCTTTTTATTATATTTCTTTTAAGACAGTGTAAAAGGTGTCACTGAAATCATTGCCATCACCTAGTCTTCCTATTTCTAAGAGACAGGCAGTCTTCTGAAATAAATGTAAATCCTTCCTGTTCAAGCCTTAAGTTTTAACAGTGTGTGTGTCCTGAACTAATGTATAACACTGCTAAGTACTTTAAAAACATTTAATTCCTTATGAAAGTATACCATAAAGGAAAAAAAGATTTTGTTTGTTCCTTTCCAATCAGAAAAAATCCATTGGTTTGTTTAATAAATGTAATAAATGTCTTTCTTAAATATGCTCTCTATACTCAACATATTTTGCAACTTTTTCAATATTTGGACCAATCCATAGTACTTCCGGTAAGTAAGCAAGAGCTCTCAACACACTTGACAACCTTTCCCACCCAACATGGGTAGGCACCACTTGACCCTAGACAACTACTGAAAATGTGGTTCTCAATAGCATCATTAGCAACAGCCAATGTTTCATGTGGTTTTTAATAGCATCATTAGTGACAGCCAACATTTCACGTGAATTTCACAGATGAGGTCCATTATTATAATAAATTACCAAGTTGGACTATCCTTCAACATTTGAATTTTGGCATAAATTAAACAAGACTTGCCCTGAGCTTGATGCCCTAGTTCTCAAGTGCTTTGCTTGGGGAGTTGCTAGGCCATTCTACTTTTCATATGTGGTTAAAATGTCCTGTGGGAAAAAAAATTAAAAAGACAAGGGACCAGGGTGGAATCCGGATAGCAAACTGTGCAAAGGCTCTGCTTGTAGTCTTTGAAGATGAGAGTTGCAGATTCAAGAAGAAATGAGTCGGTTTAGAAAAGCATGTGACTTGAAAGCCATTAAAATTAAGCCCAGCTCCTGTACCTATCCCAACAGCGTGCTTGTGATGCTTGGATCTCAGAGGATGCCAACATGGACTTCAGAAAATCTTCAAATTCCCAAAGGCTGTATTCAGCCTTTGGATGTGTGTATTTCTGAGAACAAAGTGCCTGGCTCCAACAAAGCCATAAAAGGAACTCCCTTTCCCTGAAACTTTGAAAAACTCCTGCTGTAAGGGGAAAATGAGGAAAACTGAGAGCATGTACTAGCGGGTTCCACAGAAACCCCAACAGGAAGTGAGCAGTTGTGGGCAGTGCAGGACCACTGTGAATCTGATACTTGGACAGCAGCAGTGTGTCTGGGTGGATGGGACCCACAGTGTCTGAGTTGCATTTGTAACCAATCTCATGACCTTCTTTGCTCTTCTTTCTGAAGAAGCCGTTCTAGTGATCCCCGGCCCTGTACACCTTAGCAACCAATGCCAATAGTTCACACAGCCATACCAGCAGCAGTTTTCAGTTCAGGGAACTCTAATGTAAGCAAAGTTGGTGTAGAATATCCACTGGCATTGGAATTTTCTAATTCATCATGAAGGCTCCAGTCAGTAATGTTCCCTCTGATGCTGAAAAATGAGGCTGAGAGGAGTTTAGGAAATATTGTGTTATTTCAGCACACCAGACATCTAAAAGATGAAATAGAAACTTCACTGGATATTTGCTTTGGCTGCTCCATCTCAAGGATGCATAACACCCAGTCTTCAAGATAAAAACAGACATGCTGTGTTTTCCTAGACTAATCCTTTTTTCTGTTGCAAGCAGCAAGCAGAGCTCTTTGCCTACCAAGCAAGGAATGGTGGTCGTGATTATGGCAACCAACAAGAAGAACTTTCGGAAGAGAGGATGGATTTCTAATGTCAAGTCTATGCCATTGTGTTCAAATGGACGTAGAATTCTAATTACTCCCTATTCAACCATGGTGGTAACTATCATTGGGACAGCATGCTGCTTGGTTGTACTGGGGATAAAGGAGTTTAGCATTTCACTTCCTAGACAAGTCTCTAACAAGTGGTCCGAAAGTAGCCATTTTAGAGCCCTTTATCTAAAGATAAAATTATGCTGCCAGTAGAGAAACAACATCCAGCACGTTCTATTGCTAGTCTTGTTTCATTCAGCATTTGGGCAATGGCTAATCCATTAAGAAGGGGCTCTTGTTCCTGGGTCTTAAATTGGGGAGGACTCAGGAAAAAGTAAGCTATGGAAGCCATTTCTAGGCCTACATCAGAATGAGGCACTTTGTAAAAAGTGCCTCTTGTGCTGGAGTTATATAGTTAGCATACATTAGCTTGGCCCCTACCCCAGAACAAGATGGCCATAGGTGAGTACATGTCTTACACATAGGAGGAACTCAAGCATCTATGTTGAGTGACCACAGCATAACAATGAATTTGAGCATTAAATCATTGGCTACATGACTTTTCTGCTGACCTGGAGTTTATTCTTTCCTTGGAACCTGAAGGAGTGGAGAGCATAAGGCCGACACAACTTCAGTAACGTGTTTGGTGAGCACTTAGCTCATATCATATCAATATCTTAACACCTTACACATGTTAATTCTCACAACAACCCAATCCACTTCATAAATGGTAAACAGAAGTCAAGAGAGCTTAAGTCATGTTTCTAAATCATGTGGCTTGTTAGTGGTGGACCCTGGGTTCAAATCCAGGATGTTTCATTTCAGTATCTATAGTCTTAATTACTGTTCCAAACCATTGCCTTTGGAACACAGAGAGTGAACAAAAGCCTCGCTTTAAAACATATATGTATTTTGAGAGGGTATTTCATGACAAAAATGCAATAGTGTGCAATGACTTGCAGAGCACTGGCCTTGGAATCAGTGATTTTTCTCACATCACGCATGGCTCAACCTCTCTAAGCTGACGTTAAACTGAGGGTAATACTCCTTGCCTCAGAGAGGGTTTCAGAGGATTAAGTACAGCTTTCAGTATGTTTGGTACACATGGTAATGATAAGGATAATGATAATAATTGACATTTATTGAGTATTTGCAATGTACTTACTAAACATCTAATAAATTCTAATCAAAATAGGTTGGTGTGGTCGATATCTACCACATTTAGATGGTTTTTAATCTCCTCTAACAATAGAGACTATAGTCACCACCATTGGATTCAAGGACTTTGTAGAATAACGTTTATCAACAAAAACTAATAGTTAACTTTAAAAAATAATTCTTTCTATGAAAGCTCTATACACTACAAAGCTGTTTTCAATCAGTGAATTGAAGACAGCTAGCCAAATGTTTTTTTGCATTGCCTCCCTGTTGACTGGAAATTTACATTACCAAATGACTAGTCAGTAAACATTTTTACACCTGCCTTAGCCATGTCTTTGCATACACAGAGGAAAACCTAATGTCAACTCTAGGTGTTGTTCTATCTTTCAAACATTATGAGACAATGTGGAAGTAAGGCAGAATGGAGACATCAGTAGGTCATGACCAGAAAGGATATATAAGCTCTTTCATGAACCACACTTAGACTTAGGGTACCCACAGTGTTACTCTAACTTGCAATGAGAGCCAAGAAGTCTGGCATCACAATGAAAGCACTATGCCAGTAGTCTTTATGCAGCAGTAATCCCCAAAGGTCAACCAGTGGTAGCATCTTGATTCTTCGGGATTTCATAATAAGGGAACGGCTGTTGTTTTGCATCCTCCTGTTGAAGCTGAATAGAAAGCTTTGGCAAGTAGATGGAGAAGTGGGACCCCAAGGAAAATATGGTAAGAGGTAGGTGGAATTTCAGGATCATAGCCAAATGCAGTACAGACCTGGCAAGGAGCTGGGAATGAAAATGAGCCAATATGAGTCTCTAACCTTCGGACTAGGACTATGAATTAGGGGATCTGAGAGAAGACTGCCACAAATTTAATCAAGTACTTCCTCAATATCATATAGAAACCAAAGACAGTGTTGGGGAGTGTGGAGGCCTTGGAACAGTAATGGTTTATGCTACAAGTCTCTTGGTACACTAAAATACATAACTCTATTCTAGGATCTGCATATGGTCTCAGGGTTCTCCTGAAATAAATGTAAGGTATTTGTATAGGTGTGCATATATGCAATTGGGGAGGGGGGTAACCTCTTTTACTTGATTCTCAAAGTAGTTTTCTATCCAAATTACAGTATAACCACAGCCAGTGAACTCCATATAGGATTAATAATTTGGAATTTACATTGAAAAGGTGCATTTACCTACATATTTAATGCCACAAAAAACCACTAATATTGTTAAACCAAAGCATTGTAGCATGTTGCAACTCTTCATAACCGAAGAGAACTCAGCTAACAATGAGAACTACCTGCTTTAATGACATAACTTAGCAAAGAGACAGAAGCCTGGTCAGCAGGCTCAGAGTCCCCCTTACAAACACTGCATCTTCCATCCTGGCCTCTGCCTCTCCATTCTTAATCTTTTGTTGTTTAGTACAGGTACTAAAATGTATACTGGGAAGAAAGTGGCTTTCAGATTTCTGTTTGCAAAGGGCTCTCAATCTAACAAGGTTTCTATGGCACAGGAAAAATGGATGCGTTTTCTTTCACAAAGTTAAAATTACTCAGTTTAAATACCTTTAAAGACAAAAGTTATTTGTCTACTACTTACTTATCATTGACAATGTCCTTATATGTTAAAGACAATGGTCAACGGTAGCTTGTCCTTTGTTTTTAATTCTGCTTGATCTATAGTGGCTCTCCACTTTCAGAAAGTGCAATCAAAAGTAGCACATGTAGCTGATATAAGTGTGGTAAGCAGATGGATCAGAAAAGCCTTTGTCCTCCAGCTACTCTTTTAGCTGATTTTTCCAGAGTGGCATTGGAACCAAATAGTCACAATAGGCTTGGATGTTTATCTGTTGTTAATGGGCACCTGGGTTAAACAGCAAGGATGGCATTTGGAGCTTTGCAGATCCATCTTTAACTGCAAAGGTGCCCAATTGTACATTTCAGTAAACGCTTACCAAAAGAGAGTTGACTTGACTCATTCAATGTGTATGAGAGCTTCTCGCACAGTTCTCTCCTCCCATGAGGCACATTCATGGTACCCAGCACAGGGCTCTGCATCCTATGTGGATGGGTGGCCACTTTTATACAGCAGTGACATATTAGACCATGGATCTATTTGATTTTATTCCCAACTTGCTCTGTAAGTGGCATGGTCGCTCAACTGGACTTTCCCTCTCCCTTTCAAGGAAAGACTCAAACTGTTCCTCTTGTCTTTGTTTAAAGACAGTAAGTGTGTGGGCTACTTGGGAAAACTGTCTTTAACATAATTATGTGCTCTGGGGAATTATGGAGGTGAAACATTTTCATCTTACCATAAACAGAAGTCAAGGCACTCTTCAGAATAACTATGTTTGCTACATTTCTCGCCTCATATTCTCATTACAGACATTTTCTAAAATCTATGTGCTTTTATTCTTTATGTATAATCGTCAATAAGGCTGTTTTATTAAATAACTTTCTTGCAAATTCATATATTGGAAAAACATTGAAACAAATGTGTACAACGATTATAATGGGAGAGAAAATACTATTAAACTCATTCACCATGAGAATGCCACGTAAAAAGAATTTTTGTATGACCTCTGTTCATGTAGCTTCTGACATGAACTTCCTCTGCTCAAGTCTATAGAGAGTAAAAGCTACCTCCAAGTGTCATTGTAAGGATGAAGTGTGCTAATATGTGTGCTCTAGCACCAGGCATGACACAGGACAATCAGTAATTTTGCCCAAATAATATCATTCTTATTATTGCACACTTGAAGTAGAGGGTATAGAATACTTTAGTGGCTGGGAAAAAGAGTACAACAATCTCACCTCATTTCTTTTCACCATTAACTTCCCTTCAATTCATCTCCATCACGGATTCCTGAGAGAACAGCAGGATATAAATACGTTCAATCATTCTTCATCTCAACCCTCCCAACAATCCTATCCGATCTCCCACGTATCTACATCTAGACCATACACTACGTGCACAGGCACGCACTCGCACTGACTGTCAATTTTTATGAGATCCTTTAAAAATTCCAGAAAGCGTCCTCTGGTGAGGCTCATTTTTAAGCTGACTTAGACTTTATTGCAAACAGAAGTGGAAGCAGTATGGAATGTCGCTTAAAAGCATGGGCCTTGAATGCGGACTACTTGGTTTCAAGTTCCAGCTCTATTTTGTTCAATTATTCATCCTTGCTCCACGTCTTTTTGTCTGTGAAGGCAGCTTTATGGGAAAGCCATGTGAGTTCATTGACAGGCAGCATATGAAACACTCGGTCCAGCACCTGGTGCCTTGTAAATGCACATTAAGCTTTAGCTGCCATTTTTTGCTGTAGGTGTATGTTTTGTCTCTGGGAGTCCCATTTGGGTCTTTACTGTTCTTTCCTCATCGTGTTTATGTGTTCCTCTACATCTCTGAACATGTGGAGAAGAATATAGTAGTTGTGTACAGTCTTTGTTAATTCTGTCTTCTCTGTCATTTCCTGTTCTCTTTCTACTAGCTGATAATCTCTTACCTCTGGGTCATGTTGTATTGCCATTTTGCTTACTTGGTGCCAGTGTCTAAATGTAGTTTGAAGTATTCCCCAAAGGTTCAGTTGCTAGAGGCTTGATTCTCATTTGGAGATATTTTTTAGAGATGAGACCTAATGGAAGATATGTAAGGTACTTGGAATCTTGCCCTCAGAATGGAGTAACATGGTTCTTGCAGCAGTTAGTTCTTATAAAATGAACAAAAATGTGCCTGTCCATAATGCAGTTTGTGCCCAAGCCTGTGATTTGTCCTTAGCAGAAGTGTTTAAAAAACAAACAAACAAACAAAAACACACCTGCTGTGATATTATTGTCATGTTGAAATATAACAAGAGAGCCATCACCTGAAACTAGGCCAATAGGACTTCTTGTTCATGTGTATTCCACTTCAAAACTATGAGTTAAATAAATACACACTTGCAAACATTTAGACATAGCAGCAGAAGCAGACCTATATACATTTTTATACTATAACTAGCTACTAAGCATTTTGAATTTCCTTTGATTGGTGTTGGATTTCTATTTGCCACATATTTGAGTTACTTGGAATAAATTTAGATACTTTGAAGCTTGCTTTTCAATAATGCGCACATACATTCAGAGAGGCTTAGGGCTATAGCTAATTTTGTCTGTGTTTGTTGAGGACTTGCCTGATGTCTCTTGTGCTGAGTTTTTCCACTGTGGCTGGTAGGAATAGAAGCTGCTCCCTCCCATTTGTCTCACCTGTTCTTTCCAGTGGTCCTTTCCTACATAAACCAGTTTTTTTTACTCTCAGGTGTATGCAAATCAGTTCTCAGCCAGAAATTTGTAGACATCCCTCCAATCCCCAACTTTGTAGATACCTACTTCTTCATAATAATGCCCTTCAAACACAAGTGACAGTTTACAGCATACCTGATACCAAAAGAAATGGAAAGTGGATAAATACTTATTTAGGCTACATTCAACTTTTATTAAGAAATCAATCTTTTGCCTTTTCTCTTTCCTCTTCTCTCTCATATCCCATCTCTTCCTTGCTTCCTCTCTCTGTCTCTTTCTTTCTCTGTGTGTCTCTGTGTATCTCTGTCTGTGTGCGTGTGTCTGTCTCTCTCTGTCTCTCTGTCTGTCTCTCCCCCACCTCCTCTCTTTCTCTGCCAGTAAAGCTGCCTTTCCAAAACTCTGTCCATCAAATTCTAAGTGTCTTGGCCTCTGTGATCACCAATTCTGTCTCTCTCAGCTGGACCACAATGCCAGGCTACTCCTCTACACATTCAACCATGAGACGCTCCAGTCATTAAGCTGCTGTAATCATAGGACTCGATTTCTTTGCTTCCCTTCTCTCAGGAAACGACAGACGTCTAGCTGCTGGAGGGGGAGAGCAAATCCAGCCTGGCTCCATCCTTTTCAGAAGCTGAAATCTTCGGCTATTACTTCCAAAAGCCACTTTTAGGTACAAAATATTATATTTAAAGGAATAACAAATGTAATATGTTACAGAACATACATGCTCATGTATAGTTACAGGATGTTATTAAATACATTCACCAATCTAGGCATGCACTATGTTAGGTTTTTCTTCTTCTTTTTGTTTTTTCCTTCTGAAAACATTTAGCTTTTGGATTATTGGCACTGGGCCAATTTTGTGTAAAATCCATGACTTTGGAAATTTTTATATAATTTAAAGTCCTAAATAAGATATAATTGTGTCTTTGTGAATGACTTGGTCAATTAAAAGTTTTGCTGAGAGAAGAAAACTTCATTATTTGTTGTTGTTGTTTTAACTCTGAATATTAACACCTTAAATTTCTCTTTTAGGATGTCATTACAAGGATAATTTCATATGCATATGAGGCTGAAGCATGAAAAGATGTCAAAGCAAGATTTAATATTTGTACATCTACATGTTTACATCAAGCATGATCACATTGTTCAACACTCAGTGAGCTTGTAGGAGGGTATGTGTCTGTGAAAGACATAGGAAACCCATGTGCACATGAATGATGAGTGTGAATTACACTCAATCTTTTGCTTAAATAAATACAATATTTTTTTTCTGAAGACAGAGAAGTGGGAATCCATGATTGGAAAAATGAGGACCAAAGACTTAGCAAAAATTACCCTCAGAATTTAATCACTGCACTTTGAGGCAGGTAAAATGCAGTGCAATGTGGGAAGAAATTTTCTTTGCATGGGAGTTGTTCAAATGAGAAATATTCCCTAGATCCACAAATTATGAGGTGTGTGTGTGTGTATGTGTGTGTATGTGTGTGTGTGTGTGTGTAAAATTATTCTTAAATCTTACATTTCCCCATTGAGACATTTATTGTTCCTGCAGAAAACCATATTATTTCTTATTCCTAAATCTGTCTTCTATTAAACTAGAGAAGCCTATAAATCAATAATAACCTTTTAGATATCAACCTCTCCATAATTACACCCTCCAAATCCAGGTAATTGTCTGCATGTTTTATATAAAAATAAATGGGGGGAGACATGTTCTGTTTGATTGGAATCAGGGTCTAAAGGTTTCAGTTGGTTTTCAACATTTGTGAAATTTGGCTTTATCTCTTTTATATTGCATTTAAATTAATTTATTTCACCCAGAGAAGCAAATAGAGCAAACAATGCTGGTCAGCTCTGCAGGAAAAACAAACAAACAAGCAAACAAACAAAACAAGCTGTCCATTAGGACTGGATGTGGATTTTATCATAGTGTGGCTTCCATTAAATACAAGAGTAAACTTATCAGCTAAGAAAATGTTTGATTTTAGTTGAATGAAGGTCTGCATATCTTTCTGATGTTTCTTCTATATGTCCCAACAGGAAGTGGATAAATGGCCACTCCAGACTGATCTTAGATTAAGAGACACCGGCATCTCGAAGCCATTCTATTTGTGGAATGAAAGGACAGCAACCAGAGAGGCCTGCGGCTGTTTTCCTCGATGCCTAGACTGTGTGCCAGCCATCTGTGTTCATTTAGACTCTGTGTGAGTGTGTGTGTGAGTGTGTGTGTGTGTGTGTGTGTGTGTGTGTGTGTGTGTGTGTATGGATGGAGAGGGCGGTGGGGAACAGAGCTCAGGTTGCAGGTCTCAGTGTGGGTTAGATACAGAATGAAACCTTCTGCCTGGTGCCTCCCTAACAAGACCCCTCATCTGCTGGTCCCTCCAGAGAAGTAATTTCACCAATACCAGCTGCGAGGGGAATGTTTTGTGTTCTCTTTATTCAAAGTGAAAGATGTTAAACAGAAATTTTCAGAAGCACTTTTGTTTGGAAAATGGGAAGGGAAGATCACGGAAACTGGAAAACATCCATGAAATTAGCCCGAAATCATGGCCAATCCTGATCATTTCCTGACGAGCTGTCTGTCAGTGAAGCCACAACAATAGTTGATTCAGGGCATCCTGGTGCTGACAGTGCCGCAGCACTGCTGATTAAGTATTGGTGCAACGGCTGGCATTGTCATGTTTTAACTTTTATACTTGCAATAGTGGCCACATGGCACTTTAGTCGTACTCATTGGTGTGACTCTCAGATGCATTTTTCCTAGCTGGAATTAAAAGAATATAGCTTTAAATCAAAGTCCTAAATATCTGTGGGAATCAACTATGACAGGGAAAATGAGAATAAGATATAGGACACATGTGGTCACACCCATGTCCAACTTGCTAAATAATTGTTGAAAACCTACCCAACACCGTGTGCATGAATAGGAAATGGATATGAGCTTATTTGGCTGTATACTTTCATTTATTTATTATTTACAACCCAGCTGCATTTAATTAACGTACATATTTATAAAATTTCACAACATTCCTATGGCCTCCAATAATATTACAGTATTTTTCTGATGAATCCTCTCCTCTTTTCCTCTCTCCTCTCCTGCGCTCCGTTCTCCTCTCCACTCCTCTCTTCTTCCTCTCTTCTGCTGTTCCCCCCTCTTTTCTCCTCTCTACTCCCCCCTCCATCTCCCTCACAGTTTCCATGTCTATAGCTTTCACTTATCTGACCTTCTTTGTCTTTGAACATGCGTCCATGAATGCGCAGTTCTAATCCTCACATCCTAACCAGTTGCCTGCCATGCCTGATCCTGGAACACAGTTTCCAATGTCACAACTGCCTACACCACAGCGATTTGCATTCCCGTCTTCATGTCAAATTACCCATTTATGAAACTATTAAAAGGTATGAAACTGAACTTCCTAAACTCTGCTCAAGGGGGACATTTTCTGTTTATTAACTGACTTAAAAACCTTCCCTAAAGCTTACTGTGAAAATAGCTCCCAAATTTCCAAAGAGCAAGAGCACTTCCTGCATTGCAGAGTGCTGTGTCTCACTGCAGACATCAACTGGACCCTCAGAAGCATGGGCACATTTACAGAATGTTTCACATACTTTGAGAATTACCTAAGATGAGAAACAGACTCACCTGGGTTAGCATTTCACCTTAAAAATTCACTGGCCCGAGTTTGCACACCACCATGTAAAGGATGCATAAGGAACTGTTTTAAATGGTTGTACTCTTGCTGTTCTGGTATTTGACAAATACCCTGAGAGCTTTCTTCCTAGGTGTAAAGCAGTTTCTTCCTAAGGGCTCTGATAAAATTCTTTTTCCACAATTTGAAAGTTGTAGACTCGGGTTACTCTGGCTTTTATTTTTCTTTTTTCTTTTTTTCTTTTTTTTTTTCCATGAATCACCCCCTCTAGTAGCTTCCCAGACTCATAGGAGTCTTAGAAATTGCAGGAAAGGGCTTTGTCCTCAAGCACCGAGTATGTGGATGGAGGAAGAAAAACTAATAAATGTAGAAGATAAATGGAGACCATATACTGTGGAGGAGGGTGATGAGAAAGGGTTTTGCCTGGCAATTGGGTGAGTGAACAGCAATGGTAGACATTTGGTTAGGAAAGGTTGGGATCTCTGGAAGGAAGAAAGCTGCAAAAAGTAAACATAAAATAAAAAAGCCTCTGTATGCGCAAAAAAAAAAAAAAAAGAGGTGCTACTATCTTCATAGACAGGCAAGAGTCCTGAGATAAAGAAGACACTGTATTCTTGAAAGTTATTCTAACAGAATTGGTATTTTACAGAGGAAAAGTTCAGCCCTTAAGAAGAATGAGGATATGTTGTGTGCAGGAAAATGGATGCATCTAGAGGTAATCAGATTCAGTGAATGCGTCTCAGAAATACAGGTTGCCTTTCATTAATGATGTCTAGATTTTAAATAGATACATAAGATCTCACACACATACAGGAACATACACATGCACATATAACATGGAAGTAGAAGTAAAATGTCAATGGGAATAGACAGGAGTAGCAGGCAGATGGGCAGAGCTGTGCACATTATATAATATACATATGAACCGTTTAGAAATAAATACTTCTTAAATTGGTGCTTTAGGAAAATCATTCTGACAATAATGTTGGAAAGTTGGTGGGGAGGGGCACAAACTCAAAAGATGAACTACATTGAACTACATCAAAGAGCTGTTGAAGTGATCTCCAGTGACCAGAGCTGCACTAAGCTTGTGACAGAGTTAATGAAAGGAGCCCAATCTTTAAGGAAATAAACAATATGGCAAACTAGACGCAGGAAATGAGTGGCAACAAGCCCAAGGTGGCATGGTGACCTCAGACCTAGGAAACTGAGAAATGGATGACGGCACAGGGGAAACGAGGACATTAGGTGCATGCGTGCGTGCGTGCGTAGGAAACACACTTTTTAAAGGGAGGGTGGAGATAAGAGTAAACAAGTCACTGAAATTGTCAAAGAGCCATTGTCTGATCAATAAAATTGGCTTTTAATTTCCCCTTGTGTGCTCTGGTAAGGAAACACAAAGTATTAAGGAGCGTGTGCAAATGTATCAGTGAACTCATATTTAAAAATCAAACATTCTGGGCCAGGGAGATGGCTCAGCAAATAAAAACACTTGCTGCCCAAGCCCAGTGAACTGAGTTTAATCCATGGGATCCATGTAAAAAAGTGGATGAAGAGAATCCATTTTACGAAGTTGTTCTGTGATCTCTATATCCATGTCGTGGCACACAAGTACACACACATGCATGTATGCACACATGGAAAAAATGAAGTGTAAAACGGTATATGAAACTGTAATAATCCACGGTGAAAACTTCTGGATATATACCTCCAAAGAATGGAAAGTAGGGCCCTGAACAGTTGCCCCTGTTCATAGCAGCACTGTTATAGCAATCAAAAGGTAGAAACCCAAATGTCCAAAACAACAAATTAATGAAGGAACAAAATGTGGGTCTATATACAATGAAATACTGTTAATAAGTTACATTTATGAACACATGGATATGCATGCCATAGCAATTAGTGGAAGAGGAGGCCATGAATTTGAAGGAGAGCAGGGAGGAGTATATGGGAGAGTTTGGAGGGAGGAGGAAATATAATTATATTATTACAATATCAAAATAAAAAAGTTCATGCTTAAAAAGAAATGATGCTCTGATACTTCGCATAACAGGGATAGGTCTTGAGGACATTAAACTTAGTAAACTTGGGCCTGGCTGTCACTCAGTACCAGAGGGTTTGTCTAACATGTTTAAAGCCTGGATTTAATTCACGGCACCACAAATTAAATAAGCCAGACACACAAAGACAAATGTCATACGGTTTCTCTTATATGTGGTACTTACAGTAGTCCAAGTCATAAAGATACATAGAACGGTAGTTACCAAGGGAACTGGCATCTGCTGTTTAAAAGAAACAAAGTTTTTTCTTTTTTTCTTTTTTCTTTTTTCTTTTTTCTTTTCTTTCTTTTCTTTCTTTTTTCTTTTCTTTTCTGTTTGTTTTTTTTTTTTTTTTTTGGACAGGATTTTTGATTGGTCTTTATTCTTTTCTTTTCCTTTTTTTAATTAATTTATTTTTTACAATCCAATCCCAGTTCCCCTCCCTCCATTCCACCCTCTCCATCCACTCCTCCCTCCTCCCATCTGCCCCCCCCAGAGGGTAAGGCCTCCCATAGGAAGTCTGCTAAGTCTGTCCCATCATCTAGTTGAGGCAGGACCAAGGCACCTTCCCCCCCCCAATACTCCTGAAGACATAGAGTTTAAGCGTGTAACACAGTCTGGAGATGAATATGCTTACTTATCTGTATGTTTAAAATAGTTAGGATAGTGAGTTTTATGTTAAGTATGTTACCTTTTTTTTTTTTTTTTTCAAGTGTTTTGCCCTGGGTATTAGCTTAGTTCTTGACTGTAGTATGTAGTACTGTGCACCCAATCTCCAGTGCTGGGGGTGATTATCAAAGGGAAACTATGTATAAACACAGAGAGCAAATCAAAAAAAAAAAAAAATGTTTCAAGTAAACAAACGGAATCTGTATGCCTGGGTCATCTTAGACTTGGCCGGCTTACTAGCTCATCTGTAATCAAGGACAGTAATGAGCATTAGAAGAACTAATATTAAATTCCTTGGTATCTACAAATTCTCCATACACTCGAGTGTCCTCTCAGTTAAAAAATTACTCTTTGAACTTTTTTCCTCCCACAGAATTAGACCTCAGATATCCATGCACCTCACTCAGGCTGAACAGAAGATCTTCAAAGAGTTGCAGGGAACACAGGAAGGTAGAACAGTCAGGAAGCACCTCTGTCCAGATGCAGACTAAAGAAAAGAAAAACACAGTGGCAGCCACAGGCTACCTTTGACTGACAACTCTGCCTAGGCCTCCCGCTGTAATCCCAGAAACGTCTGGCACACATACAATATTGGGTTTGACTTTTCTTTAATGAATCTTTATAACTAAAAGTGTGAAAGCTAAAGCAGGACTTCTGAATTTGAAGTTAAGTGTGTCTATTGAGAGATGAGCAGCTGAAGGGTGCAGGAGATGGCTCAGCCTGTAAAGTACTTGTCATGCTAGCATGAGGGCCCACCTTTGATCCCCAGACTGACAGAAGAAATTCATGCACAGTGGCACATACTAGTAATCCCAGTGCTGGGGAGACAGGGACAAGAGGACCCCTCAGACTTGTTAGCCAGCTAGTAGAGCCTATTTGGAGAGTTCTGGCCAGTGAGAGTCACTGTCTCAAAGAAAGCAAAACAAAACAAAAAGAAAATGAAGGAGACAATACCTAAAGAGCACCAAAGATTGTCCTCTGTGTTTCACATGCACATGAACATACCCAACACACACATACATGCATACATGCATATGAACACACACACACACACACACATGCACGCATACACACAGAAATAGGCAGAGAATTTCAGTCTCTCAGCACTTCATTAGCAGAGAAGGCACTTGAAAGGAGGAACGAGAAACTGCCAGGGTGAAAAGCTATCACTGACACTAGTTTAAAAGGAAGACTAGAAATTACTCGAATTGTTGAGCATGTAATTAGAAAGATCTCAAGATCATCATAAGTGCTGCAAAATCACTTAGCATTTTGCTAACTAATGATAATCCCTGATTTATGTAAGAAAGAGTTCCCTACCACAGTGTTGATCAAAACCAGAACTACACTAATGGAAAAGTCCTTCCAAAAATAGTCTAAGTGACCAAATCTCAGGTTCATTTTTTTTTTTTCATGGACATTGCAAAGCCGGGCTCACAAAATCAGATGTTACTAATTGCAGCAATAATTTATATGTTGACACAATTACAAAGTGTAAGGAAACTCCAAGGTCTTACAGTGAAATGGAGACCAGAATCCAGGGCTCCTAAACTCCGAGGTATGTATGAAAATCACTGCATACAGTCCTACTACAGGGAACACAGATCAGCCACAGAACCCCAATAATAGCACTGACCTCAATACCCAATGTAAACTTAACAGAGGCAGAACAAACCCATTGGACAATTCTGGCTGTGAAACCTCAGAAGCCACCAAGCCCAAAGTGGCCCTCACTCTGGGGGCTGGCTTGTAATCTAGATCACAGGGTCCCATGTATGACCATGATCTGCTTGGCCCTGCTGGTACTTGTCAGTCCCCCCTCACACCTGGACCTCCTGAATAAAAGCCACTCCAGCTCCAAGTCTAGACAGACATCACGCATCCTGCATCCTGCGTCCTGCTTTGCATCACAGGCATTTTAAAGAAATAGTCTGCGGTCCTCATTCACAGAAAACAGTCATTTATACTCCACCAGATTCAAAACCCTAGGGAGGTACTTTTGTAATTTAGCATTTTTGTTTCAGTGAAAATATTATTTCTAGTTCATAATGGGAAGTTCAAAAACATTGTTTCTTATCATTGAAAGCTTTCCGTAGTGTATAATCTGGACTCTTTATATAGGTACGTTCCCTATAAAAAGCCCGGGGGAACAGAAATTGGGTCTTCCTACAAAGAAATACCTTCAGTATCTCCAGTTGCTTCAGGACAAGGTCTTTAATTTAGGGCTGAATGAGACTCACAGATAAACACTTTAAAATCCTGGGCTCTGCACTTAGCTTTAACAAGCTTTTAAGACTGGGCGGGGGTGTGCTTCTCTGTCTGCTGGGAAGAATCTGAGGTAGGGCAGCACACAGGGATTCATTCATTCAGTGTTCTGTACCAGATCCTTCCTGGAAGCTGGCAACACAGAAATCCTGCCCAGAAAGGGGGGGTAGGGTGGGGTGGGGTGGGGTGGGGGGGCTTGAAGACTTTCTCTTTCTGACCCTGGCCAAGTTCTCAGCCGCCTGGCATTGTAGAATGTGATATTGTTATCCAGTAAAGGTTTTACACATGAAACCGAGAGGCAAAGAAATCATAGTGAAATAAGGTGAGATAAATCTAATCCAATGTCCTTATGGAAAGAAAAGAGGAAAACAGGCATAGCATCAAACAGAAGGGCCATGTGAGGGCAGATGTAGGAGTTAGATGTTTACAAAATCAAACAAAGCCAAAAATCGGTGGCAGCAACCACAAGTTGAAGGCTTGAGCCTACCAACACCCAGATTTAAGACTTCTGGCTTTACAATATGTGTGGAAAAATACATTGTACTGATATAGGTCACCTTGTTTGTGATACTCTGCTATAACAGCCTAAGAAACTGATACGTACCTCACCTCCAAACTGCCTGTTTAGTTAGTCTTGGGTGAACGTGGGCATCAGTCACCCACCGCAGGTGACTCTCAGGTTTGAGCATTTACAGGCCCCCCCCCAGATTTCTCTGATTCTAAACACTAGGGTAAAGACCCAGCCTCTGTAGTTGAGCAAGCGCTCCAGGTGATTCTACCCAATGTTTGAATGTTGGCCACTCTGGTTAATAAGGATGCTACTACAGTAACCACTGAACGAGAAAAGCAACAAGGGGAAAAAAAAAGAGGGAAGAGTAATTTGCATATGCTCCTGAACAATACTGAAGCCCTGCCTCAGAAAACCTCATTACCCATGTAGCTACTAGGGAGGCTGAGGCAGGAGGATCAGTTGAGCTCAGGAGTTCAAAGGCTGCTTGAACAATATAGGACACCTGTCAAATAAGAAGAGGAGGAGGATGTGGAAGGAGGAAGAAAACCACACCCATGCTGACACGTGCTGCTGAAGCCATTGTTTCCAAACTTGCGGAAGCTGCCCCCTCACACTGTTGCTACAGGGACAGGGAACTACCCAGGCTCAACATGGAATGGGCGTCTGTACCCCATGCCAGGAAGTGAAAATCAAGGGCAATCCAAACACTCAAGCTCCAAAATGTCACTGGGACCAACTTCTTTTTAACTCCAACTATTAGATAACTGTCATTTCTTTTTTTCCCCATACCCCAAGGAATAAAACAGGCCAGTACATTTCATTTGGTGTGGCATTTGGTCCTTTGCCATAAACAATCTACGTGTAAACCACTAAGGAAGGGGGCAGGACTTTGGTGAAGGCCACATGACTAACACTTGGTAGCAAAGAAAATATTAGCTTTTATTTTCTTTTCAGAATTGAATGGTTTAAGGATTGTGTTTCCACTTGTTTGAGTTTTTTGTCTGCCGTCAAGCAGAAAGCCTTTCCTGGAAGCACTAAACAATACTCTTTTATTTATTTATTTATTTATTTTTTTAGGGTACTCATGTTGAGCACCACCTTCTCTGCCATGTTAGTCACCAGGTCTGTGCCATTACAGTGTCTTTCCTCTCCTGTGACCTGGGTTTAGAAAGCACCTTGAAGTGACCTGGGTGCTAAGAAACACTGGCAATGTTAGGATTGCCCCCAAGGCTCCATTCCTCTTTTTGGAGTACGCATTGCCCTCAAGAGTCAGGATTTCCCAGAGAAGACTAATAGGACAGCAATATTACCCTCCAGGTCCCTATTTATCTCTCTCCTTGAAATACACCCAATATTGTGGTTTAGGCCCTGAACACTTATGGATTGATTTGCACTTCACACTTACCATGCAAGCATCGTACCATCACGTGGTACTACCCATCCCTTATTTTGAGACAGAGTATTGGGAATTTGTTTGCTCAGGCCTTGAACTCACCCCGCCTGCAGTCTAAACAGGATTTAAATTTGGTTTCTTCCTGCCTCCTTCCTGGGAGGCAGGGATTTAAAGCCCTTCACCACCAGGGAAGTCTGTGGTTATTTTTTAACTAGGTGAGACAAAGTAATATTCTAATAGGTAGTCAATGAAGCCAATACCCTCTCCAAGTTGCTTTTGGCCATTTTCTTTATCACTGCAATAGAAACCAAAGCAAGAGAGTACCCCCAGGTTAAAAGGTATGCATGGAGACAACTGTAAAAAAAAAAAAAAAAATGAAGATGCCAAAGCAGACCAGATATAGAAGGCTGAGAGTTCTGGAGAGGCCTATCAAAGTGTGTGCACTTTCAATAACCATACTTCCGGTAACTGTGTAATTTGAACGCAGTTTTTATCAAGATGTATAAAAGTGAAGAATTTTCTTATACTTATTTAAGCTGTGTTATTAGCATTTGAATCACCTCCTTGTTTTGTTTGGGAAGGTACTTGTGTCACTGAGAAAATGAGTTCCATGCTTGATTGATGTGGGGAAAACATCTTTTCCAGCTCATTTTGAAAGATTCTTCTTGGAACTCAGGATGTTCACCCTGGGTTCAACACTTTGGCACAGAACCCCTTGTGGTGTGGGAAAACTGAAAATTTACTTCTATGTCTTCCTCCTACTCTACCAACAACAAACTCCCATAAAACTGGAAACCTACTGAACCTGACCCCTTATTGTTAACTTTGCCAACACAACAGGCAATCTGGACCTTTCTGTGACATCACTGAGATGGCCTTACCAGAAGAGCCGAGATTTTTCTCCCAGAATTCCTAATTCTGACATTTTCTTTTCATTTCCTCAAAGTTGGGATTGGCTTGTGAAAAGTTGTTAAGCTACAGCCAGACTGAAATGTCAGCCCTGACTGGAGCCTTGCCCTGTTCCCAAACTCAAATGAAGAATGTTCTAACAGTGGCTTTCTGACCATCCAAGGACAATTGGAAGCGCCTGTATACTGCTAATGATTGTTTACCTGAAATACTATGCCTGTTTATGAAAGTATCTAGCAAAGCTGGATACAGATTGAAAATATTTAAATGACTGCAAAAAGTTTATGGTGGCTACAATCGTTTGCAATACTAGCAACAACGAATGACATTCCCCTCCCCCACGTTCTTGCCAGCATTTGTGGCTGGTTGTTTGCCTGACCATTACCATTCTGTCTGGGATAGGTTGTTTTATTTTGCATTTCCTAACTTTTCCTTTTGTTTGTTTTTTGTTTTATTTTGTTTTGTTTTCTGTTTGGGTTTTGTTGTTTGTTTCGTTTTGCTTTGCTTTGGCTGTTTTGAGACAGGGTTTCCCTGTGTAGCCCTGGAAATCACTCCCTAGACCAGTCTGGCGTCTAAATCAGAGATACACCTGCCTCTGCCTCCCAAATACGAGTATTAAAGGCATGAGCCACCAACACCTGGAAGCACTTCCCTAATTGCTAAAGATGATGAACATGTTTTTGAAGTATTTCAGTTATTTTTATTTCTTCTTCTAAGATCTCTCTCTTCAGTTCAATAGCCCATTTTTTAATTGAGTTATTTATTTTCTTCACTCAGTGTTTTTTTGAAAGTTTCTTTATATTTATTCTACACGTCTGTCAAAGTTTCTCTCCAACTCCGCAGGCTTCCTTTCCACTTGATGTTTCCTTTGCTGTTCAGAGTCTTTTATTTTATTTTATTTTATTTTATTTTATTTATTTATTTATCTATCTATTTATTTATTTATTTATTGGTTCTTTGTGGTCCCACTTGCCAATCGTTGGCCTTCATTCTTGTGCAAATGGAGTCCTCTTGAGAAAATTCTTTCTTAGGCCCATATCTGGGAGGGCTCTGCCTATGTTCTTCTAGCAATTTTTGCATTCCAGGCTTCACACTGAGGTATTTCATCCATTTGGAGATAGTGTTTTGCTTTGTTTTGGTACAGGGTGATAAACACAGGTCTAACTTCAATTCTTCTACATGTGATTATCCAGTTGTTGTTGTTGTTGTTGAACACCATTTGTTGAAGATGCTGTCTTTTCTCTTGTGTGTACTTTTGACATTTTGGGCTTTCTCTTTTATAAAATACAGTTGGAAGGAGAAAAGTGGTCTGGATGTTCTGCAGCACAGTCAATCAGCCATAGTCTACCACAAATAGTTAGGCATCTACAAATAGACAGAGGAGAGAGGCTGAAGGCTCCTAAAACATAGAATCATTATTAGAGGAGATGGAAAATGGTTATTGGTTTGCTTTGACCATTAACCGACATATATGTACATGCTATTATAATACAACAGCCCATATGTATTACAAATGATATGTGTAAACTAATAAAAGTTAAGTTAGAACAGCAGATGGGCATTCCATGCACAGTTCTCTTAGAAGTCTTCTTCCTGGACACAGGGAGCTACATTAGGACAATGTTATGAGAACCAGTCTAACTCCCGTGTTTGGAGGTGAAGTGCTAGGGCTTCTTACCCTCCCAGGAAGTTTACAAGTTACCTCCTCTACATCTGTCTGCTTCAGTAGCTACTAGTACACACTAAAGTCTGACTCCATGTCACATGTGCTGGAGGCAAGAGTAGATGACACCAGACCAAGATAGCCACAACCAGGGAGTGGCTATAAGTAAGGAGCCTGAGAGAGGACAGCAAGGTAAATCTAACTATGGTCTTCTCTACCATTTAAAAAGGCAGTGTAAAATTAGAGATAAAAATACATAGGAATAACTCACCCTGAGTACCCACGCTTTCCACTCTTGGCAACCTGCAAGTATTTTCAGCTTCTATAACAGGACTCTTGTGTCTGCACAGCTTTTGATATGCAGGGAGGACAGAGATGGTGGGGAGGCAAAGATATAACCAGGAATGACCAAGGATAAGAAGCCCAACCCAGCCATCCAGGGACTCTGGAACCATCAGTGCAAGCAGCCAGATCAGCAAAGGATCAGACAAATGCCAATATGCCCATTGCCAGAGTCATGACTTATGGAACGTGGATCTGCCAGCAAGCAGATATCAGCCCCAAAGAGGGAGGACACTCTGAATCCTTGTTGTGGTGATATCTTGTTTATACACTAACAAATAAAGATTATTCAGCACAATCCCATGGGCATTTTCCAGACAGCCAGTTCCTCTCTCTCTCTCTCTCTCTCTCTCTCTCTCTGTGTGTGTGTGTGTGTGTGTGTGTGTGTGTGTGTGTGTGTGTGTGTTTCCCTACACCTCTGCTAGGGTTGCCACTCTCAGCTCATAGCTACAGGCTAGCAGCAGCAGTTGTCCTCAACCAGGAGAACACCACCTGTATTCTCCAATGAAACCCACTATGCAGCCTCATCCTCCACCATCTTCCTGGGCAGACTTGGTGAGACAATTGGGAGTTCTTAGAGGGAGGAGGGAGGGAGGGAGGGAGGGAGGGAGGGAGGGAGAGAGAGAGAGAGAGAGAGAGAGAGAGAGAGAGAGAGAGAGAATTTCCTCCACATTAAACAAAAAAGAGAAACAGTATTACAATACAGGGATTGAGTCTCTGCATGATAATACACTGAACAGTCTGAAAAGAAAACAATTGAATGTGAGGATAAATAATTTAAATGGAAAGTATGTAATGTCAATTATAAATACTATCAGTTTTATTATTTTTATTTTATCAGTAAAAAAAATTGGTTTTAATATCAGTGTCAAGATACAAGTTTTAGAAAAACTTAAAATAGATCACAGAGGTGTTCAGACCCAGACAGGAATTTAATAGAGAACCAATTTCAGCATTTCATTGTAAGGTTAGAGAGGAACAGCCTAGGGCTTTCAAACAACCAACTTTAATTTATGCAGTCACCTTATAGGAACCACTGCCAAATGGTAGCTCTTCCCAACTGTGCAAGAGTTAAATGGACTCCTGTGGAAATGTTGGCTTTAAGGAGATTCAAAGAAGCAATATTATCATATGGTATGAATTCACCTTTTGTGAAGCAGATATTAAGCTTATGGTCAACTTGTAACAAAAGTATCCCCAGAGACTGGAAGACTTGGTTCAAGTAGTTTTGGAACCTGGTTCTCAATTATTATGGAAGATCTGGTGGAAAGATGAGGCTAAGACCATTTAATGATGAAGTGAGGCTAGCAGTATGGAAATCTCCCAAGACAACTTCTTGGAAAGCAAGATTATACTGATGTACAAGGCAATCTCTATATGATGGCCACACCCTGGATTTGTGCCACAAAGCAGTTTTAAATACTTGGGTTAGAATTTGGGAAGTAGGAAAGAAAATAGAGTCATTTACTAAAGTTATACAGGGACCAAAGGACACCTTCACTGATTTCTTACAAAGGCTGACTGCAACAGTCTATAAAATGATACCAAATCCAGAAGCTACACAAATAATAATTGAATCTCTGGCTTTTGAAAATGCTAATGCACAATTCAAAAGGCTACCTAGTTCTTTAAAGGCAAGGTCAGCACCCTTGGAGGAATGGATCTGAAATATCATCAATATTGAATCTCATGACCATGATGATGCAGGGATAGGACAGGTGATGTCCAGAGGTTTAAAGAAAAATCAAAGTGTCAAGTGTTTCAAATGTGGTAAACAAGGTCACTTAAAAAGGGATTGTAGGCAAGGAATTTCTAAAAAAAAAAAAAAAACACTTTTTTTTTCTAAGCAAAATTCAAACAGAAAGCCTCTCCCTTCTGGATAATGCAGTGGCAAAGACAGACATTGAACAAATGAATGTAGGCCAACAAGGGCAGTCAAGGTAACCCTTTGCTATTGGGAAATGCCTTGAGGAGCCTCTTGCAGGTCCCCATGTCAAATCCAGTTCAGTGGTTTCCTATAACTATGGAGGACATTCCTTCCCAGAGCAATTAAAGAACCTAATGCCTATTATAAGAAACCATACTGCTTTGGATGATAGAAAGGCTATAGAAGAATGATCAAAATTTGAGGAGAAACAATATAATAAATATTTTGGCAAGCTACTGTGAATGTACAAAAGCCAAAATTAAAACTACAAATAAATGATGTCATTGAAGGTGTCAATATAACAGTGATTGCACCAGAATCTTGGCATCCAAATTGGTCTCTTCCAGAGGTAAATGTTCAGCTTTTAGGGATTGTAATTTTATCTCAGGTAAAACAGAGCTCAAGATGGGGCAAATGTATAGGGCCAGAAGGACAAAAAGCTAAAGCCATATGTGGTTAACATAGCAATGAACTTACAGGGATTTGATTTGTTATGGCAACTGAATACTCAGATTAACATTCCTCCAATCTCAGAAACAAATCATAAGTTAATGTATGTTTCAGAGGAAATATTAGAAGATATTATAAAGGATAGTCACCAGCCATTCAGGTTGTACAAGAACATAGCACATCAGCTGCTGATCTTTCAAAGGCACCAACAGCCCTACCTTTAAAATGGTTGACTGACAAACCTGTAGTTAAGCAATAGCCTTTAATGCAGGCCTTGGAACAGCTAGCAGAGGACCAGGAAAATGCTCAGCATATTGAAGAATAAACCCCTGGAATTCTCCTGTATTTGTTATTAAAAAGAAATATGAAAAATGGTGATTGGTGACAGATTGAAGAGCTGTTAATACAGTGATTCAGCCAATGGGCTCTCTACATTCTGGAATTTCTTTGCCTTCTCTATTACCTAAATGAGGACAGCTCATAATTACTGATTTAAAAGATTTTTTTTTCACTATACCTTTACAAGAAAAAGGCAAAAAAAAATTGCTTTCAAGGTGCCTACTTATAACTCTCAGCCTGTTAAGAAATACCAATGGAATGCTCTACCACAGGGAATGTTAAATAACCAGCCCCTATTTTTGTCACATTAATGAATTTTTCGGAACCTCTCAACAGTGTTACTGATTTGCAATATGCACAAAAGTGATTTTGCATATGAATTTATACCAGATGATATAGAATTGACTTTATTATTTATTCAATTGCAAGAAATAATTAGGAATAGGAATATATATATATATATATATATATATATATATATATATATATATTCTGATTCCATACAGGTCTTCCAGGCCCTTTAGCACAAGGTAATCATGAAATAGGTCAACTATTGATAGGAAATGTACTAGAGGCCTCAAATTTTCATTTACAAAAAAAAAAAGCCAAAGATTTGAAAAGATTTTTTTTCATCACTTGGCAACAAGCCAAGGAAAGTATAAGGAAATGTCCTACTGCTTCCTTATGCAAGCAAACTCCACTACCTTCAGTAAGTAATCCAAAGGGCACTCAAAGGAATGAAATCTGGCAGATACATATGTTTCGTTTTGTAGAATTTGGAAAATTAAAATATGCATACCATACCATTGATATCTATTCAGGATCTCAATGGGCAACAGCTTTGAGCTCTGAAAAAGCTGATTCTGTAATCACACATTTGGTGGAAGTTATGGTCATCATGGGAATACCTGTACAAATTTAGACTGACAATGCTCCAGCATATGTCTCTAGTTAAATGAAACAGTTTCTTGCTTATTAGAATATAAAGCATATTGCAGATATACCACACAACCTCACAGGACAAACAGTTATAGAAAGATCAAATTGAACTCTAAAAGATATACTAAATAAACAGAAAAGGGTAATAATGACCCGCAGAAATATATTGCATAATGTTTTATTAACCTTGAGTTTTCTGAATGCTAATGAAAAAGGAATGATAGCTACAGAGAGACATTGGATAATAGAAAAGCCTACAGAACTAAATCAGGCTGTATACTTTAAAGATGTACTGACCTCAGAATGGAAAGCAGGATATGTGTTACGTTGGGGAAGGCATTTTGCCTTTGCTTCCATAGGAGAAGAAAAGCCAGGGATACCATCAAAATTGATAAAGATCAGATTTGAACAAGAGACACCCCTTGATTAGAAGAGGTGATAGTTAATCAAACAGCATGGCTGATCAATCTAAACTAACTTTAAAACTAACATGTTTTTCATTGGATCATATATAACCTGCTATAAAGGAACCTCCACCAAAATTAGGGTTGGGGAAGTGTATTGTTATTTTCTTTTCAGGAGACTGAAGGTATCCAGCTAAGAAATAAAGACCGCTGGACAAATGAGACATCTGAAGAACAAGGACAAATCATCCAGACCAAAAAAGTCCCAAGAAAAAGAATGAATTGATCTATTACTATATCTCCAACAGGATAAAATTTCATAAATATTCCCAAGTGTTTGTATCTGCTTTCCTCTACAGACATGTAATGCAAATGGCCTTCTTGTAGCCTGAGTTCAATTAAAAATTAAAGTTGGCTTTGGAGTTGGAGTGAGGCTCTCTTCTTCTCTAAACCCAAGCATGTTTGTTAAAGTAAAATACAAAATCTCTCTCTCATGTTAGAAGAGCCACCTGATATTGGACAGAAGAAAAACAAAAATTAAGGGACTCTTTTATTGCCATTAATCTCATAATCCTTTGTTTTTATTTTGAGTCTTGGAATCTTTTCTTAAAGCACAAATATCATCTCAAAATTTATAAGATTAATGCATATATATTTTTAAACATTGTGTCTTGATATTAATGGTCATATAGAGTACTGATTAATTCTAAAAAAAAAGGCTTCATCTGGCTTCCTATACATGTTTTCAGGTTTGAGTCTCTATCAGGTAACTAGGAATTTAAGTTTTTGTACTCTGGAAATATGTAACAAGTATTTATCCTTTAACCTCTTTGAGATCTGGTGCATATGACATTTAAAATATTTAAGTCTTCTGCAGTGAACCATGACCACACCTAACAGTGACCTCTGAAGTCTCCAAAATGATGATGGGTCTTCACATGACAATTTCCCAGGACTATGATAACACCACTAAGCTGAAAAACACCACCTAAAGATCAGCTTTGGACAACAAACTGCTGAGGACAATTTCAAGGTGGCTAGCTGAGGTGATCAAGCCTCACAGACTACTTTAGTCATGACTTGAGACAAGACCTGTTCTTTCCCATTATTCAGAGACTGGATAACAAATGATACAGCTACCTTTCCCAGGGCTTGACAGTTAACCCAAATTTATCTTTTTAGGATCCTCTAAAGACGCCATCACCCCCAAACAGCAGGAAGTAAATTTAAGAATGCAATGCCCACATTCAGAAGAGGTGGGGTGGGTAGTTTTTGGTTGTTTGATGGGTTATAGATATTTGTCTTTGTTTAGGGGGGTTGGTTACAGTTGTTATTGGTAATGGTCAGGGAAAAGAGTTGAACAAAGGAGATCAGATTCAGAGTTCTTATTTTGAAAAAGGGGAGATGTAGATACAATAGGATATAAGGGTAGATTACTGAATCTACTCTGAAAAGAAAAAAGGAGGATATGGAAATGGGATTAAAAAGACAGATAATTGAATCTACTTTTAACCTAAAACAGCAACTACTAGCTTTAAATATTTTACATTGGCTTAGTTTTGTTTTTTATATTGATACAAAATTGAGATTATTTTTGTTCGAACATACTTTACATACATTTCTAATCTTGTTCAAGGTGTTATACCTATGCAACCCATTTAACAATGTAATGCAAACTTTTTTAGCCCTTGAAAGTTATTATTGTTATTATTCAGGATAATAAGGAAATGCAGGTTAGTAATTAGTCAGCTATAACAATTGAACTTGTAGTCCTATTAGGTATCTTTTCAAGGTCAAACAGAGATATCATAGATAGACAGGTAATCTAGGTCATTTTCAAACACTAGAGATCTGCAGATTATGGCATTTAAGATATTTTAGTAACATAGGTTCTTCTTTGTGACAAAAGCTAGCCACTGTGCAAGAAAGTGTTCTTACCTCAACTGCTGGTAATATTCTGTCCAAATTGGACAAGCAGGACACATTAAAAAAAAAAAAAGACTGTCAATCTATGCCAAGACAAGGTGGTAGGACAGCACTTCCCAATATCCTGCTTCACAGAAAAGTCTGTCAGATATACGAGTCCTGTAGTCCAAAGATGGCTGTGCAAAATTTACAGAGGAACCTTGGGTACCAGTCCAGGCAGCCAGTTTTTTCTGTCATTTCTCGCATATTTTTGGAAGTTGCTTGCTTGCACTTCCTGCTTACTGAATTAATATTATTTCTTTCTCAGTTCTCTGATGGAACTGAAAACTTCATAGTTATAGTTTTCCTTGTTACCAGATTCAGAAAAGAAATTCACTAAAGAAATAAAGTTCTTAAGATTGAGATAGATAAAAAGATAGTTTTGGTAATGCAAGTTACAATAGAAAGTGAACTAGGTACAACCTTTTGGACTTACCAAGACAGGATAGATATGGAATATTTTCTCTGATTTTTTCAATTGTTAATGGACTAGACATTGTTGATGTATTTATTGCCTGTGTATATTGTACATAGATATTGTACTTACTGTATGTTTTTATGATAGTTATAATCTTTTTATTTTTAGACAAAAATGGTAGATATGGTGATATCTTGTTTATACTCTAACAAATAAACCTTACCTGAAGATCAGAGGCTGGAGCTAGCCACTAGCTAACAATAGATGTCTGGTGGTCTGTACAGATAGGAAGTAAGATGGCTGCATGGAAAGAAGAATTTAAGCAGGAGGAGACAGGATCTCAATCTCTTTTTGGCTGGGAAGTTGAGGAGGTAAAGGTGTAACTGTGGTATATATAGGTCGAAGGTTATGTGACTGGGTTGATGTCCCAATTCCTCCACATGAAATCTTTCCTGGTCACAGGAGATGACCAATTCAGGCCGTGCATTGGCTATTGCTAGAAGTCTTAGCTAGGGTCATCCTTATAGATTCCTGGGAGATTCCTTTGCGACAGGTTTCTACCTAACCCTGAAATGCCTTTCTCTTTCCAATAGTCTCTTTCAGCACTCTCCCCTCAAGTGTCCCCCCACCTGATTGCTCATATTTCCATCACTGCCCTCCTACAGCCCACTCACAAAATCACATCTAGATATGAACGTATCTTAATCCTAAGATTTGATGGTCTGTTGTTACTGCAGCAGTCTTACCTGTCCTGATATATATAATCATCTCTGGCTCCCTGGCAATTGAATCGCTCTTCTCCTATAGTGACTAAGAGGAGAGCTTTACCTGTCATAACAGGACAAGATAGCAGCAAGTCATATTGCTATCAGTTCTTCCCACGTTAACTAAAGCCAGATACAAACTCTCTAAGTGAAGACTTTTATAAAGCCTGAGTGGGGCTGGGTGAAGCCTGGGGGGGAGGGGGCTAGGACTTACACAATAGGCACAAGGGACTAGATTCAATCCCCCGAACACAAGCAAATATATGTGGAAATAGAAGTAAACAGTATATATTCCTCATGAGCATTCAGACTCAAAGGAAACTTCACATTCACATTTCAAAGGAAATAACAAGTATGCAGAACTTATTTTCGTCTACAGGGTTCCCTGTATAGCATGAGGAATAGCATGAGGAAAAGTTAGCCAACCCATGACATCCTCTTAAGCAGTGTCTAGGAGCAGTTACCTCTAAACTTTTTGTTGTAAGCCTGTACCTACAATAAGTGGCTGATTTGACTGAGGAGGGTGAGCTCTTTTAATGGCCTATTACCCTTTCTTGCCAAATGTTTAATCACTGGTCATCTGTTTATTCAGAACAAACTAAGCTGGCTGTTGGCAAGCAGACCCCATGGAGACCTTAAGTCTGTCTTTCTCACGGTCATACTTCATCTTTGACTTCTAACCATGTGTCTTGGGTACACTCCCATGTTTACATTTCCTTAGCTGCTTTGTTGCAAATATGCTTAGTTTCTGCCTGACTCTTCCTAATGAGAATGGGATTATCCAGTGCCAATGGTGGTGGGACCTTCCATGACTGGGCTATATATGCCCTTAAGTATGTAAAGAAAGCCATTTCTGAGGTTGGATGTTTATCTCATAGACATGTCTGTACTGGCTAGAAAATCATTTGAGGTCTCTTTTCATATGTAATATTACTGACAAAGAATAGATTTATTATATATAAGGTGTTTGATGGAGAATATATATATATACGTGTGTGTGTGTGTGTGTGTCCATATATATATATATATGGACACACACACACATATACACATTTCTCTTATATGTTGATGAATAAAACACTGTTTGGCCATAGAGGCAGGAAATAGGCAGGACCAGGAGTTGAGGAGAATTCTGGGAAAGGTAGGCAGAGAGGGGCACTGCAAAGAGTAGCCATGTAGGGACCTAGAAGAAAGGTGTTTTCTGGTAAGGTAAGACCACATGGAAACATTTAGATTAATAGAAATGAGTTAATAATTAAGATAGAGCTAGCCAATAAGAAAGAAACCCTAGCCATCAGCCACCAGTTCAATAATTAATATAGCATCTGTGTGTTTATTTGGGGGTGAGAGGCAGCTGCGGGACCTGGTGGGACAAAAAAACTGCCAGCAACAGGTGTTTTAGTTACTTCTCTATTGCTGTGAAGAGACACCATGACCAAGGCAACTTATAGAAGAAAGAGGTTATTTATTGGGGACTTACAGTCCCTGAGGCTTAGAGCCTATAGCGATCTTGGCAGAGAGCCAGGCTTCAGACAACCAGGTGTAGTGCTGAAGCAGTAGCTGAGAACTCCCATCTTTATTCAAAAGTAGGAGGCAGAGTGCTACCTGGGAGTGGCAAGGACTTTTGAAACATTAAAGCTTGCCCTGAGTGACACATCTCCTTCCCAAACAGTTCCACCAAGCGGGGACCATATATGCAAACATATGAGCCTATGGTGGCCATTCTTATTCAAATTACCACACAAGATGTAGGGAATCTGGAATGACGTATTGCACTAAAATGAGCTGCAGATTCTCCTGGAACCTGTGATGATGCATGATAGATACAGTGCCTTCTGGAGAGCTAGACGAAAGATACCTCGGAGTACTCCACATGTCATAATCACACAAGTAAATTTACTGAAGAACACATAACAGGACAATATTTGTCAGGATCTGGAATTCAGAGATAATGTAGCCAAGATCATGAGACTTCTCCTGTTCCTGCACTGTGAAGAAAGTGTCGTGAGGGGTGTGGGGGGACATTTAACTGACTTGAAGGTTCAGAAGGACCATAGATTAGCATCTCTTTGGAAGGCTTGCGGGATGTGAAAGGCAGCACGCTGGATCAATAGAAGAGACAAACCGGTCAAAGTGTTCCTTTAAGATAATAGGAATGCAATGGATTTCCTTACACCAAGGCATCATTTCTCAGTAACACTAAGACTCCTTTCTTCCAGTTCTTTCTATGCTCATCCCTGGTTCCTGTGTTCCCTAACTAACACAGTAGTCAGAAAAGTCACTAAGGATGCCTGGGAACACTTTGCAGTTTTAGTATTTGATATTACTCCTCTAAATTTGCAGATATATATTAATATATCTGTACCTCAATACAAACTCTCTCTGTCTCTGTCTCTGTGTGTGTGTGTGTGCACGCACGCGCGCACACACACACACACACAGGAAGGCCAATAAAATAGGATTTCCTGCTCTGTTACTTTGCTTTTCCCTATGGAAGCAAGGTCTCTCACTAAAATCTAAGGCACAAGGAAACTGTGGGTGTGTGTGCATCTTTTGCTCTTGTTGTTATAAGGGTATTAATATTATAGTAGGCAAATAAGATAAGATATATTCGTTGGGCTCTATTTTGCAGGACAGGGTCAGACCCCAGCCTTCTTCCACTAAGCCACATCATCTGCTTTATAAACCAGTGTATAATAAATGGAAGTATCTTCACTCATCCTCTCGGGTGTTTGTTCATGGAGTGTCCATCCCATCCACTATGCCAGACAAAAAACAGGTATAAAGCAAGATGGACTGTCCTCAAAGGGTGGTGCCCTTGACCTCAGAGCAGGACAGGAAGGTCTGAATCACTGTCAAGCGGTAGACTCACCAAAATGGAGGCTGCCATGTACCTCCAACGCAGAATTATAAAGTGTTTTAGAGAGCCAGCTCTTCTGGACCAGCGATGTCCCCACACTGGCAGAATAAGAAAGAGCAGCAGAATGCTACAGAGATGGGGAAATTGAGCTCCACAGATAATATCATTTGTGGTGAGCTTCCTCAGCTCAGTGTTTGGATATGTTTACAGTAAAGAGTGCTTGAACTTGACAGACAGCTGAGAGCACTGATTGTCTCAAGAGCAGAGATTCCTTGGAAATGATAAGGTGCAAACCCTGTCAAATGGCTCCCTTTGCATTGCACTGCAATCTCTAGCCATAAAGGCTGCCAGCACCAGCAGGAGCCAAGCTGCCAGCCATCCCCCCAAACACCAGGCTCCGGGCTATCTGTGGGATCCCTGGACTACATAATAACAGGGGCTTCAGCAACCCAGGTTTGGGTTGGGTTTGAGGCTGAAAATCTATAGCCATGGAACTCGGATGGAGATGCAGCGAAGGAAGGCTGCTGTGAGGGCCACAAGGGGAACCAAGCAGCTGGGATTCTCTGCTAACCTGGTCCTCTTTTCTTTGTACTGAACTGCAATGGGCTCACTACTGAAGATGGGACAGGGCTGGGGGATTGTATCTTCTGCAACAGAGATGCTGGGGATGACCTCCCAGAAGGAAATCAGGGTTCCTCATTGGAGTAAAAAAAAAAAAAAAAAACAGTAAAGCTTAACTGGATTCTCATTGTGAATCAGACAAAATCTGGCCTGTATAAATGATATTAACTAGAGAAATGGCATTTAGTACTGGAGAGTCATACCTCATGGCTACTGCACATTTGGAGAGCCTGACATACTCTACTCATGTCATGTATATAAATCCAGAGTGTCCAGGTACCCTGCCATAGCTGGTTTTTGTTTGTTTTATTTTGGGTTTTTTTATTATTATTTATTTTTCTTATTTTATATATCGGTCCCAGTTCCCTCTCCCTCCCTCTCTCCCACGCTCCCATGTCCCCAGACCACCCTCCCATCCCATCCCCACCATAAACTCCACATGTAGGGTGATGCCTTACAGGAGGGGTCATCTAAATGCTGCCCTTCTTACCAGCACTTATTCACAAGGAACTATGTAACAGGAGGTCAAACCATGAGTGTGAATAGCCACAATATTAACAAGACGACTTCTTTAGATGTATCTGAACCTGTGCAGGTTCTCTTCTGGATGGAACAGTGCATGGCTATTGAGGTTGGGCTTATATAACCCTCTCAGACGCAGCCTCTTAAGCCCACTACTGTAGGATGGAAGGTTTTCATACGGAAGTGTGGTCTGGCCAGATTGTGTTCCTTGTATGACTCTTTAATCTAATCCTTCTGTCGCAGCAGTCTACGGCACAGAGACCCACACTGATGAAAGTGTTTAGGGAGAGCACAGAGAGAGGGAAGAGGTGTCACAAACCTGTTTTTGATGACATCTTTTCTGTTAGTGTCAGCAGAAAACACAACTCTCCCCCACCCTGTGTACTGCCTAAGGCTGTTTTGTGGAATTTTTTTTAGTTTGTTGTGACAATCCCACTATGTACCTCAGCCTGGCCTTAAAATCACAATTCTCCCGCCTCAGCCTTCCCAGTACAGGCATCCACACATGGACCCGTTCTGAGGATCTTGTTATTGTTTAGGGTTTTATTATTGTTGTTGTTTGTTTGTTTGTTTGTTTGTCTGAGAAAGAGTCTCACAATATATCCTTAGCTGGTCTGGAGCTGGATGTAGTCCAGGCTGGCCTCAAACTCATAAACTCTGCCTGCCTCTGGCTCCCAACTTCTGGGATTAAAGGTGTGTGACACTTTGCCCAGCTTGGTCTAAGTCCTTGATACTAACAATCGCACTCTGGCTTTCCCACATGCGTGATTCTCTGGCCCTCGGCACCCTGTGTCTTTGCCCAGACATTTGGTTCCACAAAATGTCCTGCGCTTTTTATCCACCTGGGAATTTTGCTCTCACCATCCCATTTGTACATCAAAACCCACTGAACAGCCCTCTGACGCTAATAACAAAAAATCACACGGAAATTTGTGGCTTATTTTTCCTGCATTATGTGCCCAGTGCTCTACTTCCTGCCTCATTGTGAATTCACAGTCCATCTTGTTCAGTGAGCCACTGAGGTCAGTCAACTGGCCCGAGATTACAGTGCTGAAGGATGGCAACCTTAAATCTGAAGCTGCATCACTTTGACTCCCAAATCTCCCTCTATCATATCTCTGCTTGTGTCTCATCTCCATTATCAACGTCAGTCTCTGGTTCTTGTTCCTTTCTGTTTAGAAGTTATTTCTTTTCTCTTTTGAAATTGTAATAGCACTAACTGTTGTTACACATACACATACGCACACACACACATGCGTGCACACACACACATACACACATGCACACACACACACACACACACACACACACTTGTATATAGAGACTCCTAAATACTTAAGTACACCCTGTGTGTATATGTTACTCGTACATGTTTTCAGGGCTGATCATTTGGTATTGGATAATCAATTGGTGTAGTGAGATAGTCACTTTGTCAGCACCTGTGGCACTGAACACGCCCATTGGGGGTGGGGACAGGGGCAGGCATTACCTAGGTCTGGGGAAGAGGCCCAGTGCTTGCAGCACGGGGACAGGAGAGCATCCGGAGGCATCCTTGGGACCAGGAACCTGCTGGTGTTCCTCTGTCTCCGTTGTAAGTTATTTCTCCCTGAATAAACATCTAAAGCCTATTTGTTTTTGCTGATCCTTATTAAACCACAATAAATTAGTGTGCTCTTCCCTGGGGAAGACTATTTGTCCCACTCTTGGTTGCCTGTGGTTTTGTGTAGGGCGGAGGCCTTGCAGCTCTTGTTCCTCTTCTCGACAATAGCTCCTAGGGGCTTGCCCATGTTCAAGGTCTTCTCAGAGCACAAGCATTAGCACTGGTAGCCAGCATGTTCTATTCCGTTAGTGTTTCATCCTTATTTTTGTATTTCCTTTCACCTGTTCTTCTGTAGGCTTCATCTGTTGTTCTTTTGATGATTGCTTCACTAATCATGAGTTCTCAGCAATATGAGCACTTAACGCAACACATTTCTCGCTACATATTGTGATGCTATATTGTTTCAAGGATCTCCCATGTATTATGATATGAATTTTATGACCTATGAATTCTTTGAATGTACTTGCAGGGTGAGCAAAGACTGAAAAGTACATGATAGCAGACCTCTAGTCTTGGAGAATGGCTACTTTCCACCAATTTTGCCTCCTGGAAGTGGACAGTATGCGTGTCACTGCAGTGACTTTCACTTAAGTCATGTCTTTTGGCATCCTTTCATAGCCCACATTTCTGGTGGAATAGCTCCACATTTTAGCTGTGCCTTTGAAAAAAATAACACTGTGTCTATATGTTCTTTTCTAATTCATATGATTTTCATTATATTTTTAACCAGGAAATCCATTTTTTTCTTTCACTCTTTAATTTTTATTATACAGTTACCTAAGGCCATTTTCACATAAGCATATAGTGGACTTTGAACATATCTACTCCAACTAGTGATGACTTACATCTTCCCCCTTCCCATTAACCCTTTACTACCAAGACAGTTTCAATTCTATCTTCATGTCATCAATATATAAGAGGGTTTCTTTTTTTTTAATTTATATTAGAAACAAGCTTGTTTTACATGTCAATCCCAGTTCCCTCCCTCTCCCCTCCTCTCCTGTTCCTATCCCTTTTATGTTCCCCAGGGAGGGTGAGGCCTTCCATGGGGGATCTTCAAAGTCTGTCATATCATTTGGAGCAGGGCCTAGGCCCTCCCCTATATGTCTAAGCTGAGAGAGTATCTCTCTGTGTGGTATGGGCTTCCAAAGTCCATTCCTACACTAGGAATAAATACTGATCCACTACCAGAGGCCCCATAGACTGTCCAGACCTCCTAACTAACACCCATATCCAGGCGATCTGAGTCAGTCCAATGCTGGTTTCCCGGCTATCAGACTGGGGTCCATGAGCTCTCCTTTGTTCAGGTCAGCTGTTGCTGTGGGTTTCCCAAGCATGGCCTTGACTCCTTTGCTCATCATCCCTCCCTCTCTGCAACTGTATTCCAGGAGTTTGGCCCAATGTTTAGCTGTGGGGGTCTGTTTCTGCTTCCATCAGTTACTAGATGAAAGTTCTAGGATGGCATATAAGGTAGTCATCAATCTCATTAACGGAGAAGAGCATTTAAGGTAGCCTCTCCACTACTGCTTAGATTGTGTTAGTTGGGGTCATCCTTGTAGATGTCTGAATATTTCCCTTGTGCCAAATTATATCTGTGATTTCTTTCTAAGGCCTTCAAATGAAAAAAAAAAAAGTAACCATGTGATACTGTCTTTGTGAGACTGACAGCTGACAGCTTAATATGACCATCATCCATTGTAGCAATTTTCCTGGAAATGACTGACTAACTTCATTATTACTGAAAGTGTTCCATCGAGTATACAAACCACACTTTCTTATACAGTCCTTCTTGGTGTCCATAGCACAGCTACTGTGACAATAACTCAAAGACACTGGTGAGCAGTTGTCTCTGTGATGGGCCAGCCTGGAGTATTCTCAGCAAACACTAGGAAGTCAACCTACCTACTCCTTCTTGTGGATTTTAGTGTCTTTATCCTGTACCACCATTCCCTCCATCTTTTAATTTGGGTTTATGTATTCTTTTTCCTAGGCATGCTGTCTTCTTTCCTGCCAAATCAAAAATAATTTCAGGGGCTGGACAGATATTTCAGGGGTTATGAGTACTGGCTACTCTTTCAGAAGAACTAGCTTCAGTTCCCAGTGTTTCACAAACATATAACTCCAGTTCTAAGTATTAGACACATGGATAAATAATAAAATGAATCTCTAGAAAGTAAATAGCCAGGAGTTGTGATGCATACCTTTAATCCCAGCACTTGGGAGGTGGATGAAGGCAGATCTCTGTGAGTTCAAGGTTAGTCTGGCCTACATAGTGAGTTCCTGGAAAGACAAAACTACATAGACCTAGTCTCAATAAATAAATAAGATAAAAATAACCCCCCACTTTAACTTTTCTGGTTTATTAAAAATCATGACTTCTATTTTCATTAGTTTCTATAAATTAATATTTCACTTGGGTCAAACTTGATATCTTTAGTTTCCTTGGAATGAAATGACCTCATAATTTTTTAATTCTAAAGAAATGCCACAGATAGACAACAAGCTAATAAATCATTGCTTATTGCTTTATGTCTTTAGGTCTACAGACAAAACGTGGTCAGGTAGCAATTTCATCTATCTCGAAAGATTCCCTCCTGGAGGTTCTTAAGATTCAGGAAGTGAACAAAACTTGGTCCCAGAGAGCTTTAGCTTACAGGGTCTCAAGACCCCTCCCCAGAGCTACACCATTGCCAGAAAGGAGATGCTCCCACAGTCTAGCTGCTTATAAGCTGTGTGAGGAGCTACAGGGGTGCAGCTTTTGTTCATTGTCACCCATACTGGATAGGTTTTCCATGACACATTTGAGTCACCCATCATCTTACAAGTGAGCCCAATAAACTCATTGCTTTTCCAAGCTGGACTCTAATAAAATCATTACTTTGTGATGTGAGTAGACATTTGTATCTCCTCAGGAAATTCACACAAACATACATTGATTATTCTGTCCTATGTGTTTTGGGATATTTGTATACTTGTGAAAATATACTGTTGTGGTTGTTTTAATAAGGAACTGGATGGCCAATAGCTAGGCTGGAGGTATAGGCAGGATTTCCAGGCAGGGAGTGTGGAGGTAAGAAGAAGAAGAATACAAGCACAGATGAAAGACACTAGAGACAGAGAGCAAAGAGGCCATGCAGTAGGGAAGGTGAAAGCCATGATCCATATAGCAGCACATAGATTAATAGAAATGGGTTAATTTAAGTTATGAGAGCTGGCTAGAAGCAAGCCTAATCTATAGGCTAAGATTTTATAATTACTAAGTTTTCATGTAACTTTTTATAAGCTAGCAGCCCAAAGAAAAAAATCCTGCTACCCCTACTTCTGGCATTCACTAAGATTTATTGGAGTTTTTACTGTGTTTTATTATAATTAGGGGCTTGTTTATGGAATACTCATGCCAACTGGATATACCTTCTTGATTTGCATTTATTTATTTTGCTGGGGTGGGTACGTTGCTTATGCCACAGCTCATGGTTGGATGTCAGAGGGCAACTTGAAGGAGTTGGTTCTCTCTTTCTCCCAAGTAGATTCTTGGAATCAGTCAGGTTGTGAGGCTTGGCAGCAAGTGCTGAGCCATCTCATGGATCCTAAACATGTCTATTCTAGTAAAACCGTTGTTGTTTCAAAATACATTTAATTCGATCTCTTTCAAGAAATATAATTTTGAGTATATAGTTATTTTCGTCTTGAAAGATGATTTTTACTTTCTTCTTGAAAGATAATTTCACTTGGTATATAATTATTTTCTTTCAGAAGTTTGAAGATAATATTTCACTCTCTAGCTTCACTATTGTCTTGAGAGCTTGGTCCTAGTAACTAATAATTTAAAATATTTAACAACTACAATGCTTACAATCTACAATAGACTTTTGGCTGTATTTATGTGTACTATCATATAATACTCTCACCTATTTTAAAAAGTAGGAAGTGTTGTCATTGTTCTTTTTTTTATAAATAATTAAACTCTGGCAATGAGATGATTATCTGTCCCAAGTACATTTGAACCTGTGCTGACCAGCTCAAGTCTCCTCTTAGCCATTATATTCTGTAACCATTCCAATTTGTTCACTCTACCTTTGGTTCTCCACAATTTCACAGAAGTGTATCTCAGTGTAGAACTGTTACATTATCAATACTGCTTGTAAGAACTTTTTATTCAATCCTTCATAGTTTCCATAATTCTAATCTCTGTCTGTGTCTTCCCAGTTACCCTTTCTTTAATAAATTCCCTTAGTCTGTGTTTATTCTATTATGTATCTAATTTCTAGCACTATATTGATACTTAATTGGTTGTTTGTTTTGTTTTTCCGAGTCAAGGAAGTCCAGCATGCCCTGAACTAGATATAGACCATGCTGACCCTGAACTTGTGGTGAGACTCCTGCCTCTGTCTCCAAGGTCCTGGGATCAAAGGCATGGTGTACATCATACCCACCTAGTTCGGTTCATTTAATAACATACTCTTGTTTTATTATGTTTTGAAAGGTCTTTTATTTAAGTACATTTCACACAATTATTTACATATGTGTCTAATAAGTTCAATAACATTATTCTTTATTGTTTGTGATAACTTCCAAATGGTGGCTTATCTCCTCATGTGTGTTTTAATTTGACATGTAAGTATATGTTTCATAGAGTGGCAATTATTTTGCATCAGCTCTCAGATGTGTTTCCTGAAGCAGAGTTCACACTGACCTCTGCCAGGCCCACAATTTGAAGTTAATTCTCATCTTGAATAGTTCTACTAACATTCCTCAATCCACCTAAAGATAGGCTTCTGGGTGTAAAAGTCTAGAAGACACCTCTCTCCCCTCGACTACAATAGATGATGGATTCAGGAAATTCTCCACTGTTTTCCTCTAGGGGTTTCCATGAACTTAGGGGGCCTAAGCCCTACAAGTATAGTGTCTAATCCTCTTACCTTAGGTGTGCTTTTGACTTTGTGTCGCATCCCTCACTGGAGCTGTTGGCAAACAGCTCTAGGCACATAGGAAAACTACCTACCCCAATGGTCCTTCCACTTGCTAAATGTCTGCTTTCCTCTAAGGTTGCTGTGACAACCTTCTTAGCTCAATTATGCATTTTAAATCATTTTTTGTTTAACTTGCATCTATCACTTTCAGTCACTGTTATAGTTCACATCTATCATTTTATCATCCACCAAAACTAAGTTAATGTTGTTACTCTATTCTTGCTTTTTTGCTTAGTATCTTACTATTATTTTGTTCATTTTTCAACAGCTTACATGCAAATAAAACTTACATTCATGCAGATGTTTTCCAATGGCCTTTTTTCTCTCTCACTTTTTGTTCTAAAGATTCATTGACTTAAAAAAAATCTGACTGCATATCATATTGAATCTAATAGATACCTCCCAAAAGTTCTTTCTCCTACAAGTTTTATCTATTTTCCTAGGTCAATAGTAACCTATAAAAATCAACAAATGCTTACATCCATTGAGAAATAATTCACTAGTAATTCCCAGTAAAACTTGGTAAATCGATTTTACCTGTCAATCCATGTGCCCCTAAATTGAGAACTGTTCCATGACAGTACATAGTTACCCTTCTCCTGAGATGGGAGTGAAGCCTTCTGTAGGCAATAAGGGTGGGGCCCATAATGGATCAATCAGGAGCTAGTCCTGTGGCATGAAACATCTCCCCTGAGCAGATAAGTAAACTCTCTGCTTGGGCTGAAGGACTGAGTAAACTTTACAGTCCTTACTGGCTCCACCTGGGATGCACACACACACACACACACACACACAAAAAAACCTAATTGCAATAAAGTCCTAATTCTCTATCGAGTTCCCACATAATGTCCACAAAAGTCCAATGGAGAGCACAACATGGCGGACTCCCTTCCTTGTATTCCCCTCCCACTCTCAGAAGTTTTTTCCACTATCCTTTATGAAGTTACATTCACTCTGCTCAGTCCATTTCTGGGTTTCCCTTTCCTTCCTATGCATGAGAAAACAAATGTGGAAGCCAATGGCTTAGATGCTCTTGGTGCTATGACCACGTGGCATCTCCTCCCCGAGTTAAGTCCACCAAGAGCTAAGAAAAAGGCGCCTTCACACTCAGAGAGCTCACATCACTAATGAGTCCTAAGGTGTTACCAACAGTATATCCATATATGAAGAAGAAATGAGTAACAAACAAAGACATTATAATACAGAGTTCCAACTTGACATGAGATTTAAAAAAACAAAAAAAACAAAAAAAACACTGTCACAGGCTCCCACAGAGAGTAGAGAGTCCCCTTACAATTTCAGAACCATCTGAGTGGCACCTAGCAAAAAAAGACCATCTGGCACTTACAGACACCTTTTCTGCAAAAGCCAGGTCCAATACATTATGGTTACATGGTCTTCCCCCTCCACCCCTTCATGTGTGTGCATGTGTGCACACACATGAGTGCGTGCACATGCATAAACCTTTTCTTTATGTGCCCTATTGGCAATGATCTAAGACGTGCCTCCTCTTCTTGGCATTTATTTCACTATGCAATGTAGATTAAATAAACAACATGACTTTGTGTTTGCAAATAGATCATTCAGTGGTTGTTTTGTGAGCACATGAATTACAAGAGGTGCCAAAACATTTATTCTCTTGACATAGTCATAGTGTTCTATAAAGAAAACCTATAGCAATTGCATTAAATCAAATCAGAAATACAATCTAAAGCGATATCCAGTACTATGAGAATAAAAAAAAAAAACAAGGTTTGGAATGGCATAAGAAGAAGACATAGAAGCTTCACAGAGTCCTGAAGGTCATCTGGGTCATGTGATATAGGGAGGCTAAGAGAAATAGAGGACATGAAAGGACACATCACCTATATTCTATAAATGCGGTGGTTCTGCATGGCTTAGGCAAATAGAAAAATGTAAGGCAATCAAATAAAGAGCATCTCTTTGTAGCTGTACTTTCTCATTGGGACCACCAGCCTACAAATAATGACATGGAGACTGACTATTAATTATAAAAGCTCAGCCCTAGACTTCTCCCACTGGCTCTTATTTCAATTAACCTGCTTTTATTAATCTGTGTTTTACTCTGTGGCTTTTTACCTTCCCTTCATTCTCTATGTCCGACTCCCTCCAGGTCTCATTGGTGTCTCCTCTGTGCCTCAATTATCTCCTCATATTTCTCTCTTCCCAGAAGTCCCACCTCCTATCTATACCTCCTACATAGCTTTTGGCTGTTCAGCTCTTTATTAAATCAATCACCACAGTATATCCTCACACAGTATACTCAAATATTCCACTACACCTCTTGGGTTAGAGAGATGACTCAGTGGTTAAGAGCACACAGGAGTGTCACTATTGAGGCCAGGCTTTGAGGTGTCTTTTGCTCAAACTTCCTTCAGTATGA
This sequence comes from Phodopus roborovskii, assembly GCF_943737965.1. NCBI lineage: Eukaryota > Metazoa > Chordata > Mammalia > Rodentia > Cricetidae > Phodopus > Phodopus roborovskii. The sequence continues at coordinate 3,041,493 of NW_026125546.1, forward strand.
GTTGTTACGAGCATGTTTTTCTGCCAGCCTGGTCCCACGGCTGTGCCAGCCCCAAATACATACAAAGACACTGTATTAGATATAATGCTGTTGGCCTGTTACTAGCATTACTTCATCTAAGTATTTCCATGTGGTCGTATCTTCCTGGAGAGAGGGACTGGCATTCTTCTCTCTTGGTCCTACATTTTGAATCTCACATCTACTATTTCCCAAACCTTCCTTGTCTCTTAGTCCTGCCTATCTTGCTTTCCTATTGGCCAACAGTGCTTTATTCATTAACCAATACGAGAAAAATATTCACAGAATGACATCTCCTATCATCTCCATCATCTCCTCTTTTCTGTCTAAAATAAAAAGAAGGGTTTTAACCTTAACATAGTAAAATATATAACTAAACAGTTATCAAATATAATAAGAACCACAGTTAACAATATTCGTCCATTAACATTTATCAAGATTTAAAGAAAATATTTCATCATCTATCCTATCTTTGTGAGTCTAAAGTCCTATATGTAACTTATCTTTAATCCTAAGGAAAACTACAACTATAACTACCTGTCTTCAACTCCATCAAAGACCACAGAAGGATAATACATAAACTCTACAAATGACAGAGGCATCTTTCTACCTGAACAATCACCTGAAGTTCTTCTGTAATGTTCCATCTTCAGCCTATAGGCCATAGTGTGTCTGTCAGACTCCTCAGCAAAGCAGGAAACTTTAAACTGTCCACCTGTATTGGCAGTTTGTCAGTCATTTTTCTCTGTGTCCTGTAGACTGTCTGGCAGACTCTTCCATGAAGCAGGAACTCTGTAGCAATGTCCATCTTGTATCAGCAGTCACTTTCCCATGGGTCCTGCAGTGACTGTCACTCAACTTCCTGTTGCCTGCAAGATGTAGCATTCTGAGCTCCAGAACCACGTCTCCCTGCATGCCACATTCTCCCTGCTGTGATGATAATGTATTAATCTTCTCAAACTGTAAGCAAGCTTCCTCAAATATTTTCTTAAGAAGAGTTATTATGGTCATGGTGTCTCTTCAGAGCAATAAAAACTCTAAACAGTCAAAAAAAAAAAAAAAAAAAGAGCACACAGGAGAACACAAATTCGGTTCCCAGAACCTACAGGGCAGTTCACAACCATCTATAACTCCAGTTCCAGAACATCTGGTGATTTCTAGTGGCTTCCACGGGTATCAGGTACACACATCCTGCAAAACAGTTTTAAACATAAAACAAAAAAATAAATAAATATAAAAGGAATGTTTTTTTAAAAGAATGCCTGTCATAGAATCAGTAGAGATAGAAGAGCTTACATTGTAGCTAGTTGGTGAGAAAATTAATTTATTTCAGGAGAAGATAGTCTGGGAGGTAAATAGAAGAAAAAAAATGATGCTAGAAAAGTGGGTAGGTATCACAGTACAATATTGTTATAAAGATACAAAGTTTCCTGTTTTGCTGATTTGTTATTGAATCCTATGCTCCCAAATGTTCACAGGTATACAGATTGGCCTGGTCTTGTTGATGTGAAGACTGGCTCCACAGGTTTTAGAAGAGTCATTTGCCAGCCATATGCACATCTTACTATGACATCCTCAGATGTCATTACCAATACTATATTCATAGATGGAGTATAGGTAGGTTACAGTTCAAGAAATTATAATACAAATAGAATTCCCCCTATAAATAATCCTGGTACTTCACAGGCCACACTGAGAAACAAGAACTGAGACTATATCAAAGTCTGTCCCATATCATTTATGTGATTTTAAAGGTATGCAGTCTAAGAAAATATCTACTCCATCTTGTTAGTATTTTCAAATAGTATTTTACAGTTAAATGTTAGGTTAATGTTCTCAAATTATATTTTATCTTATCATTATTTTAGTTGTCTTTGGTTTTCTAATGAGAGAGAAAGGAAGGGCATGGATGCAGATGGGAGGAGATGGGAAGGGGAATGTATTGTATGAAAAAAATCTATTTTCAATTTAAAAATAGAAGAAAAAGAAAATACGTACTCCATCTTGCTAATACTTCTCAAATAATCTAATTTAAAGGTTTATATAGTATGTTCTATAAGTGTGTTATTACACTTAAAACAGAATTACAGGAGGAGAAAAATACACCATATCTCTCTTTGAGGGGCTGTATGCTTCTGGGGACCTATGTTTCTTTCCTAGTGTACTATCATCCCAGAAGAATGCCTGTAACCCAATCCTCTCAGTTTATGAACATAGTACCCCTGCCCCTCGTAGTCCTTTAACAGATCTGACCTACTGTCAAGTAGACTATAAGCAACTGAAGCTCTTAACTAGATTTCTGAGAATTTTAAATCTCTTTTAGCAACTAGCTTAAGACATTATAAGAGCAAATGTTCGTATCTGTCTCCTGAATAACCCACATCTATATAAGTGATTTCAGAAAAATTTCATGACTACGTGGAAATGAATTGAACACATAATCTATTTTCCTCATGCACATGTAAATTTTGCATCTCAAAATACTGGGTTTCTTTCACTTCCAATGGGAGTTTTGCACACAGTCTATAAATCTTGCTGTTAAGACATTTTCCTTCATTATCCTAAATTTATCTTAATTTCAATCCAATTATAAACTGTTTACTAGAGTTTTCCCCTCATATAATTGAGCACAGTATAGTTGATTTTTTAACTGTAAACATACATCTGTGAATAATTCCTAAATGCCACAGTACATAGGAGACCCTGCAACATAATGGAAGTAATTTATTTCCAAATTGCTCCCATTTCTCTTATGCCTTGCTCACGGTGCTTTACTAAAATCAAGTCCAGCAGGTATGACAAGAGGCTGACCTTGTCTCCGCAGCACTCCACATGCTGCCCTCACAAGACTTCCGAGGCTCTGGCATAGCTCAGAAACTCATAATCTCCACAGCTCTGCTGTGGAGAAACAAGAGTGTTTGAAAGCAGAAATCCAAACAAGGTCCACGGAGGTTCAGACTCCACTCTGCCAAACTCTCCAGTTGTGAGATTGTGGGCACTATTTACCCTCTCTGCCTTGGCTCCCTCAACTGAAAACTAGAGGCATACCAGCTCCTTCATAGGGACACTGTGAGGTTAAAATGACTAACAACATAAAGAATGTGACCTGCGTTTCAATAGTTGCTATTAATATAATTAGCATTATGGTCACTTCTATTCTTGAGAAATTCCTTAGCAGCCAATTTTTTGGCAACAGATGAAGGTGTCACATAGAAGTTCAACACTGATGCCTGGAAATGATGATATCAACCATAATATGATCTGTTTATTCCTATCATCTTCATGGTCAAATGTCATTGACCAGCCAATCAAATCTATTTGCAGTAAATAAACCTTCTAGTGGTCCTCAAGTCAGTCACCTGTGTTATTCTCACTCAAAAGGCTTTGGTTTTCTATTCAACAGTTTGAGCAATGTGTCAGTTGAGTCAGACTCATCAAAATGGTGCTGAGCATCTGTTGTATGCAAGGCACTGAGTTGAGATGTGTGGAAGACACAGGATGAAGCTTTATTTGAAAACTATTAAGTGGCCTTGGACGAGTCAGACATGCAAGTAGTTGATAATGATATAAAAGAGAGGAGGTAAGAATAGTTTTTGTTCCCAAGGAATTTCTAATCTAAAAATGGAAGAAAGATGAGAGGAACTAGTTATAGCAATGTCTAAGGACTGAATGAGAGAAGGATAAAACTTAAAGATGAGATGCAAAGAAAACAAGGTCCAGGTCAAAATGCTATCTAAGTTGAACACAGTAACCAGAGGAATTAACAAGGGGAGGGAGTGTCCAGGCAGAACACTGGGAAGCATATGCAAAATCCCCAAGAGGCTTCCATGGAGAAAGTAGCAGGAACAAACAGGTGTTGGTGGCACACATCTTCAATCCCAGCACTTGGGAGGCAAAGGCAGGCAGATTGCCAGGTATTTGAGGCTAGCCTGGTGTACAACGCCAGTTCCAGGATAGCCATGGCAGTTACACAGAGAAACCCTATCTTGCAAAACTAAAAAAAAAGAGAGAGAGAGAGAGAGAGAGAGAGAAAGTAGTAGGAATGATGTCTGGGGGTGTAGAGCATGGAGCAAGTGCAGATAGAAGGGAAAAGATGCTCACACAACACTGTGATGCCAAGGTGCTCAGAAATGAGAAGGTACTGAAGGTGATGAGCATTATAAAACCATCACTCTGGATGCAGTAAGGACCAGATAAGTTGGGAGAGATTGGGACAAGACTGGACTGAGGAAGAATAATTCAATTGGCAAGACCTGAACTTGACCTGGACTCTGAGAAGATCATGGGAATAGAAAGAAACAAATGTTTTCAAGAGACACAGAGAAGTAAGGACTAATGATTAGGGTAAAGTGGGTGGAGAAGAAGACAGAACCAGTGACAACTTATGATGAGAGAGAAAAGATAAAACAAAACAAACAAATAAATAAAAACAAAACTGCCTGTTCCTGGCCGTGTAGTGTAGGAAGCAGGATAGAACCAGATCACTGACATAACAGATAGGTAAAGATGCAGAAATGCCAGAGCATAATCCCTTAGGGCCCCAGAAACAGACCCTGCACTCCAGTGAAAATCCTTAGGGATGCCTGGACAAGCTGAAGAGGTGTTTGCATCCTTCAGTGGTACCAGGTCTGAAACATGGACTCTTGCTGGTGACCAGGGTCCTGAGGACAAGGTAGTTTGCAGGAACAGGACCTTGAAGTGTAGATTGACATGTCTGTGACTCTGCCTTCTCCAGCTGCCTATCTCTACAGTTCTGACCAGCTCTTGGATAGTTTAGGCATCAATGCTCTGAAAACATTCTTAGTGAAGACTTTGCCATGATTAGAAGCAAATCTAGCCCCTTAATATTGCTAACATAAAAATGACACAAGCTACAGTATTCAACATGTGTGAGGTCCTGGGGTGAATCCTCAGTACCTCAAAAGCTAAGTAAAAAAAAAAAAAATCAGACTTTTACATAATTGCTTCAAAGCTTCTCTGGATCAGATGTTTGTCCTGGAGTAGATTTTGACATTAGCATCAGACCTCAAAAGTCTTAGCATTGCTCTCAGCTTGTGTTCTAACTGCTGGTACCTTCTACTCCAGCCCCGCCAACCTCAGCCCTGCAACCCGAATGTTTGTCAGTGCTGTAAAGGCATAGGGAGGAGCCTTCCTGCCTTTTAAATTGCCAAGTGAGCACATGTGGGATGCATCTCTAACCACAGAATATGTTTTCTTTAAGGCCTTTCCTCAATTGTAAAATCTTAAATTTAATAAGGATTGAGGAAGCCTATAAATCAAACACAATAAAGTCGTAAATCATGCACCTTGTTCTAAATGGGCTACATATATTTTATCATCAGAAAGTATAGATCTGGGAGTTCTGCAAAGACGGGTTTCCCCAGCAGTCTGGGGGACAAAGCCGCATTAGTTTTCAATTTACGGAGCATGATGTTAGCGATTACATTAACTTAATCTAATATTATTTCCCATATTTAAAGATAGAATGAGAACCTTGTGTTTCAATTGTTGTTGGCTTTAAAAACATAAACGGGAACGCATGTGTGCATGTGTATGTGTGTACATACATAAAGAAATAAGGACTCTGCTGGCCTGCCATATAATCAGCCGAGTTATTAGTACAGCTGCCCGTTCTGTGTCTCAGGGGATTAGAAGCTTGGCCTGAAATCTCATTTAATTACAGAGCATTGACTACCATGGACCTCTTGCATCTGGACCCAGGATAATAGTGAACATTTTGTCTGAATGGTTTGAAGTGTTTAGGATAGAAACACATGTAGTTCAGTTTCTAACATTTGGTTGCAAACAAAAAGCAAAACTTCACAGATGATCAGTTATTAAATAAGCTCACTAACATTCCTTTACGTCCCCCCCCCCCATGGAGACTTCAAAAAGTTCAGTTCCTTTCATTTTGGCATGTATGGTGAAAGGACAGAAAATTATTTAGCTCATCTGTACATGAATGTAAAAATGATATTTACCTCAGAAGTTATCATAGGAGTGAACCCAGGTAATGTAAGTGAAAGATCGCCAAAAGAAAAAAAAGTCAATGATACGCTAGTTAATTATAACTCCTATTTCCATTACCCACTCATTCATTCATTCATTCATTCATTCAATATCCTTTAGAAAAAAACACCCTTTGAGCATCCTGGGTACCAAGCCTTGATCTCCATGAAGAGAGTGAAGTGATTAGTAGTCTAGCTTGGGTTTCTGTCTTACCATCACTCCTATCTAGGTAAACAGAGAGTAACAAGTGCTGTGGGAAATCTGAAGTAAATAATGGGATAGAGACATTGGGGCTTTGGGGGAAAAGACCCTCAGAAGCAAAACGTCTGAGTCAGAGACTAAACACACTAAATGATAAGAGAAAACCAGCTCCTGGAAGCATGTTTCCAGACAAGGAGGAAATACAAGGACCCTGAAGCCCGTGTGAGGAGAAGAGAAACCCACATAAACTGGAGCGAAGTAGCATAAGATGAGGCTTAGGAAACACTGGTATCACATATGAAGAACCAGGCTTGTCCCTGCTGGCAGAATTTGGACTTTATTTCAGAGCTATAGGAAGCCACTGGAGGGTGTTAGGCACTGAAGAGATGTCTTCTGAATTATCCTATGAGAAGGCCACCACTCTAGCTGTATGAAAAAATGGATTAAAGCGTGGCCCATGAGGTGGAGAATGCCAGAATTGCATCGCAGACACCAATTCGAAAACTATTATGTATAAGAGAAGGGCGATTACACCGTGATGCTTGAATGAAGATGGAGAGCTCAGCCAGGAGGTTAACTGTACCGCACAGAAGGAGGAGACCTGGGATAGAACCAAAGACTTGGTAACAACAGTAAATTCAGAGCTAGGGCAGATAAAGGCGTGGCCCTGAGTCATCCCATAGAGAGGTTATAGAAGGAAGAAAAGAAGGACACCACTATGGTTTGGGATATCTCTGCATTCACAGCCTTAGAAGTGAAACCCATCGGAGGAGCAATAAACAAAGGCAGGGGAGAGGGTTCTGGAAAATGTTGTTCAAGAGCCAAGAGAAAAAGTGTTAGGAAGGAATGCTGAAGGGATTGTTGGCAAGTCTGGTACTTGAAAGAAACCAATGAAAACCCAGAGAAACCAACTACATTTAGCAATGGGGGAACTCATGGACGGCCTTAATAAAAGATCTGAATGGTGACTGTAGTGGGCTGAGAAAGAGGCTTGAATCTAAGGACTGTAGAAGACAATTTAAGTCTGCTCTTCTGCAAAGTTTTAATATGAAAGCTCAAAGAAATGAGGTGTGGTTCTAAAAACTCTCTCCTGACTAACTCTGGTAAGTGCCATTTTTATGACTAGAGAACAATGTATACCATTCTCATGCAGTTAAAGCCTTGTATAATGAATAATAGAACTTACTATTTACATATTAGTCAGATGATACAAAAAGAGCTTATGTGAGTTGCATAAGATGTGGCAAATATTAAGTAGAGGTAAGAGCATCAGATGCTTCCAGCTTCAGGAACTCTGGCTTTCTACATACCTGTCTCCATCATCAACCATATTCTCTAGCTAAATTAATCTTTTCCTGGATACTGTCTCAGTGTATTAGCAAATATATTCACCACTACATGAACCTCTCTGATACTCCCCCACCCCCAGCTAGTAACTTCAGGCAACTAGAACACCAAAGGTAGAAATGGCCTAAAGACAATCTGAACAGTGGTACATCATGACCAATATTTCCTTCTCTCTTCTCTGTAGTCTCAACATCAGTTTCTTCTCATGCATCCTAGATACCTTCTAACATAAAGATACTGCCTTCCCCATTGTTCAAAAAGATAGACAATCTCCTCCTTGCCTGATCTCCATGAGTCAATTGCGGCCATAGTTACTTTTTGGTCAATCAATTTTTTCCAGCATAAATTGGCTTATGCTCACAATAATGAGCAAGATATAGGAACATAAAACCATAGATACTCATTGTCCTCCCTCTTATCAATACAAACCTCATCAGAGCCAATATGGAAATCTGACATAGCTTCATGATTAAATCCCTACCAGGACCCAGTACAGCATGACCAGAAAAACAAAAAACAAATCCTCTCCCAGCAGCAGGTTCTTCCTGGAAAGGTGTGGTGATTTGAATGTAATGTCTCCCATATTGAATGCTTGGTCTCCAGTTGGTGGCCCTATTTATGGGGGCTTAGGAGGTGTGGTCTTGCTGGAGGAAATCTGTCACTGGAGATGTGTTTTGAAAGCTTAAAGACTTGTTACCACTTTGAGTTCATCCTCTTTGATTGCTGCTTGCGATTTGAGGTGTGAGCTCTCAGATGTTCCTGTTGCCATGCCTCCCCACCAGGGTGGTGATGGACTCTTACCTATAAGTCCATGATAAAGCCTTTCCCCAGTGTTGCCTTGGTACCTGGGAGTGGCATATTGCTGTTGACAGGCTTGCCCATCTTATTCTGTGGAGGAATGTGGAAGACTTTGGAATAAAAATATTTGAACACTGTGACTTAGGCTTAATAGACCATCCTAGCATCAGATCTAAAGGAAACTCCTATTCCCCAAATTTTAAAAGGCACTGCATACATCCAGAAATGAGCTCAACCCAGACTACGATTTCTGGTGGTTAGAGAGAAGTCAGCATTCTTCAGGAACTTGTGAAACCCATCCCCATCAGCGGAAAAAAAAAAGAGCTCCACTTACCTCTGGCAGGAAAGACATATGACAGAAATCTGTGGCTATATATCCAAGCACATGCCAGCCTCCAGACTCCCACAGTATGGCAAGTGCCCTCTATACATTTCAAGGTCCACCCTAGCACACTAGCCTTTCTCACCTCTCTAGGCTGCCCTCCTCCTAGATACCAGTTTGTTCTCCTTATAATGGCAAGATTGTCACCCTGCTTCTGCTGTCCTCACTATGTTCTTTCTATTCTCTCTCCCTCTCCCTCTCCCTCTCCCTCTCCCTCTCCCTCTCCCTCTCCCTCTCTCTCCCTCTCTCTCCCTCTCTCACTCCCTCTCTCTCTCTCTCTCTCTCTCTCTCTCTCTCTCTCTCTCTCTCTCTCTCTCTCTCTCTCTCTCTCTCTCTCTCCTGGACTCTTTAAGATGCCTCTTTCCCCGATACCTACAGTGAAAACCTTAACCATAGCTTGGAATGGTCACGTCAGCAGTTTCTTTACTACACTCCCTCACACATACCTAGTAGGAAGTTGGAAGACAGTATGTTGAGAGGTATGCAGATTGAAGACCCACAGCAAACAGTTTCACAGGGGAACAACATTAGCAACAGGCTATAGACTGTTCCTATAGCATTTTGAAGAAAGAAAGGAAGGAAGGAAGGAAGGAAGGAAGGAAGGAAGGAAGAGTCTGCTTTCTGTCTGTGATCTAAGAATTTATCTGAGGATAAATTGAAAAGTAATGGACAGAGCCAGACATGGTGGTGCACACCTTTAATCCCAGCATTCAAGTCAGAGGTAGGTAGATTTTTGTTAGTTTAAGGACAACTTGGTCTACATAATGAGTTCAAGGACAACCAGGGCTATATAGAGAGATCCTGTCAGAGAGGTGTGGGGAGGGGGGTGGGAAAAAGTAATGGATTAAGCTGAAGAGATGGCTCAATAGTAAAAGCACTTATTGCTCTTGCAGAGTACCTGGGTTCAATTCCCAGCACCCACATGGTGGCTCACGAGCATCCGTAACTCCAATTCCAGCAGGAATACATATGATGTACATATATGCAGGCAGGCAAAACATTCATTAGCACACAGTGAAATAAAGAAATCTAAAAAATAAATAAATAAAATCCATGGGCAGAGGAGATTTTAAGACAGCCTTATACTGCCCCTATGGCATAGTTATCAATGATCATTTTTGTGTAAGTCTACAATGAAAAAGAGCAAGTGGGGCAGGAAAGGGGGTACTAAGTATACCGTTTGAAAGAAAGAGAGCACCAGGAAATGCCATGTTGCAGCCAAGGCTTGAGCTAAAAGCATCAGGTTAAAATGAGCCCTAATTTGGAATGGAATAAGGGGAAGGGTGGATCAGGCAAGACCTCACCCAGCTAAGCTTCCAACTTGTAAAGAAAAGAGCTTGAGGAATTTTCTGCTCCAAGAAAGGAACAAAATCCAAAAGTTATTGCAACTGTGATTCAGAGGGGGCAAGGTTCATCACAAGGGGGGCAGAAGAACTTAGCGGTGTCTTCCACGTGATGCTTCAGAGTGAAGAAGGGTACAAGAGTGAAAGGGTCATGGACTTTTTCTCCAAGGTTAAAGAAAGTAGCTGAGGCCAGGTGTGTGCTGGGGGTGGGACATGAGGGGAAGGCCTGAGAGACCAGTGTGTGAAGCTGACAAACTGGAGCCTTCTTTGCACTGGAAATCCCAAGATGCTGGAGTTGGCAGAACTGTGAGAAATAGGCCAAGGAGAGCTGTGCACAGGGAATGGAATGAGCCCAAGAGGAAAAAGTGCTTACATTTCAGTTATAAGCAGCCACTCGGGTCCTGGGAATTGAACCCGAATCCTCTAGAGGAGAAGCCAGTGCTCTTAACTGCTCAGCCATCTCTCCAGGTCCTGTTATGGGTTTTTTTTTATTATTATTAATTTCTAAAAATTTTTTGAGGGGGGATGAAGGGCAGATATGAAGGGACTGGGAAATGAGTGGGATTGGTTTGCATAATGTGAAATTCCCAAAGAATCAATAAAGACGTTGTGGATAAAAACAGTATCGAGCAGAAATTACTTAACCAAAGAATATAATAACTGAAGTGAAAAACTTAACTAGGGGTATACAATAACAGACTAGATCAAACAGGAAAAAGGTTCAGGGAACTCAAAGCACATTCAGTTCAAAAATGGTTTTTAAAATAAAAGAAATCCTGAAAGGCTTATTAGACACTATGTATTAGAACAATATATGTTTTCTGGGACTCTAAAAGCGGGGGTTGGGGGGGGACAGGCAGGCAGACAGATACAGGGAGGCAGGCAGAGAGATGGAGAAAGACCATAAGACTATCTACAGACTTCTCAGAAGAGATCTTACAGACCCTACGGCAATGAGATGGTAGATCATAGATCCTAGCAAAAAAAAAGAAAAAAAGAAAAGAAAAATATTCTTTGTTCCTCTTTCTTTTATGTGTATGTTTGTGTTTGTGCATGCAGTGTGTACGCATGTGGGTGGAAGCCATAGGTCAATGCTGTGTGTCTATCTCAATTATTTTCCACTTTACTTATTCATATTTTTCTTTTCTTTGAAATTCTGAGAATTTTATACATGAGTACTGCATTTACAGTACTTCTGTGCCTTACTTCAGCTCCTGGGTGTTTCCAGCCCCCTCTCAAACCCATGACCTCTTGTGTAAACATTATTGTTACGCACACGCACACACCCTACTGAGTTCACTTAGTATTGCACATATGTGCATCTGTTTAGGGATAACCACTTGGGACTGGATAACTTATCTGGGGTTTTGTTTGTTTGTTTGTTTGTTTGTTTGTTTTTCCTAGAGAAAACTAAACATCTCCTCTCTTGGCAGTCAGTGATTATCTGTAGTTCTTCATCAAAGGAGTGGAACCATGTGAAATTTCCCACATCTATAAGGGCAAGTTTAGGAAACCATACTATTGAGATTCCATGGGTGTGGCATCCCTGATATGCCTATAAGACACTATCCCATAGCAGGTGTCCTTATCTGATATCTTTACCTTGCTACTGAGGTAGGGTTTCTCATTGAACCTACAGTTCATAGATTTGCCTAGACACTTCAGCCAGCCAACTTCAGAGATCTGCACACATACCGCCTCGCCTGAATATTCTTTATTAATCAAACTCAGGTTTTCAAGCTTGTATGGTAAACACTTTACCACACACTTTACCACAGTCATCTTTCTAGCCTCCTTTCTATTTTCTTAATTTTATCTTGAATTTGCCAGTGAATTTCATTTTGATTTTAATTTTTCTCAAATGTTGTTCTTAGATTTAAAAAATAGATAATATACACAACAATTCTTGGTGTATTTGCCAAAAAAAAATTTTTTCAACACCAATTGATGAACCTGAGAATCCTATTGAGCAAAAGAAAGCTAGATATAAATAAATGTGTGCTGTTTAACTCCATCCACAGAAACTCAAGAACAAACAAAACAGAGTAGCTGATGAAGGTCAGAGTTGTAGCTTTGGGAACAGGAATGTCAGAATTTACTAGGAAAATTGAAATGTTTATTTCTTGTTCTAAATGATGGTCATATGTGTTTAGACATATGTTAAAAAAAAATCAACTGCATACATACTTAACATCTTGACATTTTTACCATAGTGTAAAGTTAGTGTCAATGAAAAGCAAAGAACAACTTTAAAAGATAACAAATAAATTAGCAACTACAAGTCCCCCAGAGCACAGGGGAAGTGGGGGGGGGGGCAGTGAATGGAGAGAGAAGTAAGAGAAAGAGAGGGGGAGAAGAGGAAAGCACGTGCGACTAGGGAGATTGATTCAGGGTAGGAATAGAAGACAGGAGAGAGAGAGAGAGAGAGAGAGAGAGAGAGAGAGAGAGAGAGAACATAAAAGAGGGAGCCATTATTGGTTTGAAGAGAAAACTGAACCTAAAGAAAGGTCTAGGGACCTACAAGACTGCTGCCAACTAACAATTTGAGCAACCGTGGAAAGGCTACCATAAATGCCCTTCCCGGATAGTGAGATCAACAACTAACTTATCCACCATCATGGAGCCCTCATCTAGTACCTGTTGGAAACAGAAGCAAACACCCACTATTAAACACTGAGTCAAACTAGAACCCAGATGCAGATGAAGAGGACAAGACCAGGCTGCAGAAACACATAGAGACAGTTTACCTGAACAAGGAGGAGTTAATAGGCCCCAGACTGATAGCTGGGAATCCAGCATGGGACTGACTCAGGCCCCCCTGAATATGGGTCTCAGCCAGAAGGACTGAGCAGTCTAAGAGACCTCAGACAGTGGAGCCAGGATGTATCCCTGGTGCACAAAAGGACCTTGCGAACACATCTCCCATGGAGGGAAAACTGCCTTAATCTAGAGACAGGAGAGAAGCCCTAGTCCCTACTTCACATGACCTGTCAGATTTACTTGACCCCACCTGGATGGGGTCCTACATATGGAATTGGGGTGGGGGGATGGGAGGGGAGGGTGGTTAGGGTGCATGTGAGGGGGCAGAGAGGGTAAGAGGGAGGGAGAGAGGGAGAAGGAACTGGGATCGACATGTAAAATAATAAATTTTAAAAAATTAAATTAAGAAAATAAAAAAATGAAAGAGAGGGGAAAAAAACAAGAATAAGCTTGTCCTTCATAAAATGTACAAGATTAAACTGAAAACTGCTGAAGGCAAATTCTAGCAAAACTCACAGTAGCCAATATATTTAATTCATTTAAAATATTGTTAAGTTTTAAATGGACCAAACTGAAGAAGTACAGATTGCTAAATTCTAAACCATCAGGCAATGCCCACATTTGGGCTTAGAAGAGACTAAACTATTTCCCTCCACCCGAAGGCCCAAGAACATGGAAGAAGCTGAGACAAACAGCTAAGGTTCCTCCACTCTCAGCCCAGAACACTTCATCTACAGGTTAAGCTTTTCTGGCGGAACAGAGAGAATGAAACAGATTTAGATAATTAAAAACGCAAATGGTTGAGATCTACCCTGAGTACTCCGGTTACTAGGACCCATAATATTCTATTATAACCTCCAACAAAAAGTCATCAGGCAACTAAGAAGCAGTGAACACGGGTTTTTCATTTATTTATTGAAATTATTTTCAGTCTGGGGACAAAGCCTAGTTAGTGCACAAAGCCCCGTGTCAATCACATAAACTAGGTATGATGTGCACAGCTGTAATCCCAACACTTGGGAGGTGAGGCTGAAGGGTTAGGAATTCAAGATCTCTTCAAACTCCGGAGGAGCTGGAAGCTAGTATGGGATCCAGAATAACCTATCTCTAAGACTTTTTAACTAGTTTATTCATTTTAAAGCCACAGGTCTATTACATAGCATGATTTAGCCAAGCACTCGCTACTCTCTGACAGTATGCAAACATAAACAGTGGAAGATAAAAAAACAGAGGACTATGTGTGTTACTCTGATGCCTGCATTAAAAATTAGGATATTAGTAAAAAGCTCAACTTCTCAACATACTCATGCTAGGTCCCGAAAGGGGCAAACACTGGAATAGTTGAGCAGACGGGCTGCCTCCAGCAGCCCCAGCCCAGCTCCCCAATCATAAGAAAAGCATCTGCTACAACACTTTCACTTTTCTGTACCAGGAACCTACTTTCACTGTTTTTTTTTTTTTTTTTTCTGACCTCCATACAAATGAGATTGGTGAAGCAATTGTTGCATCTACTGAGCTGAGAGGCTCCTTGCGTTTCCATTCATCCCCTGCTTTCTGGGGTTCTGTATTCAGGCATAAGGAAAGAAAGGGCTGATAGAGCAGCAGGGTTTGGTCTGAAATCAGTACTCGGAGTATCAGCCCACGTAGAAACAGATCTTTTTGTAAAGTTGAATGTGACTGATAAAGTAATAGAGTATCCCGCTGTGTGGAAGCAATGGGAAAGCAGCTAATGGGACTCACACAGGTTCCAGGAACCTACCTAACAGTGGCAGCAAGAAATGGTGAAAAGGCGGGATCTAAGTAAGGTAAATTAACCCAATAGGTAAATGTGTATCTGTGTGCATGCCTCTACCTATTGTAACTGTGAGTGTATTGCGAGAAAATTTTAACCGTTAACACAAGGAGAGAGACACACACACACAATATATATATATTTAGCATCCTCTGTTGTGAGTCTGAGTACTGTCTAGCAGTACTTTCAGAACCATATTTCAACCATACTCCTGCTGAGAAAACAGGTTCCCCAGGATATAGGAGTGTGTACTCCATTAAAACCTAATCAGCTGAATTGTTAAGTCCTACAAATATTTCCATACAATTAGTAGTATAAATGTAATTTTCCTGATAATGTCACATAAATACTGATGAATTCAAATGTTCATTTAGAGTCCCTAATCCTCAACCTCTCTTCATGATTTCTAACCCACTCACCATCTTAAGATTCTGGGACACACGCTCCACAGCCAGAATGTATGAGGCAATATAATCCTCTCACTTGAAGGCCAAAACTATCTTTTATTTTTTGGTTCCCTTTCTCCTGAATGCAAGGGAGGACACTGGGGGTTCAGACTAGAAGAGCCTGTTAACCATGTGCTGAGTGGACCATGAGCAAAATCTAAAGTATGTACGTTTATGAGAGAGGGACAGAGGCCAGAGAGGCAGAGAAACAAGGGGACACCTGCGTGAACAAGAAAGACTGTGATGTTTGCTGAGGTGAAATAGAAATATGTCATCATAGCAGGGCCAAGTCTGAACACCCAGACAGAGGGCTGTATATGCTGTCCTGATTCTTCATGAACAATTGAAATATTAGTATGCAACCTAACTCTTTACACCAATATTAGGTTCTAAAAGGTCAAACCTTGGAGCACTTGAAGAAGCCGGAACTTGGAGTGATCTAGCAGTCCCTCACATACCCCTAAGTGACCATGTCACAATTAGTCTACAAACCAAAAGACATGAAGACAGACGATAAGATAGACTTGATGAACTTGGGTTCACTGCACTGTCTATGGGTCCCACTCAATAGCTGCTTCCTTTGGAAGGGTTGGACATGTGGGACTCACAAAGGAAACGAGCAGTCATTCTGTACTCTAGGAGCGAGGCCACTGCCCTCCATGCATTTCTCATTCGGGGAAGAAGGGCCTGAACATGAGGAGGTATTTGTAGAAGCCAGCATCTATTCAACTATGTGCTCTACTTTTAGCCTGCTCCTTGCCATGGAGCTATATCTTCACAAGGCACTGTGACTGGTCCAGATTCAACTGTGGACACTCCTAAGCTACTTTGACAGAATTACTTTTGGGCTTATCATGCTACTCAGTAAATGCTGACTGATAATATTCTGTGTGCTGTTTCCAATCCCTCCTATGCGCCATATCCTATATCCTATTAGGATTGTAAAAGGGGACAACATATTATACTGCACATCCCTCACATGTCCTCACAGAGTGACGTACGAGGATGCCTTTTTAAAAACACCAACTCTCACCAGTTGTGGCACATGCCTTCAATTTCAGCACTCAGGGGACAGAGGCCCGCCTGGTCTACAGAGAGTATTCCAGGGCTACACAGAGAAACCCTGTATTAAAAAAAACAAAAACAAACCCCAACTCTCCCGCCAGTCAAACGCCAGATACAGGGAGATCTCTGTGAGCTTTAGGTAAGCCAGGGCTACAGAGCCAAATGCTATATTTAAATTAAAAAATAATAGAGCTAAATAAAGGCACTGATTCTCTGAGGTATTTGTCTATGGAAATTATTCTTCCACAGTCCTGACAGAGTGGCAAGGGACAGCATACATATGGTCACTGTTTGGGGACTTTATGACTGCTTTTGTCCATACTGAGAACTATAGTACAAACAGGACAGAGTATACAGGAGACAAATATAAATTTCTCCTCATTCTTTGTTGGTAATCTAATTCTAAGACGACTTTCTGATTCTCCCCTTCCTGAAGTTGCATATTTTTTTCTTCAGAAAAATTTCCCTTGAGATGGCCCTCTGGGAATGAATTATTCAAAGGGTAAGCCAGCGGTGCAGTGTGTGTGCACTTTGGCAGGTAATATGGTCATCCACCGCTTTAAGAAAACACAATACAAACAGATGAGGCAGTAAGCAGGCAATTATCTACTTTCAGGAAAGACTTTCAACTCTCCGAGAGCAAATTGCTATAGGCACATTGTGTGTGTGGGGGGGGGGGGGGGGGGCTTTTTTTTTTTTTTTTTTTTGAATGTTTTGGTTTTAGTTTGCCTGAAGCTCTTTGTAACAGAAGTATACTTGCAAGAATCTCTCCTACAGTAGGGTTTAGGTTTAGAGCTAGGCTACACAGACTACAACTGGCATATTTGCATTTCAAAGCATTTTTTTTCAATATTAAGCCCATACTACAAACCTGTATAAAACAGCAATTAGAAAGCCCAAGCCTAAAGGAGCATTCTCCTCTGAGGATTGGGGGGAAGAAGCCTAAGGGACACTTTCCATCCTGTCACTAATCCAGTTGGGTTGTATCTGCATGTGAATGAGTGACGTCAGGGTCTTCTACAGCTGTGACCCACTGGGGTCACTGGCCAATCAAAGATTCCAGGCGCAGCTGGCCCTGGCCATTTGCTGCAAGATCTTATCAAGCCTGACTCTTTTTTCCATTAGAACTCTCCTTTCTCAGGCTCTCAATTTTCCTCTACTAACAAATGGCCAGAATAGAGGACAGGCTCAAAGGGGTCTTCTAATCCACGGGTTTCCAGAGTTGTTATGTTTTGTTTTGTTCTGTCTTAATCAAGGAACTCTTACCCTCAATTAAGACTTACCCAGGAAAATGGGATGAGAAACAGGAGGCATTTGGGCGTATCTGGTCCTGAAGGGAGGGGTTGGGGGGAGCTGCAGTCCACCTGCTACGCGTCTTATGTGTCCTCTCAGTCACAACTCCAAGTCAGAATTTCTGTGCCCTCGCTGAGCAGATGGAGGCCACACACATTCAGACTTTCCCTGGAGAAGTTCTGGGCACGGAAGACCAGAAGCTGTCTTAGCACAATAAGCAACTGTTTATTGTGGTGGTCCTATAGCCTCACCACCTCCACCCTAGGTGCTGGAGTGCCCTCCCACACTTGTGTTAGCCAAGGCTTGCTATGCAGAGAGATTGACTCTGGCTCCTCCAGGCTGCCAATCACAGGCATGGAGTAATTTGCTGGAGATTAACTACTGAGAGCTCTCTTCTGGCCACTGTGTGGATTTTCCTGCCAGGTACAATTGTTTTCTCACCCCTCACCTGTCTTGAGCTTGTTTTAATGGTGTGGCCCCTACTAATACATCTGCTCTGTGAGGTTGCCTTGCCTTGTCTTCCATTACTGCTTCTATTGTAGGTGCCAAATGGGTTCTTCCATATGCCAGAAAGACGATAGTCTGGGATTCTATGGCCAATGCAGCTTCCCCATAGGGTGATTGTCCGCTCAATAACCCAGGTTGACTTGATCTTTTTCTTCTCTCTGAATCATTATTTGTTTGGTTCATTTAAATTCTAAAGACTGTAATCACTGTGGGTGATCCTGGTTGTACAGCCAGAGGATCCTGGGTTAGACGCTTCCACCCAGAAAGAATTTGTAAAGGATCCATGGCTTGTCAAGAACAGACCTCTTCCGTTGCAAGGATCCTGGTTAAAATCCAGTGCAGTGCTGTACAGAATACTGGGCACCAGTCAAGCTCAGTAAATGGTGGCACTGCTATGTCTCTATTCCCCCACCTTACATAATTAGGTAGAATGAAGTAAATTTCTCTGAGCAAAGTTTTGTCAAGCTACCAGCAGGAGGGAACTAAGCATCCCAATTCTGAACTTTGCAGAGTTTTTCTCACCCTATAGATTTGAGCAGTAATGCCAGCTCAGTTTGGAAAAATGATAGACTTCCCTCTTCATCCTCTACCGGAGAGCCGATGCCCGGATGGTGTGATCTTATTTCCCACTGATAGAAGGGTCAGCAAATATCCAGACCTTTATAAGAAGTCTATCAAGTCTCTACCAGGACTATCTTATCTGAGACAGTTGTTTTTTTTTTTTTTTTTTTTTTTTGACAGTTTGAGTGTTATAGTTGAAATCATCTTTGATAAGAAAAAAATAAGGCTTAAGTACAAGGAAATCATAGACTGTCCATAGTGACCAATTTTCAAACTTCAAAACCCACACTAGTGCTTAATTATGACACATGAAAAAGAATTTTCATGGAAGTTTGATGTAAATTTTTGTCTTTTGCACCAGTACTAAAGAAACCAGTTGAACAGTTTCAAACATCACAGCTATTAAGCCAAACTAAACCAAAGACAGTGTTCTGTTATGTTTGCCAGAAGTTTCCAAGCGCACTTTACTTTGCTGAAACAGTTTTTACAAAGTTATGTACCTGTGGAGCATTTTGTCAGATGCCTGCTCAAACTCAATCCATGTGGCTAGTCTTTTAAATGATATATACAGATGTTAAGTATATATGTGTATGTGTATATGTATGTATGTGTATATAGTATTGAAAATAGTTAAAAGTTAAATAAATTATAAACTCAATATTAAATTCCATGCTGGAATTCTTTACACACAAATGCATGGAGTCTTCTTAATAGAAAGCTTTTGTGTTTCTCTGAGGAGATTTTGCCCAAGAAAAGACTGGCAGTAACTCTGCAACTACATTTCCTTACTTTTCTATTTTCAATGAAACAATAATTACTCAATTAATCTCATTAATCTCATCAACAAAGTAGTGGCTGGTTTCATTTCAGTTGTTCACTCACTATCATTGAGCAGATCTTTAGAGTCTTGAAAATGTTGTCCAATTGTGGCAAACTGTTAATGAAGCAAGGCTTGCTTAATTAGGGAAGGAGAGCAATTAGCTTGTCAGTGGTTCATTCTCACGGTCCCTGGAGAGATGCTACATTTAGGGGATCTGTATCACAGGAGCTATTGACCTTCAGACCTTCCACCTCTTCTGTCACTGCCGTTTAATGGAAAATCACTTATTTTGTCAGGCTAATAACTAGGGTAATGAAGTAGCCTGTAGCTTCGACTCGCTGCCCTGTTTTCCTCTTGCTAAGTTTAGAAAGTTTAAAAATAGATGAATGGATCTATTCTGGACATCATTAAAAGAGGAAACCCAAGGTAGGGCTAGACGAAACCCCTGGAGCCTGCTAGCCACCAGGCTATCTGGAGCTCATTAGTTGGCCCAGTCATCTCTGCCAGAGGAAGGCTGTTTGTGGATTTTTGAAGCAGCAAGTGTCAAGCCTGTTTTGTCTGAGAATTTGCTTAACCAGAAAAGAAAGGATGATTCTGAAAAATAGCTTTTTTTGGTCCCTTCTTCATTGTCTTTGGAAGACAGTAGGACCTGTGGTGTCCCTCACCTGACAGCCCAGCCCTTGAGAGGCAGGGGCAAAGAGACTCCCCGAGTACCAGGCCAACCAGTAAGACCTTGCTCCAAAAACACAGGCCAAACAACAGAGATGGGGTAAGTTCATTCATTTGCAGCCACCAATTTGCTCCCAGGAAAGTAAGGTCAGGGTAGGAATTGTTTATCATAAAAGATCTTCGAGAATAAAACTCCAAATTCCTCCACAAACTCTCCGAGGAACCTGGCCATTCATTCCAAGTACCCCCCATCTTCAGCGTAAACGGCAGAAGCTGCTCTCTAGACCAAGACTGCCTGTGATGAGACTACTTTCCCTAGGCCCATTTGCTTTGGGGTGGCTCCCCATCCCTCTGAAAGACTGTGGCAGGAAAGGGTATGCCTGAATCTTGGCAGAGTGCTTAGGTCTCCTATCTGCTTCATGGCATACTGCAGACCTTCACTCGCCTCTCCTTTATTTTTACCTGGGAACAATGAAGAAGATGTCTCTGAACTTAAGCCATCAGAACTACATAGGATGTGGAAAGGGAATGACAAAAATGGAAAGGGAGGCAGCTAAGCTGACCTTAGCCCAGAGTTTGGCTGCCAACAACAGTAGGGTAACAAACTTGACCTTTTTAAAAGTCAAGGTGTCTAAACAAATGGCATCTTTCTTTTTTGTCCCCTCCTGACTTCTGAGCCAAATGAGAGAGACCAAGAAGTTGGCACAGTGGGTGGGAGCCCATGTCACCTTTATGAAGTTCCCTTTAGATTTTACTATTATGCCAAGGCAAATTGCCTCACTATCATTTTTTTTTTTTTTTTTTTTTGAAAATCAGCAAATAAAACAATACCATTAAGCAGTCTATCAGAGAAGGTGGTTGGCACGGTAACGTGTCTTCTCTCGCAAGCAAACAACCTTCCTAAGAGGTCACCACAGAATGACAACTGTCCCACACGTTCATTGTGTTATTACATCATGTGGAAGAATGTGGCCTTGAGAAGCCATGCAATAAGCAGGATACGGGTGGCCATGAGGTCAAGGGGCAGTAGCAAGCTTTACAGACTCAGCTTCTTTAAACTTGGTGATAAATGGAACTGCTCATCCTACCTCAACTTAATATGCAGGCTTTGTTGACACCCGTGGGAAGCTTGCCTCTTTCTGAACACAAACAGAGGAGGAGTGGATTGAAGGTGGGGTGGGGGTTTGGGAGGAGGGAAGAAGAGGAGAAACTGCAGTTGGGATATAAAATAAATGAATAAATTTAATTAATAATAATTTTAAGAAGTGAAGCCCCTCTTCTTCCCAGGGAGCAGTAAGGATGGGACAATAGCACAGACCAGCTTTCCAAGTAAAATTCTCTCCTAACAAGACTGTCTACATAGTTGTAGTCTCTCTGATTCATTAAGAAATTGAGTACAATGAAATCAGAATCAAATTTCATTAATTTAAAAATTAGAGCAATTAACTTTTTATTGTCAATACACAAAGAACCTAGGAGGCTAATTATTAGTGTCAATAAAAATTTCAAGAGACTGTTTTGATTCCCAGGAGAAAGCACTCATTTTAAAACACTTCAAAGTATCCACTCAAGTAAACAAAAGCCCATGCTAATTATAAAGACACTTTTAGCTGTTTGATTAGCTTATATATACATGTGTTCTTACCACAGCAGTAGAGTTTCGATGGTTTTAATTTCACTTCCCAATGTGCACATATTCTCACAGCAGAGTCTGGGAGTAAAGGTCGCAAGGAGGGAAACAAATGGAATACCTACGTTGTCCTCACCATACCCCACCCCAGCAACACTTTTAGCATAAGTGACTAATGCAGAAATTAACAAAATAGCTACAAAAGCGATAGGATTCCCTGGTCATGTAACAAATTCTGATTGGAGCAGAAAGTGTCATCATTTGAGGCTGTTAATATTCATTCTCCTTCACTCCACTTGTTACCCAGATGTGGCTATAATAGGGTCATCTTTTACTTTCTTTGAGTCTTCCCCAACTCCCACACATTGGAGGTCCCCCAGAATTCAGTGTTCCTGGGGGATTATAAACATTGTCTTTGAATGAGATGCCTACCTATTGGACATGTATCTTCAGCTCAAATGTAAGCTCTAGGGTCCCTATACTATCTTCTCAGGCAAGTTCCCTTGGCAGGAAACATGGCCATTGTCACATTCAAATCCAGTCTTACATCTCCTGATCCTAAGGAAGACGTGTACTTCTCCTCCCTGTGGAATTCACTTAAGGAAATTCCACAGGAGTCTTCTACTTAACTCATTTGCATGGTCCAGCTGGATACTTCACTGATAAGGATCAAGCTTGATGACTTATCTAACCAAACTGTGGGCGAGGCAGACACAACACCAGACATACCATAGAAACCAAACGGAACAGGTAAGGGATGGTTTCCCCAAAGATAAGCTATGGCAAACAAATGTGCTTGACAATTGTACCCCAGCACAGTTCTAAGAAATCTCACAATTCCCTGAACATATGACACTTTTAAGATATGGATAGGGCTTTCCACTAGACCTCAGCCTTAGAGTCCTCTACTCCCCAGCTGGGGAACTCAAGATGGCATGGTTACCATCAAAGGCCTTTACTTGTTTCCTCGGTAACCATCTAACTCACTCTATTCCTTATCTTTGTTCTTCTTTGTCAGTCTGTGACAAGAAGAGATAGTGAGCAGGTGCTGATCACAGTAAATGTTCCATAGAGTGTGTGATTATTTCCCTTTCAAAGTACACGCAGCAAATGAATTACAGAGCCTAAATTAAAATCCTATGTCTTTCTCTTGGCCTGTGTTTCACAACTCTCATAGTATGATACCCAAACAAGATGTGAAGAAAAGCTGTGACTTTTTCATTTATTGCAACAAAAGCCATAGTTTTTAGATTAATGTAGAGGAAAAGGCAAAACAAAACAATTCTCCACTGAATAAATAGAAAAATCTCCGAATGTTCTACAAGTAAAATGTATCATTGGAGTCGTGATAACTCAAGGAACTTTTCTATTTTTAAGTCAGTATACTGGGTAAATATCACTTATTTTTTATCTTTCTTTTAAGAAATATCACTTATTTAATGGATACTGAATAGGAGCCTGCCCACCCGAATGATAGGGAAAGGGGTGTGGGGGTACATAAAGACACATCATCTGCTTATGAGAAGATACTGTCAAAAAAGAAAGTTAGATGCTACAGCCCACACAAGCTTTTAACATCAGGTGAGTCATGTCATTTTATGTGCAAAAACGTCAACTGGTTTCATTCTTATTCTACAAACCTTCAAAGTTGTTATTGTGACTTGTAAAATGCCCACGTCTTTTTCAATCTGTTCCTCAACCACTTCAGTATTCCCAGGCTTTCTGTCTTAGGCTGTTGAACTGTCCCTCAGATGCCTGTGGTCCAGTCTCCCCCATCCTATGGTCTCTGTTCAAATGCCTTCTTGCCTGAAAAGATGTCCCTGGGGCTGGAGAAACAGTTCAATGGTTTAGAGTACTGACCGCTCTTCCAGAGTACTTGAGTTCAATTCCCAGCACCCACATGGCAACTCACACCTATCTGTGGCTCTAGTTTCAGGGGAACCAACAACCATGGCAAAAACACCAATCCACATAAAAATTAAAATAAATTAAAAACTTTTAAAAGATGTTCCTGTGCAAAGAGCCATCCTGTACCTTGCTTCATTGCTCAAGCACTTATTATTAACTGGCATAGTATACATATACCTCTCTCTCTCTCTCTTTCTCATTCTCTGTTTCTCTCATACATACACACACACACACACACACACACACACACACACACACACACAAATTATAAGATCTACATAAACTCACAATTATGAAATCCAAAGCAGAATTTGCTGTTTTATTTATATTCAACGTGCAGCTGCTGAATGAATTAATGAGTGAATGGGAGTGCACATTCTACAAACTTTTATGAAAATATAATTCCTTCCAATTACACAACTAGAACCACTTATTATCTT
Organism: Phodopus roborovskii; assembly: GCF_943737965.1. NCBI lineage: Eukaryota > Metazoa > Chordata > Mammalia > Rodentia > Cricetidae > Phodopus > Phodopus roborovskii. The sequence goes on from NW_026125546.1 coordinate 3,065,482, forward strand.
AAACTTCTCCAATGACAGCTCTTACTCGTAAAAACTGAATCCTGGTGTTTCCTCTAGTACTGAGTTCTCAGCATTGTGGTTGTTTGCATTTCTAGAGATCCATTCTCAGCACTAAACTGGATGTTGTAAAGGATACAAATGGTCACAAGGAGACTCCTGCCTTTATAGGAGAGAGAAAATCTATCCCTAGCCTATCTAACTTGCCTGGACCAGCACCAATAAGAAAAGGAAATAAAGATATGATGAGCAGCTGAGACCACTGGAGCTCAATAGATGGTCTGGATAAGGTAGGGCTGGAAACCTGGGCTCACATCCACCCTGGGTCTCAAGAACAAAACTAACCTATTAGAAAAATTGAAATATCCATCCTTAATTCTCAGAGTTCCAAAAAATAGCAAACAGACATACCTCAGAGATACCAAACATTCCATTACAGAGCATCACCATAAAGCTAACATCAAAATGAAGAGGGTTGCATGTTATAGTCTTAGTCCAGTGGTGGTGCTGCACGCCTTTAAACCCAACACTCAGGAGGCACAGGCAGGCTGATCTCTGAGTTCTAGGCCAGCCTGGTCTACAGAGCAAGTTTCCAGGACAGCCAGGGCTTCACAGAGAAACCCTGTCTTAGAAAAGAAAAGGAAAGAAGAGAAAAGAAAGGAAAAGAGAAAATTACAATCTCAGTGACTGTAGAGTCAGTCATCTCTCAAACGCTGCCTCTCCTTTATCAATAAAGCTTAAGCGATATTCTAATTCCTTTATAGCTGTTTCAACAATATTCACAGCATTTTCAATAGGAGTCCAGCTCAAGAAGCCATTTTCTTCCTTTTCTTTTGTTAAACACCAAATACATCAATAATGCAAGTGATGCCTGCTGTTTGAAAATTAAAATAAGTCAACCTGGAATGAAGCAAACACATAAAAATGCAAAAAAAATATTACTTCTATTATGTATATTGTTGTCCCAGAGAATGAAAAAACATAGCATGGTGCTCCAATAGTTAATACTGATGGACAAGACAACAACAACAAAAAACAGCACACATATTTTGAAGTACAAAAGGCAATTTTAAAAACTAATTTTTAAAAAAAGTATATACATTTATAAAGGTAGTTGGGAAGGAGAGAGAGATTGGAAAGGCATCCAAATTTCAGCACAATACATACTGAAGTGTCAAAAAAAGAAAAAAAAAAGAAAAAGAAAAAACCATTTTATTTGCTCGGCTATGAGAAGTGATGTTCCCTCCACTCCACTTTTATCATGGATTGCAGCTTGGCATCTTTTCAGGCTCCACTTCTAATTCTAGCTCTGTTGCATCCCTACCACATCTGCAATCAACATCTGCAGTCACTTTCTCCACTAATGTCTCCAGTTCTTCTAAGTCACCCATGAGAGTTAGGACTTACTTCTTCCAAACCCTCTTCAGTAATTATATATTGACCTCTACCTATGAATCACAAAGTCTTTAGCAGCACCTAGCATGCTTTCCAGAAGGTGTTCAATTTCCTTCCCCACATACATCAACAAGATCACAACCTACAGTGACATGTGTTTCTCAAATAGCCGGACTTGAAAGGTTCAGTTTCTCCATGAGCATACGTGGTTGTTGTATTAGAGGTATGACAGCATCCATTGCAACACACATCTTCAGCTATCAGGTGACCAAGAGCAAAGAATCCCTTTTCTAAGCAGTGGGTCTCAATACAGGGGTTAAAATCTTCAGTCATCCCTGTAAGCAGTTGTGCAGGCTTTCCCATTTATATAAAGAGGACAAACAGTGTGGGAGTAGTATAATTCTCAAGGGCCCCAGGACTTGAACATGGAAGTGCCCTGGCTTCAGTGAAAAGTCACTAGCTACATTAACCGCTACTAGAGAGTCATCTTGACCTTTGAAGCTTTGAAAGTGGCTTTGACTTCTATCTACTTATGAAAGCCCTGGCTGGTGTCTTCTTCCAATGGAAGGCTGTTTTATCCACATTGAAAAGCTGGTGGTTGTTCAGTGTAGCCAGCCACTTTCCTTTGATCTTAGCTAGATCTTCCCAGAATGCATTAGTTCTAAATCACCTCTCACTGCCTCACCCTGCCCTTTTGTGTTAACAAAATGGCTTCTTTCCCTAAGACTCCTGAACCAGTATGTTACCTTTTACTTCCTTTCTACAGCTTCCTCACCTTTTAGATTTTGAGAAGTGAAAGGAGTTAGGGCCTTGCTCTGCACTAGGCTTTGACTTATGGAGGTTCATGGTGGCTCCCTTCTAGTCCACTGGGACTTTCCACCTCCCCAATCAGGATGCTTCGCCCCACTAGTATACAAACTGGAAACCCACTTTTCTTACCTTCTAGTCCATTTCCTTTGCTTTCACTGTTAGTGTCTTCACTACTGCAAATGGTGGATCTGGGCCTGTTTCAGCTATTGATACTCCTTCCTCACCAAGCTTATTCCAGTCCAGCCTTGGGTTTAAAGGGGAAAAAAAGAAAGGACTTTTCTCCCTTGCACCTGAATGCTTAATGGCCACTTCAGGGTTAATCGCTCTAATTCCCATGTAACTGTGTCCAAAGGAAAAGGGAATCTCACTAAAAGAGAGACAGGTGGAGAACAGCCAGTTGATGAAGCAGTCGGAGCACATATACGTGTTTATTAAGGCCATCTTATATGGATGTTAACTCTTAGCACTCCCAAATCACTGATCACAGATCACCATAGCTGAGTAATCATGAAAACATTTGAAGTGTTGCAAAACCTACCAAGTCTGGGGAGCCAAGCAGTGAACTTGCAAGAGAAGGCGAAGTCCTGAGTGAATGTCTATTGTTTGACATAGGCACAGCCATGTCAAGGACCCCAGTGCCTCGGACCCATGGGAGTAGCAAAGCTTTCTCCAGGTTAGGCTTGGAGAGGTGGCCAAACCAGTCTCTGGTGTGCATGCAACTGTTGACTGCATACATGTATGATAGCTTACCAATGACTGACCAGGGTGAGCAAGTATGAGCAATGCAACTTCCTGGATGACAGCAGGCAGAGACCGCTCCTCTCCAAACTCTCCTGCTGAGACAAACTCTTCCTCCCTGTGTTATACATAGCAAGTGAGCTGAGGCCCAGGTTGTTGCACAGTTAGTGTGTACCTTCCACAGTCCAGACTTGCACAGTTAGTGTGTACCTTCCACAGTCCAGGCTTGCACAGTTAGTGTGTACCTTCCACAGTCCAGGCACAGCCTCTCCGACCCCGGCTTTTCTGCTCTGTCTTCATTCCCTCTCCACCCCGGATTAGGTCTCAAGCACCAAGCAACCAAAGGTATGACACAGACATAGGAGAACATGTTACTGGGGGAAATGGCATCTGCTGCTTTGCTCATAGCAGAGTTGCCACAAACCTTCAATGTACATATTTTTTAAAAAAAAATGCAATACGGTGCCTGTCAAGTGCTATGTAATGAAGCATAATCAAAATGAGGAATGCCTGTATATCATACTCCATTAATATCATATTCCATTAATACTTTCTTATCATTTATAATGTATTATCCATTCTTGGAAGCAATCCGAACAATAGTATGGCACACTCAGCTTTGCTTGTTGTCAAATTGCCTGAGAGCTCTGGTGTAGTTGAATTTTCCTTCTAATGGGGACTTATGAAATGTAACACTCAATTTCATATTCCCTATATGTCAATCACACACATATGATAACAAGATTAACCTCTTCTTTATATATATTCCACAAGATGGAATAACAAATTTGGCCCACTTCCTACTTGTGTATGTTCTATAAGCTAAGGATGTCATTTCTTTATGTCTTTAAGGTGATGTGAAAGTCATAAAATTTCAGTGTTCATTCATAAAATTTTACTAAAGCATTACCACCAACATCTTTTCTTTCTTTTTTCTTTTCTTTTTTTTTGTATTGAATATGGTAACTTTCATTCTGTAAGAACAAAGGTAAATACAGAGCTGTGTAATCTGCAAAACCAAACATTTCACCATCTATCCCTTTACAGAAAGTGCTACTGGCTTCTGGCCTACTAAATTATCCTAAACATCCAGAGAGAAGGAGTCAGTCTCTCACAACACCCAGCGTGATGATTTCCTCATGCCAGAGAGTTGCTGAATGTCTCTTGCATCTAACAGCACTGTAAAACTTTTAGTATTCAAATGTATGCCACAAAACTCCTGCTTCTATATGCTAATGAAATTGAAAGCACTAATTTCTTTATATTTTTACAAAGCTTGACATTTACCTGGTTTGATATTTAGCATATGAATTCTACAAAAGATTTTTTAACAAGAAATCTGTGCTGCAATGAGTTTATCATACCCAAAAAGAGAAGTAATTTTGTAGTCTTTAAAAAAATATGAAATAGATGTTCATGTTGAAATCTTGAAAATTACACTAATGTACCATTCAAACTTTAAATGTCAGTACATAAAACTGTGAGTTTTCCAGTGCAAAAATAAATTAAAGATTAAAAAGTTCCAATCCCTGGCATTGCATCTCCTGAGAATAAATCCAGAACTAGTGTAACAGTAGTTTTAAAAACTTCGAAGCAAACAGAATCCTGTAATGTGTCTTACAAAGTATGTTATTGTGTGTTTAATAGAATATAGGCAAACGTGTCAGTGCTAATTATGACAGGAGAAGACGGGGTGGACGGAGGTGGGGAACATGTTATGTACTAACTCTAACAGTACTCATGACTAGGAATCACATACTACTATGTGGATGTGAAATTTACATGGGGTCCTACATGAAGAGTAGTACACAGATTTTGTTTTGTTTTCTAAGTACACTGGTGCTTTCCCGGCATGTGTGTCTGTGTGAGGGGGTCAGATCTTAGAGTTACACACAGTTGTGAGCTGCCATGTGGGTGCTGGGAATTGAACCCAGGTCCTCTGGAAAAGCAATCAGTGATCTTAACCACTGAGCCAATTCTCCAGCCCCCTAGCACAGAATTTTAAAGCATGTTAGAGTTGTTATGATGAAGCTTGAGGGGTACTTTGCATGCGGGACCTTGGCAGATTCCATGGCAGGCAAGGGTGACCGAGGTGGAGGGACAAACATGTCAGGCAGACAGAGCTTAAGTGATAAGTTTTAATAGAAAAGGGAGGGATGGGAAGGAAAGAGAAAAGAGGTAAAGAGATACAGGGACAGAGAGAGGACAGAAGAGAAGAGGGAGACAGGAAAAGTCCTGTCTGCAAAGAGGGGCAGGGGACCGTGGGCTGACCAGGATACTGCCTGAGTGCATACTGCCAGATACGGGGCAGACCAGTATAATGCCTAAATCCTTACAAGAGTCTCATAAAATATTATTTTTTCTCCATCTTCTTTTCAAGAAAACAAAATCCTTTATTTTTGTCCTTTGCGATTAAAACTTTGCACCCACAAAATCAGGTGCTACACTCCTTACCCATTCCTGCATCTTCTCCCCTTTGTTTTACAACAGACATCACCATTTTTCCTGGGGGAAGACATATCTTAGAGACTAGGACATGGAGAGTAATGAAGGAATCATGCGACTCAGCTCTCTGGGTAAACTTATAAGAAAAGTCCCCAGATCCAAGGCTCATCTTGAATAGTGGAATTAGGCATAACTGAGCCAGAAATGGGGCATCTCCCTTCTAAGCAAACACCAGTGCATTCTGGAGCTGTCAGGAGGTGGAGCATAAACAAGAAGGCTCCCCCAGAAAGAACTGGATGAGAGAGGTCTGGGCTTTCCTTCATGCACGGACTTGTCTGGGAAGGCCTAAGTCCAAAGAACACAACGAAGAAAATGTGGGCAGAGACACAAATGACAGATTGGAGCCTGTCTCATGACACTGAAGCCTAGAGCCCTCAGAGCTTGGCTTCCAGAGCCACCACAGGCTCCAACAGACTTTCCACAGAGAAGGGAGGAAGTTGCTAGAACAAACACTGTCCTGAAACTTGCCCCAAAGCTGAACCTCATCAAACCCCAATGTTTTTTTGAGGTTAGAAAAAAACTCCTGGCTTAGCATTTTTAGGACAATATCTATTTGCCTTTGTCTCCCACTTGAACCAGAAGTGGAAGTTCTAAAAGCCCATTAAAAACTGTGGGTTTTATTTATTTCTTTACTATATTCTTTGCCTGTCCAAAACCAGAGAATGCTGGAATGGCGCAAGCTCACTCTCCTGAGATACCCAGATCAAAGTCCTTCCGAAGTGCCTTGGCTAAGCATCGGGATTTTTCCATTCTTACCCAAACCGAGGGTTCACTCCCTTGCAATTTGCTCATATGCATCCACCTTCTCAAGTGTTCTGAGGCATTGCATCCGACACTCACGTTGGCCTTATAAGGATAGCAAGAAATTGCATACTGGCAGAAGTAGTGCGCTCAACTTTCTACTTCTACAGTATAATCCAACAAAGAAAAAGTACTTTCTGGAAACATGGTCTACTCAGTGTATCTTGAGTAGAGTGAAAGTAGAAAAGAGAGGGGCCCTCAAACATCCTCCTGCACGCTATTGCTCTTCCTGCCATACATCTAAGCATAAAATTCAGTTTGTCACATATAATCTGAAGGCTACTCATGTAAATCTAATGCTAATTATTAAAAATTAATTCTGCTCCTCTTTTTTATACCTCACGAGATAACTATTGGGGATAGAACAAACTAACCCTATCAAATAAGTTATGTTTTTGTTGTGCAATCCATGACTTCTATTTCACCATTGATCAACCTTTTCCTAAGCCACATCAATCCACGAATTATCTTCCAGGGAATTGTTGAGAATATAATACTTTGTGGGCCCCATTCTCAACCTTGCCTTCAAACTAGTTTCTCAACAATAAATAGGTTTTCTCCTCAGTGTTCTTCATGTTGATTATTTTTCAAAGGGATCCACAGAAAACTACAGTTAGCCTTATCAAAGAACCAAGTCATTGAGAATCCTTCCACTCTTCTAGTGGGATCAGGAAAGTGTGTGAGAAGACCTAACAGCCGTGTCCATCTTTACCTTATCATTGTTTTGAGCCTGTCCTCTTGGGTTCTTGGGCATTCATTCAAACACACTGTGCATCCCTGGCTAGTTTGTGCTGTGTGTTTGAAGCCACATTCATTGTAATAATATTCTTTCAATGTCAAAAGGGAAAACACCATTCTGATCAGACGGATCAACAGTTAAGGTCAGCATTCCTACTTCAGTTTCCATTCTTTCTAAAGCACAGAAGTGACTCTTTAGCTTTGGGAACCCTGCTTCCTCTTTTCATGCAGTTTGCCTTTGTTCGGTTATTTTGCACCACCCCCAGAGTGTTTTCAAATATATTTCAGGCCCCCAAGCAACCCCATTTCAGGTGATTGACTTCAGGGAACTCTAATGCTGGCTGGGCATTTTGCTGCAACCCCATTTAGGCTCAGCAGGAGCAGCAGATTTAAAAGGCAGATTATGTTTTTAGCTTTCTAAAAACTGCTTTATTAGAGAGGCTAAAAGCCACAGAGGTGGTAAGCAGAGTTCTTTAGAAATATGAGCAACCTCATGACATCTAGGGAACAGCCCCTCAGCCATGGAGCTCCTCTTTTGGGTCTCAATGACAGCAGGGACCTGCTGCCTCCAAGGATTCTTCTTAAGGTTCCTGGCAGCTCCAACAACAGAATCCCTGAAAGCACGAAAGGGGGTTCATTTCAGGGTAGGAGGCCTTTGGAAAGCAGTTCTCCCCTGGGCTGCTGGCAGGCCACTTTGTGTGAAAGGGTTGGTTATGTACTGGTCTCCACTGAATTGCAGAAATGGCCAAGAGGCCATAGGTAAAGAACCATGATGAGATTGTCAAAACCAGTTGGGGTGGACACAGTACCTACATGCTGCTTCTTAAGGCAGGCAGCAGAAAGTCTCATAATATAGCTAAAAGAATGCAGGATGGATGGATGGATGGATGGATGGATGGATGGATGGATGGACAAATGAATGTTAAAGAAACACCACACTGACGTCGATTGCTTCATAGGCTTGTATTAAACCATGTAACAGTTTATTAGGCTATTCTCTTTCACTCACTTTGGGCTCTGTCTGAACTATCCCAGAGGCTGCCTATAAAGGCCTAAGACAAAAAAGGTGGGAGTAGACTGAGCTTTCTGTGGCGTCAATAAGACTCTATATTTTAGGTTTTATAGAGGTTTGGAGATGAGGTGAATGCTACAAGATTTAGGGAATGTGTCTTAGGAGAGTGTGCTGAGAGTCACGCTGGACCTGATTTAAATACTGGAGCAGAAATCCTGCTAACAATATGGGACAGATGCAGGGCATAGGTGTTGCCATTCCCTTTATTCCAGAGAGAACACCAGCAGCGGTCAAAGCTCTGTGTTGAGTCCAAACACAGCCATAATGTCCCATCAGTCTGTGTTACCCTGAACTAAACAGGATATCCCTAATGACGTCTATGGACCGATTTGGAAAGTGATACAAATTCCCGTGGAAGGGGCCAGCAGAAGCAAGGGAACTGGTAGAATGTCAAGTTACCAGGTGTATGTTCAAGCTGAATATGGCAATGGGTACTCAGCCCCAGAAGATGTCACCCCCACATCAGCCTGAGACCTGTATTATCAACAGCAAATAAAAATTAAAATTTTACTTGGAAACGCTTTATTTTTAAGTATTGGATCTAAAGATGGGTTTGTTTGGTTGTGTAGGCCCAACAGATGCATATGCGGGGACAAAATTACAAAGGGCCTTCGGGGACTGAGGAAATGGCTCAGTTGGCAAAATCATCACTTTATAAGCAGGAGGACCTAAGTTTAATTCCCCAGAACTCACATTTAAAATAACAACAACAACAACAATAATAATAATACATAAAGGCCAAGGTGTGGTTGCAGACACTTGTCCTAGGAGTGGTGGCCGGAAGGTCCCTGATGCTCTCTGGCAGGACTGATGATTACCCTAATTGATGAGTTCCAGACTGGATAGAGACCCTGTGTAAAAATTAAAAAAAAAAAAAAAACAATAATAATAAAGGAGACAGATGGTGCCTGAGGCACAACTTTGTCCTCTTGCCTACAAACACACACACACACACACACACTGTGGGTTCATATAGCCCCAAAGCTGGGAGCATTGAAGGAAAAGTCCAATTTCCTCTTATCTTTCCTGTACTACCTTTGCTAGCATATAGGATGCAGCTTAAAAACAAAAGAAAACCATCTCACTAGGGCTCTCAGAGGGCATGCGACAAATTGCAGAAAATTATAGCCAACATTTTGTGGTTGCTGTTCTTCCCTGGGTTACACACTAGCAAAGTCCTGGGGGGTGGGGGAATAGCAAACTCCAAAGATCAAAGTTTGCACGCTGCAGAGGGGACTTTTTAGCCGGCTCGCTTTTGTCTGGCGCCTCCTACCCTGAGACCTTTTTGTCAATCACAGAGCAGTGCAGCAAAGTTGAGAGCTGACATTGTCAGGGCTAATGGTGCCTTTCCCTGCTTGCTGGGTTCCCTGTGCTAGCCCTCTCAGACCTCCGGCTTCCTTCGGGCTGTTTACATACAATTTCCTTCTGGGTGGAACTTTATTTTTCCTTTCCTTCTTTTGGGGCTGTTGATTTTTCTTAAAATAGGAGGTCATTTCAGGCAGAACTGTTTTCGCCCTTTGCTTCCTCTATGGCTGGGGTTGGGGCCCTTTGGGGCAGACGGAAATTTCCACTTTGTTTAGGAGGCTGGGTTGGTTTTCTTTGGATTTCCCATTCACTTATGAATTTGGAGTTTGGAGTTCCTCCTGTTATCTTGGACCATGAAAGTCACCCAGGACTTGCTTCTTAGGTTGGTTTGTTACTCCAACTTTTTAAACACTTACCTCTAATTTTCTCCCTCGGATCTTTCCGGTGAACCTACACTCCCTAGATGCAGACCGCTGAATTCCAACCTGCTACCTCGTTTACCCAGGGTCCCTCAGCTTTTGTGGTCAATCTGAATTTGTGGGCCAGTACTCTGAACCAATTCCAACATGAGTCATGGTCTTATACTTTTGGATGGAAAAGCCATTTCCCCCTTCTCTTTAAAATGCAGCCACCATCTCCACTGCTGTTACTGGGGAAGGCAGACATGGTGGGGTACCATTCTCAACCTTATCTTCAGAGAGGACAGTTCAAATCCTACAGAGAGTAGTGTCACTTAGACCCCATTCAGTTTCCTCAGGACCTGAGGAAGAATACATTCTAAAGAGACAGCACATTAGCACTACCCCACCCCCCCACCCCCCCGGGGGACAGAGCGGGAGAATGCTTCCAAGACCACAAGGGTCTCCAAATCTTAGAAGAAGTAGAATTAGAATGGTTTTAGTAAGTTAGAAACAAAAGAATCATTAATTATGAAAGATTCAAGAGCACTGTTGATGTGGGTTCCAGTGAAAACATCATGATCACTAATATAGTTCGCAGAAACTGAATCAGATGGAATGGAGGGACCAGAGCCTCCCTGTTTACTATCCAGTGTAGTCCCATTCCACTAAAGTTTGCTACTCATTGGAACCGGATTTGGGAATGTGTTGTGGAGAAAGTGCACCAAGAGGAGAAAAGAAAGCAAAGATAAAGGAGAAAGTAGATAAAGGCAGAAAAAGGATGTGAACAGGAAACAAGCCTAGGGGCAGTTCAGAGTGACGGTTTGGAGTCTGGATTTGGAACAGATATAGATGCAGGATGGGTAGCCAGCTGTCTTGGTCCTTGAGGAGTGGCCTCAGACAATTTGCTCCCTGTAATAGTTCCTGTTTCATAGAGTTACTGGGAGGGAATGTGTGAGGCATACTAAGCTATTGTCATAGCCAAAGGACAATAAGCCTTTACAGTAAAAATACACATCAGGTCCTACCTTCACTGGAACACTCTAAGAAGTGGGTCTCATTACCACCTTCATTTTGCCAATGAAAAATGAGGGATTCTAAGAAAATAACTTCTCTGTGGCCTCAGAGCTGAGTAACCTGGCCAGGGTTCCAACCCCGGGCAAGTGGTACCAAGCCTGAGCCCGTATGCACTGTAGACCTTTGAACATCAGATTACTATGTGATGGGGCCTTCAGTATTCTTAGAGTTCATTCATCTTTAACTCAGTTATTTTGCTATGCATGAGTGTGTGCACCGTGCTGTACACTGCTTTTAGCAGAGATACTCAGAATAGCAGTCTGTTGTATAAAATATACACCTATGCACACATGTACACAGACTCATGCATACACACAGAGCTGGCAAACTGATACCTCAAAAATACTTTCTACAGCTGGGCAGTGGTGGCGTATGCTCTTAATCCCAACACTTGGGAGGCAGAGGCAGGCAGATCTCTGTGAGTTCAAGTCCAGCTTGGCCTACAAAGTGAGTTCCAGGACAGGCTCCAAAACTACATAGAGAAACCCTGTCTCGGAAAGCAACAACAAAAAGCAATGATAGTATGTTTTACAGAGTAAAAAGAGCAATGGCTTTCTAATTCATTTTTTTACTTTATAATTAGACCAGAATTAGTCAATCCAATCCCAGTTGCAACTGGGCTTAGTGAAGCATACTACAATCTCAGTACTTGGGAGGCTGAGGCAGGACGATTGTAAACACCCACCCAGGCTGAGCAATGCAGTAAAATCCCAGATCAAAACCAAAAATCTCATTCTGCCTAGATGTCAGGCTAAGAATATTCTCTACATTAAAGTAAATGCATTTGGTAGAAATTGCAGCCACATGGCTTCAGTTTCAATTGCTCTAATTGATCCAGAGGAACAAGTTTTAAACCACTGGCGATGGGTTTGTTTTGTTCTGTTTTTGTTTGCTCAAAGGAGTGAGATTTGAAGAGTTAGATGTAACATGAACCCATGAGATCAGAAATAGAGATCTAAAGCAGGCCCAGAAGTTCCTCGCAGATACATTTTCACAGTCAAGGAATCAGAAGGTATGTTCACATGCTCATGACAATGTTCGAATGCTCAAATACTACCTATGTTTTATTTATATAATTGTCATTCCCAGTGACCTTACTTGGCTTACACTGGAGAAACCACATTTAGTAGGGTACACAGCAGAAATCTGTTGAATCTGTTTTATGCCAGAGGAAACAGAGGCCCAGACACCTGATGACTTGGCTTAGGTCACACAAGCTGCTGTCATGCAGAACCAGGCTTATCAGCTGCCTCTGGCTCTGCAGAATCCCAATATCCACTGCTGCTCTGGGTGTGTCTCCTTACCTAAACCAAGGTGGACTTTTGCCAAGGCTTGGGAGCTAGGAGTGATTTTTGTGGGAAAAGCTCCAGAGCTAGAGGTGGCAGTCCCTGGGTAACCGCCATTCCAAATGACCTGCAAAGGCCCTCCCTAAGGAGGGTTTGAAGCAGAGGAGGTCACTGGCAAGGGAGGGCGAATCTTCCAAGCACAGAAACCCCAGCTTCCCCACAGCTGGCTCTGCTCATCCCAGGTTTTATTTGGTATTAATGCTACTGGCCCTTCATTCAAACTGCAAACAGAATCCTGGCACCACATGAACCGCTTCTAGTCTCTTCCCCCTTTTAGGAGGGTGGCTTTAAGAATCATACGAATTTTTGCAGAGCTCATGTGAGAAGCAAACACAAGAATGGTTGTAGAAGGGCTTAGCATTTTAACTGACACTCAGGAAGGTGTGTGCTTGGTTTTCTGTTTGCTTTACTTTGTTCTGTTTGTTGAGGTGCTGAGAACTAAAGCCAAGGCCTTGTGCATGCTCAGCCAGCACCCCTCCACTAAGCTACATCCCCAGTTCTTAGTGGAAACCACTATCTTTAGTATTCCTGGTGGAATGGGAAGTTGCAGACAGTTCTGGGTTGTTTTTTTTTTTTTTTTTTTTTTTTTAATAAAACATCTGGACCAAAGGCAGCTTATGGGAGGAAAGGTTTTATTTGGCTTACACTTCCGGGTGACAAGCCATTAAGGGATGTCAGAACAATAACTCGAGTGGGACTGAACCAGAAACTGGAGGAATGCTGCTTGCTGACTCACCCTCTAGGTTACTCATAGGCTGCTGCCTAGCACCTCTTGCATGGGGATGGTGTCACCCACAGTGGGCTAGGGGCCTCTTACGTCAAACAGCAATGAAGACGACGCTTCACAGGCATGTCAACATGCTAATGTGATCTAGACACTTCCTCAATAGCAGTTCCTTCTTCCCACATGACTCTAGGTCATATCAAGTTGACAATGAAAGCTAACCAAGGCACAGAGTTGGTATCTCAACATAACCAGCTAAACTACAGAGAATGCTTTCATTACAATTGCACACTTCTGAGTTTGTACTGTCTGTCTGTCTGTCTGTCTGGACTGCCAGTTCATACTCTCCCTTCTCCTCTCCAGTCAAGCCTCTGCTCAAACAGTCTTCAGAGTAACCACTCCTGGCTGCCTTCTCCGAAGCAGAACACCTGTCACACTGCATTGTTGGAAGCAGCTACATCCCACCCAACCCATGCAATCACATATAGTTCTGTCACTTCATTTGATTGCTCATGGGTTGCCTTCTCTACTCCCAGAAAGAAAGCTCTGTGAGAGCATGAGTTTGCTTTAGCTCACTTTTTTCCCCCTGAAGAACACAGTAAATGGCTTGTTGCATTGATGAGTAGGATACTACAACATCTAATATATTGAATCACTATCAAGAGGAGTCAGAGTAAGGATAAGTTCCAGTTCCTACTCACCATGGACTTGCACTTTATCTGGCCAGGAGCTTTGGAAAGACAGAAGAAGCCCATCAGCCAAGCATGGCATAGTATGTCAAGGACCAGGAGGGGCTGAACCTCTGGGCACCCATAGCTCGGCTTTCATCTTCTTGCTAAGGTGTTGGCATCTTCACCAAGCCTGTCTCACATGCTCTCTTTTCTGAATACATATTCCACATCAGAGAATCAAATGATAACATTTCTGAAAGTGGTGTCAAGTGAACTTAAATGTTTCCTGTGAGATGAGACACTGTCGTTTTCTTTTGGAGGTGACAGTCTCCAGAAGCCTCTACAGAGATCCCCGGGTCTTCCATTCAAAGCACATTTTTTAATTATGGAATCTACTCCCCAAAGTAAACTAGGGAAGTAAATGCTTTACAACTGCTAAAGATCTTGGGAAATTGAAAAGCAAACTATGCACTCAACCCATTTGGTCCCAGCTATAGGACTGTGTCTCCTGTGGGGGTCATTAATCAATCCCATTAAGTTGTAATTCTTCCCCAAGCTAAGAAAACACAACCCAAACAGAAGTAAGCATTTCCTGCTCTCACCACTTACCCCTAAATATGAAGAGTGGCCTTCTAAAGACTTCAGTCTTCCTGAGATTAGCTGGAGAATGTCTGCACAATATCCACTGGATGTGTCCGGAAAGAAAATGTGCCAAGTGTGATGAAGGGCAAAAACATGACTTGATTCTGACCACTCACATTCAGAGCTGTTTCGCAAGCTCAGATAAAACAATGCAGAACTACCCAGGATGACAAGACTAAAATAAAACAAATCATTTCCAATGTGATTTCCTGCTGAGCAGTGTGCTAAGCTGCCCAGTATGGGTAGTTGTTAACTAACACAGACCAGACCTTATGATCTTGAATGGCAAATCCCTTCATACGACAAATGACATTGTGTAGATATTAATGAATGGGGCCAAAGGGAAGCCACACGATATAATGGACCCATCAATGGTTTCAGCTGAGGAAGACAACACTGTATTTCATCAGAGAGGTGCAGCTTGATCTGTTATGATGGGCCAAAGGACTAAGTGCCCTCTGGGACAGTCTAACTTTCATTAAAGACGCTCAAGCAATGCAGAGAGTGGTTTTCTTAGAGTAACACAACTTAATAATTTTTAAATTGAGATAATGTCTTGTATAGTCCAATCTACCCTCAGATTTGCTTTGTAACCAAAGATGATCTTGAACTTCTGATCCACCTGCCTCCATCACAAAAGTGCCAGCATTGTAGACTTGTGCCACTACACCAATTTATGCAGAGATGGGATCCAACTCAGAGCCTTGTACATATTAGGCAAACATTGTGCCAAGGAATTTCATTTATCAAGTGCCTGCCATATATAATGTTAGAGGCTGGAGGCTGAAGGGCTGAAGATTCACAAGGCATTCCTGCTGTTAAAGAATAAGGAAGCATTAACTGAATAAGCCATCACATATTTTGGTCCTTGTAAGACTCTGGGAAAGTAGAGTGAGTTCTACAGACACCATGTTAGAATTAAGGAAGCTGAGGTCCAGAGTGGTGAGTGATATGCCAGGTCTCCCTTTGAGTGAGTTCAGCTCAGTGTGAGCCTGACCACACATCCTGACTCTTACTGACTCTTACTTGTGGACCCTGCTTGTGACTCCTGCTTGTGGACCCCACCTTGAGACAGATGTCCCACTTTAAATGTATTTCTGGGGTCAATTAAAACCTGACCCGTACCTCTAAACTTCTCATCATTTCATCATGTTATTAAAAACATGATTTGACTTTCTGTCATACACTGTTTGACCATGTGACAAAAACAGTCAGATGACCTCCAAAAAAAAAAAAAAAAAAAAAAAAAAAAAAAAAAGCTCACAAAACAAGTCAAGCTTCAAGGATGCCAGATGTCTGTGAGATACCCCAAAGGTCACAGGGTCCTGGAAGTATACTTCTTGGGCTTGGTACCCAGTCAGAATTAGTGTATCTATGTACTGTCCTCTGCTCATAGAGGAGGCCTTCCACCACCTCCCACTGCCTTCTCCTGGCCTGTTTCTAAACTCCTGTGCCACTTTCAATTCACATGCTCTTTCCCAGCATGTTTCTAAATATGTGTACATGTTAATGGCAAGAGAGTACACACGTGGAAGTCAGAGAAACACCTCAGTTATCATCCCCAGGAAAGCCACTCACATCCTTTGAGATGGCCTCTCGTTGGCCTGGAGTTCCCAGGGTAGGCTAGAGTGGCAGGACGCTGAGTCCCAGGGGCTCCCCAGTTTCTCCTCTGGGATTACAAGAGCACACCACCAGACCTAGCCCTTTTACATGTATTCTGAGGATCAAACTCAGGTATGAGCATGCAAGGCAAGCGCTTGACCTCTGAGCAAACTCCTAGCCTATTTCCTGACAGTTCTGGTCCTTAGAGATATTTATACCATTGTCTTTTACCTTCGTGATCTAGGGGACTCTTGAATTTCTCCCATGATTTCTAACAAAATATCTTGTTTCCTCCACTGTATTCTTGTACTTATTTTTATATCACCTCTGAATGCAAAAGGCCCTTGAAGACAAAATCTATAACCAAATGGTACCTCTAAACTTATCAGAACAAAGTTCTGAACTTAATTAACATTTGGGTGGTATATTAACTAAGAAATCTTCAGACAGGCCATGACACCTTTAATCCCAGCATTTGGGATGCAGAGGTAGGCAAATCTTTAAGTCAGCCTCATCTAATATGAGTTCCAGGACAGCTAGTACTGTTGCACAGAGAAGCCCTATCTAAAAAAAAAAAAAAAAAGGAAGGAAGGAAGGAAAGAAGGAGGAGGAAAAGGAGGGAGGAAGAGAAGAAGAAGAAAACTTTGGTTTTCATCCCTCCCTCAAGATAATTCCTACCTACTCCTATCTCCACAGGGTCCTTTCTCATCTGAACTCTTTCATTATTTCTCCAGTGCTATAACATTTCTTTAAGTAGATCTTGAGCATGTCATACTGATAAGCTCATAACATCTTCAGCTATTTCAAAAAAATATCATTGATGAGTATGATCATAGATGAGGAAAAGTAGAAGTTGATACTTGAGGGAGACGTATTACCAGCCTTGATCTGCTCAAGTTAACAAATGCTTAACCTCAGTCCTGACTCTTTGGATCAACTTTCAAATTAGGGTTCTTACCACAAGACACCTTCAAGACAGAGATGAGAATCAGAGTAAGCATCACATAATGAAATTCTGTTTCCTCATTCACCTATAACTTAGGTTAAATCTAATAGTGCTGTGTCACCGTGCTCAGACTTACCCAGGTCCTCAGTAAAGGACCCAGACTTCTGAAATAACATTTATTTTGCCTTCATTACCCAGAGTAAATGACCTAGATTAAAGAGAAACTGGTGTTTTAGTTCCTGCTTTTACTAAAATGCTTTCAATCTCTCCTTCTGCTTTCTGATCTGTCCAGAGCACTGGACCTTTCTGAGTGATGTGTCAATCACTATGGCTCCAACAGGCCATCATCAAAAGAGAAGGAACATGTCTGGCCCCCATGAAAGTACAGCTCTCCTACTTAGGCAAGCCCATAAATCTGTCAGCCCAGAATCCTTTGCTAGCTGGTAGAACTAAAAGATCACACCTAGACTTGCAGCAGTCTAGTTGGAACAGGTATGCCTCTTGTGAGTTAGGTAACATTATATTTGCCAACACAGAAACCGATCATTACAAGTAAAATCATTTTTCTGGAGTCCTTTATGTTTGTGTCCCTATGTCATCGGCTTGATTTTTCTTTTTTTTTTTTTTAATTGAAAATATTTTTCATACAATATATTGTGATCCGTTTCCTATCACTCATTTCCTCCCAGATCACCCCCATTCATCCAATTCCATGACTTCTTTCTCTCTCATTTTAGAAAGCAAACAGGCGACTAAGAGAAAAACAAACCAGAATAAAACAAACAGAAGAAGAAATAGCATGAGAAACACACATAGCATAAAAACACAAAATTGGAAATCATAATACATAAGCAAAAGGCCAGTAAGATTTTTAAAAATGCAATATGAGACAAAAACAAAAAAAACTCCAAAAATATTATTGTCCAAGCCTGGTGGTAGTGGTTTATGACTTTAACCCCAGCACTCGGGAGGCAGAGGCAGGTGGATCTCTGTGAGTTCGAGAACAGCCTGGTCTACAAGGGCTAGTTCCAGGACAGCCTCCAAAGCCACAGAGAAACCCTGCCTGGAAAAACAAAACAAACAAACAAAAATACCATTGTTCTTTTTGTGTTGCCCATCAACTGCTAAGCATGGGGCTGCCATTCAGGGTGGTTTGTGTAACCAGTGAGACTCCTTTGGAGAAAACTACGTTTTCCTTTGTGAACAGTTGACAATTGGAGACAGCTTCTGCGTTAAGGGTGGGAATCGTGCCCACTTCGCCTGTCAGCACTGGGACCCCATCTGACTTGGACCTGGGCAGGCCTTGTGCATGGTACCACGATCTCTGTGTGTTCAATATGTGTGTCGGTCCTGCTGTGTCTGGAAGACACTGATTCCTTGGTGTCCTCTATCTGCTCTGGCTCTTAGAATATTTATGCCCCTGTTCTGCAGGGTTTCCAGAGTTCTCAGGAGAGGGATGTGATGGAGACATCCCTTTTAGGACAGAGTGTTCTGAGATCTCTCGCTCTCTGCACATTGTTTAGTCTCCATGTTAGCTCCCATCTACTGCAAGGGGATGGCTTCACCTTTTCCAATCTGACCTTCTTCTTTTGGTTTTCTGTTTTGTTTTTGATTCCTTTTTATCTTGTATTTATTCGATATAAAATATTTTATACTATATAATTAAATTTGAAAGAACACACATACACACAGTCTTCTTGTTAAAAAAAAAAAAAAAAAAAAAAAGACAAATAGACTCCAGGCACTCTGACACATGCCTATAATCACAGCATTCAAGAGGCTGAGGCAGGAAGATCAACAAGTTCAAAGCAAGCCTGAGTTGCATAAGACCCCGCAAAAACTAATAATAATAAGTTTTTTTTTTAAGATAAATGAATTGAATTGAATTTAGTAAAACCAGTTGAAATTAAAAAAAAAAAAAGTCCTAGATATAAAATGGGAAAATCAGGGTTCAAATCCAGCCTCTCATCTGCTATAGCAGTGACTTTGCCCATAGCTGTGTTCTGGGAGTGTTGGTGTATATTTGTAGCACTAACAATGCCACAGTGCAGAGGATGATGAGGAATCCTCGGTGAGTTCTATGTGCCATCAGCCAGACTCACCAGATGTTGCTCTGGAACATGGAGAGCCCTTCATTTCATATCAGTCTCTTTCGTATCTGTTTCTTCCTTTCTTATATGGAGCCAGCATTGACTGCAGAACACTCTAAAGGTAAGCTAATTGATTGAGCCAAACATAGTTGAAAGGATATCATAGACTATTTTGTCCTACTGCTTATATCTGCGCCTTTTAAAACCTTACTGCAGTATTCATTTGAGGGATCCACATTAAATATGTATTCAACATGAACAATAGTGCATTTAAGGGGCAGCAGTAGCAGAACCTGGGACTTCAAAGAAAAGCATGGAACAGTATGGGGTGAGGAGAAGAAGAAACATAAAACAAGCAAAACCAACTTGAACTGAAATTGAATACTAAAGAGGAATTTACTTATTTATTTATTTTCCTTTTTCTGAGCTCAAAATGGCAGCCTGAACATACATATGTGTGTGTGTGCTCATATATATATATATATGTGTGTGTGTGTGTGTGTGTGTGTGTGTGTTTTGTTTTTTGAGACAGGATTTCTCTGTGTAGCCCTGGCTGTCCTGGAACTCACTCTATAGACCAGGAAGACCCTGAACTCACAAAGATCTGCCTTTCTCTGCTTTTGGAGTGCTAATATTAAGGACATACACCACCACTGCTTGACTGAACATCTATATTTTGAGCCAGGAAATAAAAGGCAACATGAGCCAGGCAGTGATGGCACATGCCTTTAATCCCCACACTCAGGAGGCAGAGATCTCTGTGATTTCAAGCCAGAGCTATGCAGACAAATCCTTAAAACATTAAAAATGCAATATTTAAAATCCAATTTCAAATTGCATTGAGATGAATAAATATATCAACTAGAATGACCATAACCCCCATTTCTTTTCTTCTGCATTTGTTTCTACAATGGCCTCCAGACAACATCCAATCACTCTTTGAATTCTAATTCACTCTCTCTCGTGGTGTGGTAAACATTATCTGTTCCTTTAAGTAGCGCCATAATATTTCAGTTACCAAGTCCTTCTATAACTAACTTCTTCCCTGACCCTAGACATTTGGAACTCGAGTTAAACTTGGCAATGATGTTTCTCTCTTCACTGTTTAATAGCACCTACAGTTCTCAGTGCATACCACATACCTCAATTTTGGTGGCCATTTCTTTTGTAGAAAGCATGAAACCGAGCAGCAAAGCAGAGCTACAGGAGAGAAGAGCTGCAGCTGGCCCTACAGAACACACCCTCAGTTCCTGGACTCGGTGATTATTTGACACTTTCACTTGGATTCACTTCATCAACCACCTTTTCTAATTCTGTATTTCGGTTGCTAGAGTAGATGGACACAGCTTAAAAATAGCTGCAGACAAAGATTCCTAGGCTGACTTTAATGTGTCTGTTTGTTTATAGAAAAGGTTAAAGGTGGCATGCTCTCGTGGGTTCTGAAGGATCTGAGTCTTTGGCTATCCACTTGTCTTCTGCCTAGTTGTTCTGTTCTTAGTCGGGGGAGTTTCCTCTTATTCTGCAAAGTCTTACTTCATAGTGCAGCTTTTAACTTCTCTCTCTCTTGTTTATATAGAAATCAGTCTGACATACAGTACATCACATCAGTCCTCTGGCTTATTACAAACACTTCATCTTTATCTTGTTCTATCTGTCTAATTATAACCTGGCAGAACGCTTGCTTCCTCAAACTCCTGAGGTCACAGACCAGCCTTTTCTGGATTGTATATGATTATATTAATCAAGTCAAAAGCAACAACCACGGAAGAGCTATCTGCTGATGGTTTCTGAGTGAAAGGCTTCATACTACCTATAGGAAGAAAACAACGCAGGGAATGTGAATGCTCCGTGGTTCACTATATCGGAAAATCCTTCTGCTGAGATGTTTGTGCAGTGATGGCATGTATTTGTAATTGGTTCTGCTGTTGATTTGTCTGATCTGATTGTGTGTGTGTGTTTACTATATGCAACATTTCTGAATTCTGTGCTATGGCATGGGATTATTTTAATGATGACAGCAAAGTGGCCGTCTCTAGCTGGTGCAGGGCTTCACACCTTTTCAGAACTTTAGAACGACAAACTCTCCCCTGTGTGGCTGTCACAGCAACCCAGTGAGACAGTCAGGATGGGAACAATGTCCATGTTTTTTAGAGTAATTAAAAAGACTCAGTTCTAAAATCTATCACAACTGGGAGATGGAAAAATTCTAGGCTCACACTGATACATTCCCATCTCTAATCCAACATTATCGTCACCACTCTCAACTGAAAGTAAGGATTTTCAGCACGTGGTTCTTACTTTGTGTATCTTCGGTAGTTTCTGGTTGCTCCTAACTTTTACAAATTTTATAAGAAAGACCTCCCAGGCTGCTGTCAGATTGGCGCTTCCTACACTGCTGTTGGGCTGTGGCCTTCCCTAGGTGTCCAGATTTCCTCTCTTCACTCAGCCAAAGTCTACATTCCTTTCCCTGTCCCCACACACAGTTTGACCCCAGGCCAGGGTGGCATCTGCCCCAGTCCCTTTGAGGTCAAAGCCGGAGCTGCCATGTAGATCCTTTGGTAGTGGGCATCTGGGGACAGCTGTCCCTCAGCCATCCAGCAGCAGCCCCTACACCTTGCTTCACAATGGTCTAGTGTTCCTCTCCTCCCTGAAAAGAGACCCACCCTGTTCCACCCAGGCCTCCCACCAAGTGTGTGACTTGGGGCCCTCAACCAAAACAGGATGGCGGTTAGATGTTGGAGATACTTGACCACCATTTTACACACACACACACACACACACACACACACACACACACACACACACACACCCTGGATACTTCATTCAGCCAAAGGTATCAGGATTCCATGTAGAGATTGTTGCTTTTTATTTTATTTTATTTTTTACTGTTCTGGAAAAAGAGATGGGCTCAGTAGATATTTTTGCATCTAATTTAAGAAAAAGTATTTCCCAAATGTCTGTAGTCTTTCTTATGAAAACCTAAGATAAACCACCATGAGGAAGGATGACCTAGCCAGATGGGCAAGGCTAGAGTACAACAGCGCCGTCTACTGGACAATACTGAGCTCATTGGCTGCCTTCCATGCAATGGCAGGGAGGAAAATATGGCTGGCACTGGACCAATGAGCAGGGAGAAAGCCTTGAAGGGTTGCTTTCTTTAAAATGTTTTAAAGTTTACTCCCCCATACACCCACACCACCCCCAATCTGTGAGTCGACTTTCATTTTTATGAAGCTGTCCCCAGAAGCATTTACTAAACACCTTCTCACCTTGCCACCCATACATTCATTCCTTTATTCATTCACTAGGCACCAACCCCTTGCTCAGCATATTGGAGATGCCAAGTGAAACCTAGCATCCACAGGTCATTGGTCTAGCTTCTAAAACTGGGTCTAGGCAGGAACCTGTTTCTTAGTCTTCATCAATTTCCTTTTGATTTTTACTTTGTCCCGAGGTTCTCTGCTCTTGGCTGAGAGGTAAACGGGATGTTCAGCTATCAGTGTAAAAGAACCAGGTCATATATCAACTTCAAACTGAATTTCTTCTTCCATATAAACTCAAACCGTCGAATCCTTACAACTGCTAGGCAAGAATGATTCTTGGCAGAAGTAGTTATGCACAGCTGTAATTCAAGCTCTTAATAGGCTGAATGAAGCCAGAGGACTGGGGGTTACAGGCCAGCCTAGGGGTTGTGGCAACACTGTGTCAAAGCAAACAGCAAAAAGCAAAGAATGATTCTAATACCTAAATCTTTTAGTGATTTCCAAATGGGTAAGTGGCAGACAGAGAATGTGACCCTCAACCACACAGTTACCAGTTGCATTTTTTTTTTTTTTTTTTTTTTTTTTTTTTTTTATCCACATAAATGGTGAGATCTGACCAGCTGGCTAGAGAACAGAGAAAACTTGAATTTAATTAAGCATAATTATTTTATATTAATATAGAGATTTTACATTTCCATTACTGGGTGGGGGGACAACTCAGTGGGCAAAGTGCTTATACAAAATCCTGAAGACGGGAATCTGAATGCCCAGGATCCATGGAAAGTGGAGCTTGACACTGCACATTTACAGTTCTGGTGCCCCTGTGCTGAGATGGGAGGCAGAGATGGGAGAAACCCTAGAAGTTCACAGGTCAACTAGCCTGGCATGCGCAGCAGCAAACAACAAACATGGTGGCAGCTGGGAACCAACGCTAAATATTGTCCTCTGTTCTGTTGTCTATAGGCACTCACACACATATACATGCATACATGTTATAAACGTATATACACATCATATATATGCACACATACACACTAAAAACTTTCCATTACTGATAAATGGATGGATGGATGGATGGATGGATGGATGGATGGATGGATGGATGGAAGGAAGGATGGATGGATGTATAACATGTATAGTCTGGTCTTTAAAATTGAGTAGACAACACCCACCATGAAAAAGAGAAAATATATAATTTTAAAAAGACAAGATACCACTCTAAACATATGAAGCAATGCCCAAGTGTAGCCTTGTATTCAAAGTTTGGCTTTGAATACAAGGCTATATTTTGAAGACTTTCATTTCCTTCATGCCCAACCAATCTCAATAAATGATTGCCAAAGACTTGAGGAAGAGGAAACAAAAAGAGATAGGGCATTGGGGAGGCCACATGGGAGAGAAGATATACTAAAACACACTTTGTTGGAAAATGTTGTAATGAATATCTAATACCTGTGTTTTAATTTTAAAGTAAATTTAAAATACAAGAAAAATCTGCCAAAGAGGCCAGGCATGGTGGTGCACATCTCTAATCTCAGCACTTGAGAAAATGCAGCTGGAAACTCACAAGTTCGAGGCTAGCCTTGACTGGAAGACCATGTCTCAAAAACAATTTTTTTCATTCTAGGTACATTGAGCTTATACACTCTTTCTTAGCCATATCTTGGTAGTTGAAGTATATTAATCAGGAAAAAAATTATCAGAAGCTGAGAATGTAGCTCAATGAGGGAATGTTCTTTTCCCAGCAACACAAGACTTCCAGCAGTAATTTAAGCTTTGTGTAAATCTGTGTCCTGGTGTGGGAAGAGGGTAGAAGAAGATGGAATAGAGACAGGAAGCAACAATTATCAGAATAGTCCATATAATAGTGCTGCGCTAGGGCAGTCCATCTAATTCCATTTATAATCATGATTCCATCATAAACAATTGCCCCCAATGAGCCATGGTCTCTTCAGCTTTCCATGAAACATGGTAATAGGTCACAGCGGTACAATACGTTAGAGTCACAAGGCAGCTCCGTGGATTCTGTCCTCTGTTTCTTCCATAGAGAATGAAGGGTTATTTGAGTGTTTGTGGGTGGCTGTCAGTTAATGCGTGTGCAGACTTCCTTGATTAAAAGAATCACACAATCAGATTCCCTTGGTTTATGTTTCTAGTTTCTGAAGGGATGTGGGATCTGGAGGCAGTGACAGCGGGCTTTTTAGAAATGAGAGGCCTCTATCCCGCTCCAGATTCTTTTTATTATGTGGGAGAATGACGCGTGAAGGTTCTGCTCCTGTGAGTGTCTATGGACACTGTCCCAGGGTTAGTTTTCCTTATGGGCTACACTGTGTGCCCCAGAGCCTGGGATAGGAACACTCTCATATAGTGATTCCTGTCCGCTGCTGCAACTTTCCAGAGATCAAAGGGTTCCTCTCTGTGCTGACACAGTGAGTGACAGGCCAGCACCGTGCAGTGCACCAGATCAGTTCATCCCACAAAAATAATAGGACTTCTTCCTTAACTGGTTGAGTAAAATCAAAGGAACGGTCTTAAACAACTTAATTTCACCCTTCAGGGACAGGTCTTTCTTGGGCCGGTGGCCAATTAAAATTAGGCTGTGCTATAATTGCTTCCGGGTTAGCCATTTTACTACCATATCAACTTTGTTCTACTTTTTTCTATGTCTTATCATTATTTAAAAATAAGTGCTATGTGAATGTTCTGAAAACTTAAAACGGGAGAAGGAAAAGAATAATTTTCAGTGAATATGAACAACAGGTTTATATTTTTCCAAAAAACTGAGACAGGAGGATTGAGACTTCAAAACCAGCCTGGCTAGATAGTGAATTAATTCCAAGCCAGACTGGGCTATATAACAAGATCCTACCTCCAAAAAATAAATATATAAATATTGAAAATGTAATCAAAGGAATAAATAAATAAAATTAACAAGTTAATGAAATAGTACCAGACCTTAGTCACTACTCAATCTACGGAGCCAATCACGTGACTATCTGGCCTCTTTTCTTTGGTTGGTTATTATTTCTTTCTGGTCACTCAGTCTGGGGCCTCATCAACAAAGACCACGCGTTTTAAAGCTCATGGCCAAACACGAGAGGTGTACTACTTTGTTTTCTAGGAGAAATCAGAACCTCTCAATATCTTTGCTTTGCCTAATATAGATTATACACCAAACATTTATATTATGGTATATATGGTATATATACAGCTAGACTAACTTTATGGGATATTTTCATATACAAAAATATTCAATATGTGGCTATTTATAAAAATCAGGACTCAGAAAAGTTACAACAAAATGAGTATTGCTTTCATGAATTTTGAATAAAATATAACTGAAAATTACAAAAATCTATATCTTTACATAGCAAGGTGTGTGTGATCATGAGACATATGTTTCAGGATATATATATATATATATATATATGAACCCATTTTTAAATGAATGTGCCCCTTTTCAAAAAATAATGTTCGATGTGATGTCTAAGAAAATGTACATGTAAAAGAAACTTCCATAGAAACATGTCAAAATGTTAAAAGTAATTATGAATATATAACTCTACTTGGTAGCTAGGATCATAGATGAAGCATCACTTATACTTTGCACGTTACATAATGCTTTTTAGTAAGCATTTAATTTTTTTTCAGAGTTTTAAAAAGCTATTTCTACTCAAGAAAAAGTAACTCTTAACTAAAGAAACTATTTTTAGCAGGGTTTTGTTTTCTTCAAATGAAACTACTTATATGAAGAAAAAACATATGACAAAATATAGTAAATCTCAAGTAAGAAGAAAGGCTAAGGAATGGAGTGTTTGAGTTGACTGGGCATATAGAGAGTGCATATGGGCACAAAGTAAGGGCACATCAAAGCAAACTCTACAGAGTGGCTTTCATCCAAACTTTGAAGGCCTTCTTTTTTTTTTTTTAATGACTTGACCAAAACTGAAAATAGCATCCCCAACCCAGAGTGTCACTAACCCACACAGCTTGGCTGGAAATATGTCCCAGTTCTGTCTCCCGGCTTCACCCACAGACTGTCACACGTGAAAAATGACTGGAAGTATTTGTAGATAGATGATATAGACAGATGACAGCCAGATACATAGATGACAGAAAAAAGGTGAGATACCCCCTCAGATACAAAAACAGCCGAAAGCTCTTACTCAGGAGAGTGGACGTGCCAGGATCAGAACTCCATTCCTGACTTTTGTTCAGTTAGTTAGCTGTGGTTGCTAATTTTTTTTTATTGCACTTTACTTGTGTAGGGGGGGAGGAGTTTGCACTGAAGTGATATGTATGGGAAGGGGACAAGCTATGGTAGGCAAATGCCTGTAAGGCAAATAGAAGGTCAGACCTGGCAAAATTCAACTATTCCTTTTCCAGTTTTTACAAGAGACACGATATCAAATTATAAGCCTTTAAAATATCTAATGCAAGACCTCAGAGAAGCCATTGTGTTAAATGTCACAAGAGGTTTTCGCCTTAATATTTAGCGCCTGGCAGGAGATGAGTCACTGTCATGGAATTTAATTTTAAATTGTTTTCAAGCAAACGCAGAGGATCCAAGAGTATGAAATTTTGGAAGGTGATAATGTGGCTTCAGAGATGTAAGAGTTTTTAAGCCATATATCAAAAGGTTGGCTCTAACAGTCCTGGGGGTTTACCATAACTAGGGCTTTTTGCCCTAGTTGTTTCTACCACTCTTAACCATACTTCCCTGTATAAGAAAATTCATCTTGGACTTCTTATCATCTTTGCTTGCCTGAGACCTCAAAGGATCGAGCCTCATATGCCTAGAAACTGCTCAAGCATTCCTTTCTGTGGGTTGTCATTAAGTCCTTGTTTTCTGGATACAGGCATTGAGGGGGCAGCCACCAGTCAAGGTCACCCAATGAGTCAGTGCCAAAGCTGGGGATACAACCCAGACTTTCTGACTCCCTGGCCTGTCCCCTGACCAGCAAGCCACAAGCTCTTGACCAGTATGAAATAAGCTATCTGTCTCTGTGTTCCCTCGGCACTGAGGGAAAGAAAGGTCAACCTAGCCGTTTCTTCTCCCAACCTTCATACGTTGTTTATTTCATCAGCCAACAGGCAAGTTTCTCCAGATCATTCTTCACACATGGAAAAAAGAAAAACTTGATTTTTTTTAAAATTCATTTGTTAAGGAAAGGCTGTTTTAATTTGGAAGAGGAAGAAAGGCCCTTCTCCCCCTTGGTATCATATTGTGTAACACATGGGCGGTGTGGCCACAGTACAGACCGCTTCCTGTACTCTGCCAATGGCAGGGTGTTTGGCCAGCTTTTCCATGTGGCCTTGTACCAGGGTCAGGCCTCTCATGGTTCCTGGTGAGAGAAGGTCCCCTGCACAAGCCAGGCCTTGACGTGGCCACCCCTCCAGCTCTTTTGAATCCTCCTTGACCACATAGTTCTACTAACTATATCCCACATGCCTCTCGAAATGCCATCAGAGGTGACTGTCCAACAAGACGCCAGCCTGAGTCCAGGACAGCTTTACTAAGGACAAGGGGAAAGCTATACAATCCTCCCCTGACAGTGACCACAACAGAGAAGACAGGGTTATAACCTTGTGTGGCAGTTGACCTGGTGGGTTAACTGTTCTCAGAGCTATGGAATTCCTTCTCTTGGTGTTTTATACCTGTCCTGTTGGATCATAAGACTCCTCTCTCCAAATGAGCTGATTCATTTATTTCCAACAGCCTGTCACCATCTTAGAGTCAACTTCCAAACACTGGCTTGGCTTCCAGAAAGCTGATTCTATCCTTCCTCCAGTCTTGGCAGTTGGTCGTGATCCAAGTGACACTGGCCCTAGGCTCTGTGAGCAGATATGTGTAGCAGCTGCAAAGGGTTGAGAAGAAAATCAAGTGTGTCTGTGGAACTATTCCTTACCACCCTGACTTTGTTAAGAACCTCAGTCCAATCTGCCCTCATCAGAGCCATCTCAAATCTTCACCCAGCCTCACAGGGCAGTGCTGAAAGTGGACATCCCCAAAAACCCACCTCTAGACTCATGAAAGACTCTGGGAGCTAACTCCATCCCATTAAGTACTTCAGAACCGCATCCTCGCTGACACCTGGGTGGCCACACGTCAGCTTTCCTATAGTTCTTAACAATTGCAACCCTTGAAACAACTGAATTCTATTTGCCCTTCCAGTCACACATGGTTCCAAACTACCATGTCATTCTTTCCTCCAGCTCCTTCTGCCTGCACACGCCGTCAAGTGCCTGTTCCCGAGAGAAGAAATGTTTGCTTGGTGTGACAGCCCTCAATGTACTCCAGGGAGAATGACAGCATAATTTGTTTACTATTCTCCCCAACTTCTGAAGAGGGAAACTTCGTTAACTTTTCTGGTGAAGCACGAAGACTACAATTTGCCTTATCCATAAAATTAAAAAAGAAAAAATATACACAAATTTGATACCCTCTGAGAGGGAGAGGGCAGGTTTTTTTTTTTTTTTTTTTTTTTTTTTTTTTTTTAAGTTTCTGTTGCTCTACCTGGGTGATCAGGAGATGCAGGTAGCTGTTGTTGGCCCCTGTCATGGCACTGAAATGTCTTACTAGAAGTTCTGGTGACACCTGGCACAGATCCGTTATCCTGGGTGCTCCATGTTTCACTTACCCAGTAACTAAACTTCAAGGACAG
Organism: Phodopus roborovskii; assembly: GCF_943737965.1. Taxonomy (NCBI): domain Eukaryota; kingdom Metazoa; phylum Chordata; class Mammalia; order Rodentia; family Cricetidae; genus Phodopus; species Phodopus roborovskii. Next base: position 3,094,267 of record NW_026125546.1, read on the forward strand.
AAATTTCATTTCAAATAGAGAGAGAGAGACAGAGACAGATACAGAGACAGATACAGAGACAGAAACTGACTTAAGAATTTCTAGAGGACCCAGGTTCCATCCCCAGCACCCACATGGCACCTCACAACTATCAGTAACTCCAGTTCTAGGGGGAATCTCACCCCCTCTTCTGGCCTCTGCAGGTACTGCACACATGTGGTACACAGACATGCATGCAAGCAAAACGCCCATACACACTTCAGAAAAGGAAGGAAGGAAAGAACGGAGGAATGAAGGAAGGGAGGGAGGTAGGGAGGGAGAAAGGGAGGGAGGGAGAAAGGGAGGGAGGGAGGGAAGGACTATTACATGACCTCTCAACAGCCCTGACTTTTAAGATAGGTAGGGTTGGGGAAATGGCACCTAAGGTAGACTCAGGCTTGGTGAGAAGATGACAGGGAAAATAACCCATGTGTGTGGGTGTGATAAGTATGTGTATGTGCACCATGAGTGGGCAGGAGCTCTCCAAGGTCAGAAGAGGGGTCAGACTCCCTGGAACTGAAGTTGTGAGCCACCAGTATATGCTGAGAACCAAAACCTGGGTCCTCTGCAACAGCACTAAGTGCCCTTAACCACTGAGCCAGCTACCCCGTACCAATTTATACCTTCTTGATCCACTGTGTACATGACAAAACCCACTTTAAAGAAAAGAGTTTGTAAACAAAATTTATTTAGAAAGTGACACATTTTTTTGAATATTGCATTTAGTTTTTTAAAAATCTAGAAGGGTTAGAGATGACCTTATTTATACTTGGGTCCATGAGCACAGCCACAGCCTCCAGCTGCCCAAAGAAATCAACCTGCTTCTAAAGATTAGCAGAGGCAGGAGCGAGCTTCAAACCATCCTCATCATTTAAATGTGGTTAGAGGGGCTGGAGAGATGGCTCAATCATTAAGAGTACTGGCTGCTCTTCCTAAGGACCAGGGTTCAATTCCCAGCACCGACATAGCGGCTCACAACTGTCTGCAACTTCAGTTTCAGGGGATCCAACGCCTCTACCCAGACACACATGCAGGCAAAACACAAATGCACATGAACTAAAAAAAATAACTAAATATGATTGGGGACTGGTGCACTCCCGTACGTCAGAAAATCGTCCTGTTAGAAAAGAGCATTTGAAGACATATGAGTCAGTTGATGGAGAAGTTTCCTTCACAAGATTTTATTGTTCACACACACACCGGACATACATAAGAAAAGGGTGTTTACAGAATGATAAGAGTCAGGAAGAGTGCAATCTGAAGAAGGACGCAATAAGAAGATTTAAAGTCTGTGATCAAGGAACAGATTTGTTTTAAGAAGTTAAGTTCTGTTTTTGAAGAAAGATTTCATCTTTAATTTAACGTGTTGTGATTAGCTATACATAATACAGTCTCCTGCAGTCATTTGAAGGGTATCATTCAATGGTACTAAGTGCATTTATAATGCTGTGTGGCCATCACCACTATTCCACCCTAAACTTTTCATTAATCTAACAAAGCAATCAAGGACATCTCTTCTTCCACCAAGCCCTGGCAGCCTGTCTTGCATTTCCTTCCCCTTGACCTTTGCCCTTTTCACTCATACAGTATTTGCCTCTCTGTATCTGGCCTATTTCACGAAATGTGATAGACTCCAAGTCCATTTAGGTTGCAGGCAGGACGTTAGGTTATAGGCATAGTTCTAGACAGGAAAATTTCATGACAAAAGAATCAAACTTTCCATGCAAAGAAACGAATGTTGGCCCACACTCTCCTTATGTGCAGCTTTGTGCCTACTTTGTTAAGTCTGCAGAGGAAAGAACACTATGCCTGACCCCGCCTGACCCCGCCTGACACAGCCTCCTCCTCGGCTTGTGAAAGTCCCCTATTAACTGAGAAGCCCGGGAGCTTCAGGGTTTTGTTTTGAATTTTCTTTCAGATTACCTGGTATTATGAATTCTGAAGCTTCTGTTTCAAAAACCAAAGACAAAAACTCTTGCATCAGGGCATTGTGGTCAACCCCAGAAGATCCCACATCCCTCTTTGGCTATCCTTGGCCTCAACAGTGGTTGTAATTTTCCTTCACTAAGTCAGGGAGGGAAACAATGTGTGGCGATGGGCATCTACTACCACCCACACTTCTGACCCCTGCTTTCTCTGGCAGCTTTGAGCAACGCTTCACTAGCCCGTCGGGTCCCAGGCCATTTTACAACAAACATTTTGTTAAATCCTAAACTGATATTTATAGCCAATAGAAAATATATATTCCATTCACCTTCTTAAGCCAAGATCATTACTTAAGAAAAACATAAATTAGAACTCACAAAATAGTTTGCAGAATTAAGGCACTAACGTCCCAGCCTGAAGTCCTGAGTTAGATCCCTAGGACTTGAAGAAAGAGGGATCTAACCCCTGCAAGTTGTCTTCTAACCTCCATATATGTTCCATGGCATGTACATGCACCCTCAAATGTGTGTGCGCGCACACACACACAAACATACACACCACAAACAAAATGATGATGACGGAGATAATAACAATAATTTACGTAATTTTTGAAGAGTAATATAAACTAGAGGGTCTGAGGAGAAACTGAGTTGGTAAAGTTCTTGGTAAACAAGCCTAAGGGACTGAGTTTGGATCCTCAGGCTCTATGTCAGAAGCCATCCATGGCACAATCCACCTATCATTCCTGCGCTGGGCAGGTGGAAATAAGGGATCCCCAGGGCTTCCTGACCAACTAATCTTGCTGAATCAGTGAGACCCAGGCTTTGTGAGAGACCATGTCTCAAAAACAAAATGGAGAGTGACAGAGGGAAATACCTAATATCAAATTCTAGCTTCCACACACATTCACACCTATGTATACACAAAAACATGTATATACATATGCATCCCATGCCCACACTTCAAGAATAATATAAATTAGAAATACAAGCAGAATGGTTGATATAAATAGTGTGTGTTCAGTATGTAAATGCTTGGGTGGGAATGAGTACATTAGAAGACATAGGGGAATAACCAGGTCTATATTTAAACACAGAACTGCATGTCAGTTCATCAACTGCAACCCAAACCAAGGCGACTGTGCCATTATAGACAACAAAGGCTTTTGAGCAGTGTTGTAACCATACAACTTCCAAAATAATCAACAACTTTTAAAAAAATAAGATCTGTATTGATTCTTTGAGAATTTCACATCATGCCCTCTGATAACATTCACTTCCCAGTCCTTCCATGTTCGTTCCCCACCCTTGTGACCCCACAAAATAAAACTAATAGAAAAATAAATACAAAACCAAGTCCAGTTTGTATTATCTATATACTCACTGGAGCATGGCCAAACTCTCCATGGTCTGCCCCTTACACAGGACCGAGTTCTTCCAAACAAGACCCTCAGAGACAACCCAGACCACAGGCATCAACATGGCATCCAGCAGCAGCACAGGCCAGATATTATCATGGCTTCTGTCACTGGCACAGACTGTGAATGCCCATGTGGATCTTGGGCTTCATCATGGCCTGAGGCAGCAGCATGGACCATATACATCAACATGGCTTCTGGTGGCATCACAGACTGCTATGGTCCTCTGAGGAAGTCCATTTCAGATAGTGCCTCAGTCAGCATGTTCTGGAGCTGAATCTGTATATGCTTAAGCTCCAGGCTACCTACCCCACTGTTTCTACCGGGCAGCAACATGGTCCACTCTTCACCTCAGCCTCGAGTCATCACTGTGGTGTGTCCAGTTCTGCCTCTCTCCACAGCACACATGCTGCTCCATTGTTCTGTCTTCCCCTTCTCTCCACATATCTGTTCAACGTAGTGGCACCCACCTCTCCAGGGGGCGGGGCTGGCTTCCAATGAACAACTTTTTGAAAGATCTAGTGGGCATGATGGCACCTGCCTGCAATTTTAAAACTTGGAGAATTGTGGGTTTGAATGCAGCTTGAGCTACGGAAAAGACCATGTCGCAAAGCAACAACAGTTCTGAAGAAAGCTAACCTGCAAAGCCTTATACCAGAGAGTTTAGAGCACATCAAACTGGGCAGTAAACACATGGGCGTGTAAAACAGAGTTAGGACTGTGGCCTCAATAATTACATATAGGTTTCTCCAAATTTGTAACCACCAAGCTGGGCATGTGAGGATCATATCTGGCACAGATCAGTTTTTTTGTTCCAAGTTTAAGCCCAAATTTGTATATAACATTGTTATTCTGACACTTGCCCAGGAAATGTCAATTGTAGCCTCAACCAACTGACAATCAAAAACCAACTCTCATTTAAAAAAAATACTCATGGTGGAAATATGACAGTCTTAAATATTTTCAACTATATGCATATGTGTGTATCTGTGTGTGAGTATGTGCACATGTGAGTACAGGTGCCCTTGGAGGCCAGAAGAGAGCATTGGATTACCGTAGCTGGAGGTTCAGGAAGCTTTGATCCACCTAATATGGATGCTGTGAATTGAACTCAGATTCCTCTCCAAAAGCAATAAGGACCCTGAAGCACTAAGCCATCTCTCCTGGTGTAGTCTTTTGAGGGATGGGGTACCATCACAGAGAATTTAGTCTACAGAGAAAAAGGCCCACAAACAAATCAGGAATGGTGGCCTCTGTGTCCCCGTCTACATTTGGGTCCTGTGAGCCCATCTTATGCTTTTCTCTTTTAGTGTTCCATCTACTTTCTACATGTTGGAAAGGACATAATTTTACTGTGGTGTGGTGGAAGCTGAAGAGATGAACATGCAAATTATATCATTATAACTTCAAAAGAGGGTCAAACTCTCTTCTATTTCATTTTCCCCTTTAAAGTTCACCCTTAATTGCAGCCTCTAGACCAAGCTGCATGTCTTGGCATAACTCCCATGCTGTAAAAAAAAAAAAAAAAAACCTTAAGGAATTCCTTCCTGCCTGTGTGTCCAGTCCACTTTCAACCTAGTCCCAGGCCAATGCTGTTCTCTTTAAGTTTGTCTGAACCACGCTCTTGCCTTCTGAGTGTCCCACAATTGCATGTAACTGAGTTTCCCTATGACAGCATCACCTCCTACCAATCACTCCTTGAAAGTGGCCCATCTCACAATACAGAAATGTCTTCCAGGGGCTGGAGGTATAACTGGTGATAGAGAGCTTCATAGCATATAAGAAGTCCTGGTTCAATCCTTAACACTGAATAAACCAGCAAAGAGGTACACACCTATAATCTCCAAACGCAGGAGGATCAGGCAGGGGGACCAGGAGTTCAAGGTCATCTTCCCTTAGCTACACAGTGACTTCAAGGACAGCCTGAGCTACATGAGAACCTATCTTTAAAAAAAAAAAAAAAAGTTAAAATGACCAGATTTCAGGCTGGGACTGCTCAAAAATAGCTCACTCTCTAGAAAGTACAAGGCCCTGGGTTCAGTCACCAACATAGCAAAACCTAAGAGTGGATTAAAGTAAAATTAAATATATAAAAGAGCAAGTTCTCTTTACAACTTTACAGCATTCAACTCCTATTCTTACTGGATAAAAGGGTTGGGAAGTGACATAGAATCAATAAGATCACTGGTGTACAAAAACAACTGTGGATTTACTCATCAGTTATTACCACTAGCATCGGTAATATTGTGAAACTGCTACTAAATAAGATGGGAAAATAATGTAGGCTTTTGTTTATTTTTGCCACTGTTTTTAATCTTAAGACAGTAAGATTTTCAGTTATCTGTTCATAACCCCACTAAGGTAAAAATGTCTTTGGTGAACTAATTCATATTTACCTTTTCCTTGCTCTTTTGGGAGTTAGCAAGTCTCTCAAAATGCCTTCCTGCCTTTCTCTTTGTCAGTACAATCGGAAAGCCCTTCATTTTCTAGTCTATTATCATATCCTCAGAAGTGCCTCTGCCCTTCTGATGGTTTAAGGTGCCCTTCCTTTGAACTTTTCCAACATCCTTATTTCTTCTGGATGTACAGGGACTTGCCAAGCTGGGAAACACATATGCCCTACATTTGGGCACAAATGTAGAATACTACTTTTCCATTTCTAAAGAATACCACAGGCTAAAGAACACTTGGGGACTAGACATTTCTTAGAAAAGCAGTCACTGTCTATTCACTATGCATCAAGGACACAGCTTTCCATTCATGTTTCCCCGATCCTTCATCTGCTCCTTTACTCTAAAACTCCATGAAACTTCAAGATCTGACTTGAATGCTGCCTCCAGCATTGTATTAGGCTGTCTACAGAGTAAGAAACTGAATCACATTGTAATGGAAGCTAAGAAGTCTCATGACCTGTCAATCAAGAGATAGATATCCATGAGAGCAAGTGGTACAGCTCCAGCCTTAACTGGAAATGCTTAGAACCAGGTCAAGTCCAAAGTAAGCAAAGCTGAAGACCCCTTATATAAGCCTGTTATGGTTTAGGTATAAAGTGCTGTCATACCCCACCACCACCACCAAAGACCAAAAGACTCATGTGTTGAGTGTACTGATACTATATATTGTTTATAATCTAATAAAGCCACTGAAGTTCAGAATGCAAAGCCAGCCACACTAGTTAGCTACAGAAGCTGGACAATGGTGGCACACACCTTTAATCCCAGGACTCAGGAAACAGAGGCACAAGCTAGAATGAAACAGTCTAAAAGAAAAACAGAGCTCTTTGATCCCAACACTTGGGATAGTACACCTTTATTCCCAGCACCAGAGAACTCAGAATCTCAGGCTGAATTCATTCTGGCATTCAGTCTCCAGCCATTGACAATTAATCTCCAGCCACATTGAAGACAGGATCTCCCCAGCCTTGGTAGAGATAAGCGCTCTCTGGTGGCTTCGCTGTCTCTGGGTTTATGTTATTGTCTTACAGTTGAGGGCTTAGTTTCCAGTGCCATGGTTTTCAGAAGTAGGGCTTCAAGGGCAGAAATAAAATGCAAAGGCTCTCCTGTCATGAATAGCTTGGTCCACTGATAGAGTCATAATTGTGGTATAAGGTGATAAAAACTAGGAAGTGAGGATGAGTAGGAAGTACATTTTTTGGAGGTTCTCACAGCAAGGAATGACTTGTTCCCAACCCTTTCCTGCCATTCTCTCTCATTCTGTTTCACAGCTGTCATGAGATGAACAGCTCTGGTCTCCCGAATGTTCCCTACCTATCATGATGCTGATCCAAAAAGCAATGGATCTGGCCACCAATATACTGAACTACAATCTAAAAAATTTTAAAAAGCAAACACAAATCCTGTTCCTATCAAGAGGAGAGAGAACTCTACTTTTTTTGTTTGTTTGTTCGTGTCTTTGTTGTTTTTCAAGATAGGGTTTCCCTATATAACAGCCCCAGCTGTCCTGGAACTAGCTCTGTAGACCAGGCTGGCCTGAACTCATAGAGATCCACCTGCCTCGGCCTCCTGAGTGCTGGGATTAAAGGCATGTGCCACCAATGCCCAGCAACAAGCATAAATTTTCATAATATGTGAAACACTTATTAATCAAATGTCTGTGTCTATGCATTCAAATAAGGTCTTTTGTCAACAGGGGGCAGTTGTGTCTGTTTGTGTGTGTGTGTGTGTGTGTGTTGTAGTGGTGGTGGTGGTTTGTTTGTTTGTTTGTGGACAGTTTTTTTATGTTTTGATTTTTGTATATTGTTTTGTGTGTGGTATGAGCATATGTATTATGTGCAGGGACACACTCCCACGCACACATATGTGGAGGCCAAATAGGATGTCTGGTTTCTTCCCCCCATGACTAAATCTTACTCCCTTGAGAAAAGGTCTCTTCATTTGATGACAGCTCTCACCTCAATGAGCATAAGAAAGAGTTTATTCTAAAGCCAAATATGAATGACCATGGCCCAGGAACACTGTTTAGGTTATCTTAATTTCCATGTTCCAAAGCAGTAGCAATTTTGTAAACTTTTTATAGTAACAGAACAAAGAAAGTCACAAACCAAGAAAGACACTTTCCAGCTATGCTAACAAAACATCAAGGAGGCAGACAACAGAAGGGGTGGGGTGCTTTGAACTCAGGAGAAACCAGGGTCCCCTTTGGGGTTCTTAGTCTTCTTATGAGAATTTGAGAACAACTCAAATAGACGCTCAAGGACAATTATATTAGAGTTTTAAAAAAATCCACAGGCAGATAAGGTGTAAAAAAAAATCTCAGTTTCTGCCCACATTAAAAATAACTTCAGTTCACAAAGAAAGAGCCCAGCCCTCCCAGGGAACACTTCCTCCCTGACAAGATAAAGTTTACTTCTGGTCAGAAGGCAGTGCTACTAGAAAGAAAGGGGAAAGGGGAAGAGTGAACACACAGGGACAGAAAGTACATTTGCTGTGTGTGTGTGTGTGTGTGTGTGTGTGTGTGTCTGTGTGGGTGTATCTGTGTGTATATCTGTGTCTGTGTGTGTATGTGTGTCTGTGTGTATATCTGTGTGTGTGTGTGTATGTGTGTCTGTGTGTCTGTGTGGGTGTATCTGTGTGTATATCTGTGTGTGTGTGTCTGTGTGTCTGTGTGAGTGTATCTGTGTGTATATCTGTGTGTGTGTGTGTGTGTGTGTGTCTGTGTGTATATCTGTGTGTGTGTGTCTGTGTCTGTGTGTATATCTGTGTGTGTGTGTGTGTGTGTGTGTGTGTGTGTTACTGTGTCGTTTCTTCACAGGCTGGTGTCTGACCTCAGTCTTTCGTGATTGGCTAGTTTTAGAAAAATCTTCAAAAGAGGAAATGAAGTAAAGTGGGAAGCCACTAAAACCATGTAAATTCTGAGAGAGCAACAGGGTCCTTGCTTTGCATAAACAAAGGTTTGATTAGAACATTTGCATAAAGATTTTACATGATAGGAGAGATAAAAAAGGATTTGAGTTCTTTGTGACAAACAGAAGTTTTATGTTTAACAGAAAAGACGAATATTTTATGCTTCTTAAAGAAGAGGAGAATAGAGGAAGGAAGGGGGGCTTTGTACTGTTAAAGCTAAATAATTCAGAAAAGCACGCAGACTTAGGACCTTTGCGCAGCTGCTTAGCATTAGCTAATACACGAGGGCAGGGATACTGGGAAGGAAATGCTATTCCTTCCTAGGTGAATCCACATCCTGGGAATGGTCCCTTAACCATCCTGAGCCAACCAGCTCCCCTCCAGCATCAGGTCTCCACCAAGGTCAGAGGTTCTTGTCTCTTACTAAAACACAGTTTTTACCCCTACACTACCCCCTCTGAAGAGCATCCTAAAAGCATTTAGGAAACAGGAAAGAAACCAGAACCCCCAAACACATCTGGCATTTGTGTCCTCTGGAAATGATGAGACTGCAAAGAGGTCGGAAGGCATGGCTTTTAGTCAAGAAAGTGAGATACTTTTCTTTGGGGTGGTTTTACACTAAAATACACAGTGTTTCTACTTCCTGTTCCTGTCACTATGCACCTCAAGATGCTGTCTGATGGACATTCTTAGCTTTGGGGTCCGTAAAAGTGAGTGGCCTGTTAATATATCAAAAAGCATTTCACATAATGGTTACAAGGATGGTTAGGTCAGACATGGGTGGGCAATGAGTAGCTGCTTACAGAACCAACGACAGTCCTAAATTAACAGTAACTAGACTCTGGACCTGCAACACCCCAATTTCTACACAACCACTGAAATCTTAATAGGTTAATTGACCTCTGCAGAATCTACAACCTACTTTTCAGAAACACCTATTTTGTGTGGGCTGACTGTCCAGTGAGCTGCCTCAATCCCCAGGTGAAGGGGTTACAGGTACATGTAGCTACACCCAGATTTTGCATACGTGCTAGGGTTTTAAACTCAGATCCTCACGCTTATCCAGAAAGCACTCTTATCCACTGGACTATATCCCCACCTGTCATTATTGTTTAAAAGCATTATTGTCACTTAAGTAATGTCATACAGAAATATTATCTCCACAATGTAGTGAAAGAGAAGTTGGGAAAGACATCTGGGAAAAGTAGATGATGGCCCCAGATCTGAAAAGTGCCACACCCCAAGTAAAAAAAGCAACAGGCCATGGTAACTAGTACAAACCGGATGTGATCAATAAATGTCAGTAGCTCTGGAGGCCTGAAGTATGAGAGTAAAGTGGGACAGTGGCCACCAGGCAGGAGCCGGATCTTCTAGGGTCTTATTCAGCATATTCCTATTCTGGAAACAAGGGATATCATCAACTCATCTAAAGAGCAGAGGAGAAAAATGTTCCTGGCAACTGGGAGAGGGAGATGACTAGCAGGGGGTCTAGAAGCAGACACACAGTCAGTGCCCCACCCAAGCTAGCAGCCAGAGTGCTGTGGGCCTCTTCACACTGTGGCGACACATGGCATGTTTCAGCGACAGGAGAAAGAAAGGGCGTTTGAACCGCCTGCTTATGTCGTTAAGGCTTCTCTCCACCCTGTTTGTCAGGACATTGCGCCAGCCAATTCTTTAAACCGTAAGGCTTAGAAACAAGAGTATCACATACATTGAAGACATTTTAAATCACTTTCCTGAGAGCGAAAACCCTCCTCTTGTACAGTTCAGCACATTCCTCAAAGCTGCCCTCACTTCCCCACCAGGCTGAGTCAGGCAGGGAAATGGCCTCCTTGCTAACACATCTCCATCTTTGGCCATCACACCAAGCTGCCTTCTGCTGAGCTCCAACACTAAGCCTGCAGCGATTGCTTGGAAAATTACAACTCCATAAATATAACCCCTTCACTTGTCTTTTCCAAAAATCTCTCTTTGAAACCCTTTTCTGTCAACCATTTTATTCCTGTTATCAATTTCACCAGCCACAAACCCTCCCTCCCCTCTTTAAATAAAAACAATTTGAGGTGCAATTTGATTTTATTTTCAGATATTTTAATTCTCATTTGCTAGTATTCTATTTCAAAAATTGAAAGAAAAGTCTCTAAAAGGAGCAGAGAGAGGCGGAGAACGTGTGCATCTGGTGTAACCCTCATAGCTTAGGACTAGGTTCTCGCAGGTACATGAGTACAGAATCTAAGCTCATTTCCTTGTTAAAATATATGACTCCATGGATGTGGAATAGCAGTGTAATTCATCTGGATTTCCAAAAGGTGTTTGGCTACATTTCAGGACTAGGAATGAGGTGAAGAAATGGAGATTATTTAAGGTTGTGTGGTTAGACTAGCTCACATCTGACAATACCCAGAAGGTGTTGATGAATGAATTCTCTGCATTTTCTAGAAAGGGCTCTAATTTTAACTCTGTCCAATTCATCAAACTTATAATCACATATAGTGGCACAGGATATTAATTTTACAGATGGCCCAATTCATCTAGTGCAATGCTAGGCACTTAGTTCAATAAATGTTGAATTTAATCAAGAGGAAACTGCTGATGTTTTACATGATGGAATCGCAATTGTAGATTAGTTCATTAGGCAGAAAGAAAGTAAAATATAAATACAATAATACTGGAAAGGGATAAATGAATTCTGCCCTCTTGGACTCCAATAATCAATTTTAAAAGTTTGGTATTAAGAAATGTCAGTTTAATATACTTTTAAAATATCAAAACAGACTGCAAGCTAAACATGATTAATAAATGATTTTCCTCTCCCTACAGAATTAGTAGAATCCATATAACATCATATACTGGTCACAAAAGATAATCGTTTGCTCACCTCTGCTGTGTGAGGACCACATCTGGAAATTGTGTTTTAAGCTGGAAACAGTATTCAAAGAGGATCATTAATCAAGAGACCACAGAGACAAGGGAGTGAAGGTTGCTAGTCTAGTAATGGGGGGAGGGGAAAGCCTGTATTATGTGGGTGGGCCCAAAGCAATCACAAGTGTCTCTGATATTGAAAAAGAGAGATGGGATGTAAAGGAACCTCGGAGAGACAGGACTATGCTTTTTTTTTTTTTTGTTTTTATAGCTGTTTTAACCAAGTTTACAATGGAATGAGACACAGGAATTTTACCGTTTTGTGGTAGGCTATGATCTTAGTAGATAGCACCAACATGTTTCTGTGATGATCTGAACACTGTAGCCCTTGAATTAGTTTCCAGTCGCCACCACGACAAATTGACAAAATTAGACATAACTTGGTGTTTTTATTTTATTTTTTTCTTTCTTTCTCTTGCTGTGGATTAAAATTTTGTGTATCATAAGCATATGCTCTACCACCAAACCACATCTCCCACCCAAATTGTCAGTTTTTGATTTTATATTTTGAGACAGGGTTTCTCTATAGCTCTGGCTGTCCTAACTCTGTAGAACAGGCTGGCCTGGAACTCATACAGATCCACCTACCTCTCTGCCTCTGCCTCTGACCCCCAAGTACTGTAATTACAGGTGTGGGCTGCCACCGTCCAACCCTGTCCAACCCAAATTATCAATTCTTAAAACAACATAATTTTATTATCTTATGGTTGTAGATTTCGGAGGTCTGGAGCTGATCTTGATAAGGCAAGATCTGCCACCCAGCAACCTCCTTCCATACCTTGTTTCCCCTTTGCCTTTGTTCTAGCCAGCAAGGGATGCCATGACTATGATACGTAAACAACAGTAAGGCATTTTATTTTCTCACAGTTCTTAAGTCCATAAATACAAGATCAAGCTGCGAGCAGGACAGATTTTTATTCTTGGCTTATAGATAGCTGTCTAAATGTGGTCTTCTCTCTGTGCTTGTGTGGGCATTCCCGGTTTCTCTTTCCCTTCCTGTGATAATAATGATTCTTTTAGACTAATAAGACCGTACTCTATGACTTCATTTAGCTTCATTTACCTCCTTAACAGTCCTATTCTCAAACACAGTCAGATTATAGGTGAAGCTTAAATATATGAATTTGGGGAACACAATTCAGTCCAAAATAGCTATGCAATCTAACATATTCCCACTTTCCAGGGATCAGAACATGGGTAAATTTGAGAGACTACTTCCCCTACCACAAAACCCAAGAAATGCTTGCTGAGTGACTAGATAGATTTTGGATGAATGCTAAGGCACTGATTCCTGTAGCAAAGTTCAGAGGAAACTCTCGTTCCAGCATGATACCCCAGAGAAATCATTCTAGAAGACTGATTGACGCATAAATGATCAGTCTGGAAAAGTGTAAGCATCATATAGCCAAATGCTCAAATGCAAATAAGAAATAAAAGAAATAAAAGCTTGGAGAAGTTGAACCTTGCCATGGAGCCTAAATCCCTACTCTTGATTTAGGGCCAGTCACATAAGTTACTATTTTGCATCCCGCGGGAGAGTGCTGCTCTGAGAAGTTAGGCTACCAGAGAATGGAAGGAATACAGCTCCTCAGACAAAAGCAAAAGAAATGAAGTGTCATGTTCCAAGTATGAAATGAAGAGGACTTAGACAAGGATGGGAGCTTGCCCTCTTATCTACAGAGGCTCTAAGTCACACGATTATCGTGTAGTTAAGGGTAGAGGAGATTGGCATGGTGATGTGTACCTATAATCCTGGTGCTGAGGCTAAGGCAGGAGAATTATGCATCCAGGGCTAGCCTGTGCTACATGGTAAGATCCTTTCTTTAAAATAAAACAAATCAGAAAAAGATGCTGAGCTTGTCATAACTCATTACTCTAACAGAGGAAGCCGAGAGCAGCCCATGTAAGAGGCCACAAGTTGTCATATCACTTGCACCTCAAAAATATCTTCTAGTCTGACCCCTATTTTGAAATGATGCAATTTTATATTCTTCCTTTGATGTTGTTATTTAATACATTAATAAAGAAGCATAGATCTTACCATATCATGAATTTGCTTTCGATAATTTTTTTTTTATTTCATCACATGTAGCCACTTTTGTAATGCTCTTTCCTTTAGCCCTAAGACAATTCCCATATGCTGCAAAATCCCATGGAAGACAATATCACACACACACACACACACACACACACACACACACACACACACTCATGAGCATACATGCAAGTACATACACATATTTGCACACACACATACGCATACATGTATGCATGCACATACATATACACACAGTTATACACACAGGCATATGCTTACACACATAAGCACACATGCACACACACACACACACACACAAAGAGTTTTGAACCAAATGAAAGCAATGAAGAAGATGAGATAAAAGACTACTCCGAAATCTTTGATAAAAAGTTGGCATGTGGCATGTAGTGGCCTGGCCCTTTCTGTCACAGACATACTCTCAGACACTCATTAACACTATCAGGTACTGTGGCTTAAGTCCAACCAGAAAGTGAAGATGATTGAGTCTAGGTAAAATCTGCCTGTTATTATCAAACTCTATTATTCCGTGCACTGTCTTAGGTACCACATTCTGTCCAGTAAATGAGTAAAGCTGAATCTTAAGCAAAGCCATCAGAGATGCCACTCTTTTCTGAGGTCTCGATGGGCTGCCAGGTCCCAGCTGGCTTCTTCCTGGTGGAATTTAACCAAAGCCTCTCGGCTGGAGGCTGATCACTGCTTACTTTGCATGTCTGGGAAATGTGCTTGGCCTGTTCCCCATATGCTCTGCCTGCTGTGTTTTGCAGATCTGAGCTGAACTGTGGATTTATTTAGTTCCAGGAGACTGGGGTTGGCTTTTCACATTCCTGGGTCTTATGTGTCTGAAAACCTTCAGTCTGGCTTTAAGAACAATCCTACGGTGTAACCCTAGCTCCTGAATGGTAACATAAATTTGGTAATAATAATAAAACAGAATCAGGGAGCTATCAGAGACTATTAGCACAGGCCCATGAATTAAACTGAGTTACAGCGAATCTATTCAAGAATAACCATCTCCACTGGGATAGAATTGAATTCAAGACCTCAGCCTTGCTGGCACATTCACTTCCTCTAAATATTAAGTTTTCCAGATACATATTCAAGTGATGTATGTTCCCAGCTTGTCATTGGATAGTCTTCTAAAAGAAAGCCACTTCCACTAACAACAAAAAGCTTGATACTTTTAATGCCCAGGTAGCCAGATACTCACCTAATTATAAACACACGGCTCTCCATGTCTCCCTTTGGTCCTCAAGGACACAGATTTTTTTTCTCTTGATCATAATGGTTATGCATCCAGGCACATGATAAAGATCCAGCAAATATTTATAAATACAAATATAAATACAAACTGGATTAACAGTGAGTCAATGCCGCCTAAATATGTAATTTTTAACTGAAATGCTCACTTCAAGGATCGTTCAAGATATTGTATCTGAAAACACTGCTAAAATCCTAACTCCTGGACTCCTGAGCTGGCTCAACAGGTAAAGGTGTTTACCAATAAGCCCAATGCCCTGAGTTCATTCCCCAGGTTCCACATGGCAGAAGGAAATACCTGATTCTCTCAAGTTATCCACTGACCTCCACAGGAGTCTAATGGTACACAAACACCCATACACATAAACACATTTATACACACACAAGTAGATAAACATAATTTTAAAACCTTAAATACCAAGCCCTATATAACTGAGTCAGTTGAATCTGCTAGTATCATAAACCGTTACCTCGCACACTTCCTTCCAGCAATGTTCTGCAGAAACCCCTCTATGGCCACTCCAATAGATCAGTTATAGAAACACCTGTTTCAGAAGAAAAATGTGCAATTGTCATGCTTTGCAAATGCTACCAGTAACCCCTCCCTCAATGGTACCTCATTGAGGGGGATCCCAACTCCCAGAGGCCCAACTCCCTTACAAAGTCCTGTGTGGTATGTTTTACATTTCAGGCTGTTGGGGTTTCCATCATCTTTCCTCCAGACACTGGCCACTGCCTGACATCATTTGTCCACCATCAAAACTTATCTTTCCTACACTGTAGTTTGTCTCGGCAGTACAAAGTTGATCTGAAGAGCTCTATGAATGCGGGTATGCTCTCAGCAGATTACTGTTTAATATGGTATGCTTCCAGGCTCCCGAGTGTGTATTCATTAATCAAACCCTCTGCATCTATTTTTGCAGAATGGTAGGTGGACATCAACTTACCAGGGTCACTTCTTATTGTACCATGTCAATGCCTGCATACTTTATCAGCTCACGAATCCAGTCCAGGGACAAACGTTTCTCCCCCTTCTTTACTCTGATGCCCTCAGAAACTTGGACAATGGCCTCTTATCTCTCTTTCTCTCACTCTCTCTGTCTCTGTCTGTCTCTTGCTGCCTTAGGGGAGAGTGATGAATGCCTCCAGGGCTAGGTCTTTCTTTACCTAAGATAGTAATAATTCCAGGGTTTTCATAATATGCTTCATATGAAATAAGCTGAAAGAAATGCTGTTGCCTTTCTTAACCATGGATGATGAGGATCCAAAATGTATAACATGTGTGTATATTTGTGTTATGATGTATAGATGAAATAATTTTGAGGAATAGCTAAATTCACTAATAATACAGTCTAGATCTTACTGAACTATGAAAACGTCCTTTATACTGCCTAGTATGCTCTAACAACTATGTCCTGTACTTCTGGGGTTTTGTGACATCTAAAGTGACTTCATGTGGTTCTGTTGCACAGGTCAGCAGGTCTAACCTGACCTTAACCCTTAGCCCTCAGTCTCACCGGGATGTCCATCTTTCCTATAGGAAAAGCAGACCTGGAACCCTGACCCTTTTTTTTTTTTTTTTTTTTTTTTTTTTTTTTTTTGTAGAGAATTTACATCTTATTTGAGATTCTTTCAGTATACAGAACATGGGTGATCTCTCTTTGTTATCATTTCCATTGCTAGGATAAAATACTTT
Organism: Phodopus roborovskii; assembly: GCF_943737965.1. Classification (NCBI taxonomy): domain Eukaryota; kingdom Metazoa; phylum Chordata; class Mammalia; order Rodentia; family Cricetidae; genus Phodopus; species Phodopus roborovskii. The sequence continues at coordinate 3,110,925 of NW_026125546.1, forward strand.
ACAATGCCATCTTAAGGGAGGATTGTTTTGACTGACAGTTCCAGTCCATCTTGGCAGCAGGAGTTTGAACAGCAGAGGGAAGCCAGGTGTAGTGGTACACATCTTTAATTCCAACAGGCAGAGGATACCTTAATCAGGAGGCAGAGGATGGAGGGGCTTTGCAAGTTCAAGGCCATCCCGGTCTACATAGTGAGATCTCGGATAGCCAATACTATAGAGAGAGACCCTATCTCAAAATAAACAAACAACTAAATAAATAAATAAGTAGCAAGTTAAAGATATAAATATACATATATATGTATATCAATGGGGGCCAAATCACTATGCTCAACACACTTTCTCTTTTTTATACAGTGCAGTATCTAAGCTATACAATCATACTATGTTTGCACAGAGTAGGCACACATGCACATGTATGTAAATTTAGGGCAAAGCTAAACCACTTCACGAAAATTAACTCTTCCCAAAGCTCAATGAATTAAAGACACTATTACTCATTAGTCGATTTCTTGATAGTGTAGCCACTAAGGTAAGTGTTGCCATTGGGCAGCTGCTGCTTGGTAATCTTTCTAGAATGTAGGTTTTTGTAATTCAAATACCTTCAATACCTTCTCCATACTACTCTTATAATTGCTATAACAGGGGCTGGAGAGATGATGCAGTGGTTAAGAGCACTGACTGCTCTTGCAGAGGACCCGGGTTCAATTCCCAGCACCCACATAGCAGCTCACAACTGTCCTTAACTCCAGTTCCAGGGGATCCAATATCCTCCCTCATAAAGCCATTCATGCAGGCAAAACACCAATGTACATAAAATAAATAATTAAAAAAATAATTGCTATAACAAAATACCTGATGAAAACAACCAGTGGAAAGAACTGTTTACTTTGGGTCACAGTTGTGGGATACAGTCAGGCGCAGCAGTGAAGGTAAGGTGACAAGAACAGCCCCATCCAACTATGGGGCAGGAAGGTAAAGGTCTCATGGCCGGAGGCAGAAAGAGATGGATGCTAGTGCTGAGCTCCTTTCTCATTTTTCTTTGTCCTCAGTGTGGACCCTAGCCCATGGATGGTGCCACCCACATGCAGTGTAGCTCATTCCTCCCCTGGGAAGTGTCTCTGGAAACACCCTTGCAGGCACATCCCTGGGGTGTGTCTCCTAGGTCATTGCCAATCCAGTCGATTGACTATGAAGATTAGTCATCACACAAGCTGAAGTGAACTTAAAAACAGTTCAGTGACTCACAAATCAACCTACCACTTTTCCCTATAAATGTACTTTCTTTTCCCTTTAAATCATCACATGGTGATTAATTGACCCCTTCCAATATAATGAGCAAACTGCTAATAAAGCAAGGTAATTCTAATTTTTAAATTCTACGAAAGGAATATGCTAATCTCAAGGTTTATTGCTTACACGTGACTTCTCTGTTTGATAAAAACTCAGTGGTTAATAATGGTCTACTTTTTTTCCCCCAAATTTTATTTACCAGTGTGTTGATATGCCATGTCAGACTATCTTTTCTACAGAGTAAACTAAGCGTCTAAACAAAACAAAGGGACTTTGAGGCATTTTGTTAACAATGGATTTTTTTGTTCTGAGCAAAAACAAAGGTGTTTTTCTTTTCTTTTTTTAATAAGTAATGACTTCAACCACAGAAGGAATATTTAAAGATAGGAATATGTTGGTAGATGCAGGAGACAGAGAGGACTTTTGATTTATTTATTTATTTATTTATTTATTTATTTTTCTTATTTTACATACTGATCCCAGTTCCTTCTCCCTCCCTCTCTCCTTCTCTCCCTCCCATGAGAGATGGCTCAGCCATTAAAGGCTAGACTCACAACCAAAAATATAAGAGGACTTTTGATTTTTATTGTGCTTTGTGACAGACTTTTTTTTTAAGGAACTAAGAGGCTGCTAAATATAAAATAGTTTTAAAGAATTATGGCTCTTTTTAAAAATATGAATTAAAGGGTGATCAATTTTTTGTCTATGAGGAATAAATAAGTGTAGGAGATGCTTATAAATAAATATATTTTTCCAGCTTAGAAATAAAAGCCTATATATTCTTCACAATCATAGAAAATAAGAAAACAAATGGATTTATTGCCATGGAAAACAAAGGAGTTTATTAGTTAAAACTATCATGAGATCTTTCAGTCGGTTTCAGTCTCTTGAGCAAGCTGGCCCACTGGTACCTGGGTAAACACTGTGGTGTTAAAGGACTGCTGAAGGAGAGAGAGAGAGAGAGAGAGAGAGAGAGAGAGAGAGAGAGAGAGAGAGAGAGAGAGATGAAGCTTCCTTTTGGAGTCTGAGAGCTTCTAAGTGTCGAGGATATCTAAGCCTGACTTCACACATGTGCCTTCCATCCAGACCTACTGGCAGTGTGCTGCGACACCAGGTGAGTCAGAGCTCACTCAGGTTCACATCCCCATCTCCAAACCCCCAAGACACTTGACTGCCGGTACTAAATTCCAGAGAACTATTCCTCAAGCCACCCGTGACTGTCTCACAGTAGCCTTGGCCCCAAATCATTTCCTGCTACATTTCCTTTCTTCGTTGGCATGGAGAAAATTGTGATGGGGCATGAAAAGCTAGTGTTGGGAGCCAAATAACACACTCTATTTGAAAAGAACATTCTAATATCCCCCAGTTAAAACAAAAATAGTTTGGCTTGTAATCTTAAAAGCCAGTCTAAAAACATAGAAACTATCCCAAAGACCACAGGATAGACCATAGGACAGTGAAGAACCATGAAAGGAGTCCTCAGGGGCTGAAGCAGGAAGGGTCCTCAATTAGAAGAGGCTGATTTGATGTTTTGCTTCAGTCTGCTCTAGCTAAGGACTTTCCCCATAGCACAAAAGGATGAGGGATGGGGTGGGAGAGATAGATGGATCAGCAGTTAAAAGTACTTGATGCTATGCTAGAGAACCCAGGTTCTGCTCCCAGCAGCCACATGGCAGGTCCCAAACAGCTCCCAACCATCAACCATCTATAACCAGTTCCAGGGGATCTCATAGGCACAGGCACACACATGGTGCACAGACATACACCCTTACACATGAAATAAAAATAAATAAAGCTTGAAAGAAAAAGAAAATGAAGCAAGAGGGTCAAACAAATAGTATTTGCATATATAACCCTATAAAGATTAATTGTAGTAATGAATAGTTTGTATTATTAAGAATAGTTAGCTTGTATCTTGTCAGTCTCCCTAACACAACAAATATAGGAATGCATTATTAATTCAAAAATAATCTTGTTAGGCAATTCAGCTAGAAAGCGGTGGCTTCACGCTTTCCTACCCTATCTGGGAACACACATGTACACACGTGTGTGTGTACATGTGCAGGGCACTCAAGAAAGAACAGAAAAGTGAAAGGTGAGTAGTGAAAAACAACTAAGGAGAAAGTAGGGCTGAATTGGAAATCAAAATAAACTCTCATCTGAAATGAAGTGATTAATAAAGTAGCCAAAGATTAGTCCTCAGACATCAGAGAAACACAGAGCAGGGGTATCTTCCAACGCTCCACGCGAAATGAGGGATTCATTTTCCTCTACCAACTGCAACAATATACACAAAGCTAGGCTCCCATCCTAGTCATAACAAAATTTGCTTGAAACATATACAGAGCAAAGGAAAGAATTTTGGTTTAGAATATCGAGAATTCAAGAAGAGAGAAATTATTTCCTCTGAAGGCTGACTAAAGTAGATATGTGTGTATGTATATAAGTGCACACTGTATATATATTCTGAGACTAAATAAGTAAAACTCCTTTCTTTTATCTTGAGAGCCTGAAATCATTTCATAGTCCTACAATTGTTTTTTACCAAAGAGACTGTTCACGTTAATAGGCATTTATTTAATGGAGATAAAAGAACAAAAAAAGAGAAGTTTTAGCTGCAGTTTTAACAAGGAGTCTCCTGAGTGAATTTCATGATGGCGTGGGGAAAACACTTGGTACTGTTCCATATATATTAATGATGTTTGAAAAGCTACAGATTGTTTTACGTCTGTATATGACAAGGACAATTTGTTTTTTGCTACAACCATTAATTGAACTAAGTTAAATCTTGTTCATAAAATGAACTTTCCTTCTTTACAGTGGAAAACTCTCTCATCTGGTGATCAAATCCAGCATCCTAGGTAGTGAGACAGATTATCATGATATTACCCTAGAAGTGGTGCCACTGAAAGTTTATCACGTAATTTATACAGTGTTCTCACTAAAATCTTAATCTACACATAATCATGAGAAAACTGTCAAAGATGCAGAATGTTGATTGTTCCCTAAAGCAGCTGGAGCCAAAGCTTTCAAAAATAACAAGTATAGCAAAGAGAGACTCCAGACATGGTGGCACATGCCTTTATTCCCAGCACTTGGGAGGTAGAGGCAGGCAGATCTGTGAGTTCGAGTTTAGCCTGATCTACAGGGTGAGTTCCAGGTCATCCAGGGCTATATAGAGAAGCCCTGTCTCAAAAAAAAAAAAAAAAAAAAAAAAAAAAAAAAAAAAAGACAAAAAAAAAAGAACCATGTGTAGTATATAATATCAGAGATAAAAAACAACTGCAATCAAGGACATTTTGGGGATAACTGGAAAAACAACACAAATATAGTTTATATAAGATGTTATATACTTGATATTCCATTACTGGGATTATTTTTAAAGATTACCTTCTTTCTTGGAAAATTCAGAAAGAGGTATTTAGTAGTAAAGTGTCATGATCTTGGTAGTTGCTTTTAAACATATATGCATGTGTGTACATACATACCTATGTATACATATATGTATATAGAGGTATATTAACAAGTTCTGTAAAATATTAAGAATTGGTAAATTTAGTAAAGTGAGTTTTCATTTCATTCTTTAATCTTCTCAGTAGCTTTGTAACTGTTAGGAACACTGAATTACAAAAATGTACATAAGAGAAATTTCTCCTTATTCAGTATTTCATATAATGCATATAAAGGAACAATAAAACTAGACTATTTTCATTTTGAAATTTAAGAATTTAAGAGTTGTTCATCAATGGACATAAAAGAAAAGTATTGGATACAAAAGAACATACTTGCAGTTCTATGAAATGTTCTTCACACACACACACAAACTCTCTCTCTCTCTCTCTCACACACACACACACACACACACACATACACACACACCAACCATTAAAACTGATTACAAAGAGAGTGTGTACACACGGGTACATGTCATATGCCTATAAATGGAGCCCTTTCTTACCTGGTAAAATGTTTGAAAGACTGTCTGTCATAAACACACAAATGTGACCACCAATAAGCATCTTTTGGATCAGTGTACTGGAAGCTAACATGTCATTTCCTACCCCCTTTTGTATGTATAGATGTTACATACACATATTCGCAAGAGATCTTCTCAGATGTGTTTTAAGTTTTAACTTGATGCATTCTAGAAATTCCTGGGGGTCTCGGTTACGGATTGTCTAGATTAGGTCAGCCTGTGGGCTTGTCTGTGGGAAATTATCTTAATTGGGTTGAGGTGAGAAGGTCCACACTGACTATGAATAGCACCATTTCATGGACTAGTCTCAGATCTAAGTGAAAAGGAGGGAGGAGGAAGGAAAGAGGGGAGGAGGGAAGGAGGGAGGAAGGGAAGAGGGAAGGAAGGGAGGAGAGCAAGGGGAAACAGTGCACAAGCTAAGTATTCTCAAGCATGCATTAGTACATTGTTCTGTGATGTGGATGTCATGTGACTAGAGTCCCCGTCATCTTGACTTCCCATGACGACAGACTAACCTGGAACTGTGAACCAAGTAAACACGTTCTCCCTTAAGTTGCTTCTGTCAGAGCATTTTATCACCGCAATAGGAAATGAAATGAAGGGAATTGTGTTTCTACTAATTTACACACTAGCACCTGTAAATTTGTCTAATCATTGTAAGGACATAATCTAAAGTGTCTATGTCCTCAAATGAATGTCTGTATGAACATTTAATTGACAACAGGAAGAGATTAATACTGAGTGGCTCTTGTTCTTGTATGGAGACATACCTCTATATTTATCTTTTAAAAAGTAAACAAGAAATAAAGGAGAAAAGCTTGCCTTTTTCTGATGAATTTACCAAAAATCATATCACAAGGTATTTATTCATGATTTCTTAAGTAATTTAATTAATTTTTAAGGTTTACAGATATTTTATAGACTTTTAAATAGGAGAGTAAATGGGCATTAAAATAGCAGGATAAATAGTATCAGCAGGAATTTATGAGCACAAAGAGAGTTGGAAAGCGTTGCTTTCCAAATTTTGCTCCATTTAGTTCGGGACATCTCCCATTACTTTACTGTGCTTTGAAGCATCTTCTGGGTCTTTTGTGAAATACTGAAGGTTACTGAATGTATAACTCATTTTTGCAAATCAAATGTTTCTTTAAAATTCAACAAATTTTCAATGAGGTTTAATTAGGCAGAGAAGTGGTTTCAGAACTCATTTTAAAACATGCATGATAATTAGGGAACATCAAAGAGTATTGTCACATTCTAAACTGTAAACAACTGACTGTTAATGATTTAACAAATTCCAAATATTCCCAGATAGTGCAGAGAACTGAAGCCTGTCGTTTTCAAGGCAAGTGTATATATTAAGCTAACACTCCCTCATTTCAAAAAGTTCTTACACCAGCTTTTGCATTTACCATTGCAAAGGTCAAAGTTCATGAATTTTTGGAGCTGGAAAAGACCTCAGCAATAAGTACACACTTTCTTAGCCAATGTCATATGGTAACCACTAAAGTGAATTAAGAAAAAGTTTTCTTGATCCCCAAGCTAGGTCATCTTCATTTAATTTTATCTGCATTAACATATGCAAATACAATAAATAGACTCAGAGACTGGTATTGGGGTTCAGGCTTCAAACTGAAGATCAGAAAAGCAGAGCTGCTGACCACTAGCTCTTACTCTACCTCAGAATGAAAGGCAATCCACCAAACCTCAGACCATTGCCTCTCCTCAGCGTGGCTGGAGAACCCTGAGACTTCAGTGTCTTCCTGTCCTCAATATGGCTGGAGAATGAGTGCCTAATACTGACTTACTAAAGACCCTGCTTCTATCTTTTCTTTTATACTTGTCTAGTGCTGGGATTAAAGCTGTGTGATCCCAGGTTCTGAGATCATCTTTGTGTGAGCTGTTTCTCTTTAGGACCGAATCAATCTTGTGTAGATCTGGGTGGCCTTGTACTCACAGTCTGCCTTTCTCTTAATCCTGAATCCTAGGATTAAAGATATGTACCACCACCTTCTAGCTTCTGCCTGATCAGATTAAATGTGGGTGTATCAGCACTGCCTAATCTCTATATCTCGAGGCTGATTTTGCTTACTGAATCCTCAGGCAAGCTTTAATAAATCATAAATAATATAAACCACAAGGCTGCTTTCTAAGATTAACATGGTGTAATACTTTTGATACAGCAAGTTTTTTTTATCTTGAGAATAAATTGGGGGGGGTATGCCAATAAATGAGGGGAAGAAAGTCTCTTTCATCCAGGAGTTCATATTCTGGTGGAAAGACCACATACTCATCATGGTGGTTTGAAAGAAAATGGACTCCAAAGAAGTGGCATTATTAAGAGATGTGGCTTTGTTGGAGTAGGTATGGCTGTATTGGAGGAAGCATGTCACTATGGAGGTGGGCTTTGAGGTCGCATAGGCTCAGACCATTTCCTGTTGCCTGTGAGTCAAGATGTAAGAACTCGCTGCTCCTCCAGCTCCGTGTCTGCCTGCTTCCAGCCATGGTGATAATGGGCTAAGCCTCTCAACTATAAGTGAACCACTCCAATGTTTTCTTTCATAAGAGTTGCCATGGTCATGGTGTCTCTTCACAGTAATAGAAACCCTAACAAAGACACTAATGATAAGAAACTTGTCTGAATAAGTGTGAGAGGTCCTTTCTCCTCTGAGCTCGTAGGATATGGAGATTCTGTCGATTTCCTGTCCCAACCATCTGCTCCCAAATAACCAGCAGCCACTTCCCAAATAGCCGACTTGGAAACAATATAAATTATAAATGTTTGGCCAATAGCTCAGGCTTGTTACTACCTAGCTCTTACAACTTAACCCATTTCTATTAATCTGTGCTGCCTGAGGCTCGTGGCTTTTATCTCTATCCCATTCATTCTCTGTCTGGCTCAAACCGTCCAACAGCACCCTTTCTCATCCCATCTTTCTCAGTTTAGTTTTCCAGCTTAACTTTATCCTGTTCAGCTATTGGCTAGCTGGCTTGTGTATTAAACCAGGCATAGCAACACATATTGACATAGTATACAGAAGGATTATTTCACAGCAACTCTAGGTCTCACAGGACATCGCTGCCCTGAGCTCTGCCAAATTCAATTGCAATTATCACTTTTAATACTTGTGCTGCTCTTAAAAGTCTTTTTGTTTTATTTTTCAAGACAGGGTTTCTCTGTGTAACAGCTCTGCCTGTCCTAGAACTCACTCTGTAGACCAGGCTAGCTCAAACTCTGAGATCCACCTGCCTCTGTTTCCCGAGTGCTGGGATTAAAGGAGTACACCATCATGCACAGTCCCTTATGGGTCCAAATATGTGTATCCACTACTGAGGCCAGTATCATATGCATTTCATAGTTGGGCAACCATAGCTGGGAAATGGGGACCAGCCCAAAGCTACACAAACTGCAACCTGAACAAGCTGAGGTAGAGCCCATTAGTCCAAGGCTTTGTCAAATAGCAAACACTCTGATTCTCCCCCCCCCCCAAATTCCATGTATTTATTTTTCTGGGAATTCTGAGGTCACTTTAGAAGGGAGACCCCTTTGTAGAAGCTTGGGTAACTTAAATATCTGAAATTATAGCATGCTTTCTTGGAAAAGGAAAATAGTAGCACCCAAAAATTCCACAGAAGTGCTTGTGGCTATGAAGATGGCATGTTGCTTGAAACCACATTGAGCTCTTCAGCTTGTTACATTCCTTGTTGGGGGATGAGGAAACTTCCAGATAATATTCCTGAAATTAAATGCATCTGGAAAGAAGTCTTCCCAAACTATTAATGGCCTCTGGGTAGTTGTGTTAGTAGTTCGTTACTTGTATTTTCTCTGCTTATATTTCCTATGATAATTTCTTTTATAATAAATTGTATAATTTATCTATAGCTGTATAAAATCCCCAGCCTATTAGGAAGGAAAATAAAGTCAAACTTTCTGGATAGTTAGATGGCAAATACTTATAATGTCCTTTGTTTTAGATTTTTCTGAGAGAAAGAGAGAGAGAGAGAGAAAACATGTGTATACAGATGCTCTTTAGATCTGGAAGAGAGTGTCAGATCCCTGGAGCTGGACGCACAGGCTTTGTGAGCAGCCCTGACATGTAGGCTGAGATCTGATCTATATACCACACAATTGAGCCACAAAGGTTCTTAAGCACTGAGCCATCTCTCCAGCCCTAGACATTCCTTTATACATCTCAATCTATGAGAAAGCTGAAGAATTGGTTTACAAACCCATCTTATAACAAATATATATATATATATATATATATATATATATATATATATATATAGAGAGAGAGAGAGAGAGAGAGAGAGAGAGAGAGCAGCTACTAAGTACCAGGCAGTTTCATGTCCAGGAATTACTGCACTAAGAACAGATAAAATTTTTCAGCAGATAAGATGTCTCAAGTGTTTTCTGCATAAGCATGAGAATCCAAGTTCAGATCCTAGCACACACACACACAAAAAAAAATAGATCATGTCTATAACCCTAGTTCTGGGACAAGAGGCCTATGGCGATCCCAGGAGGTGGCTGGACAGCCTGTCTAGCTGTATGTCTAGAATGAGGGACCATGTGTTTAAAAATTAGGGGAAGCATTATTAAGGGAGATTGACATTGACCTTGAGCCTATAAGCATGTGCATACGCTCAAGTACAGCTGGAAATGCATGTGCATACACATGCATACAGCACAGCACATGCATGAGAGACTTCTTCCCTTCATGAAGGTCTTTCCATCCTAAAATAATACACAGACAGAAAACTGCACTGAGTGAAGTTAAAATCATCAATGTATTAAAAATAGTACTAATTAGAAAAATAGAACAGAGCAGAACAAAGTACTGGGAGTAAGGGCATTTGGGAAGACTTTTAGGGAAGGGAGGGAGAAGATGACTACTGGATACAGTTTCAAGGCAAGACTAACAGGATTTGTTTGTGGGTTGAATAGGGTTGCACAGAAGGAGTCATCAAGAACTCAAAAGTTCATGACTGAGCCACTGAAAATCTGGAGCCATGATTGCCCAAGACAGAGGGGACTATGGGAAAGCAGGTTTGAGACAGATGCCAACAGGAACTGTTTCAGGCATGCTAAGTTTGTGGTGTTTGTCCTCTGGGGTGTTAAATTCATCCCTGTGATCCTCAGTGGGAATTCAAAGAACTGGTTTGATTTATTCATAATTAAGGAGCATGCATACCTGTAGATCACACAGGAATCCATGAGACCAAATGAGAGCCTGAGTGTACTAGTTATTTTTCTCATTGCCATGATAAAATATCTGTTGAAATCAAGTGAATGCATAGAGGGCTTCTTTTGGGTCATTGCTTGAGGGTACATCATGGCTGCCGGATCATAAGGCAGCTAGTCACATTGTACCTCAGTCAGGAAGCAAGAGTGACAAATGTCAATGCTCAGCTTGCTTTTCTCCTTTCTAGTTAGTCAGAGAGCTCAGCAAAGGGGAAGGTGCTACCCACATTTAGGTGCTCTCATACCCATAGGTGTTTTTCCATTGTGATACTACATCCCACCAAGTTGTCAATCAAAATTAACCACTAAATGTACAAGACTAGATAAATAATAACAAAAGCTCAGTGGTCGAACCCCGGGAATCACCCACCTCTACACATCAGACACTGAGAATATTTACAGGAGAGTCTCCTGGGCGCAAGTGAAGAACACTTCACTTCTGTCTCAAGACAGAAGACATGGTCAGTTGCTGGTAAGTCCAATACAACTAAGGGCAGTTGTGCTAAAGGCCAATTATTTCTGAGCTTATCCTAAGCAGTGTTTGTTCCAGGGTATAACTATCCTCCGCAACCTCGCCAGATGAGAAGTATATTAGAGGCCATAGTATAATGGGGAAAGAATGGTTGGAAACATGGGGCTAACTGGGCATCAGCACCACCAGTGGTTGGCTATGTGATCCAGAAACAGTCTTTAACCATGAACCACTGCAGTCTAGCTTCCCACATCGGGGAGATGGAAACAATGTCAGTCTTCCCATTCTGTTGCTATGTGGAGAGAAGGAAACACATTCTTTACTGCAATTCCTCCCAAACACCAAGCACTTGATAAACATTAACATGCTCTTTTGACCAAATGGAATAGTTTTTAAGGTTAGTCTAATGGGTAGCTAAGGACAGTCTCTAATGAATCTTGAATTCTATGAAATTAGCCCTTAACAATGCAGTTTCTCATTTTTCCTTCTTTTTGTGTGTATGGTGTATGTACTTATGTGTCTCTGTGCGTATTCATGAAGGTGTATGTGTGTTCAAGCGTGTCTTGAGGACAGAGGTTGACTTTGATTGTTTTCCTCCATTTCTCTCCTGATTTTGTGAGACATAGTCTCTCACTGGACCTGGAGCCTATTGATTTGGGTAGACTGGCAGTCCACTGAACTCCAGAGGTCTGCTTCTCTCTATACTTGCCCAGTGTTGGGCTTATAGATATTTGTCATTGCATCCAGACTGTATATGGGTGCTAGATATCTGACCTCAGGTCCTCATTCTTATACAGCAGACACTTTGCTGACTGAACTGTTTCTAAGGTCCTTTTCCATCTTTCTAATTACTCCTTTGCCACTAGACTAGGCCGTTCCTAGGTAGCCTGGCGTGCCCTGCCCTCAAATTCACAATGCTCCTGCCTCCTTCCCTCTTGCTGGTATTGCAGACAGTGCAACTGTATTTGGTCTTTTGTTTGTTTGTTTGTTTGTTTTGTTTTTCAAGACAGGGTTTCTCTGTATTGTTTTGGAGCCTGTCCTGAAATAGCTCTGTAAACCAGGCTAACCTTAAACTCCCAGATATCCACCTGCTTCTGCCTCCTGAGTGCTGGGATTCAAGGTGTGGGCCATCAATGCCCAGCTGTATTTGGTCTTCTTGTTAAACTGAGTTTCTCCAATAACACTAAAAAATAATGTTTTAAAATAACTGGCCTATAGTCTCTAAAGTCTTAATATCAAGAAAGGTTTAGGAATGTTTCCATGATAAAGGTTAGTAAGACCCAGGCAGAGTGGTACTTGTAGTCCCAGCACTTAAAATGTCAAAATGAGAGGAGCACTTGACTTTGGGAAGGAGGTAGAGAGGTGGAGGGAGAGGAAGGGGAAGAGGAGCTAAATACAACATATGATTTGAGATAGGTCGTATGTTGCTGAGAAAGAAAAATTTTAAGATCATATAGAGCCAATCAACACACAAAATATGATCCATATATTAGGGTTTATAAAGTTAATAAGTGGAATGTTCTGAATTAAATAATGGTCCATAAAGTCTAAGTAAACATCCTTGATTTATAAAGAGAAAAAAATTATATATAGGAGAAAGAAAAAGAGAATGAAATTAATAAAATATTAGAAGCTACTTAATATTGGTAAATGGTGTACAACATATTTCAGTGTTATTCTGTGATAAGTTTGAAATGTTCTCATGATAAAATATGAACTATTTAATTCCCTTTGGTATGCCCTTAACATTATACCATGTTTCTTTCTCAGATCAGTTTTGGGACAATTTACTTTCATATACATTTTCTTTCATATACATTTACTTTCATATACATATTCTCTTAATCTGTGATACATTATACAACAGAATTTAAACAAAGATAGTAAGAAATACTTATATGACTGTATTTCTATACAAGTGAGTTGATAGGTATGAAGTTTCCAACCTTAGAATTGTGTACTTCGTTATAAGGAAATATACCCTCCCACTATACAACAATGATAATGACAGCAATGAAAGAAAATCCTATGCTGATGTTTTCAAATATTGAAGACACAGCAATGAGCTAAGGAACACCAGTGGCCTCTAAAAACTTGCAAGGTGGGACAGTAGACCTCCCCCTTTTGTAGAATATTTAACTATGTAAAGATGTGTTGCATTTGTTTATTCTGTGGAATATTACTTTAACTGTGTAAAGGTGTTACATTTGTTTCTGCTACATTTGTTTAATGATGTCAGGATGTGTTACATTTGTTTATACTGTATTTGTTTAATTGTGTAAAAAAAAAAAAAAAAAAAGTGTTGCAGTTTCTCCTGGCCTTCCTAAGGCATCTGATTGGTCTCATGAAAAGCGGAACAGCCAATAGCTGGGCAAGAGAGGGCTAAGTGGGGCTGGCAGGCAGAGAGATTAAGGAGGAGGAGAAATCTAGGCAAACAAGAGGAGGAGTGAATGAGGAGTAAGAGAAGAACATGCCTGGGGCTGGAAGGCAGCCAGTCACCACCAGCATGCCAGACACAGGAAGCAGGAAAATAAAGCCTAAAGGAAGGAGGGAGGAAGAGAGGGACGGAGGATGAAAAGAAGAGAGGAAGAGTAAAAAGCCCAGGACAAAATGTAGATACAGATTAAAATAAGAGCTAAGATAAGGCCAAGCATTCATAACTAATAAGTCTCCATATCTTGATTTGAGGGTTGGTTGGTGACCCAAAGGAAAAAGCCTGGTACAATCCCCTATGCAAACGATCTCAACTGTTGAGTCTATTGACACAGGTCAAGAAAAACACACTTCTCAAACAAACAAAAAATTGTGGGTGGGTGGCGCTAATTAAGGCCTTCCCTTTTACAAATGAAAGGAAGAAAGAAAGAAAGAAAGAAAGAAAGAAAGAAAGAAAGAAAGAAAGAAAGGAAAAACACACTTCTTACAAAAAGGCAGCAAAGGTAATGAAGCCTAGGGATGAATGGTGAACTGGTCCTCAGGTCTCGGGAAAGAACACTGCTTAAGGCAGAGCTCTATTTGCCCATGTATTGTGTCACACCACAGCCAAAGGACAGAAGGCACTGCACGCTGGGTTAACATACCCTGGGAACAGCTTAGATCTCCAAGCTCAGTATCACAGAACATATTGTTCCACATGAGTGAGAACACTGTCTGGCTGTCCCTGGCACTTCCTCTCCAGCTCAGAATGCTGCATTCTTTGTACAGTGTGCACAAGGGCAACAAGCAAGAAGGGAAGGGCTGGGTCAGCCCAGGTCACCTCCAGGGATGCCACAATCCTCCCGATCCCTTCAGTGTGATCGGTAAGATCCAGTGTGGCCGTCCTTCCAGGGCTGAAAGATGATGGCTGTGTTCTGCTTTAACATACTAAGCTTGTAGCAATTCATCACAGCAGTAAATGAAAACCAGCACGCCAAGTCACCTACATAGCTATCTTGTTATACTTCTCGCTAGCTAGAACTGTCACTTATTTGTTCATTTCTCTTCACCATGCCAGCCCATCGCTGGGGGTACAGAATGAGGTACATCCTCAAACTGAACCATTCACTTTATATGTTTTTAATAAATACACACATCTTCATATATTCATATGAATATATGCCTGGCTGAGGCTTCAGAGATCATGAGCATAGCAGTCATTATGCTGTAATCTTAGAATTCAATGATGAGTAGGCAGCACAAAAGAGCATCAAGAGAGGTATAAACACAAGCCTGCCATGCAGGCGACCTCCATGATCTCGCAACAGTGTTACATTTACTATATTATCCCAAATTTACTCTTCGGTGTTTTGGTTTGGTTTGGTTGCTTGTTTTAAAGGGACCTGTTGCCTGGATTGGCCTCAGATTTGCAGCTGTCCCTCTGCCTTTGCCCCTGACAATGGGATCCAGGTGTGTGCCTCTATGCTCAGTAAGATTTGATTAAATGTAAGATTGTTTTTAAGATGCAGATTAAGTAGGAATGGAATTTGCTAATACATTTGAATATTTGGGATTCCCTAACTCTAGAAGAGAGAAATGTGGGTTAAGAATATCAGTTTTGGGTTCAGTAGGTCTTCATCAAGATCCTTACTCTGCTTCTTAGGTGCTGTAAGATAATATCCCTAGATATTATTTCTTCATCAGAAGATTGGGAATAATAAAGTTTATGCCTCAAGGTTATGACCATTCAGTGAGAAAATATGTGCAAAAGACTGTAGGGTAATGTCTAGCATAGAATAACAGCTCAATAAACGAATAGCAACTTGGAGTGTGATTCATTCATCTATATGAAAGTCTGTAGATTTTCTGCTTGCCCTCACCAGGAACCGCTGGAGCTGAGTTATCCTATGGAGAAGAGCCTAGCACACATCTCCCCATTCCCAATCCCACAGCACAGAAATGATGTGTCAAACCAGATTCTGTCAGCTAGGGTTTCCCTTTGCCCATTTCTATCAAAGGCTGGATCTCATCCACAGAGGGCAGTTAGGAGCCACTCCAAGTAAAAACACAAATGTGGTTTGTGGGGTGTTGTAACGGGACAGAAATATAAGGACAGAGGACTCTTTGTGGCCAGAATGGATCAGCTACATTCATTAGGACAATTTTGTCTGTCTGCTTGAGGATTTTGTTTTTAATAAAATCTCTTGTTCACTAGGCATTGGTGGGACATGCCTGAAATCCCAGCACTCAAGAGGCAGAGGCAGAAGAGTCTCTGTGAGTTTGAGGCCAGCCTGAGCTACAGAGTGAGTTCCAGGACAGCCTCCAAAGCCACAGAGAAACCCTGTCTTGAAAAAAAAAAAAATCTCTTGTTCATTTCTACTGGATCCTTCTCAATATGACTTCTGCCATTTTGTGTCCCATACCTCAAGTGGAGGAGAGGGCAGTGATTCTACTTCTGAAGGATAAATTGTGAAGTTATATAACAGATTTACTGTTTACTGATACAGCAACATACCTTGCCTTATTTTTCTTCCATGTAACTCAACACCACACACACAATCTCACTGGCTAATGTCAGAAGAAATTAAGAATGATCAAGGTTCTGTATTCCTTGTCCATCTAAGTAATGTGTTGTCATAATGTTTGACTTACGTGTCTCCTTACCTATTAGTGGTCCCCATCACAAAGCTGGAGCTGTGGGTAGAGTTATCGTCATCTGTAACCTTATCTTCTGGAGTCTTTCAGAAAAACACCCTCCCACTGTGTAAAGGGCTTCAGCAAAGGCTTCAGCGAGGTGTTTCTCCCCTGTTAACTTGTGCCAATGTTCTGTTTCAACGTACTTATGTATTAGGTACAGATTATTTGCAGAAAGAAGAGTATTTTCTTCCTGTTGTGTTCCTTGGCTCAGTTCTCCTTCTCCCATCTTTGATACCATCAGCACTTCAGTTCCCTTCTCTCTGGCTCTTATTGCCCCGCCTCCACTGATATGGCTGACTAAGATCATACCAGACTCACCTAAACTACTGGCTCCTTATTTTAATCATGTCTGCTGAGTCCCTTTTGCCTTGCAAACTAACATATTTACAAGCTCAAGATTTGGAGGGGAAATTACTCTGCTTCCCACACTGGTGAGGGGTGTCTTGGATGGATGGGACAGATGTCAACTGGAAGGTGAACATTAGTTGTATTTTTGAACTTTAATTAGTTGCAAGCCTCCCACTGAGGTAGATCTTTAAAAAACCTTAATGACCTTCTGTTCTGGTTTGATGGGAAACAAACAAAAGTTTTGATCAATGGCTTTAACTGGGAAAAGAATGAAGAAAAGATGGGAAATATTTAAGACCAAAGGACAAAGGCAACAACTGATTGGAGAACGTCTTACCCTTAGGAGTAAGAATCTGTGTATGCTCCCCCCCTCCCCCCCCACACTCTCCTATTTATGTGAAAAATAAAATGGATTCCCCACCATCCTCAAAGTAAAATTCACACTCTTCTTTCCCTTCTTCAAAGTCCAGCTGGGCTTTGCCTCATAAAACTGTTTAGTAGAGGGTTAGCCAATGGTGTTGCATGCCTCTAGTCCAAGCACTTGGGAGGCAGAGGCAGATGGATCTCTGAGTTCGAGTTCAGCCTGGTTTACACACTGAGTTCCAGGACTGCACAGAGAGCCCTGTCTGGAAAAACAAAACAAAACAAAACAAAACAAAGGAATCTTAAGTGGATGACAATACAGGTGGAAATCTGGTGGTGGGGCTCTACAACCTACATCTCTAACGACAGCCCACTATTATTATTTTCATTCTGCTTTCTGCAGACATGTTGACCCACCTCACTTATCTGAGTTATTCCTAAATAGATGGCTTGTTTCTCCATCCTCTGCTGTGGGAATCACTGAAGGACCATGGGCAATTTATTCACCTTTTGAAATCTTTTCTAACAGCATACACCTTGAGATCTGACCCTCCCTGCAAAAAATGCATTGTTTCTCATGAGATGTGCAAGGTTCCCTGGGAAGACAATTCACTTGGTATTGATTTAGCTATACCTATTTTTGTAAGTTAGGTCATTCACTGACTGCAGCGGAGGCTGGAGTTGGGGCTGCCCAAGATGGCTGCTAAGCCTTAGCATAAACCAAAGTCAACAGAAGCTCACTGAAGATCTGGTAAAGGCAGAGAGACTGTCAACATTCATGGTTTACATTACCAATGCCTCTATTCCTGACAGCTCTGAGAAGTGGCCAGCTTTTCTCACTAGCTCAACCACCCAAGCCCAACTTCAGCCTGCACATTTCATGCAATGGTGCTCCGCTTTCTCCTCCCTTTCCTTTTCAAAGCATCTTTTGGGCAAACTTTTGTTAGATACCTTATTGCTTTACCTTCAGCTCTTGAGGTTCTTGCCCCTTTTCTTCCGAGTCTCTATCTAGCTGGAAGGCTTCCTGTATAGGTGGAACTCTCTACCTGCCTCTATATCAATACAAAGAGGCTGAAATGTTTGGTAGCTCTATTCCAAACTGCACCCTCAAGGTATCAAGGACGACCCCCCTGCCCCCACCCCCAGTCACCTTAGTCCAGACTCTGCCCCTGAAAAGCTGGCCATCGGAGGCTCCGCCCCCACTGTTAATAAAGAGAAGAATTTGGGTGGATCTCAAGGGTGTTATAAATGAAAAGGGCCAACCTCAAGATAACATGCTATGCCATTATCATCTCAAGAACAATGAGTGATAAGGGGTCAAGTATGGCCCTAGTTAGGAGAATGGCATTGGCTAAAGAAAAGGGGCATGAATGGTGCTTGTGATCATGGAATATTTAGTGTGTGTGTGTGTGTGTGTGTGTGTGATGCACACATGGAGATTACATGCCCGTATGTAGAAATTATAGAACAAATTTTCAAAGTTGGCGGTTGTCTCTCTCTGTGGTAGGGGTTCCTCAGTCCTTGTCTTCTTGAAGGAATGAATTCAGTCAAGAGACAGAGTAGGCAACAGTTGAGTTAGTGAAGCCAAGCAAACCTCTCTAACAAAGACCTTGTCTAGGGCTGCTTCAAGACAGGGTATGGTCCAGCCAGTTTGCAGTTTTTCAAGATGTGCTATGAATATTTATGAGTAGGTGGGAGAGCATTCAGGCCCTTTCACCCCTAAGCAGTAAATATCCTAGAAAAGCCCAGTAAGCATCTTTGCATGGCCAGCTGGTACAAGCCTGGCCCCTGCTGTGCAAGTATTCCAGGCATCTGAACTCACAGCCCCGTGTTAATCAGGACTAGCCTTTCTTTTATCTGGTCATCTTGGCAAACACATACCTGGCTGCAAACACTTCTGTTTGCTTTCCTCTGGATTTCCAAATTGTTGCTTTAACCTTCACATTTTAACCTCAATTTTAACTCAAATATTTGTTTTTCCCTAACACCTCTACAGTGAGTTCTAGGGGACCAAGCTCAGGTTGTCAGGCTGTCTAAGTGATCCATCTCACCAGACCTGTTTTCTTTTTATTTTGATTAAGCTCATGGCTACATGAATCTATACCTGTAGTAAATCAGCATAGATACAATTACACTGTACCAATATAAATTTTCTGGCCTTGATATTATATTATTAATTACATAAAATGTAGCCATTGGTGAGAAATTGGGTAAAGGATACATGACAATTTCATGCAATTCTGCAATTAGTTCTAAAAAGAAAAGCTAAATATCTATGATAGTTTTACAGAGTTTGTTTGTTTGTTTGTTTGTTTGTTTTTTTTTTTTTTTTTGTCTGTTCCAGACAGGGTTTCTCTGTATTGCTTTGGAATGGAACCTGTCCTGGAACTCACTCTGTAGACCAGGCTAATCAGCCTGCCTCTACCTCCTGAGTACTGGGATTAAAGGCATGTGCCACTACCACCCAACTATTTATGATAATTTTAATTCTCAACTTGGCATAACCTAGAATCATCCGGGAAGAGCATCTGGAGGACTGGTTGATTAGATCAGGTTAGCCTATGGGCACACTGGGGACTTGGTTCTGTTAACTGAAGGGGGGAAGACCATGCCCACTAAGGGTGACCTCATACCCTGAGTTTGGGTCCTGGAGAAAGTGAGCTGAATGGTAGGTATGGTTTGTTCATTTCTCTCTACTCATGAATATGGATTATGAGATTAGCTGTTTCAGGTGCCTAATGCTGGACCATAAGCTGAAATTGTGAATTAAAATGGTCATGAGTGTGCAGCCAGCCTGAGCTGCACAGCAAGACCTTGTCTCAAAAATATCAGGAAAAAAAAAATTGAACATTCCACATGTCAGAATTAATTCTACGGGTATGCTTACACACGACCACAAGGGTGCAAGAATATTCTTCCTCATTTAGTCTAAAACACTTCATTGTAGTTTATGTACCATAAAATTCGCTCATTTTAACCACAAAAATTAATGGCTGTTAGTAAATTTGGCCATACAACCATTAGGAAAAGTTCAGTTTTAGAATATTTCCTTTCCATAAGGATCCTTCCTTTCTTTAATGCTCTGTTTTAACTTGTAGCTCTGCACAGGCCCCACAGCCACCCCCTCCCCATCCCACTGCTGCTTACTTTCAGGGTTGGAGGGGGGGTTGAAATTTTTCATATTTATGAATCTTTGAACCAACAATTTTTTTCCCCCTCTTCATTGTTCTTTGGGTTAAGGCTCAAAGCAATGGGTTTCATTGTGACTTGTGACAGTATCATGCATATATCACTGTATGCTGTTCTTATTCACCCTCTTACTTCCCTCTTTTGGCCCTTCTCCTCTCGCAATAACCCTTCTGTTTTTGTGACATTACATTCTCTCTCTCTCTCTCTCTCTCTCTCTGTGTGTGTGTGTGTGGGGGGGGGATGAAAGGGAACAAACAGAAGAAAGGAGAAGGGGAGGGAAAAAGAAAAAAGAGAGAGAGGGAAGAAGGGAGGAAGAAAGGGAAACATGAGATTACCTTGCCTTGACCTCCTGAGTGCTAGGGTTTCAGGTATACATCACCAGATCTTGTTTGCATTGTACCATAATTGGGATGTACCCAATACTCAACAGTCTACATTTTTTTTTTCTCACCAATTCTGTGGTAGTAGCTGTGGATAAGCTTTGCAATCATGCTCAAATATAGCTTAAAAGCATAAAGTACACAGCTTCAATGAGGGGAGACTAAAGGATATTAAATGGCATATAAAAATTGGTATTAACACATTTACATGCATACTGTCTTTCTTCAAAATTTGATAAGCACAATCAATTGAACTTTGTCACAGAGTAATACCATGCTGCTGACACACTTTCTCCATCTTTAGAGTGATACAAAATTGATCTGTGCATTTTCAAAGCAGGAGGCATTGGTACTTTGACAGAGTTCTATTACAGTGACAGTATTTCCATTATGCCAAATGTCTAATGTACACCTAATGATTGTATTATACACAGGGAGCTGTTATGCACTGATTACCAACTGCTGTTTATAATCTTTGGAATGCATTTTTCTGATGCTGAAAAGAATGATGGAGAAAGTCACAGAGGGAGAGAATGGAAACGAAGTGATCCATAAACAATGGGGCTTCATATAGCTCCATGTGGCTGCATCAAGCCTCACCAGGCTGGAAACCACTGACAAGTTCTAGGAGCATGATAAATTCCTAGGCTAATGGCAAGAAAGCAAATAGTAGCCTCAGATTTCATGTGTCCATGTGTGCCAGAGCTGTGGTAACACTTGATACCTCCAGTCCTGTGTTATATGGATTGAACAGCAATTGCTGAGCCGACTATATCCCAACCATACATCATTGGCCATTCCAATCGATCAAGGATCAATTTTCTCATGGAGAAACCATTAGTTTACATTTTTCTGAGCTAGTTTTATTTTTGGTACAATCCAATTATATTTTAAAATAGCTGAGGGTTTTAGCACAGGAGATAATAAAAAGCCAGGTTTCTCTGAGCATGGTATGGTAGGTGTTGGAGATGAGTGGCAACAGATCCATTCTGATAGAAAGCACAGAGTTCTGGGGTGTTCCCCAAGTGGGACTGGATACACACACCTTGCTCTAATGCTTTATAGCATCAGAAGGTAACTAGTTAGGAAGGAAGGTCAAGTTCATGGTGGAGTAGGCATGCTGGCTGCTCAAAAAGTTAAACAGAATTGTGACATAATTCAGAATACCACTTGCAAGTATATATCCCAAAGAATTGTCTCAAATAAAGATTGTTCAATGATGTTTACAGCAGCTTTACTAAAAAGAGCCAAAGGGGAGAAAAACTCAAATGTCTATCAACACAGGAAAATTTGTAATTCATATACAACAGGACAATATTTACCCTTCGAAAGGAAGGAAACTCCAATATGTGCTACAATATAAATATATAAATGAACCTTGAAAATATGCTAAGTGAAATCAGCTAAACATAAAAAAGACAAATATTGTTCTTGTAAGAAGCCAAGCAAATCAGAGAGGCAGAAAGAGAAGGGTGGGTACCAGGGCTGGATAAAGGGACGGACAAGGAGCTAGCATTTAACATCAAGTCTCTGTTTGGGATGACATCATGGCTCTGAGAATGGTTCTTGTTGAGATGGTCATCTGTATAATAAAAATCATTCCACAGCATTTATACACAACTTGAAATGGTTAATATGGTTTGTTTGGGGGGGTATGTATATTTTATAAGTTTATAAAATATACCATAAAAAGCACAGAAAAGAATAGCTGCACCATACAAAGATACAAGCAAATGTGAGGTCCTGTTGTCTCACATTTCAAAGAAATAGGAACAGTTGGTTCTGGCCAAGTTTTAATTCTACCGCAAAGAAAAGGTTAGCTGCTTTTAAATACAAGATAATTATTAATTTCTTCATTCATTACTTCAGCAGTGGTTGAAGGCTTCCTACATGTGCCAAATGCAAACAAAGAAGAAGGTAGTGTGCTCATAGAGCCTTAGTGGGAGCAACATAATGGAAACAGAAGAGCTTCAAGATCTGATAGCAGTGGAGTGTGGAGTATCGGGAGATGGGAGACACCCTCTTTGAGAATGAGATCACAGATAGCAAGGTTGGAAGAGTAGGAGGGGACTTAGGAGGGCCTTTCTGCTAGGGACCTGGTGGTGGGAAACAGATTGCCATCTCCAGGAACACAAGGAAATCTCAGGTTAAGGATCATAATGAGAAAGGAAAGAGAGCCAGAAAATAAGAATGGAGAAAATGAGTGCCATGTACTACATCAAAGAACAAGCCAAGCGAGCAAGCAGGACATGATCCATGCTTTAAATTGACAGACAAAAATGATGATCATGTCAATTGTCAACTGGTTAGATTCATAGGTAGCTAGAACGTTAGTTAAGCACGCTTTCCAGGTGTTTCTGTGAGGATTCACACAGAGACGGTTAACGAGTGAAAACTTACTCTGAATATGGACAGCACCATCTGATAGCTGAGAGGCTACACAGCAAAGGAAGAGGGAGTTCCCCATAGGAATCCTCTCTCTGCTTCCTGGCCACGTTCATCTGCTACCTGATGGTATAGTGAAGGAGCCCCCTGTTACCTTTCAAACCATGAGCCAGACCTAAACTTCCCCTCTGTTATTTCTCTTGGGTTATTTGTCACAGTGATGAAAAGCCAACACAAGATTCCTGATTGCTACATGGAGACCAGCCTAGGACTGGGTTAGATTTGGAAGTACAGAGGGCAGTTACTTGCAGAAGTCTGTATAAGCCAACTGTACTAGTCCAGGTAGCTTGAAACAGAAAGGTAGAGAGGCTCATGGAAGGAAATGGATTGCAGCTGGGACTACAACTGAGCCAGGACTCTATTAAATCTCTTAGATTATTTCTCTCATTTATACTCTAAATTATACAACACTGAATATCAGTTGCTTAATATTATTTAAAGTAAGCTTATGCTTTAATAGAAAGGAAATAAATGATTGGGTATAGTGTAATGAGTATGATTTTCTCCACCTGCCGCCAGGTTGGGCCATTTGTAAGGAGTATGGGTTTTCCCTCCCGCCGCCGCCTGGTCTGGTCCCGCCGCCACGCCAGCCCCAAATAACACACTGAGACTCTGTATTAGATATAATTCTGTTGGCCCGATTACTTGTTTCTTATCTGCTAGCTCTGTCTTAATTATTAGCCCATTTCTATGTATTTCTACCTGGTCTTACCAGGGAGAGGCGGCTGGCGGTTCTTCCTTCTCCAGACTCTCCATCTTGGCTCTCCTTCCTACTTCCTCTTTCCTCCTCGTCTCCTAGTCCTGCCTATCTAGCTTTCCTATTGGCCAACAGTGCTTTATTCATTAAACCAGTATGAGAAACATATACAGAATGACATCTCCCATCATCTACCTTTACTGCCAGCAATGAAAGCTGTGGTCACTGCCCTGGTCAGCGCTGCCATCCAGCAGGCATGCTGCTGGCTTGGAGATGTGGTCACTGCCATTGCTATCTCTCATACAGTATAGTAAGTCTCCAAGGCTATGTGACCTTCTTGCTACAAAACATTTCAGCACCACTCAGTGACAATTATAATGGCATATATAAGATATTAAAGAGATATTTGATTAAGAGAATGTGCCTAAATAACCAAAATTTCCTGCAAAGACACCTCCCTCCTTCCCCTCCTCCCCCTCCCCCCCATACTGGATACTGAGCCCAGAACCTTGCAGACACCAGGATAGGACTCTAGCAGGAAGATAAATCTCCAGCCACTCCCGACATTTAAATGTCATACTATTCATTTAATGAGATGGAAAGCTATTTACTTTCACAGTGCGTGTTCACATGTAAGTATGGATATACATATGATCTATACAGAAACAATAATGTCTTTATTTGAGCAGTTCTACCAGAAAACTTTTTAGTTCTGCCTATATTATTGTTGGGTCTAGTTTGCATATGAGGTTCTCAGAATTCAAAATTAAGTATGGAAATTTTCTTGGCTTTTAATCTCTCTGCTTTGAAAAATTGTATTTTGTATTGCAATGACTATTCAAAGGATGTACTTGTTTATTTATTCGTTTGTTTTTGTGCTGCTACTCTGGGGCCTTTGGCACACTAGGAACATGCCCTTCACTTTCTCAAGGGAGTGTCTACCAGTCTGATTCTCATCTTCCTTTTTCATTTCAGGGAAGTACCTTGATGCTTAATTTAAAACACTCTTATTTCCAGAACAGCTTTAAGAAAATTTGTTCATTCTCAAATACATTTGCCAAACACACAGCAAAACAATGTTAAAATCTCAATCTGTGACATGGTAGTTTTCAGAAGGGATATAGTACAGTATAACTCTTTCTTTGTTGATCCCAAAGGACCCTTACACATGGAGTGCCCATTCCTTACACAGTACACGAGGGCCCCTTTCTTCTTACCCATTTGGGGCTACAGTCTGTTTTTAAAGCCATGGTGGCTGAATTCTCCTTTCTCCATTATGAGTCATTTTCTGTGAAAGTTTTGCCTCCTGGTAACTAGTTTCTGACCTTCATAAGTTAAATATGACCTACTTGCCAGATTGGTCAATTGTCATTATACTATTGGGTTTGATAGACTCCTTTCTAGAAGAATATGCTTCATCTGTCTCGGTAGGATTAATCTGACCAAGGAAATTACCCATATTTTTCTCTACACTGACTCATGAGGACCATAATCTTCCAGATCAGAAAAAAGTGGTTTTCAGTCATCACTCCCCAAATTTGTCTGTGCTGTGAGTCATCTGATGGATTTCAAAATAACACAACTTCCCTGGCTCTGTCCCTATTCATAATTTATGCCAAACAATTTTTCAAAGGGATTATAATATAACAAGATCTCAGCCACCTTTAATTCAAGTTTACTTTTTTGCTGTCTTCAATTTAGGAGGACACTTGTATCTGTTTATGCTTATAAGCTTTTAAAATGTTTTCTTAAATATGTTGAAAAATCACTAAGATTTAAGCTGGGCAGGTGTTACTTCTAATTTCCACTCTACGAATGAAGAGTTGCGTCAAGGGATTGCAAATCTCTGATTTCCATCGCACACTCTATCAGGGAGAGGAAACAGGCAGTGATGAGAGCAAAGGCAGCTGTATGGGATGGAGGGATGCTCACACAAGGCTAACGACCTAAAGGCTAAGTAGAAATAGAAAGGAAAGCTGAGATAGGAAGGTGGTCTGCGGGTAGCAATGAGCAAAATGGTGAAAAGGATCAGAGAGAAAGTAAAAGAAAAATTGAAGAAACAGAAACTAGTTTAGATTGACTAGGCCGACATTGCAGGGAGGAAAGTGGCCAAAAGTGAGTCTAAAGTGCTAGACAGGAGCCATCAAGCAGTGCTGAGACCCTGACACCTTGTCTAAGGCCAATAAAGAACTATTGAATGATCCCAGGCAGAGGGACCTTTGGGGTGATTGTGTTTTCCAAGACATGGGGTGCAAAGTGGAGAATGGTGTGAAGCGGGGTAAATCAGGGAGTGGGACTGGCTCAGAGACTCCTTACCAAACCCCTCAAAGATGATCATGCCTGAACCCCCACAGTAGACAAGGGAAGAGGAGATGCATGCTGGAGGAGGTTGGCAGAACCATTTACCGAGACAGAGATCAATATGAGAGGAGCTGTTTGGGATAGTGTCTATGTGGGGTACATTAGTGGATAAATGACCGAAAGGCAAATGAATACATTAATGTTATGAGTCTGAAGCTAAAGGAGATAGATAAAATGATTTGGACATCATAGATTGGAGCCATGGGGTAAGGAGATGACAGTATGGGAAAGCTGGTGCTAGCAAGAATAAAGATGCCACATAGATAGTACTACGAGAGCTGGTATAATAACCCAGGTCTTGTAACTCCTACTCCATGGTCTTGTGTAAGAACTGTAGCAACTGAGAGCACTGGAATGAGGAAAAGTCAGAGCCCAGTGGTATGTCATGGGTGACACAGTCCTTTTTCCATACCCTAGTGTCAGAAGCTGATAATGTCAACTTCAAAGATGTTGTGCAAACGAGTAAGAAAGCTTATCTAAAGCATCCCACTGATACCCGATATAGCAAGGAGTTTGTAACAACAGTTATTATCATCATATTCATTAAATAGAAGGCACAAAATTAGTTGAAGATCATTCCATATAGATTGTTGAAAACTACTGAATTTAGTATTTTGGTTTAAATCTAGCCACTTTGTCACACTGGATTTATCATCTAATATTAAATTTACACAAGTTATAACTTCTCTTTAAACAGTATTCATACTATTCAGGAGCATATAAAGATTAAACTTGATGTGCTTAAAGGTAGCCATTTGCATTCTATTTTATAGTAACTTCACTAAGGTTGTGGAAGACAAAAGAATCAAAACACCACATTTAATTGGATTTGGGGATGTTTGGTATTATATGTATGTATGTAAGTATGTATGTATGTATGTATGTATGTATGTATGTATGTATTTGTCAGTTCCTCCACAAAAAGTAGAGTGTATTGGATGGGAAACTATCAAATGAATGGCCCTGGATGTGAAATCTGTTCTGGAGAAGGAAGATTCCACACAGAAGGACTGTGATAAATATGCTGTTTATCCAATACATATTCCGTGATAAATATTCTAAACATGTACTTCAATAATTCTCTCATCAGAGCAGCTTCTTACCCCCCCCCACCAGCAGATACTGATAATTAATCAACTGAAATGAATCTTTACAGAATAAACAAATCTGTTATACATGAATGATGATTATGTCTCTTTCAGGCGTGAAGGCTTTTCATAACTTATTCATGCCAACCTTAGAATGACATCTCTCTCAGGGAATGAAATCTTCTTGGTAAGATCTCTTTTCAGATGTCTTGGGCCATTAGGGACACCTCATCCATAGCCAGTGGAAGAGGCTGTATAGGAAGCAAATAGGGGGGGGGGGGTCAGGCTGTGTTCCAGCAGCAACAGAGCAAGTCTCTCATTTCTGGACACATTTACACTCCTGCAGGGCAGTGTTGGCTTACCTTGACTGGGCTCATGGAAGTAGGCAGTCCACTCAGGGTCACACGGCTCCACCACAAAGGACTTCTGTCTAGGCTTCTCTGTAGATTATGCATTAAGCTCTGTGGCAAAGGAACTTGGAAAGAAAGTTGATAGACTACGCCAGCCCCACATGGGCCACTCTTTGGAAGAGAAGAGTTATCAGATGATAAATAAAATACAAGGTAAGCTTCATATTCAGTATTTGTATTGAAGACAATCCTCCATGTATTCATGGATACCTTGCTGAGGCACTGATGGCTAAATATCTACATAACAAATGGCCTCTGAAGTTCCCAGATGCAGGATTAGTATACAGAATTTAGCTAACCTATCTCCTCTCCACTGCTGATCACTACAAGTGGAAGTGTCACCTAGCCCCCTAGATGTTGTCCGGTGGGAACTGAGGCTTGGGGACCTGAAGTCATATTCTAGCTATTGAAATTGGCATTGCTTTAGTAATAAACTATCGTTTGTCTCCAGACCAGGATTCTCCTTGACTCTGGCAGCATCCATATATTTGGTAGCTTGCTGGTCAGGTAAAATTTCAGGCTTTTCATAGACCCATAAGTCAGACTTTACCATGTATAGTATTGATTATGAATTACTTTCAGTTTTAATGCTTTCTAACTTTAAAATGTGTCTTTGTGATTGTGTTCTTCCTTAAGTGAGATTTGGGATAAAGAGAACAGAGGTATATTTATGAAAGTGTTGTTGATAGCCACGTAGCCAGAACAGGTTCTAAATGATCCATGGATAGAAATACTACTGTGCCTGTGAATGATGTAAAAAAAAAAAAAAAAAAAAAAAAAAACAGAAAAAAGAAAATACTCATTTTTCTAAACTGACTTTCTCCACTAAAACAAAACAAAAACCAAGCAAGGACTAACTTCATTGAATTCTTTTGCATTCTGCACAATGACTAAAATATTAAAATAATTATAATAATGAT
Source organism: Phodopus roborovskii (assembly GCF_943737965.1). Taxonomy (NCBI): domain Eukaryota; kingdom Metazoa; phylum Chordata; class Mammalia; order Rodentia; family Cricetidae; genus Phodopus; species Phodopus roborovskii. The sequence continues at coordinate 3,139,218 of NW_026125546.1, forward strand.
GGGTGGTGGGGACCAATGTCCCCAATCCCAGCACTCAGGAAGGAAGAGGCACTCAGATCTCTGTGAGTTTGAGGCCAGCATGGTCTAGAAAGCAAGTTCCAGGACAGGCTCCAAAGCTACATAGAGAAACCCTGTCTTGAAAAACCAACCAAACAAAGTATATATATATATATATATGTATGTATGTATGTATGTATGTATGTATATATATATATATATGTATATATATACACACACACACACACACACACACACACACACTTTTCTGTGTGTGTGTGTGTGTGTGTGTGTATTAAGGGAATCATAATGTTTTTTACTTACTTCTTTTTAAATTTTGTACGTTTGTGGTATATATGTGTGTTCGCACCTGTGTGTGCAGGTACTCTCATCCATGTGTACACCTGTGGAGACCAGCAATTGACATTAATGGCAAGTGTTTCCTTCATCACTCTCCACCTTACTTTTTTGTTTGTTTGTTTGATTTTGTTTTTTTGAGACAGAGTTTCTCTGTGTGTCTTTGGAGCCTGTCCTAGGACTCACTTTGTAGATCAGGTTGACCTCAAACTCCATAGATTTGCCTGCCTGTGCCTCCCAAGTGCTGGAACTAAAGGCATGCGCCGCCGCCGCCACCGCCTAGCTGTAATTAAAAATTTTCTAACAGAAACATTAAAATGTTAAAGAAACAGATAGAGCTAACTTCAAAATATATTTCACTTAAACCACATATTTAAAATAAATATTGTTACTTCAAAATGCAATCACTGTAAAAATTCTTTAATGAATGTTTAATGAATATTCTTACTGCACAAAATCTGGGGAATTCAGGGTTTGCTTCACCTTTTCAAAACACCTCAGCTCTCATTACTATACTGCAAGTGCTGGGTAGCTACCTGCGATGTGTTACAGGCCAGGAGAATAAAGTTTTGAAGACATCAGACACCTTTCCTGCCCCATCTTCTGAATTAGCTTTTTCTGGTTGTGGCCAAGTACCTGGGGAAAAGATGAAGGGAAGACGGGCTTGCCTGGGCTCGCTGGTTTCAGAAATTTCTGTCCACCGTAGTGGGGAAAGTATTGCTGGGCACCTCAGCAGTCAGCAGCAGGAGTGAGTAGCAGTGGGTGCTCTTATTGTGGTGGATCAGGGAGCCAAACTGGCTGGAACTAGCGACTGGCTAACAACTTTCAAAGGTCCACTCCAGTTACCTAGTTCTGCTGTTAGGGTCCTGGAAAAGTCCCACAAAAGACCACCATCCCCATATGCAATCAGCAAGAGCGCTTATTATCTCAAGAATAGAAGTGCCAGCACGTAGGGGTTGGGCATCCAAAGCAAAGATGGCAAATGGTGACTCCCAAGAAAAGCTTGCAGGCTCTTTTTAGACAACTCAAGGAATTCTAAAAGCAGTGTGATCATTCTCTCTAGGATTGCCTTACACAAATGGCAATCATATTAGTACTTTTCTAATTGGTAAGGGGTTACAGGAGTTGGCTAAGGCTATAGCTTTTACATTCTTGGGCAAGTCTGGATAAGTCCCAGGCTTTGTCCTTATTTGGTGATTGCCTTAAAGTAATGGGGGGTTTGGCTTAGTATACGTGGTTCTTCATGCCCTCACTGCCAGGGACATTGACGATTGAGTATCTTCCTCAGAAACTGTCTTGTTTAGTCTCAAGAGGCAGAAACTAAGGTCTACTTTTTAACTGAGATTTTAGGGGCTTGTCATATTTGCCTGGCCCTCTCACTTCCAGCCATGCCCCAGCTCCTACGGGCTCCACAGCCCTCTAAAAAAGGGCACTGTCATGGACCACATAGCGACCATCACTGCTTGATGAGCTTCTAATATTTCCACATTGTGGACCACACTTCTCTAGTACCTTTTTACTTTGGTTTTTAATGATTCTCACTATGCGTGAACAGAACTTCCTTATGCTTTTTCCTTTGGGAAATTCGGTGCAGGTTTTTGAATGATGAAAAGAACAGCAGCCTCTTTAAACAAGAAAAAAAAATTTCTTCAGAGAAAAATACCTATCATAGAACCAGGAATCCCATTGTTCCCTCCTGGTTATACCAAGAACACCTGACCCCAAGGATGAAACTCCTACAATCCAGATCCAGAGCCTGAGGCCATTAAGGGCAAGACTTCAGTTAGTAAGTATAGAGAAATCAGAACAGTACAATATAATGGAAAATAGGATCTTCCCTTTTGAAAGTGTATGAGGGGAACAGACCCATACAGTAAGACTAAGTCACAAAGGGATACAATTAGGGAACAGCTCAGTGCTTATCCCCTTGAAGAATGAACTGCTCTTAAAGTGTAGTATACTGTCTAGTCCTCAAAAGAAGTCCTTTTTCCAAGGTCAGAATTTGGATAGAGTCTCCATTCCCTTGGGGAATGCTTGCTAAAGCAGTCATTCTCTAGTAAGGCAAGAGGAACTTGTGGTCCTTCATTAACATATGACTGGTGTCTATCATCAAGGTCTCAAGCCACAGCCCAGCTTACATGCCCCTTGTCTCCCATTTAATCATATGTGCAACTATAGAGTATAAAAGGTACGTTCTTTGTTTTTAAAAAAAGAAAAAACCACTAATTCTGATTCACCCTCAGATCATGTCCATTTCGTGTTGTTGTGTCCAGTCCCTCCTCCCTTCCCTTCCCCGCCACAGTGACTCTACATGGCCTCTTTAGAAACTGAATTTCCCCCACCCACCCCACCGAAGCAGGTCTCCAGCAAGAAATCACTGAGGGAACAAGCATCTAACCACTATGACTTCTATGACACGAACACATAGTTTAGAGCTTCCAAGAATACAAAAACCGCTATTGCCCTTTGAAACTGGTTCTACTGGGAAACTATTGGCTTTCAGGGTGACCTGCAGAGCGTGGACCCTCACACCCCGACTCAGGAACGGTGCCCCCCCCCCAAATAACTCACGAGAAGCGGCCTTGATGTAAAAGCATGAGGTCTTTTATATTCCAAGTGCACTGGGGTCCACAGTCATGCCCCACACAGGGGTAGAGGACTGAGGAGGACCTTGAGGGCAGAATTGAGATAGCTTTTATAGGATTACAACGAAGCCCTCGAATTGTAAACTAATCTCATAGCATCCAGAGCCCTCGCGATGATGCAGACCAATCAATTTAAACCACCCAAGCCCGTGCTTTACAGACCAATCAGTTTCCTATAGCCCTGGAGGTTTGCATTCGCACAGGTTCCTGGGTGGGGTGGCAACGCTCAGCTCACATACTCACAGGTCCTATTTTAAACAGCAAAGAATGTGACCTTTCACCTATTTTCTGGCTGAGGGCAGGGTCTGGAATTTAAGGTTTAAACTTCTAGCTTCCTGGGGTTATTGGAGAGTTAGGCTGTATTTTTCCATCCTTACACTGGTTGTTACAGACTGTGACAAACAGACTGAGGTAGAAAAGAAAGTTTTATATTCTGTCATACAGAATAGAAAGTCACCCACATGACCTAGGAATACAGCCAGGGTAACTGACAGGATCAAGAAGTCTATCCCTATAGGGGTTTGAATGAGAATGTACTTAATAAGCGATATTTGAACAGTTGGTCCCTAGTTGATAGCACTATCTTAGGAGGTTTAGGATTGGAGGCCTTGATGGAGGAAGTCCATCACTGGCAGTGGAGTTTGATATTAAAAGCTTCACACCACTTCCAGTTGGCTCTCTCTGCTTTTAGTTCAAGATGTGAAAGCTCAGCTTCCTGTTGCCTACCACCATGATAGACTCTTATCTTTTTTGAACTGAGCTAAAATGAACTCGTCGTTTTATCACAGCAATAGAAAAGTAACTAATATGATTCCTTATGATAGACAGCTCACAGCCTATGTTGTCATTTCTGGGGTTCCATGGCCACCCACGTGATTGTCAGCATTCAGGCAAAATGCTCAGTCATCCCATCTGTTAGCATTTCTGGGGTGGGCTGCACACATGCCATCAGCATTCATGCAAAATGTCTTATGTGCATGTGCAGCATGGCCACGTAATCCAATGATCCTTGTGTATTCCTGGCTTGGCTATGTTTGACCCAGTGCACATTTGTTAAATGACCTTTGAAAGCAAACAAGCCTTACCCACATCCTCTCTCAACACTTTTCTTCCAGACAGGCCTTCACACCACACACTCCTTTTCCCCTCTTAGTAAAACTCTTAAAGTGGGTTTGTTGTTGTTTTTTTTTTTTTTTTTTTTTTTTTTTTTTTTTTTTTTTGAGACAAGGTTTCTCTTTATTGCTGTGGAGGTTGTCCTTGAACTCGATCTGTAGACCAGGCTGGCCTCTCTCTAACTGACAGACTCACAGAGATCTGCCTGCCTCTGCCTCCTGAGTGCTGGGATTAAAAGTGTGTGCCACCGATGCCCGGCTCACTTTGGCTCTTTGGCCTTTTTCAGGGCCCACCACTCAGCTCCCAAATAAACCACACATGGAGGCTTATTGTCAGTTATGAATACCCAGCTTTAGCTTAGCTTGTTGTTAGTCAGCGTTTCTTAACCTAAATTAACCCACCTACTTTTCCCCCGGGCTTTTATCTTTCTCTTCTGTAAGTCTTACTTTCCTTACTCCCTGGCTTGCTGGGCGTCTGGGCGTCTAACCCTGATATCCTCCTATTCTTGTTCTCCTGCTGCTCCTTTCTTGCTCCTCGGTTCTAAATTTATCCTCTCTGCCTGCCAGCTCTGCCTACCCTTGCTCCTGCCTCACTATTTACTGTTCAGTGCTTTATTAGGACCACCAGGTGTTTTAGACAGGCACAGTAACACAGCTTCATAGAGCTAAACAAATACAGCATCAACAAAAGTCACACACCTTAAAATAATTTTCCCCAACAACACCTTTAATCCCAGCACTTGCAAGGCAGAGGTAGGTGGATCTCCATGAGTTCAAAGCCAGCCTCATCTACAGAGTGAATTCTAGGACAGGCTCCAAAGCTACACAGAGAAACCCTGTCTCAAAGAACAAAAACAAAACGAAACAACAGAGAACAGTAACCTGAGGTCATTGGTGGGGAAACTAAGTTATGAAAGATGAGAATTGGAGTGAGTTACTGTATAGGTCAGTCTATCACTTCTAGTCTCAAGTCACTGTTGACAGTGTGGAAAAGGTTCATGAGTCAGGTCACTCACCCAGAGGATGTCTCAGGATCTATAAGACAGGGATAGGTGCCTTGTCTTCCCCATCAAACCCCGCTTTTGCTCAATATCCTTTTCTGGCCAGGTGGTAGTGGTACACACCTTTGATCCCAGCACTGGCGAGGCAGAGGCAGGCAGATCTCTGAGTTTGAGACTAGCCTGGTCTACAGAGTGAGTTCCAAGACAGCCAGGGCTACACAGAGAAACCCTGTCTCCAAACAGACAGATGGACAAACAAATCATCTTCTGAGAAACTAAGAAAACAGTCAAAAATAATTTTTCACTCTGACCAATCTTAAATAGGGTAAAGCTGGGCTTCAGAGACAAAGACAACTTAGGAGCCTATTGCCAAGGACCAAGGACAGGGAAGGTAAGAAAGAGAACCCAGCTGAGTGGCTGACAGAACTCCAGGCAGAGGCCAACAAGTAAGGAAACCCTGGAGTTGCAATTAGCTTGGAGTATAGAGAAACAGAAGCATCCTGTGGTAGTGGACAGGGAAACAACCTATAAAATGGTAGAGCTGCATGAGGAGCAAGCTTATGGCAATGGCCTAGATATTTGGATCACCTAGAATTTCCTTGTTTCTCTTGATGTTTAATTTCATTTTGTTCCCACCTTTTGTTGCTTAGAGATCGTATTTGTTGCATTGCAATCGAAAGAGAAAGAGCTCTGCTACTGGCAGGCAAAGCTCGGAAGTTACATGTGCTGCCTGCTCCTGGCAAAGGGTCTCTAATAGACTTAGGCAGCAGAGGCAGAGAATAAGTGAACACGCTGCCAAGGTTAGTGGCCCTGAGGCTGGCATCATGAATGTATCCACCTGACAAGTTCAGACAGGGAGAGTTGGTTCTGTATCTTCAAACTGGAAATCTAGTATAGTACTAGGCACAGGAGGCAGGTTGGGGTGGGACTAGGGGGAGCACTTGAGGGTTAGGGAAAAACCTGGTGCCAGTGAAACTCCTAGGAATCCACAAGGATGACCCTAGCTAAGACTCCTAGCAATAATGGAGAGGATGCCTGAACTGTAATCAGATTGGTGACTACCTAATAGGGTAATGAACCTTTATCCAGTAACTGATGGAAGCAGATGCAGAGATCCACAGCTAAGCACTGGGCCAAGCTTTGGGAGTCCTCTTGAAAAAAAGGAGGAGCCGGGTGAGGAGAGGTGGGGGGGTGGTGTCAAGGTCATGACTGAGGAACCCAGAGACAGCTGACCTGAGCTCATGGGAGCGCATGGACTCTGAACCAACGGTTAGGAAGCCTGCATGGAACTGACCCAGGCCCTCTGCATGTATGCCACAGCTGTGTAGCTTGGTATGTCTGTAAGTCTCCTAGCAGTGAAGCTCAGGGCCTGTTCGCTGGCTTTTAGGAACCTGTTCCCCATGCTGGATTACCTCGGCCAGCCTTGTTGCTGGGGGAGGAGCTTGGTCCTGCCTCAACTTGACATGCCATGCTTTGTTCAAGTCCATGGGAGGTCTGCCCCGTTCTGAGTGGAGACTGAGCCAAGTGGATAGGGAAAGGGGTAGAGGAATGGAACGAGGAGGGTGTGGAAACTGTAGCCGGTATGTAAAATAAATGAAAATATATTAATAAAATAAAATAAATTTAAAAATACTGAAAAAAATAGAGCTAACACTAGCAGGTTGTTCATAAATATTTAAGTGTTTTCATATTCTCTGCCTTTCCTCAGCATATGTTTTCAGCATTTAAAGTAAGGTTTGGGAATGGAGGTGGATTGCTCCATGGTGGAGTAAATGACAGCATGTGTGCAGTTGGAGTCAGACACACACACACACACACACACACACACACACACACACACACACTGACTTCTAAGTGGCCCTGTGCTCTTTTCTTCTTCCCACTCTCAGATTTCTCTGCCTTGAAGGCCCTGAGATAGAAAGGCTTAGGTGGAAATGGTCTTCATCAGGGTTAAAGCCAAATCCTGGAAGGTTAGGCTTAGAGGCCACTCAGGCACTGCTTTGCCCTTCTCATCCTAAAACCTGGTATTGTTATCAATACACTCCCCATGTGCCAAGTGATTTACATGCATCCATTTCATACCACTGGGAAGTTTGCAAAATGAATACTGGTTTTAGATCCCAGCTCTATGAAGCTGAAGACTGCAACTTCTCCTTGCCTCTCCTCGTGTGTCCCATACCTCAGACTGCCCTCCTATTTATCCCATAAATCTCCCTAAAGCCCACTCTAGGAGGAAGACTTGAGGCTAGCTTCCACGTCTCCACAGGATTGGCCACCTCATAAATAAACTTTTTTTCTTCTGCAAAGAAAAACTGGCTTGGGTAAGGCTGTTTTCCCAAACACCCTGGCACTCTTGGTAAACTGTTTCATAAATTCTTCAGAAGCAGCTGCTGCTCTTAGAAGACAGACTCCAAACACAGGATGGTCACAGGGCCAAATGCTTGCTGTGAGCATCACTCACTATTGCCCCTTCCTGCCAGTCAGATGAGGGGCTGGCAAGCACCGGCCACTTCTGATACGTGTATCTGAGTACCCTGAAGGACTAGGGTGAACTGAGATGGATTTGTCCTTGAACTGAGTGGCACTGGCCCAGAGGAACTCAGCTGTGTAGGGAAAGTTTTCCTGTGCCAGCAGCTGCTCTCGAATAACTAGAGTCTTAATATTAATTGTATATGCTCGACCAATAGCTCAGGCTTGTTACTAGCTAACTCTTACATTTAAGTCAACCCATTTTTCTTAACTATACTTTGCCATGTGGCTTGGTACCTTTTCTCAGTATGGCATGCCCATTTTGCTTATCTCTGCATCTGTTGGCGACTCTAGACTCCACCCTTCCTCTTTCCAGCATTCTCCCTGTGTCAGGCTGTTTCATCCAATCTCTTCCTGCCCAGCTAATTGGCCAATCAGCTTTTCATTAACAATGAGAGCAATACATATTTACAGTGTGCAAAGATTGTTTCACAGCTCAGCTGAGTTCACAAACATACTCTGGGCTGGTGCAAAACCAAGGGTGTTGGATCTTTCCAACTGGGCTCAACCTTTAAGGGCTTTTGATGCCGTTACCCCCAAGTAATCCTCTTTGCTTTACTGAGAGTAAATGAAACTATAGATAGAGCTAATGTGTGTGTATTCTAAGAACTAGTATTCCCGTAATGCCCCTGACATGGTGAAAATATTTCAGAAAGTTAAACAAACCATCCATTCTCCAATTTGTCATTGTCCCAAGTCCTGGAACCTATGAATACATTGTATCACATGACAGGGGGGAATTAAGGTAGCAGATGGAATTAAATCTGGCAATTGTTACAGGCTGAGCATCCCTTCCCTTCCTCTCTTGATGATACTCAAAGGGAGTATCCTCCCTCCCTCCCTTCCCCCAAACCCTCTCTTCTTTGACAGGGTCTCACTCTATAGCCCTGGATGGCCAGGAACTCACTATATAGATGTAGCCCGGGCCTTGAACTCACAGGGACTCTCTCTCCTGACTGCTGTGTTAAAGGAGTGAGACCACCACACCTTTAATAAACTAATATAACAGTCACCGAACTTGTTTTAGGAGTCTCTCCTGAATTATATGGGGGGGGGGATTTACAGTGTAGCTATAGGCATCAAATGAAGAAAAGAAAGGCTAAAGATGAGATCAGGGTGATGTGCTTTAGAACTGGATCCTAGGCTGCTGGCTTTAAAGAATTATAAGATGCCAGGTGGTGGTGGTGGTACCCAATTTTAATCCCAGCACTTTGGAAGCAGAGGCAGGTGGATCTTTGTGAGTTCAGGCCAGCCTGGTCTACAGAGGAAATTCAAGGACAGTCAAGGCTACATGGTGAAACTCTGTCTTTTGTTTACTTTTGGTTTTTTGAGACAGGGTTTCTCTGTGGCTTTGGAAGCTTTCCTGAAGGTAGCTCTTGTAGATCTGCCTGCCTCTGTCTCCCAAGTGCTGGAGGAGTGTACTGTCACCATCAGGCAGAGAAACCCTGTCTTGAAAAACAAAGTACTAAGATGTGGTCTGAGGCACAGGGAATGCAGGTGTATTCTAGAAACTTTACCAGGGAAATGAATTCTGCCAAAAGATCTCCAGAAGGCAGCAGCCTTACTGTTTACAGATTCCTTTGAAAGCCTCGTTCAAGCCCAGTGTGGTGACACACAGCCTTAGTCCCAGCAGAGACAGGTGGATCTCTGAGTTGAGGCCAACCTGGTCTACAACTCCATAGAGAATCCCTGTCTAAAAATCAAAGAAATCAAGGCAGCTTGTTCACAGAGTATGATTCCACAAATTGTGGGGACTTGTTTTCAATCACACTTTCCCAAGGTGTCTCATGCTTCCTTCCTCCTGATTCACTTCCCTTCCTTCCTTCCTAACTCTAAAGATGTTGTCACATTTTTATGTCTATTAAGAATAGGTTATTTTTGACCTGTCTTTAGCCCATTCTTAGGGAAGGCACGTGCAACACTCCTCTGTGTCCTAAAGTGGCTCCTGTGCCAGTTACAAATGGCTGGGAGCATCTCAGTCTTATGGTGTTTATTCTATTCTGTCACAAACACAATCCACCTTGCAGTTTGTAGTCACCTGGCTAAAAACTCCTGTCACTAGTGTGCTTGGCCTGCCTTCTGGATGGATATCCTTTCTAGAAATCCAATCTGGCGTGATGACAGTGGTGGTGTTTGCTTGTTTGTTATTAACTGAGCAGAGCAAAACAGATCATTAAAGGGCACAGTCAAAGGGCATTTACAAGGCCTAGGTGCTCTGGGAACAGTGAAAACTCAGAACTGGCCACGTCACTAGCCCTTCTGAACTTAGACTCATGCTCACACTGTATGCCTTTGAGTCAGTGAGCTTTCTCCAAGGTTTGGGTTGGCTGCCTTCCCAGTCAGCAAGGTTGACAAAATGTGTTATAGAGCACAGGTGGTTAGGAGACCTATATTAGTTTCCAAAGGCCGTCAGAACAAAATGCCACAAGATATGTGGCTTAGAACATTTCTGGAGGATGGAAGTCTCAAAGCAAGAAACCAAGGAATTAGCAGGGCTATGTTTCCTCAGAGGTGGGGAGAGTCCTTTTCTCTGAAGGAATGGGTGTGGTGGGTGTCTGTTCTTCACCCTCCTTGGCCTCCAGCTCCTCATCACACTCAATCTCTACTTTTTTTTTTTTTTTTTTTTTTTTCTTTTTCTTTTTCGAGACCGGGTTTCTCTGTGGCTTTAGAGGCTGGCTTGGAGCTAGCCCGTGTATACCAGGCTGGTCTTGAATTCACAGAGATCAGCCTGCCTCTGCCTCCAGAATGTACCACCACTGCTGGCAATCTCTACTTTTTATTGTACGAAATAATCACATAGTGTTTCTATATCTTCTTTGTTGTTTTCTATGGCTGTTCCTGGCTGGCTGGAACTCCATACATAGATTAGGTCTGCTTCTGCCTGTAGAGTGCTGAGGTCAACAGCACAAATCATCATGCCTGACCTGTGTCTCCTTACAAGAATTCCAGCCATATCAGATACTCGAGGATGAAATCATCTTAACTGATAATATCTTCATGTTCCAAGTTATGTCCCAATCTGAGTCACTGGGGTTAAGAATCTTATGCTCACAGTTGAATCTTGTCAGCTACTTTTAAATGATGGTGGTAGGGAGAATGTTTGGGGGGATAGAAGAGGACACTTAAGTCAATATGAGAATTAACTAAGAATGATTTTACATTTAAATTGAAATAACATACACACATACCTATAGTCTATTTTTACAGTATGATGTATTCAGTGGGTTGAAAGATGTCTACTTCCAGGGCCCTACTGATAATATTCCTTTACATGACAGAGACTTCACAAATGTGATTGAGGAACGGGAGGGAGAGATAGTTTAGATTCTGTGAGTGGTCCCTAAATGTTAAGTGCAGTCAAAAGTGCTTTTTCAAATTTGTTTGTCTGAGGCAAGTTCTCATGTAACCCAGGCAGCCTTGAACCTTACTTACATCCTTCAGCTTCTACTATCCAAGTGCCAGGATAGGCTTTCAGATGTGTGCCACCATCGCCTTTTAAAATGGGAGGCGGTGGATACAGACAGCAAAGAGGCCACAACCGAGAAGCAGAATTAGAGCGAAATGAGATGCTCACTGGCTCTGGAGCTGTAGAAATTCCCTGAGCCCTTGGAAGAGCAAATAATGCTTCCTTCGTGGGCTTCTCTAACATTGTCTGCCTGTTGCAAATGTGCGCTCGAGGAGACAGACCTCTCCAAAGCCCTCCTTTACTATTACTCATCTTGGGTATCTTTCTAGACATCCATGCCATATACCTGTGGACAAATGATGATCAGTCCCCACCTATAATCCCTACATGCCATCAGCCATTAAGACCCACTGTTTTCTGTTATTCCTATCCCATTCTAACTCTCATTGTTGGGATAGTCTGGTAGTTGAGTCCTGACCCATCTTTCATACATCAAAAAGTAGTATGCCTGGTTCATGTTGCTTCCACACGCTACCTGAGGCTAAGGATAAAAGCCTATTCCTCTTAGTTGTGGTGGCTGAGAAGTCCCAGATCAAGGTTCCAACAAGTTAGGGCTTTGTCTCTCTGTTTTCAAGAAGGCTCTATCTTCCAGGGACAGGAAAGCTATGGCCTCACTTGGACAGTAAGCTCACTTTTATGAGCCCGTTTCTTTCCTTTTGCTCTTTTGACTCGGTCTCCTTGGTCTTCTTATACAGTTTAGGCTGGCATGAGCTCTTGGTCCACCTGCTCTCACCTTCCTGGTGCTTAGAATGTAAGGGTTGCAAGCCCTTCATTAAAATGAAGGCATCGATGTATACATTGGGGCAGAACCCTTAGGACTTGAGTATGTTACACTGGTGATTTAGTTTCTTAATTTGTGCATCTGGGATACATTCAGGCAACAGTGTGGAGATCCAACTACACTGGAACTTATATAGGCTGCTTCTAGCCTTAAAAGCCCTCAGGTAGCATACAACCTTCTGCAGGCTCTCCAAGACCCTCCACAACACAGCTCTTTCTTGTCATGCAGATTCTTTCTCCAGCAGTCCCCGGTTTAGGTTGCCTTCTCTGACCAAACCCTTGGGTTCCCCAGCGATTCTGGGCCTCCTGTCTCCTCCCATTCTGTGTGATTGGGCCATCTCTTGTTATCTACCCACTGGACTGATACACTTACCTCAGGAGTCATCTCTGAGAGGCTGTCCAGTTTTCATTGTTCTTAGGGTGTCCTGGGAGCGAGCTATCGCCTTAGTAGGTTACTTGAAAGCTAACACATGCTAGGCATCTCACTAGCCCTTAGGCTCCTTAGGGTCTGTAACCTCTTTTGTCCTAATATAGAGTTGATGCAAAATAGCTCTACAAAGTGTATTCTTGAACTACATTCAAGAGCTTTTCAAGCTAGAGCTTCAAAGTAGGCTGGCCAGCTGTTAATCTTCTCTTCTGCTTTGGGGATTTGCGATGGCAGTGCAATGGGGTGGGTCCTCCTGGAAGAAAAAACCAAGGTGAACCTGGAAAGTACCTGCCCCAGTAGGTGTATATGTGAAAGAATATGTGTGTCAATTTACAGGTGTTGTGTGCCAACCACCCTTACTTGGCTCTTTCATGGGCCCAGGACTAGTCCTTGATCCCAGCCCAAGCAGAAGCTTCCCTTCTCCAGTTCACCTGTCTTCGGGAGTGTGTCTTGCATTTTCCCCTGACTTTTGGGTACCCACCAAGGTGGCTGCTAAAGTTGGACAGCATGGCTAGAGTCACGTGTTCCAGTCCCGCCGCAACTCCCAGATTAGGGCCCTCCCTGGCTACAGGGCAGAGGCCTTCAGATCACGCGGGCCCCGGAGGCTCTGGCCCGGCCCAGCCAATGGGCGGGCGGCACCCGCATGACCCACGCCGGGAGGGCGTGGGGAGGCAGGCCGGGAGCGCACGCCGCCAGGGCCGAATCGCCGCCCCCACCTCAGCTCGGACGGGAAGTGAGTCGCCGGGGTCCCCAGTGCAAGGCAGCCAGAGAGCGGGTCCCGAAGCCGCCTGCACCCCGGCTGAAGCATGGCGGCCGCCAAGGTAAGCGCGGCGGGCAGGGTCGATCTGGCGCCTAGCGGGGTGCAGTCGGGGGGTTGGATGCGGGGCTCCATCTTGCCGCGGAGGGAGGGCACAGGGGACCGCACTTGTGGCCGCATGCCTCCCGCGGCCCGGCAGTGCTGCAGAAACTTTGCCAGCCGGACACTCCCACTTGGCCCAGTCAGGAGCAGTGTCCCGCGGGACCGAGCCCGGGCCAGCAAGGAGGAGTACGCGGATGGGGCCAGGTGGCCTGGGACAGGAGCGAGCCCAGGGTCACGCAGGCCCTTCTGCCACCTCGGGGTTCCGATTCTGACCGGGCTGTTGTTGGCCTGGGTTTCTCCTAGGGGCCCCGGCTGGGGCTGAAGCCTGATCCTGTTACGTTTCAAGGGATCCGCCCTCCCGCGGTTAGGGAAGTCACCTTGACTTCCGTTTTGCAAAGTGCTCGGGAGACTTGGCCTGCGCGTGAACGGAGCTAGCCCCCGACCCTTCCCCTCCCCCAGCTCCCATCCTTTCCCCTCCCTCTCCATCTGACAACACTTAGAAGCCAGCCTGGAGAGGCTTCTTCTTGGAAATGACAAAACAGATTGTCCTGGGAGCTTGTCACTCCTGTGAAGTTCTACTTAAAAGGAATTCTGTGTAATGTGAATCGTTCACGAACCCAGGGAGAAGGCAACTCCGACAAATTGACCTTTCCTCTTTCACCGGTTCTTCAAACCTGCACACCATTTCAGCCTCTCTGGACTGTATTTCAACTTTTCTGGCAGAATACCATATTCAGTCCCAATCACTTGAATCATTGGAATTTATTGCTTTTAATTTTAAGTTCACGAAGGCAGCCCTTTAATCAAGCCTATACAACTTCTTAGATCATTTTAAGTGCAGTGAACTTAAATATACCCAACATTTCAAACATTTGTCCTTAATCAAAACTCTGTGATAACCCTCAAGAGGAAAACATGGCCAACACATCATATTCTTATTTATTCAAGCAAACTAATCACATTTGCAATGGAAATTGTAAGCAGACAAATATATTTAAATGCTGTTCTGTGACTAGAGTCTCTCCAAGCTCCCCAAATCCTCAGGCTCCTTGTTTCTAGCCTGGGTGCCTTAAGTGGCCTTTCTGTAACTACTGGGAGTGTAACCCTCAGTGTGCAACGGGTGTGGGTATTCCTCCATGTTTCTGAATGAGCACAAGGGTGTGTGATTTATTTTGGAAGATACTAGCTCTTTCAAGACAATAACCCTTTTCCTTGCATTAACTTTTTTATGATATCAGAATACAATTGGTATGAGTCTCTGGAGTAAATACCCGCCGAGGAATTAAGTAATGTTACTTTATTTGGAGATAAAGTAATGGTGGGCACCAAATTGAGTTATATGCCTAGAAATGGAATGTAAGACTTGGCAAATATGAAATAACTTAAGTAATGAAGCAGGTCCACTTTTTAGTTGTATTTTTCTTTTGTTTGTTTGTTTGTTTTTTTGGTTTTTTGAGGCAGGGTTTCTCTGTATTGCTTTGGAGACTGTCCTGAACTAGCTCTTGTAGTCTAGACTGGTCTTGAACTCTCAAAGATCCACCTGCCTCTGCCTCCCCAGTGTGGGATTAAAGGCATGCACCACCACCTTCCTAAGTCATTAATAGGAAAATGACAGTTGAAGCCAGGCCGTGTGGTGGTGCACACCTTTAATCTGAGCACTTGAAGGCAGAGGCTGATCTGAGTTTGAGGCTAGCCTGGTCTAAAAAAAGAAAAAAAAGATATGACAATTGGTTTTTATGCATATCATGAGAGACAGGGAAAATGAAAATTTGCTTTCACCTTTACTGTTTGAAAACCTGTGTTCTTTGTTACTTATTCACCGAAAGTTACCTCTTTTCATTTCTGATGGCTGACAGAGACATACAATTACAGTTTAATAGGACATAAGAAAACCAACACTGAGTGGATGAGAAAGTTAGGTAAAGCTGGGCATGGTGGCTCACATCTTTAGTCCCAGCTCTTGCAGGGTAGAGGTCGGCTTGGTCAACAAAGAGAGTTACAGCCAGGGCTGTTAAACAGAGAAACCCTGTCTTGGAAGAGAGATAAAGAGAGACAGACAGACAGAGACAGAGACAGGAAGTAAGATGAATTTAGGGTAATGGAAATGCAAGTGTGTCCTTACTACAGGAAACTGCATCTTCTAGTTTTGGAAAGAATTCACTTTGGGCAATTTTCTCTTTTTACTGAGTCTTACTATGTAGATCTGGCTGGTATAGAGTTTGCTATGTATACTATGGTGGCCTTCAATTAATGGAGATCTGCTTGCAAGTGCAGCGATTAAGGACATTCAAGACCATACCAGGCTCCATGTCCTTGGTTATGATGTATATGAGCTGCTTCCAAAAACCACTGAGGACCATAAATACACATCTGTGGATTCCATAAACCCATTTCTTGGATATCTCTCACTGTGGATCAAGGACATTATAGTCAATGTAGTCTTGAGAGGTCTCAGATGAAGCTGCTGTGAGTCCAGCTGAGTCCAGCAATGAATGTTTCCCATTGAGTTGCATTTGGGCATCCTGCTTACTGGTTGTTTCTCCCAGCTTTTAGTTAGTTCTGGGTAATCCTGAGGTAAAGGCGGTGCTAGTTGCTTTTTCCTTGGAGTGTAATAAGCCATGTAGGCAGCTGATATGCCTGTAAAGAACTGGGGAGCATATGAAGGAGAAAAGTCCACCGCAGTGGAGTACTACAAAACTGGCCTGTGCGCTTGGGAACGCAACAGTTGTTAGAGAATTCTATGCTTGATGAGTTTGCTATAGTGAACCACTGGAACGTTTAGGTAGATTGACTGGATAGCCAGAACTATCCTAATCTGATTTTAGTTGGCTGGGTCTTTGTAGTTACTCAAACACAGTCATTCATTTCCTTTGTATCCTTTTATTTTGACTTTTCCCATCAACTCCCTACTCACCAGTCAAAAAGTTACTTGTTTTTTCATGAGGCAATGATCTGGAATGAGAGAAGTGGTGGCCCAAGCCTTTAATCCCAGCACTTGGAGGCAGAGACAGGCTGATCTCTGAGTTGTTGGAAGTCAGCCTGGTGGGTTCCGGGACAGCAAGGGCTGTTACAGAGAGAAACCCTGTCTCGAAGAAAAAGTGAAAAAAGGGAAAAAAAGGAGGCATGGGAGGATGGGAGGGAGAGGGGACTGGGATCGATATCTAAAATAAGAAAAAATAAATAATAATAAAAAGAAAAAGAAAGAAATGATCTGGAACTGTCAGTGTTTTTGAGATTATCTCAAGCCTCTTTAGCACTGGCTAAGTTTATGCATTAAGGATGATGGAATTAAATTACTTGAAACTGAAAAGTTAGAGAATGCTTACTTAAGCCTAAAGTGGTAAGAGATGTTCTTGTGTAAACTCAGGCACTGGGTATATTGCTTGTCTGAAATCAGCCCAGAACTAAAGGAAAGGAACTCAGTGATCAAATGAAAGCATCAGTTAAACAAACAAACAAACAAGCGACAATAGCAACAAAAACTAATGGTTGCTTTTGATCTCCCCCCACCCCCATTTTTGGGTGTGTTGTTGCTGTGATCATTGGTTAATTTGGAATTGTGCACCCTGATCTTTCCAGTGTTGCAAATAAACTGAACTTCAAAACAAAACAAAACAAAAACCCAAACTAAACTAAACTCTTACTAAAGAGTGACCCCAGGGAAGGAGTTTCTACTGATCTGAAGCGAGACTTTTCAGAAGTGTGGCTGTAACTCAGAATGAATAAATAGGCCATAGGAAAGATTCACCCCACAGTCAACAGTATATCAGGAGCTGGGTAATGAGAACCCATGCTATATCCAGGAAATAAATAAGTAAATAATAATAATAATAATAATAATAATAATAATAATAATAATAATAGCAGCTAACACAAAGGGATGGTCACTTAGATACCAAATTCCGTTCTAAATGCTTTTCAGTTTTAATCCAGTTAATGGATTTGTCTTCTGAGTTAGATATTAGTACAATCATCTCTGCTACAGATGAAGACTCAGAAATCCTAAAATGTGATGTGGGAGACCTAAGACCTACTAACTAGGAAGTTCTAAATCTTCATTCCAGTCCTGCCATGCAGTAGCTTACCCTGTCTGCTTACTGACTAAGGTGGCAGAGAGTGTGGCAAATCAAGCCTATGGGGGAGATTTGAGTGGTGACTTAGGAGAAGGTAGGCTCCTTCCTAGAAATCAGCCTTTTAATTTACCTAGTGCTTCCTGAGTGCTGGCTGCCTACCTCCTTCCCAAGTACTTTACAAGTAGTAACTTAATTGTCACAACAAACAATTGTGTTTTTTGTCTTCATTTTATGATTGGGGGAAAAAAAATCTTAGGTTTGGTAATTCTCCACTTTTTCAGCAAGTCAGCAATCCAGCTTGGATTTTAGCCCTGCTTGTCACTCTGAGAATTGCTATCCTGTCTTTGCAGCAGTAAAGTAGACCAATGTTTGCACTAGGTAGGAAAGAGGGATTTGTTTGAAACCCGGTCTCAGTCTCAGGCAGCTGAGGTTGACCTTGAGCTCTATGCAGATGTGGATGACCTTGAAGTGATCTCCTTCTCCCTCCCAAAGGCTATGATGACAAGCATTAGTCACCATGAAGTGAACCATGTTTACAATGATGCGGGGACAGATTTTAAGAGAGAGTTTCTGGAATTGTTAGGAATGGGCCTTGGGACTTAATGCAGCTTAAGATCTTTATTGTTCCCGGTCTCAACCCTGCCTTCTACCAGTGGAAGATATGAAGTCCCAGGAAAATTCGCAGTTGATTGAAGTGCCTTTAAACTCCTTTGCTTTTTCAACTATTGGGCAGTGCTTCCCAGGCTTAGGAATCATCTAGAGAGCTCTATGAGGTGTTGATGCAGTCCCCATTTCAGGACTGAGTTGATCTGCTGTGGTTGTAGCCACTAGCCAAGTAATTTGCCCCATGATTCACTGCTGGCTTCGTGGACAAGGCAGGAGAGCAATCAGATTTATAGGCCAAGTTAGGGGGAGGGGAATGGTGTTCTAACTCAAAGGAGGGTTGAGGTAGTGGTCACTTCATTCTCCTTTTCAAAAACTTCAGTCTTGCTCGTATTTTCCTTGGTGCTTAGGTGTCAAGGTCATAATAGTTTTATAATTTCCTGGGAATTTAGATTTTAGCACCTCAAACCACCTGGAAGCTCCTTACGATTATTGTAATGTGTCAGTGGTTTTCTGTGGTCAGAGCAGGGCAGACAGGGTCTTCTAGCCCCTTCCTGGCTCCTGGTCTGGCACATGGGGGAGTCTACTGCTCCCTAACTTAGGGCCCGCAGCTTTACAGGCATTGGTCCACTGACAGAGGACTTGAAGGTAGGTGAGGAGGACAATGTGTAGTGTAAGCAAACCAGGCCACACTTCTTCTCTTTGGACATTGAGTTCTTTTAGAAGATGTCAGAGGAGCATGACTTTCTTGTTCAGGGCCAACTCTTGGGCCTTTTGCCCTGTGACCAGCTTCTACTCTGGTGTCCATATTGAACCATTCCTTTATCTTCCACAATCTATGAGGATTAGGCCTGCTGAACTGTTTGTTCCTGCACTGCCTGCTTGCTGTTTGCTGCATCTTAAGCATCCCTGTTTCGTGCATCTTTAGCTTTCTTGGCCTTAAGCATCCCAGCATCATTCATCTTCAGCTTTCTCGATCTTAAGCATCCCTGTTTCATGTGTGCCTGGTTTTAGGGTGGCCCTCAGGAGCTGTGGGTTGGTTTTGTGTGAGGAGGAAGACTGGCCTGTTGAAGTGACACAGTCCCCAAGTCAAATACTTAGTCATAGCAGACCAAACCTGCCCTTAGGACTTGTCTACCCAGACTCTTTTGAGGGTCCAGGCAACTCATTTAAATGCTCGCTTTAGCCACAGAATTCTACCGAATCAATGGTTCTTCAAGGCGTGTGTGGAGCATGGTGTGAAATGTCTATTACCATGTACAGTCTCCCTTTCTTTGGAAAACTTCTTTATAGTTGTGTGAGTGAAGAACCTAGATGTTTCTTTTTGATTTGAAGTGTTGACTATGCAGTTCAGTTGACAGTATTGAGATTTCTTTGCAATTCAGATCCAGTAAACTGCTCTGCCTGATGACTGTTAGGCTGGTCTCTTTCTCTCGATTTCCACCTGTGGCTACAGTTTGCACGAGCTATCCTTGGGCAGTATTGATGGGAGAGTCAGATATTTCCTGATATCCTACTGTTTGTGATAAGATAGCTCTTGTATATGAGGTATGTAGTACCGTTGGTAAGGAAGTTGTAGAGAGATCTAATTTGAATAGATGCGTGTAGTTCTGGGTGCATGTTCTGGGGTTTTCAGAATTACACTTGATGTGGTTTGGAATGTCAGTTCTGAGGAATGGTCATCATTTGAGTAGGGCTGCAGAGGCCTGGCTAGTCACTGAGTTCAGCTTTAGTCTCCGATGGAGGAAAAGGCTACCAGAGCCCTTCTCCCACAATCTCTAGTCAGTGACTAGAAAGTGGGAGAACCTGGTTTCTAGCCCACTTCTGCTTCTGCAGTTTGGACAGTGATCTCTCTGGGTGCTCCCTATCACCCTATGCAAAGTAGGGGAACATTCATGACTGTGTTGGTTCCGCGACATGCAACATTGTGAAAGCATTTTAGGAAACCATGACATTCAGAAGGAATATCAAGAGATGTCTGTTGGAGTCTGTGGGACCCAACTGCAAACAAAGGGACAAGGTCCCTGAACCACACAGAAGCTTTACTGAAACTGTGATTACACTAAACATCACCTTGGTGGCTGAAACATGGCTGCTTTAGTGTCGTCATTGTCCACATGGCCCTCTTGGGAACCTTGCTGCTAAAATTCTTGTCTGTCTGTAGAGCAGTCAGACAGGTTTCCTTAGATGCTTTCCTTGGGTGCTTGTTAGCTGTGAAGCTCATGGAGCTAGCTAGGCCCCAGGCTTATTGCATCAGCATCTGCATTTTATTCCGATCCCCAGGAAATCCTGTGCATACGGAAGTTTGGATGGTGTGCTTCTCCAACACTCATTACCACCTAATTAAAGGCCTTTCCTTGATATAAGGATGCAACACACTTTGGAGTCATTGTAAGTTACTCCAACCTTTTCCAGAATTGAATACATAGTGTCAAAACCCTGTATAAATTTTAGGGTCTTTGCTTTGAGTATCTCTTGGCTGGGTTATTATTTTGTAGCACATCTCCTAGTGATTATTTAAGGGGGCAGTATAAGGGCTCTACTTTCCCTTGTCTGTTGATTTTTGACTTTCTTTCCAGTGCTTTCAGACCTAATCCTATTCTCACTGCTTGCTATCCTCATGTGACCTGCATCTTACCAATTTTTGTGGGCGTCTTGCCATCAGCATTTGTTGTATACGCTCAGGCTTGATCTCCTCCCGCTCATTCTCCCTAATTGTCCTTTGCAGGCTTCTCCTCAGCCCGAATTCTGTGGGAGGTTGGCACCACCTCTTCTTCCTTCAGGACCCATACGTGTCTTTTGAAGGGTGTCCCTTCTGGGCTCCAGCATGTACTTTCAGATGTTCTCTGTAAAACTCAGCTTGGGCATCTCGGTGATCTTTCAAACTTTGCTCACCTAGCACTGAGTGTATCTTGGTGTTTTTTAGTTTCTGCCTGTAGCTTGTTTGCTCTGGGCAGCCAGGAGAGGCTATCTACAGGCATTTGCTTGTGTGGAATATGGAGGGTCAGTGTCCTGTCACCTTCATTAAATCCAAGTCCTTATTACTCCTTAGTTACACAGTCACCTCAGCTTCCACACTGGTCTTCCTGCCTTTAGCTTCTGCCTTTCCATTCTCCCCCAAAGTAACCCTCAGAGATCGGCTCCTGTTCCTGTGATGGTAGCAGCATTGTGTTAGCAGTTTTAAAAACTGCATTCAGATGTATGGCTGACACCAACTGTTTGCCAGCCCTGTTCTAAGTGCTGTTTTTTTTTTTTTTTTTTTTTTTGTTTTTGAGGGTGGGCGGTGGGGTTGGGAGGTAGCACTTGGCTTGTTGGGGTAGTGTAACCAAAGACCCAAGCCCCATTATTTGACGTTTCTATTCATCTTTGAAAAAGCAGGGGAGGCGCTGCTAATGCCATTTGACAGGTCAGAAAGTTAAGGCCTAGAAAGGTTGTGTAGATTATGGTGTCTATGTTATATCATCAGAACAACTTCAACAGGCGCTATATTTCAAGTGCTTATTGAATCTCCACAATAGGCATAGGCTGTGCTATTATTATCTCTATTATTCAGATGGGAAAACTCCTCTGGTACAGAATAGGTAAGTTCTATGAGTTACAGAGAGATTAAGTATCCTCTTGGGCCACACTGCTTGTAAATGCTGAGTGATGGTTTGAACACGGGCAGCCTGACTCTAGAGCCTATATGCATGCATGACTCTTGTGTAATATTGCTCCCTTAATGTATCTTGATGCTCTGTGGCTACTGTTGCCTATAATATAAAATTTAAGCGTTTTGGAAAGCTACATCTTCCTTAGAATTGGCTATATTTTTGAGGTGATGGAACCTAGAGCCTTGTATAGATTATAACTGGGTACTTTGTCACCCAGCAATATGCCTGTCCTGGCCACCCACCCATCCACCCATCCACCCATCCACCCACACACCCACCCACCCACCCATCCTTCCATCTATCTTCATTTTTAGCAAGGGTCCCTTTATGTAGCCCTGGCTATCCTAGAACTCATTTGGACCAGTCTGACCTCTGTCTCCCCAGTGCTGGGATCAAGGGTACATGCCATTACAACTGGCCAGAATTGTATTTTTGTGGTAGATTTGTTTTGATTACTCACCATATTCTTGGCCTGTGGTTGGTAGTCCTTGAAGTTTTGTCAATCTTTAGGTTATCCCTCCTTTTTTTTTTCCCTTTAATGTTTATTTCATGGGGGAAGTTTATTATTTTTTTCCTGCATTTTCCTACACTTTCTAATTTACTGACTGCATTCATTTTATGTCTCTTGTATTGGACCTTTCCTGAAGGTGACTGTTCTAAAAGCTTGGTCGCATTAGTGTCATGCTTTTAATTTTGACTAGCATACCAGGTGGTACTAGGTGCTCCCATCAGGCACTGGGGCTCAGCTGCAGTAACATAGTTCTTGGTCCTTTTGAGGTTATGTTTGAGGAGTGGGTTCAGATGTTACCCAGGTTCACCAGCTTTTTTGCTAATGGGCTGTTACTAACTTTGAGTATTGACAGTTGCTCTTCATTGAGCGTTAAAACTAGTTTTCATCCTTTAAATATGCAGACTTATGCATTTGCTTGTATTTTATGCACGTGTGTGTGTGTGTGTGTGTATAATAAGTACACAGATGCTATATTAATTTTAAAGCTGTTGTCCAATGGCTAGGGTTTCTTATTGGCTAGCTCTGTCTTAATTATTAACCCATTTGTATTAATCTATATATTTCCACGTGGTCTTGGCTTACTCCTTTGGTGGCTACATAGCATCTCTCTCAAGATGCGTTTCTCCCCAGCATTCTCCTAGTCTCCTAGCCCTGCCTATCTTCCTGCCTCTACTAGCTATTGGCCAAACAGTGTTTTATTCATCAAGCAATAAGAGAAACATATATACAGAAGGACATCCCCCATCAATTATCATTCTTAGAAAAACAGTGGATATTACAAATAAGATAGGTATTAATACGTGTAGAGTTTGTGTTTGGGATGGTAAAATAGTGCTGGTGGAGTCTAACATTTGAAAATACTGATGCCACTGAATAGTCCACTTACAAATCCTAAATTTGGGGAGCTGGAGAGATGGCTCAGCATTGAAGAGCACTGGTTGCTTTTCTAGAGGTCCAATTCCAGCACCCACATGGTGGCTCTCAACTGTCTGTAACTCCAGTTCCAGGTGATCTGACACCCTCACACAGACATAAATATAGACAAAATACCAATGCACAGAAAATAAAATTAGAAATAATATTTAAAAAGGTAAATTTATTGTAACCTGTTAACCAGATTAATTAGAATAGATTGTAACATCGGATTAAAAAGAAATTTCAATAGTCCATAATGGATGACTTCTAGTTCTCAAGGGAGTCAAATGGAGACAGACAGGTACAGATTTGTTATTGTATTGTTTTTATTTTTTTTTAACCAAATGATATCACCTTGGAAAATGTAAAAGAAGATATTAGAATTAGAAAACAAGGCAAGAATCATTCTGTAATTTGCAAATAATAATAATTGATTTGGGAAGAATTATATACAGATCCTAAACCCCTTTGGTGAATATTGTAGAACTTCCATCTTCTCTTAAGTGTTCCCTGATAAGTAAATGACTTTCTCCTTACAAGAGCAGTGAAAAACCTTTACCATGGGGAATCATATTTCAACCATGTGGTCGAGAATAGTGGGGAAACTAGCATTTGTACCTACCGAAGTGGTGTGATGGGAAGTATCCAAGAAGCTCTTTGTCGAGTTCTTGCCAAAATTCTTTAATCTGAATTTAATGGAGAGTGGGCCTGACCTTAAAAATGTTTGATAAGTTAAAAAGGTTGAAGAAAGGAGACTTCCAAAGAGATATAACCAAATGCAGTGTCTGATCTTGGTTACAAAATGAATGAAAGAAACAGTTGCCTTACTTGGAACAACTGTGTATTTAATGGAATGTATTTATTCATTTGCTAGGGCTTCCTTAACAATGTGTGGAAGACTGGGCAGCTTAAATGGCTGGAATTAATTTTCACAATTTTGGAGAGCTAACAGTCTGATGTCAAGATTCAGGCAAGGTTAATTTTGCCCGTGGCTTCTATCTTTGACTTAGTGGGATGTTTTCTTCTATGTGTGGTGTCATCTGTGGTTATATCCAGATCTCCAGTCCTTCTCTTGCACCTTGATTCTGAACTCCCAAATCACCAAGAGACCTGTTCCGATGCAAAAACAGAGTCTTTTATTGTTGTTTAAAGAGCTAATTGCATTAACTCAGGCCCTTCATCCTTTTATCCAAGCGGGTGGTGGGAGACGGACCTAAGGGAACCACAAGGCAGGGAACTTATTGGGCAGCATAAGGGGAGTGTCTAGGGGTATGCAACAGTTTTGGGATTGGTGTACTTTCAGGCTCGGGTGACCTGAAAGTGTTGATTGTCCAACTGTTGATTGCTTCTCCTGCAGTCTGGCTTGGCTGCTAAAGCAGGGGGCTGGTTGGTTCCTTCACTTCTTCCCTCTCTCTCTCCCTCCCCTTTTCCCTTATTGTTGGGGTTTATTAAAAGGTTTTAATGACTATTTAAACATGGGTATTGTTGGGGGGCAGAGAGAGTGGGTGTGAGAGAGAGAGAGCAAGAGAGAATGAGAGAGAGTGAGAGGTAAATGCATAATTTCCAGGCAAGAGGACATCTTTATTGTATTTAATAACCTCATTACAGACCTTTCGTTTACAGTGGGTCATATTCTGAGGTGTGGGGATTAGGATTAAAATTTAGGGAGACATTGTTCAGCGCAGGACAGAAAATGATCATGCTCAAGCTGCCTCCAGTGAGGTAATGTTGAGGTTCTGAGGACATTGGTCCTCATAATCCTTGCTGTTTTGTTTCTTGCTGCGTTTTAATCTCCTGTGATCAGGGACCTTCTCTAGATCCTGATGTCCATCAGAGTACCCGTCACATGGCATTTTGACACATTATTGATTTACTCATTACTTTGACACACCCATGGCAAGGTCGGTGGAGGAAGATTTTCGGCTGTATATTTATGGTTTGTTGGGAGCTTCTTAAAACATCTATCTAGTCCCTCCACCTCCTAACAAAATAAAGAATTGTTTGGAAGCCAGGTGGTGGTGGCACACACCTGTAATCCCAGCACTTGGGCACTTGGAAGGTAGAGGCAGGTGGATCTCTGAGTTGGAAGCCAGCCTGGTCTACAGAGCCAGGGACACACACTTGAACTCACAGAGATCCGCCTGTATCTGTCTCCCAAGTGCTGGAATTAAAGGCTTGCACCACCACTGACCAGCTTTATTTTTTTAAAAAATAATTTATTTAACTTTATTTTATTTGCATTGGTATGAAGGTGTCAGATCCTTTGAAACCAGAATTACAGATAGTTGTGAGCTGCTATGTGGGTG
The DNA here is from genome assembly GCF_943737965.1 of Phodopus roborovskii. Taxonomy (NCBI): domain Eukaryota; kingdom Metazoa; phylum Chordata; class Mammalia; order Rodentia; family Cricetidae; genus Phodopus; species Phodopus roborovskii. The sequence continues at coordinate 3,164,452 of NW_026125546.1, forward strand.
CTGGGAATTGAACCTGTGTCCTCTGGAAGAGCAGCCAGTGCTCTTAACCTATAAGCTATCTCTCCAGCCCCTACATTTTAAATTTTAATTGCTATGCCTAAGAGACTCATGAAACAAAAATGCCTCTGATCTGCAAGTTCCTGAAATGTTGGAGGCTGTTGTTTATGGGAGATAACAAGCCACATACTTTCGCTCCCTTAAACAAGATGTCTGCATGGGATGTTCTTGATCACATGTGGGTGGGAGGTTCACTGCAGAAAATATCTCAGGATGTGCACTTGGCCACTGACTGGATGTGGGCTGCAGATATGTCAGGATGTGTACTTGCCCCTGGTGCAGTGAATTAGGGGTTTTCCTTCTTAAGCCCTTGCAAAACTTGATTCTGGACCATTTCCCAGGAACTTGTATATGGACCTGGCCATAGCCCATTCACCTGGCCAGTGTTTAATTAATTAGAGTTTGTTTCAAATTTGGCTTTAAACTGTGATAGTGGTCTTATTCTTGAATAGTGGAATTAACAAGTTGCTACTCAGACCTTGATGGAGTTGGACTGCCTGAAGGTAGATGAGTCCTTTGTGAACACAGAAAGGCTTCTTCCAAAGGTGAAGCCTGGACAAACACTCCCTTTGATTATGAAAGTTCAGCTGCACTGTCAAGAACAATTGCCAACAAGTCCAAACAACATTGCAGCTAGTTCCAAGTATATTGGGTCATCAGATGGCTTGAGGACTAGTGCTGTTGTTACTGGAAATTTTGGGGAGCATCACTCAGGGTGTTACTGTGTTACTAAGAAAAAACTCCCTGAGAGGGGCTCCCTCTAGGGTTGTTAGTCCTTTAGTAATTTAAGAATTGACTTGAGAGCTGGGTATTGGTGGCGCATACCTTTAATCCCAGCACTGGGGAGCCAGAGGCAGGCGGATCTCTGTGAGTTCTAGGCCAGCCTGGTCTACACAGCTAGTTCCAAGACAGGCTCCAAAGCAATACAGGGAAGCCCTGTCTCGAAAATCCAAAAACAAACAAACAAACAAAGAATTGACTTGAGGATAGTTATTATTAGAGTTTAAAAGGAAAATCTCAGAGCAGGTGAGCTGTAAATCTTAGCAGCAGCCAGCTGAGTAATGTGGAACCTGTGCCTTTTGAATTGGGCATAGAGCTCAACTATAGAGAATCAAGATGGATATCCATGGGGCAGAAGTGGGGTGTAGTGGGAAAGGGGCTCCAGAGGAAGGGTGAGAAAGGCCAGATAGCATGCCCAGGCCATGGGCAGTGTTAGAAAGAGAAAAGAAACAGGGAAAGTTATGGTGGTGTGACTAAATCAGTTGGATTATGGCAGGCATAATCCATCTGAGTGGCCCAGCAAGTGGCTACTGTGAGGGTGGGTTTATTTTATTTATTTATTTATTCATTCATTTATTTATTTATTTTTAGGGAAAAAATACATGACCTCATCAAAGGGAGTAATTTTTCCTTCGGGTATCTTTAGCATGGCTTGAAGTGAATCAACCTTCCTAGGGGGTGCTTTTTTGGCCTGGTGATTGGGCTTAATTGGACTAACTCTTGTTTTGGCTAGTTTATAATGTTAGTGTCCACCCAGTGCCAGAGACAGATTGCAGTTTTTGATCAGGGACACACACCCTTCCCTATTGGTCCTCTGCAGCTCCCAATCAGGACTCTTGTAACATTCCCTACTCTGAAGTGGTACTGAACATAATTAAGAGTTGGGCAGAGCCGGGTGTGTTGGTAGTGCATGCCTTTAATCCCAGAACTTGGGAGGCAGAGGCAGGTGTATATCTGTGATTTCGAGGCCAGTCTGGTCTACAGAGCTAGTTCCAGGACAGGCTCCAAGCAGTACAGAGGAACTCAAAAGAGATGGGCAGAAATTAGGAGTTAGAGATAAATCATTTACATTGTGAGAATCCAGATATCTGGTTCCGAAGCTGTTCACCAGGATGGATTAGTGTCTGGGTTGGTGAGTCAGTCATACTCTCCCATATATAGCTGTCAAGTCCAAAGTCACTCACTCCCAAAAGGGTAGTGCTGGTGACATTGACCTAAACTGAAGGACTTTGGCTGGGTAAACAAGCCTAAAGGTTTTTGTTTGCAAGAAAAGCAGATCTCTAAGGCAGTATCTGTTCACCAGAAATTCCCCTTAAATTAAACATCCAGGAAACTCCTTTAACTTTTCCCCAAGGGCCAGTTGATTCTGGTCAGGGCACCCAGTTCCAGCTCAATCCAGACAGCCTCTATAAGCTCAGGTCCCTACTTGGCTGATTGTCATATAAAACCTGCTTTGTTCTTCTCTGTGACCTGCCCCCCCCCCCCCCCAGAAATGACCTTGCCAGTTTGATGCCCAATAAATATTTCTTTCTGCCTGCTGAGTGGTCTAGTTCCTGAGTTTCTCTGCCCCATTGCTTATGTCCTTCAGGCAAGGATGGCTATTAGAGATGAGAAACCAGAGATTAGTTCCAGCATTCCTGACTGAAGAATTGGATATTCTTGAAATTGTTGCTTTGGGGACCCTTCCTTAAGCCATTTGTACAGTCTCTCTCTCTTCTCCCTCCCTCCCTCCCTCCCTCCCTCCCTCCCTCCCTCCCTCCTTCCCTCCCTCTCTCTCTCTCTCTGTCTCTCTCTGTCTCTCTCTCTGTGTCTCTCTCTCTTCTCCCTCCCTCCCTCCCTCTCTCTCTCTCTGTCTCTCTCTGTCTCTCTCTGTCTCTCTCTCTCTCTCTCTGTCTCTCTCTCTCTCTCTCTCTCCTCCCCCCCCCCATTGGGTTTCTCTGTGTATCCCTGGATATCCTAGAACTCACTCTGTAGACCAGGCTGGTCTTAAACTCACATATCTCCATCACTGCCTGGCTTTTTCTTTCTTTTGTTGTTTCTTTTAATCTCTTGTTCTCATATTCAGTCTTTAAAATCTTAATTAAATTAATGAATTCTTTTGTGTATGTCCTTGTAGGAGGCCAGTAGGAAATGCTGGGCATTGATGCTTCCTTGGGATGCTTGCTTGTTTGATCTCAAAAAAGAGGTGTGTTTACCATTGAACCTGGGTTCACCTGAGTCAGACTGGTGTGTCAGCAAACCACAGTGCTGGAATCACATGCATGTGTGGTCACACTTGGCATTTTGTGTGGGTGCTGGGCATGGGAACTCAGATTCTCAAGCTTGCCTGACAAGCACTTTATTGCCAGAACCATTCCCCGGCCCCTTATTTGCCTGTTACGCTCATCAATAAGAAATGCTTGCATTTGTAGACATTCATACCCCTTTTCTTCCCATTGATTGTAGGCTTTGAGCTGTAGGATTCTTTCTTCTGCTTGTCTCCCATCTCAGTTCCTCCATGCTCAGCTGTAGGCCTTCTGTCCAGCGTGGCTCATGGAGATTTTCCGTCTCAGCAGCAGCTTGAATGGAGTCTGGTGGTGGCTTTTAGCCTGATTTTTCTGCTGGGTCGTTTGCCTTTTCACATTGATTTGTTTTGGGCGGACAGCTACATCGAGGACCTTGCCCTCTTGCCCTGTGTGCATCTTGTTTTTGTCCTCTCAGATGCTTGATATTTAGCTGGCTCATAGCCATTTTATGCTGATCAGCTTCTTGCTGTATCATTTCTCATTTGCGCACCCACCCAGCCTTCTCAGCATCACAGACGAGACGATCAACCTGTGTGTTTTTCTGGTGTCCTTTTCCCATCTCCCTTTCTCTTGCTCAACTGTGCTTGTTTAATCTCGAGAATTCACTAGTCATCACAGGTGCCATGCCATCATGCTGTCTCCCCCTGCTCCCGTTTATTTATTTGTTTGCTTTTTTAAAAAGACGGGGTCTCACTATGCAGCCGGGAGTCTTGGACTCACTATGTGAATCAGACTGCCCTGGCTAGAGTTACAGGTTTCGAGGGACCTTGTGGATGCTGGACATCAGACTTAGCTGCTCTGGAAGAGCAGTCAGTGCCCTTGACTGATAAGCATCTTTCCAGCCATTCTCTTACCATTTCCCTTTTGTGTGTTCAGGAATTGTAGAATTGCTATATATAAATAATGCTTTCTTTCGACCTGAGAGCCCTTGCTTTATTCATCTCATGCTGGTTCTCTGCATCTGAAGGGTAGGATAATATTTTGCTTCAAACCATGGATGTGTGTTCCTAATAGGACCGTGCTGTGTGACATTCCATCAAGTTGCTCAACCTATTTGTCTTAGTTGGGGAAGCAGAAAGTTGGGGAAGAAAGGGTTTATTTGGCTTATACTTCCATACCACTGTTCATCACGGAGGGAAGTTAGGACAGGAACTCAAAACAGGGCAGGAACCTAGAGGCAGGAGCTGATACATGGTGAGATGCTGCTTACTGGCTTGCTTGTTTCCTATGACTTGTTCAGCCTGCTTTCTTATAGAACCCAGGACCACCAACCTAGGGATAGCATCACCCACTGCCCACACACTTCCCCATCATTCACTAATTAAGGCAATGTCCCACAGCCTGATCTTATGGAGGCATTTTCTCAGTTGAGGTTTCCTCCTTTAAGATAACTCTAGCTTGTGTCATGTAGACATAAAAATTATTCGACACATTGCCTATCCTTCAATTGCCTCATTTACCAAAGTGGCATAATTTCATCTATTTGGTGGTGGTGGTGGGGAGGCAGCTGGGAAGGTCCAATGTGTTTATGCTTGAAAAAGCTTAGAATAGAGCCAGGAGCAGTGTAAGCTTGGTGGGAGATCAGCCATGACTTTGGAGTCCCATGAGAAGCCCCAGGGGTGTCTGTGCAAGAGGGTGGCAGAGTGCTCAGGCGAGTAGAAAGGTTTAGCCTGCAGGATGGGGCTCTTGGCTGTGCAGAATGCCGCTCTCCTTTTGCTTCCTTCTGGATTTTGACTCTGTTTCATTTAGAGGGGGTGGTGCCTAGTGGAATTTTGAACAGACGTGTCACTTAGTGGAAGCAGTCTCCCTATTGTCCCTTTGCCTCTGACTTTCCCTCTACACTCAGGGAGTCAGATATTCTCTCTCAGAAAACCGCTCTTAGCTTTTATGATGTTGTCTGGGCTCTAGTAACTTGTGATAGCTTAAGTAGGGCCTTTCAGTACTTTATAAATATGTCATACACATGCTTTTATAGTCCTTTGTTCCCCAACAGGAATATGCCTTCCCGTCTTCAGGACAGTGCCATCAGGTTTTATTCATTTAAGGCGCAGTAGTAATTTGACACTTGCTAATATGTAACAAATTATATTGGGAGGGATAATTACAACTGCAGCTGGTTCCTAATTATACTGTAATCTCTATGCTTTAAAAAACCGAGGCTAAGTTCAGCATATAATACTGGAGAATAGTATTCTTCATCAGACAGGCCATGATGTTAAGTGACAAAGGCTTGAATTTCATGTCCAGTGTGGTCCAGTGGCAGGATTAGAGGGCTCCAGACTCCCCTCACCATGTCCCTCAGGTGTTAAAATGAGTATCGAAATGCCTTGATTCTGGGGTCCTTTCTGACTTTGTAATGTATAGCTACATGTTTCAGAATCTGAAAAACCTGTTTCTTCCTCAGAAAGCTAGAGGAATCAATGGCTTTTCACCTTAAAGAGCTTGAGCGGTGCTTCCATGAGATCTGCTGTGAAAAATTGAACACTTGGCCTGGTCTGGAATTAAGGGTCCAGTAAAAGCTACCAGGATGCTGCTGTGGCCAAAACTAAACGACCTAGTCCCAAGACTTTACGTCTACCTCTGATGTACCATGTGGAAGTATGTGTCCTCATGATACACTGTGTACCGGCCACTCACTGCTAGGCCTGACGTTTCCCCTGGGAGAGGGTCTTGCCACTGCCTGCATTAGACCTGGAATGTTCCACCCTTCATAGATGAGGGCATTTTATGTCAGTGAGCACGTGGAGCTAGTTACCCTGTTCTTGACAGCTCAGGGTTGAGTAGATGCCCTTTACTCTCCCACCCTGAGATAATTCGATGTCTGGAGAAATTGTTTTGGTTGTCCCAGCCTGATGCTCTTGGTATCTAGTGGGAAGAGTTTAAGAATGTTGTTAAAATCCTACCTAGCCACGAAGAATGAGTCCTACAATGAAGGTTGAGAAACCTTATTTGAGGCAACCTGACCACCTGGACTGTGATCCTGAGGAAACGCCACGGACTTGGGACAGGTCAGCCTGTGCTTGACTTGCAGAGTCTCAGCAGTGAAAGAAAAGAATGAGTGAATGAAAACGAGGCATGGCTGCTCCTAGGTGTGGTTGAGGAGGTTTTATTGTAGATGTCAGGGAGGGCATCTGGAAGGGTCCAGACTGAACATGGCCAGCAGAATAGACCAGGCCATGAGAAGAGAGACAGGGGAGTGAGAGGAAGAGGAGAGAAGGCGTTTCGGATGAAGAGAGGGGCTGAGGACTAAGAGGACCAGGGTGAACTAACAGAACCTGTGACCATAATGGCTGTGCTATATAGAACTCAGAAGCTGGGGGAAGGGATGGGAAGCCCAGCCCTTGGGCTTAGGGTAGGTGGGGAGTGAGAAGCGTCAAGAGGGGCCACTGGTACCCATCCCAGGTTTCTTTGGGACCTGACAATAAGGTTGTATGGCAAGCAAGGAAATTGCTCAGGTGTCTGTCTAGTGACTTTTACCCTTGCAAGTTCATTTTGATTTCCAGCTACGCATCATCCTCTGCCCAGCTTTCCTGTGTTAGAGCAAATCCTCATCCCAAACACCATCTCCAACCTTCCCTTTTTCCTCTTCTCTTGCTCTCCCTGTCTCTCCTCATGGCCTGGTCTGTTCTGCTAGCCATGTTCAGTCTGGACCCTTCCAGATGCCTCTGGCTGCAAGGGGTTGGCTCCCTTTCCATCTTCCCTTGTAGGTAAGGCCTGTAGAGGTGACCAAGGCTCTGCCAAGCAGACACTCATGTGCGAGGTGATTAGGAAGAAGGCAGTATGAGGGGATGGGATGATGTGATGTTTTCACTGATGTTTACAGAACAGGCAGTCAGAGTGGCCTGCTTTGAGTGTGATGTTGGATTCTTTCTTTTCAAGCCATTCTGGGCATTTGAAGGTGTTATTTTGGTAGCCCTTTGGTCTTGTCTGATTCTCCAACTTTCCTCATGAGAAAGCAGACATCCAATAGCATTTTTATTGTTTGTTTATTTATTTATTTCTGACAGAGGTCTCATGTAGCCCAGGTTAGCCTTGAACGCACAACACAGCTGAAGGTGACCTCATGCCTCTCCCCAGATGTGTGAGCCACAATGCCTGGCCTGTGCAGTGCTGCCAGTGGATTTCAGGCCTTTGTGTATGATAGCCACACAGTCTGCCAATGGGACCATGCTCCTAGCCCTCCAAAAGCGTTTTATGGAGACCGTTTTTTTTCTCTTTAGCTGTCATCTTTTGTTATCTAGGTCTGAGTTCAGTTGTGGGGCCCTGTTACCTTCCATTTATATCTGGGAGCAGAAGTGCCATGCAGTCTTGTCATGAGCTTGATTTATTTGGCAGTAGCTGGCACTATTCCTTACCAGCATTATCCGCTGAAGATTTTGAGGCTCTCTTTTCTTCATTCCACTTGGCTGTCAGGTAACCATATGAAAGGGAGGAGAGGGTCTTATCATTTTGCCCATTTTGTAAGTGCACATTTAAAACTCAGAATTGTTAACTGACTGGCCTGAGGTTATCAGGCCTGGCTGGATCCCAAGAGTTTCTTCCAAACTTTTGCGGCAATGTTGTCAGCTTCTGCGGGCTCTGTAAGGCGTGAGGGTGTAAATAGAAAAGTGTGTATTTTAGAAAATATTCATAGTGCCTCTTGTCAGTGTTTCCTCCTGGGAACATTTACTGGAATGCTAGCTTCAGCTTAATGACGATGGCAGAATTGAAAGTGTGTTAAGCCTTTCTGGTGTAACAGAACCCACAGCTCAAACACCACCATCTATGGCTTACCCGGTGCACTTTGCTTCTTCATACGAGATTTTTAATCCTGTTGGTTTATTTTGAATTGTTTAATGTTTGCCCGAAGCAGGGCAGAGTCACAAGTTTCTAAGAGCTCTGAGCATCTCCAGCACCCTGAAGTGACCTGCCAGTTAATTCCCCTGTGGGCTCTCGGGTGCTTTGGAAGTAAATTGTTGAGTGATAGGAACCTTTGAGGGTTGATTGCCCAGAAATGTTGTGGTTGGAAGAATGCTTAACTCGGCATTTTGTCTGTATACCGATTTATACCTCAGTCACTTCTTGTGTAATTACAGCTCTTCACTTATGAGAACCCAAGGAAAGTCAGCATAAAGCTGCAGATGAGGGAGGGCTCAGTGACTTTGGTAAAAAATGATTTTTGTAAATGTGATGAGACACCTCTTCCTTCCCTCAAGGCAATGGCCACTGTGGTTTTAGGGAATTCCAAACTTTTCTTTTGCAATAACTGATTGTATCAGTCAAGCTTGACTTGTGGGGAGGAGGATCTTCTCTGGCTGGTTTCAGCAGAGGGAGATTTATTATAGGCTATTAAATGGCTTATAGAATTTGTTGGGTAGGTGAAGAAACAGACTTGAGGTTGAGCTCTTAGAAATGACTTCCAGAGCCTCACAGCAGAGTGGGCCACCAGGGGAGCAGCGGCCTTCTCTGCAGTCAGGGTGTCTCCTGACAAGGGAGGGGTGTTTTGGAGGACATGCTCTGAGCGATGTGGGAGGGCAGGACAGTGTCACAGGAACACCAGTCACTTTCCACAGAGGTGCCCGCTAGTGGAAGCAGCTGGAGCCTGGCCTGAGCCTCCAAGTCTTTTCCTTGCAAATCCCTCCACAGTTCTTCTGATTGACAGGCCCTAGGCCATATAGCTGCAAAGGATTCTGAGAAATGGGATGTTGGCTACAGTGTCTGCAGTACAGGAAGATGAAGAGAGAATGTGGCTGCAGCGGCTGAGCTGCCACGCGGTACCCAGGAGCACTTTCCATTAGGGTTTAGGTCATCTTACATTATACTTGGTTCCTCAGACACAGACAGACACAGGTTCTCCTGGCTCCTTTATTCTTGTCACCCCATTTGGTTTTCACACACACACGTGATGATGACCTGCGTTTGATGAGTCACCTCTTCTGGTTTTTATATCAAAGATAAATAATCATTTCAGGTAATCTTTTGGGTAAGCAACCCTGAGATTGTTTTGACTCCACAGACTTCTCATGTTGGGGAAGCGAGTTGGGAGACGCCGGTGAAGGAGAATTGTACGGGGGGGGGGGGAGAGGATGTTGCAGCTGGCATTGAGCCAGCTGCTCTGAGCTCCCACACATTCTGGGTAGCTTTGACAAATGTTCTAGTTTTGTTTAATTTTATAGATTTTTCTTTTCCTCCCTCCCTTTTCTTATTTTCTTCTTCCTTTTTTTTTGGGGGGGGGGAGACAAGTGTTTCTCTGTGTAGACCTGGCTATCCTGGAAATCTCTCTGTAGACCAGGCTAGACTCAAACTCATAGAGAAACACCTACCTCTGCTCCCTGAGTGCTGGATTAAAAGCTTGTGCCACCATCACGAACACCCAGTGTATAGTTTTAAAGGTATGTTATATTCGTTATTTTCCTCATCACTGTCATAAAATACCTAGCTAAAGCAGCTTACGGGAGACAGGAATTTTCTTCACTCAGTGTTCAGAGGAATCTAGTCCACCGAGGGGAACATAAAGGGGGTTGGCCTCTTGGCTGTGGAGGTTCTCTCAGGAAAGAAACAGTGGACAGGAAGAAGGGCCAGGCAGTAAACAGCAGAGCCTGCCTGTCCCCCAAGTCCCCACCACAGCCCTCCAATTAGACTCCCCCCAACACACAGCACCACCACTAACTGGGATCAGGTCTTCCAACACACAAGCTTGTAGGAGAGATTTTGTATGCAAACTATAATATACCCATTTTAGAGATTCTGAATTCAGGGACACAAAGCATGCTTTTTGCTTTTGAAGACTTCTTTCAGTTTCTCAAAGATACTTTAATTGTGTGTGTGTGTGTGTGTGTGTGTGTGTGTGTGTGTGTGTGTGTGTGTGTGTACTTCTGTATGTGGGTGTGCACATGTGAGTGCAGGTGCCCAGGATCAGTACTCTCAGAAACACTGATCTGAAGGGAGCCACCAGTGTGGATCTGATGTCTCAATGGAGAACCTCTTAAGGTCTTTGCAGAGGTTGGCGTGATCTGGGGAAGCCCCCAGGGAGGTCCAGTCAGATCTCACATCTTCTAAGTTCCTGAGAGGAGTGACCCAATTTTATCTCCCTCCTTTTTCTTCCTCTCCTTCCTAAGACAGGGTCTCCTCCATCTCAGGGTGGTCTCAAATGAAGTTGCTAAGTGTTTAGGAGGGTCTTGAACTCCTCATCTCCTGACTCGACTTCTCAAGAGCTGGGATTGCCATACCCAGCCAGCTATGTGTTGGATTTCTTGTTCGTCCCTACTGCCATTTGTCACACCTACCAACTATTTTGAGAGCACAAGTATGTGCCACTGCAATTTGTGAAAGTAATGAGCCTGGCACTGTGGCTGGATTCCAGGGTAAGCAAGCTGATTTAAAAAATACTCCTATGCGTAGGAATCTTTCCCCTGCCATTGGCAACTCTAACTTCTGTCAGAACAAGAGTTTATTTGCTCTGAAAGACACCTTTCTGGTTCTTCCTGTTATATTTTAGGCCCTTTTATGAAAAAGCTAGTTACTGAAATTGTGTTATTATATTACTGTTTTTGTTTTTTTTTTAACCTAGTTTGTGTGTGTTTCATAAATGCTATTGGTGAGCTAGTCACATAGCTATATCTAGTATTTATCTTGTTAAAGTATTTGCATATTTCATGATTCTCGAATTTTATCCCATACCATGGACTTGTGAAATGTACTTAAAACTACCTTTCTAAGTTAAATTCTAAGTTAAATCCTATTAGATCTTTCCCAGTATATGGACATAACAGCCATGTATCCCATTGCTTTTTTTTTTTTTTTCTATTAATTTTGGAACCGTTATAATATGCTATCTGACTGCATACAGAATTCTTTATTGTGTTCATTTAAATACAAAATGATATTCAATAGTCACTTGCAGAGAATCCCTTTCTTAGATTTTGAAACCAATTACTCTATTTATGTAAAGCATAATATCATTTTTGTTGTGATGTTAGACTATTATACTTCATTCTTTCAGGACAAATGATAAACAGTGAGATACTGATAAGTAATAATGATAACATCAAGTAGTTAAATGAAAAGTACTTTACTTGTACATATGTACATGTTATTACATAAGAGGCACACACCCAAAGGTGTGTGTGTACATAGGCGAGCCACCTGGAAACTATCAAGTTTGACGAATTTTCTGAAGCCCAAGAGTAAGCTAGGTTTGGAAATTCCAGACTCTTCACTTATAAAGCATACATACTGATCAGCTGACCTGGGTTGACTTAAAAGGGCAGCTCCATCTCTCTAGCTATCTTTCCCTGTACATGTCTCCTTGGGTATTTTTTTTTTTTTTTTTTTTTAAACCAGGTAGACTCTATCTCAGTGTACCTTCAGGACACTGTAGGTCTCTCTGCAACTTTACGTGGTCATTGGTGTGATTGCTCCTCCTTAGCAGCAGATGACATGGGCAGGGTGGGTGGGTTGGTGAGTAGAAGCCAAAATAAATGGAAATTGCAAATAGCCACCTAGTGTCTGCTGAGTGGGCAGTGGACGGGTTGAGTACACACACGGCTGTGGAGGCTGGTGCAGAGTTTTAGGAAACCATCTCCTGGTTCCATGGTTCTTTATGTGTAAGAATGATACAGATATCAATGGGCCTCAGTCTCAGGCAAATTCCTGTGTGATCACTTACCACTTACCATACCTGCGGCTTTGGGGCTGTTTTCAAGAGTAGCTTTATGTAGGCTCGGAGAACAGAGGGGATAATTGATGTGTTATGATGGCCTTGGTGTTTGACTGGGGCTTTGAGTATCTTCGAGAGCCCCAACTTCCCTTTTTCTCTCCTAGTTCTCCCTTCTGAGTTATGAAGTAGGTTACTCATTATTTAGATACGTGGTCATGGTAGAATAAAAATGCATTTGTATAAGTAATACAAAAATGATGACAGATGACTTCTATTGAGTACCTTAAATTTGGGGCTTTGTTGGCACTTAGCACCTTACTTGCAATTATCCATCACTTCTCATGCGTAGATGTGGAAATGGGATGCTGTCAGAGAATCAAGGCCAGCCAGTGCGTTAGGAGGTCAGGCATGCACTCTGTGTGAGGCCAGTCTGATACAAGTCATCGTATTTTTCAGTGATTGTAAGGAGTCTTTTTCTGTCCTGCCAGCCAGCTCCCAAATAATGACACCAAGACTTCTTGTTAATTATAAAAGCTCAACCTATCAATTATAAAAGCTCAACCTATCACTTAGGCTTCATTCTAACTAGCTCTTATAACTTAAACTAAGCAATTTCTATTAATCTATGTCCTGCCATGTGGTTCATGGCTTTTACTTCTCCCTCTGCGCATCCTCCACCTTTCTTCTTCCCAGAGTTCTCTGCCAGGAAGTTCAGCATATACCTCCTGCCTAGCTGTTGGCTGTTCAGCATTTTATGATACCAATGACAGCAATACGTCTTCACACAACGTGCAACTATCCCACAACAACAGGTTGGTTTATCTGAGAAAGGGTCATACTATGTAACCTGTCCTAGTCTTAAACACTAGATCCTTCTGCCTCAGTCTCTGAAGCTATGGGATTGCAGGTATGCACCCCCATTCGCGGACCCCGCCATGCCAGGAGAACTACATTTAGGGTGTTGATTTATTTTTTACAAGCTTGTGCTGAGTGTCTCCTGTAAGCTGGATCATGATGAAGCAAGTGGCTTACGGTGTGGGGGAAGGAGACTCGAGATTGAGAAAACACGAGTGCACCAGGAAAACTAGCTTTGCATCTGACTTAGGAAAAGGAAGCACACAACTTCTGAACCCTGGTTTCTATTTCTGTAAAATGAGGAAAAATAATGTGTCTTGACTTTTAGACTTGCTGTGAGGACCTAGCTATGCTTTGTGAACTGTGAGGTACATTCTCTGGGACATGACTTGGAAGCATTGCCCCCGGGAGGGATTGTTTGCCTATTCCTGTACCTAGAGCCTGCATGGGTTACAAAGTGAAGAGTTTGCTTTTTTTCTCAAAGAGGTCCAGTTCTGAATAGGAACATGGCATGATGTATGTTTGGGGATTGAGGAGTTATGGTGCCATGGGGATGCAGGCCAGGGAGGTGTGTGCTGGATGGCACTGCCCGGTTTTGTTCTTACAGAGTGGATAGTATGTGAACTAAGCAGATGTGTAAGCATGGGTCCAGACAGAGCAAGCATAATTTATTCTGTAGGAAATTTCTTTACCCTTTAAAGAAAAAAAACCTTTCTGACTTAGGCCAGCATATGCATAGCTCTCCCCATGTGTAGTAAATAGCGTGCTGTGGGTGTAGGATTCTTACCACGGTGGGAGGAATGGCTCTGCTCTAGAGGTAGAGGGGACTTTGGTGATGCCTTTTCTAGGAGTGTTCATCCCAGTTCCACCTTCCCACCCACAGGGCCTCCTCTTCTAAAACCTGGAGGTCAGCAGCATCATTAATCATGGCTGGGTTGGTTAGCGGTCAGCAGCATCATTAGTCATGGCTGGGTTGGTTAGTGGTCTTATTTTCCTTCTATCATTGAACAGCAAAGGGCACCAGCTAATTCTGGGTTTAAAATACTGATAGTGTTAGGCATTCAGCTGCAATGGAAAGAGTATCAAGTGTTAGCAAGGTGGCCATCCAGCTGCTCTCAGACAGACCACCTCCCATTCCAGTGACTCCTTAATAAATTTATCCCTGACCGTGGCAGGCCAAGGAGCTCTGGTAGTTCCACATTGAGAGACAGAAAAACCATTGTCTAAAGATCTCACAAGAGCCTTTGCAAAGCACACAGAAGGGATTTAGAACAATTTGCATAAATCTCCTCTTGGATAGGGACATAGTTCCAGTGTTGGGGTGGTTCCAGGGGCCCCGCCTTGGTTGTATCATGGGGTGACACTCTGCTTGCTGAGAACTGTGTCTTATGACCACTTTTGCCAACACGACTGGGTGATGGGACACTGAATAAGCCCACTGTTTGGTTCTGCATAAGGGCTCTTTTGTGTTGGCCTGGGGCGGTCATGTTCAAGTTTGTCTTGCTTTTTTCCCAGTGATGTTTTTGGACTTTGTGGCCTGGAGAATTAAGCACAACACCTATCCTGAGCTAATCTGTCAAATTTTGCTGGTGGAAGGTAACCACGGTCCCTTGAGTTTCTAGAATGTGAAGAATAATACTCACACCTTTGGAGACTTATGATTTATTAAGGCTGGGGAGAGGCGGAGAAGTTCCTTGGCCTGGCTAGGTCGGTGGGTATACGTGCTGTTCATGGAGAAGCTGTGGGAAGCAGTTCCCTTTGGGTCCTTAATATGATTTACAAGTTCACTGACTTTTAAGAAATGTGCTCCTATGCAGGATTGGCAGACAGGTTGTACTTAATGTTTAAATATTCCCGTGTGAGACGGCATGCCTTACCCTTGGGTGTGGTTTAGAAATGCCAGGTGTTCGTTAATCTGTTTCAACTTTTTTCCCTTTTATACACCGAACACTAGATATTAAGAGCTTTTCTGGTTTCTCATACAGAATGTTATCATTTTAGACGCCACATGGAGTCCACATAAAAATCTGGGGACTAGTTTATACACTGGCGCAATTTGGTACTTTAAATACAAAAATGAAATCTACTAATTTCTAACCCAAAGTTTATTTTCCCTCCTGCTAGCTTGATTTCTCAGCTTTGTTCTAATAACATAAACATTTTTATGTTTATTTATAGGTGGCTTTAACCAAGAGAGCAGATCCAGCTGAGCTTAAAACAATATTTTTGAAGGTCAGTATAAAGGAATCTATTTTGTTTCTTGTTTAGTTTGTGTTCTATAACTTTAGAAGATTATTTCAAACAGTTCTTTATTTCATTGTTGAAAACCTAAAAGCATTCCCCAAAGTATCTTAATATAGGATTCATGAAAGGGATTCTTTATAATTCTGCTTTTAAAAAATATATGGAAACCATGTAGGTGAATTCTAGTGATGGAGCTATGGCTTATATTTTAGTTTCTTTCATGTCATACAGTTCCACTGAAAAGGACTTGGAGGGTTGAATCATGTGACTCATTACCTCTTGAGGGCCGTGTCTCTGAAGGTTCATAGTAGTGCTTTTTCTCCTAGGAAGTTTCAGGTTCTATCTCAGTACCCTGGTAATTTCTCATAATGCCAGAGAAGATTGTCCTCCCTACCATGGTAGAAGAAGCCATGGTTTTGTTTTGATCATTGCCATCATCATTGTAGTCATTGTATCTCTTCCCCCAACTTTGTGGTTCTGGACAATGAATAGTTAGTACTCCAAAAGTCTTTCTTGGGTCTCAGATCTTTTCTTCGTTTGTTTTTTGTGTTTTGTTGTTGCTCAAATAGTCAAAAAAAGAAAAACCTGTTTTGTAAAGACAATCAAAACAAAATATGTGGATCAAGTCTAAAAATTGAAGAGACAGCATGGCAAATCAGAGTATGCCAGGTGTGTGGTCCATTTCAGGCAATGGTTAGAGAATGGTTAGGATGTTGGTGCTTAGTTTGCATCACACCTGGTAAAACATTTGAGTTCACATCGAAGGCTGTTCTTGGGGAAAGTGCTAGCTAGCCAAGGTTTTATCTGGATGGAAAGAGGTGTCAAAGCATCAAATCAGAAACTTGATGTGTACCGACTAAGATGCAGAAAAGTGATTACATGGGCCTCATTTTTTCAAGAAAAATATGTTCATATTTTTTTAAAAAAAAAGAGGACTTGAATTGTGGCTTAGTCTAAGAATGTTTGCCTACCATGATGAGTGCTAGGAAACAGCAAGGAAGTTGAGCACGGACTGGATGGATATTTGAGGTTGTATTGAGGCTCACACATTTAATACAAGCACTCAGGAGGCAGAGGCAGGCAGATCTCTGTGAGTTTGAGGCCAACCTGGTGTACAAAGCAAGTTCTAGGGCACCTAGTTCTATACCACAGAGACTCTGTCTCAAAAAACAAAAGTGAAGTCTTTTTTAGTTGTACATTGAAGCATTTATAGACGACAGTGTGATAGTAGAGATTTGCTTTAAAATCTCACTTTTGGTGGGAAGGGGAGATAGGTAGTAGTGTGAAAAAAATTTGAAATTAGCAAATGGAATACAAGCGTTAATCCACTATTATTTCTCTACTTTGTATGTTTGAATGTTTTCATAATGAAAATTAGGAAAAATTAGATTCAATAAATTAACTGGTGTGTACCGCCAAGCATGCTTAGATTTACTCAGTAAAATGCTTGAGATGATGCAAACACAGGGAAAACGGGCTGAAGAGGTAGCTCAGTGGTTAAGAGGCTTGGGAGTGCTTCCTGCTCTTTCGGAGTACCCAGGTTCAGTTCCCAGCACCCTTACCAGGCAGCTTAAAACTACCTCTAACTAGTTCCATGGCACATGATGTTCTCGGGACATTGAGGGCACCTGCATACATGCGTACATAAACTCACAGACATAAAAAATAAATCATAAAAACAAATGCAGGAAACACAAAGATCCGCAAAGAAAACTTGAATACGGACATTTTCAGAGCAGGGAAGAAAGTGGCGTTTACACACACATCTTATACAACACCACCCCCACTCAAATCTCTTCCTCTTTAAATTTTCTTTCAGCCAAGAAGGGCTAGTACAGAATATTGTACAGTAGAAAAGGGTCCCCAGTGATGGAAATCAAGAAAATGTTTGAGATTCATGTCTTCCTTAAGCTATGTCTAGGGGTGGAAGAGATGGCTCCACTTGGCGCAAGGAAATCCCAAGGGAGGGTAGGAGCTCTGTGCCAGTCCCTGAAGAGCCGCTGGTGGCATGTCTGTGTAGACATGGACCTCAAAGCCGGGCTTGGGATCTTTGGCACTAGCTAGGAGACTATGTGACTTTTGAGTGAAGGTTTTTCTTTTCTCTTTTTCATGGTTTAGAGACTGAGGTGATGTGGGGGAGGAGGTGGGAACACGAAGAAAACGGAATCAGCAGTCTGTAGAAGGGATTTTGGATCTGGCACAGGGTCTGGTGACCTCACCAGGCCTGGATAGTGTGGGACCAACACAAATCCACCTCGGCTCAGCACGCTGAGGATCTCTTGTTTACTGTCTAGTGTAGGTGATGGTTGTGGTGAAGGGGTAAAAGGAGAAGGAGGCGCCATGGGGGCTGGCAGGCTGGACCTGTAGGGATGAGCAGGTCTGTAAACCAGGCTATTCTGAAACAAGGTTGCTTTCATGTCAGTCCTAGTTCCCTCACCCTCCCCTCCTCCCCTGTCCCCCTCCCAACCCCCATCCCATCCCCTTTTTTTTCCCAGGGAGGATGAGGCCTTCCATGGGGAGTCTTCAAAGTCTGTCATATCATTTGGGGCAGGGCCTAGGCCTCCCCCCGTGTGTCTAGACTGAGAGAATATCCCTCTATGTGGAATGGGCTCCCACAGTCCATTCGTATACTAGGGATAAATACTGATCCATTACTAGAGGCCCCATAGACTGCCCAGGCCTCCTAACTAAAACCCACATTCAGGGAGTCTGGGTCGGTCCAGCCTGGCTATTCTGTTTTCCTGTTCATGAGTTTTTCTGACTTGATTTCTCTTAGCAGTCTCTGTTGAGCTAGGCAGAAGGAAGGATTCTGCTATAGCTTGGGAGGCAGGGAAAGGAGCCTCCTGTAGTGAGATAGTCCTTCTGTAGCACTGACCACGCCCATTGGGGGGTGGAGCCATGGGCGGAAGTGACCTGTGGAAGGAGGTCGGAGAGTGCCAGGAAGGTGCTCTCTTTCTGGCGTGACTCGGACAGGAGAGGATCGGGTTGAATTTCCTGGTGTTCATCTGTCTAGGTTGTAAGTTATTTCTCCCTGAATAAACATCTATTCGGCCTATTTGTTTATCCTGATCCTTATTTACCGCGATAGCCTCCTCTGAGCCTTGGACAGTAGATGTCTGCGTGACAGGGAAGCTGGCAGCCCTAGAGATGAGAGAAAATCATGGTGCTGAGCAGATGGAGAAAGACAGTTGGCTTCCAGAGGACAGAAGTGCACACCTTTTCTGTTTTTACTGTGTGTTTTTGAGAGGAGCGAGGCACAGTCTCATTTGTTCACCCAGCTTTGAGGTTGTCTGCTAGATGCTGTGCATCTTAATAAGGGTGCATAAATCACAACTCCTGTCCTTAAATATTTCACTTTGAATGTGTAAGAAAACAGATGCCGTTGGTAACTATGACACAGCATTAATTTGCTGGGAGATTATGTGATACCAAATACATCTCCCTATGGAGGGTCATCAAAAGTGCAGAAAGAAGGTTTGAGCTGGACTTGGGAATGTGTAGGTGTTTATCAGCTAGAGAAGGGTGTGAAGTTGGTTCCAGACAAAGGAAGCAGCGTGAACAACCATAACTTTGGTGGTCCAGTTTTGGGCAATGGTTAGAGAATGGTTGAGAATACTTCCTTTACAGTATGCGGGGTTAAAACATTCACTTTGAAGGCTGTTCTTGGGGGAAAGTCAGAGCCAAAGTTTTATCTGGATGTGGAGGCTGGACTCCAGGCAATTGATTTTGGTTTCAGCCTCAGTATTGTGAAGATTTTCTGCATAGCATATTTGCTGTAGCTTCATGTTGACTTGAGATTTGTGATTGAAATCAAGTGCTGTGATGCTCTGTTAGGAGGGGGTGGGCAAAAGAGGAACACGGAAACAGCTGTCTCAAGGAGCTCAGATTTAGTGCAGGGCTGCTTTGCAGGCACACACAGCAGGTAAAGAGACTTTAAGCATACTCCAAGCGTTTAGTGTGTGGAGGGGAGAGGCTGGTGAGGAGAGCATGACAGGGTCCTGGGGCTTTGGGAGAAGACCATGTAGAGGGAGGCCTGGAGATGGTTTAGGAGAAAACCTCTCTGGTTGAACTTGTTTACTCTGCAATTTTGTTTTTCATTAAAAAGTTTTTAAAATATGACTATCAGGGAGGGTGCTATGAATTACAGGGCGTGGGAGCCAGCAGGGTTGGGGGCAGAGATCATTACAAGCCCACCATGACAGTAAGTGGGTGGAAGGCATTGAAAGTTCCCTGAGTAGTTCAAGCATAGGGAGGATGGGCTTGGGCTTGGGGTAGTTTGGTGGCCATGAGATGGCCAACCTTGAGATGGTCCTTTTGGAGATCTTTCATTAGCTCTCACTTGCAGGAGCTGTGGGGTAATGAGCTAGCTAGTCAGCGATACTTTGAAGGAATATTTGATGAAAGTGATTGGTCTTTTTTGTTTGTTTTGAGAGTCTCTGCATTGCCTGGCTGTCCTGGAATTCACTCTGTAGACCAGGGTAACCTCGAACCCACAGATCTGCCTGCTTTTTTTGCCTCCCAAGAGTTGGGATTAAAGGCGTGGGTCACCATGCCCAGCCTGGTGGGAGGGGCCTGGCTGGGTGAATGTGACTACTGTGACTATGTCTTGAGTGCACAGAAGCACCAGTCACAGAATGGGGGCGGGGACGCTCCAGACAGTGGAATGGATAAGATTTGTCATCTACAGGAATAGGAGTCTAGAGTGATTACTAAGACGGACAATGAGTAGGACAGGGGCACAGGAGAAGAGGGTGCACCACACGGTGACAGTGGAATTTAAAAAAAAAAAAAAAAAATTGTTCATTGCTGTTTTGCCTGCATGTGTGTCTGTGTGAGGGTGTTGGGTCTCTTAGACCTGGAGTTACAGACAGTTGTGAGCTGCCATGTGGGTGCTGGGAATTGAACCCAGGTCCTCTGGAAGAACAGCCGGTGTTAACCAATGAGCCATCTCTCCAGCCGCTGCATGTGGAATTTTAGGATTCGGCTGGGAAATGAAACACTGGGAAATGTTTGTAGGAAAACTTGGAAAGCCATTTAGTTTCTCTTTGAGGAACTTTTTTCTTGCAGCCAGTTTTTATATCACTGTTGAACATCTAGAAGAAGGCTGACAAGAAGGCTGACGGATAAAGAAAAGTGACTTTGTATCTCAACATAGATACAAGTCTCTCTCTCCCTTCCCCTCCCCACTCTCTCCCTCCCCCTCTTTTTCTCCCTCTTTCTGTTGTTTTCGTAACAGGAGAAAAAAAAATGCTGCCTTACATATCCCCACCTGTCCCAGTATAACGCGAATGAACACCTTTGAGTATCGCTGTTTCTGTATAAGTTTTAAATTTATGGTATTCCTATTTTTTTAGCCATTCTCTATAATTTTCTGTTTAGTTGCCACCTCTCATGAGCATCATAGCAACACTCAAGGAATAGGAGTTCTCCCACCCATTTTCATGGTGCTGAGTGCTGAACTCTGCCTCATGTTTTGAGCTGGAGTGTGGAAGCACATTTTCCCTCATTTCTGTTAGCAATTTAGACTATCATTTTTGAAAATGCACCCCCTTTTCCGGTTAGTGGGAGAATTGTATGTTATTTAATTTTTTCATTTTTAACAAATAGCAGTATCTTCAAATGAGAGCTCTAGGGTGCTTGGACTTTAACTTTTTATTGTGACAGTTTTAAACAGAAGTAGAATTATCAAGCAAAACCTACATGACTAGCCTTTAATCTAAATGGATATTTGTCACATTTGTTTGTACACTTTCACACATACTTTATTAGCTTATTTCTTTGCTCAGCATTTATTATAGTTCATCTTGGGTGGTATAATATATATCTTCACTTAACAAGCACAGTTTCCCTTTTACATTATGGACTCAACTGAAAAAAAAATCAGTAATTCCTGATAACAGGCAATATCGACTATCATTTTTATCATTATTGTTATTCTCTGTTTTGTTTTATTCCATCCTTAGAATAGGGAATCAAGGTAAAGACTGGCAGGTGACAGGACCTGGTGAGCACAGGGCTTCTCTGGCTTAGAGATGTCAAGGACAATTTGCCTTTCAGCCCCAGGATGTGAGTGACTCCTGGCAAACACGGGTGGCTGGATGATAAGGGTTCTGACCCAGGTTGTCACTCACAGGCTTTTATCAAATAGCTGATGAGGAGCAGGCCAGATAGGACTCCTGTCCTTGTGGAGTGGCCACTACAGGAATAGGTTTCTCTCAGAGTCCCTTTGTCTCTATTCTCCTTCAGTGCAGTGTTAACAGAAATGCAAAATAACTTGAATTATAAAAGCCTTCCCAAGCAACTTCACTCAAAAAACTGGAAGAGAGGGAAGCTTCAGGTCACTTAGACATAATCATGGAGAGACATGGCAGCCATGTGGCAGCTGTAGGAGTCTCTTCCCATGGTGGTGACCTCTGTTCCTTGCCTCAAGGACAACCAAGCTGTCTTTGTCAGCATCTCTGGTATATGCTTTTACCATGGTTGGCCTATGTCCATGAGTCCAAGAGATGACTTTGACATATTTACTTGAACCCCAAAGTGAGTCATCCCTGCTTGTTCTAAACTGAATAAAACTATATTCTGTATCCAGATTAACATGTCATCATATTTAAGAGATGATCTCTATCACCTCTAAACAAATGAGGCAATAAAAATACCAGGTGGGAATGTGAACTATTGAGGTCTGAGCCTGGTGCACAGATAATAAGCTCATATCTCCATGGTTACTAACAGTGTGAGTGTGCCCATGAACCAGCACCCAGAAGTTTCTTGCTCCCTGTGCTAGTCAGTCCCCACATCCCTGAAGGTAGTTGGTTGACTTCTCTCATGACATCTTAGTTTTGTTCATTATTTCCTTCCACCATAAAGTGTAGTCATGTGGTCTGCATTTTGTCTGTCTTTGTTATTTCTTGCACCACTGGGGGTTGAGCTCAGGCCTTAGACAGGTTAATGCTCTTCCTCTGAGCTCTGCTTGCAACACTGACTTCATATAGACTTATCTGTGTTGTCTTGGGTAGGTAGAGTTAGTTTATTCTCATTATTGTATTTTATTGTGTGACTGTATGACAATCACTATGTTTCCAACTGTTGGGTGACATGTGGGCCTTTTTTATTTCTCTTTCCTTTTTTAGCAATTTTTCCATAAGTCAAGTTGCTGTGAATATCTTAACTTTTTGGTGTTATAACACACACATTTTTTTTGGAGATTTCCTTGTGATTGGACTTGATAAGTCTATGGTTATGTATGTTAGGCACAGTTAGTAGTGCCCAGCAGTTTTCAGAACATGGTTTGATCTTGCATTTTCAGTGAGGAGTGTTTTTAGGGTTCACAAGCTGACAGTGACTGCAAAGGTCATTTGGGGAAAATTCAAAGGATAATCATCAGGCTAAGAAAAGCTCCTGGAGAAAAGTAACACAGCATTCTGAGCCTTTCATTCATTTGAAAATACTTCTCAAATGCCAGGCAGCAGTCTGGGAATTTGAAGAAACAACAATGAGAATACAGCTTAAAAGTCCTGTCTTGACAGAGCCTCCCTGCAGTTGTAGTCAGTAAGCGTCACTGTTATCTTGCAAGGACAGAGAGGTCAAAAAGAAAGGATGGTCTTGGACCATCTCGCACTGATCGGGGCTGCCAGGGCCATCCTTCATTCTTGCTGGTGTGTTTGGTAGCTACAGCGTGCACACTGCCCCTCAGGAAGCCATTCCGGCCTGTCAGAATTGAAGTTGCAGGTGGAGCCTGCTTCTCCGTGTTTTTTCTGTGACCATAAATGATAATCTGTTAATGAAAACCCTGAAGGGGAGAGACATGGTTTTTGGGCCGGGAGCAACCAACCAATAGACTGAGTGGAAAAAGCTGGAGTTGGAATAGCCTCATGTCAGATCACACACAGAAACAAAGCTCTGATATGCTGAAGCTTAAAAGGTAAACGCAGATCTGCTCAAAAGCCAGGAGAGAAACTGTGTTTATTCTTGTCTTGAGATGAGACAACACTAGCTTTTTTAAGGTCAGAAAAGTAACAGAAGGATTTGCAAAAGGGGAAAAAAGTCCTCTAGACTCAATTACATAAAAATGTCAAACTGGAATAGTATTTGAAACAAATCTGACCCTGGAAGGGGGCGAGAGCATGTACTCGCTGTTGGTGGCAGAGTAGATTGGTACAATCGTTTCTGGAGAACAGTGTGATAATAAATGACAACTGCCTGCAAGTTCCTGTCCTTTAACTCAGCAATTTCTTTTTTTTTAAACTCAGCAATTTCTTTTTTTTTTTCAGAGTTGAGTTTTTGAAAATAGTCAGGAATTTGTACAAATGTTATATAGGAGAATAGCTATCTTAAGTTTTCTTTCAAAATAACCCAAACTGGAAATAATCTAAATGTGTACCAGCAGGGGAAAAGTTAAATTGTGTTTTAAACTAAATTAATCACTGTCATAGGGAAACCTTGGTATGGCCAAACCGTAGGATTGCTATCATTAGCAGTGACATACCCCTTCCATTTGAAGCTTGCTTGTCCCCGTTTTGGGGGGGGGAAATCACAATAAATTCTTTCTTTTATTCAGCCTTCCCCAAAGTGGAGTCTAGTTCCTGAAGGGTGGTGGCGTCACTGGCTGTCTCTTTTTTTTGCACTGTCTCTCTGTGGAGCACACTGAAAAATGGTATCCTACCATTTCCCCATGGCTTCCCTTAGGCGGTGGCCAGGACTGGGCAGCTGGTGGTAAAAGAAAGTCTTCATTACATCGCTAACTTGATGCTGCGCCAGCAGCAGATGCCACTCAGTGAAACAGAGGGTCAAAGAAAATACTTTTTAATAGCAGAAATGGGGAAAAACCCACTGGGTAAAGGTGCTTGCCAATAACCCTGATAACCCAAGACCCACATGGTGGGAAGGAGATTTCTGACTTCCACAAGTTTCCCTCTGGTCTCTGCATGGGTGCTGTGGCATGGGCACATACATACATACATACATACATACATACATACATACATACATGTGCTTATTATGTTCTTGGCGTAGTTCGTGGTGTGTTTCATTATTACCTCATTTGTTTCATGCATCAGCCAAATGGAGCAGGTAAGATTATTATACCCATTTTACAGATGAAGCATCAGAGCTCAGAAAGCTTTATTAACTGTTAACTTTCAGGTGGTAACAGACACAGCCGAAGACTGAAAGATTACATAGTCTGCTACTGCACCTCATTTTACTGCCCCCCCCCATTACCCTGGCTGCCAGTGTGGTTCAATCACCCAGTAAGCCCTGTTCTTAGGTATCTTGCCCTCCTCTTCCTTCACTTTTATCTTGGGAATCTGGACATCTGCCTCTACCCCACAAGGATGTCATATTCTCATGGTTCTTCTCAGTATTTCCCACAACCTGGGTGTCCCCAGGAACAAGACACAGCCAGGTCCCTCTTGCCTAAGCTGGGTGAGTCCTAGAAGAGCATCATGGAGGAGATTCCAGTGCTAGTGAGTTCCTGTGTGATGCTAAGAGTACATTAATAGGGGTAATAGTTTACATCTGTTTGCAATATCATGGATGATTCTGTGAGGCTGCATCGCAATTGCACACTTCAGCTCAGTCTATCATCTATTCTCAGAGACTGTAAGCCTCCGTGATTTTTGTTGAAAGATGAACCTGGGTCTGTTAGAAGTTGAGTGAGTCATTTGAGCAGTCCAGGACTTAGGAACTGGGCAGATCCTAAGCCATCTGGGACACTCATCAAGAAGGTGGGAGCTCAAAACTTCTATAATGTAGTTATTGGAACAAAATAAAGAAAATAGATTTGACTGGTGAAAATGGAAAGCCAGAGTTAGAGGTCCCTTTGATGGTTCCAGATTGGCTAAGCTGCACTGAGTTCAGCTTTGCTTTCCTTACATAGGAATGCAAGGTGTAGGAGCTGCTTTTTCACTACAGCCTCCCTGAAAGAGTACTGAATACTTCACAATTGGTGTCACTTTAGAAACGACATGTCATTAGGTGTACATGTCTGGAACCTGAGTTTGAGGCCACCTGGGTTTCACAGTGAGATGAGACCCCATAGGGCATTAATGTTTGTCAGTAAGTAGCTTTCCCGTTCCCCAAGTCATGACAATTGAAATTGTTATCAGACATTGACAAATGTCCCCTCCAGTGCAGAAAACCCACTGTGAGAGTTACTGATGAGCGTAAAATTTGACTATTTCAAATCTTTCTTTGAAGTGATGGGTAATAACTGCCTTTTGAAGATGGTATTAACCTATGTGACTTTATTTTTTGTTGTGGCCTTTTTAGTATTGAACACATGATTATATGCTTTTAAGAATCAGATATATTAAATAATGTTTCTTACCCTTTCCCCTCTTTGTTTTTTTTTTTTTTTAACAGTATGCAAGCATTGAAAAAAATGGTGAATTTTTTATGTCTCCCAATGACTTTGTCACTCGGTATTTGAACATATTTGGAGAAAGCCAGCCCAACCCGAAGACTGTGGAACTCTTAAGTGGTGTGGTAGATCAGACCAAAGATGGGTATGTGTACTTCTAATTGTCTTCCTCAAGTCTTCTGTGTAAGCCAGCTTTCTTTTGCTTAATAATAAAGAGCTCAATAAATGTATTCAACCTATGTAGCTCCAAAAATGGTTTTCTACCTACTCGTCCATCGTTTTAGAAATGATATTCTTAATAATCCTTCAAGAATCTTTCAGAGTTGCTGATTCCATGTTTGGAAGATGTATTTATAGCTTCATGATTCTGTTGTAACTGATGAGGTGGTGTGAATATGTACAAGTGTATTCATATGTATGTTGTCTATCTCAAGGTAGTTGTGAAATTATAAACTCCAGCATGACTCTCTGGACATACCTTCTTCCTTCTATAATCTCTCCATTTGTCCAAAGTGTCTTTAAAATTTCACATGGGGTTAAATGGTGTAGAAAGGGGAGACAAAAAAATCTTATTATTCCAAGTTGCCAAGGAAGCAAGCCTCTGCCTGGCTAGAGTAGAGGCTCCATTGCATAGACCTGAGCAGGCACTTTGCAGGACACTTTCTGCCTTGTCCACTACCCTATGTTTCTTCCATGTCTTCTCTGGAATTGGTAAATGTTGCCTTATTTAATGGAAGAATCTTGGGGACTGGTGTAATTAAACATGTTGAGATGAAAAAGTTACCTTGTGTTATCTGGGTGGATCTAAATTCCATCACAAGTGTCTTTGAAGATGAGGGAGAGGGAGATTTGACCTAAAGACCTGGTGTCATATGACTGTAGAGGCTGAAGTCTGAGTGAGGCATCATCACTCAGGAGTACTTACAGTCACCCAAACCTGTAGGAACCTAAGATGGAGTTCCCTAGAATGTCTGTTTGGCCATGCTGACACCTTCATTTAGGACTTTTGAGTGTCTGAACTGTAATAGAATATATTCCAGCTGTTTTTAGTCTTCCAATTTGTTCTAAAGTTTGTTTCATTTATTTTTAATTGACAAAAATATTTATCATATACAACATGCTTTGAAATACACACTCATTGTAGAATGGACTAATCGTTCTAGTTAGCATATCTGTTACACTTAAGTGCTTATTTTGTTTTTGTATTCAAGACATTTAAATCTTTCTTAGCAATTTTCAAGAATACCTGTACTTTTGTTAATCATAGCCCCACCCTGTCCAAGATTATCTTTGAAAATATTTTGTTCTTTGAATATGTCACCTTACTACATCCTCTCACCACGCCAGCCTCTTGTAATCAGCATTCTACTCTGCTTTCATGGATTCTTATGTTTTTTTTTTTTTAGATTTTGCTTATAGGTGAGAAATATGTCCTTTGTTTTTCTATGCCTGGCTTATTTTTCTTAACATAGCTAAATATTATGTCTTTCAGGTTCATCCACATTGTCACATGTGATAGAATTTCCTTTTTAAGGCTGAGTACTATTCCATTAGGTGTTTATAGCACATTCTTAATTCACTCATCCATTGACAGATGCATGAGTTGACAGCTCTTCTTGGCTGTTTTGACTAATGTTGTAGTGAGCATGGGAAGGCAGACATTTCTTTAACACATTGACCTTTTTTCTGTGTTGTAATTGGCTGTAGCAGTTCTTTAAATGGGGGGCAGTTAGAGAGCCTTTACTTCTAAAGAATTTTTATTAGTCAGTGCCCAGTTTTATCTATGAAAAACATGCTTTTCTTGGCTCAATGATACCTTTTGGCTGATCTAGCTATCTGCTAAGCAGTGACTCCTGGTAGCAACTGGCTCTGTCTAACTTGGGGTTGAACTCCACAGCAGAGTCAATGCCTGTGGTCAGCATAGTCTCCTTATTATAACACCTCTAGCTTGCTGGAGCTCACTTGTTTCGAAGCTAGAGATTCATGAGTTGCTGACTTGGTCAGTCCTGGGTGCTGGGAGTATCTTTTCTCCCTTTGGCTTTGTTTGGCACTCATGGTGTGTGTGAAGAACACGTGTTTGCCATCTCAGAGATCCTCTGTTCTTGTTTTGACATGGCTTTGTTTTATAGTTGAGGTTGTCCTTAAACTCATGGCAGTCCTCCTGCTTCAGCCTCCCACCTGCTGGGATTGTAGGAGTGTGTATCTTCATACCCTGCCGAACTGTACTTGCCATCTTTCTGCCTTGAAGTATGACTGTTTGCTTGGCTTGGTGCTGGTGGTCCGGGTGTGAGCCAAGTGCTTTTTAAGTTTTTGGTTCCTTATTCAAGGAATTTAAATAAAAACTCACAGAGATTGCAAAGTAGTAAAGGAACTTTATGTAAAGCAAAGCAGTGAAAATGATCAGAATATACTTCCAAGAGAGCAGCAGTCTTCAAGAGCGAAGATGCACACGGGCCCTGATTGTTGCTTGAGACTTCCTTTTATGGGGTTCAATAGGAGAAGGAATTGGGCTGTTAAGTGGTGTAGTGAACATGGCTCTCTATTTTAATTGATGGATTACATCACGTTTTTCTACTGCAAATGTCCTCTTCCCATAATGCATCTGATTTTGATCATATGCATGTCCAATCATGCATAGGCATAAGATGGTAAATAGGGGATTCTAAAAGTTTGCTTGAGGACAGAATATTGCCTTAACCAGTCTAGGGTGGAGCAAACTCTCATTCTTTTGTGCGAATACATTGGGATTATATTTGAATAGAAACTGAACAAGTTTGATTGTTTCTATGGGAGGAGAAACTTAATTCCTTTATCCTGAGAAGTCTGATGCAGGTGGGGCACCGAAGTTGCTAAGTGCATTATTCAGTAAAGGGTCTGTGTATGCACAGTAAATGAGTGGAGAGGAGCTATCTGTCATATGCCCTATTACAAGAGGAGGCTGTTAATATTTCAAATTAGGTAGAGGCCCTATGCTTGCCTGCCTCAGGTGGGTTTGGCTGGCTTTGGCTTTTGAGTCAGAGTCTTGCTGGCCCAGTTTAAGCTTGTAATGATGGGCTTAATCAATGTGTGAAGTTAGTCTGAGAAATACAAGCAAATACATGTGAACTGACATGAAGTGATTTCCCTGCACTATCCCTGTGGGCCAATTCCGTCATTGGAGTCTTTTAAAAAAGGGTTTTAGATATAGTTTTATATGCATGCGCACCATATTCATGCTTGGTCATAGTGCCAAGAAGTGAGAAGAGGGCAACAGATCTTCCAAAAGTGCTAGGAACTGTTACGAGCAGTTTTCCTGCCAGCCTGGTCCCACAGCCGTATCAGCCCCAAATAACACACCGAGATGCTGTATTAATTATAAAGCTATTGGCCAGTTACTAGCGTTTCTTATTGGCTAGCTCTGTCTTAAATATTAACCCATTTCTATTAACCTAAGTGTTTCCACGTGATCTTATCTTACCAGAGAGAGGGTCCAGACTTCTTCTCTCAAGCCCCTACATCTTGACTCTCCTCCTATATCTCCCAGAATCCTCCTTGTCTTCTAGTGCCGCCTGTCTTGCCTTCCTATTTGCCAACAGTGCTTTATTCATTAACCAATATGAAAAACATATTACAGAGTGACATCTCCCATCATCTCCTCTTTTCTGTCTAAATAAAAAGAAGGGTTTTAACTTTAACATAGTAAAACTATATATAACAAAAACAGTTATTAAACAAGAACTATAATTACAATATTTGGTCCATTTGCATTATCAAAAATTAAAGAAAATATTTTTATCCTCTATTCTATCTTTGTGATTCTAAAGTCTTATATGTAACTTATCTTTAATTCTAACTAAGGAAAACTATAACCATAACTATCTGTCTTCAACTCCATCCAAGACCAAAGAAGGATAATATTTAAACTCTAGAAATGACAGAGACATCTCGCTACCTGGTCAGTCACACGAATTTCTTCTGTAATGTTCCATCTTCAGTCTGTAGGCCATTTTGTGTTTGGCATATTCCTCAGCAAAGCATGAAACTTTAAATTGTACACCTGTATTGGCAGTTTGTCAGTTACTTTTTTCTGTGTCCTGCAGAATGTCTGGCAGACTCTTTCATAAAGCAGGAACCCTTTGGGACTGTTACATTTTGTTTTTCAAGTTCAGCAGTCACTTTTCTGTGGGTCCTGCATGTCCAGTTTATACAGCATAAAGTCAAACAGTCTAGGCAAGAGCAGTATTTTGCCCAAATGGCTAGTCTTGTAGTATTGAAATTAAACTCCATAATGAGTTTCTTCGATGTCCATCTTCCTTTCTGACACAGGTGGTGTTGCCAGGAACAGTTGTGCCTCACTGTTAAGAAAACCCCTACCTAAACCATTTTAAATGCCATATTCTGTAGGTCTTTGAAAGGTTTGAAGAATGCCTGTTCATTTGAAATATATCTCTGTAGATCTAGAAAACCTAACTAACTTAACTATAAGTTTTGCTATCATAGGTAACTATCTATAATCTGTACTAAATTATACATTACATTTTTAAATGAGCTATATAAACACAATACCTAAACAAGAGAAATATACTTATCAAAATTGATCTTAAATTTGTATCAATAAATAAAATTCCATTCCAAGACTAAGCATTTATTTCTATACCATAATCCCCCTTTTACTTTTAAAAAGAGATTGGTTGTGATCATTAACCATTTATAACCAACCCTATTTAAATGAAAACAAACATTTATAAACATTATTTGGGAATTTGTATGCCATTCTTTCCAAACTGCTTCCTGCTGGTAGGGGGCGCTGTCATGGGGATCCTAAGAAGATGAAGAAATCCTGGCTGTAGTGGTCTGCAAGGCTACCTTGTCCCAGCTGTTTTGTTTGTTGGGTTACCTGAAACACTGTTTCGGGGAGGGGTGTCTTGCTTGATCAAACCATGTTAGTCTGGAAGGAATCCATAGCTTTTCATTTTCTGTGGAAACAAATATAGAAATTCTTTCCCCCGGTAACCTGTCCTTAGACTTAAATTTTGAAGTCAAAACATTTTTAAAATATATAAATTGGGTTAATCCAGCAGCTTTTCTTTTAACAGTTGTTATTTCCTCAGCAGTCAAACGATACAAAGATAACACAATAGCATACAGTGTCCAGACTCTGTGTGAATTAAACCACAGACTTCTGCAAGAGCAACCAGTGCTCTCAACCACCGAACAACCGTCCAGTCCCATCAGGGTCTTTCTAAGAGAGATCCAGGCAGGCACTATTTGTTATACTACAAGGAAGCGCCTTGGATGAGAGACATGCTATGAGGGACAGTAAATAGAAGATTCATTTCCACTGAGATTCAGGGAGGATGTCCCACCAGTAATGTGTGGGACATAGGAGTTTTGGTCAGGAACAGAGCACAGAACATTTGGGGCAGAAGGAACAGGCCCCCAAAGAGACCCTGAATGCTGAGCTGTGAGTCTAGCATATCTGCAGAGCTTGATGGAAGAAATAGGCTGCGTCTAGACCCTGTCAGGACTCATACTGAAGGATGAGGATAAGATTGTTTACCTCAAGCAGTGAAGAGCCACCCAAGGCTGTTTTGATTCAGGAAGTTCGCATGGTTTCCTGTGGGGCAGCATAATCCCTATTGATATTCTTTGTTGTGTTTAGATTCTCCTTTGTTCTACTGTCTTAATCGATTTAAGGATGGATTTAATCAATTTCTGAAGGAGGGAGATGAAAAGAGATTTTGAATGCCTGGGGCTGGAAGCCTCTGGTTTTGGGGGCTTGCCTTATATCTGAGGAGGGAGAAGAGATGGGTTTCAGGATTTCTCAGGGCCCAGACCCCCTTACAAAACCATGTAACTAAGCAATGTGAATGTTCTACCAGCTGTTGAATATGTATTGTTGGAAACCAGCAGTCTGCTGACCCCGCCCCCTGATGATGGTCAGGCCACTCATGGCTATGTCATCTCTACATCACGACTTACCTGGATGCTCATGAGTTACCTGCGCAGGGGACTCAGTTACACATGCGCATGTTTCCCTTTTAAAGCAAGCGCCAAGTGTACCTCTCTCTTGTTCTTCCTCTCTTGTTCTTCCTCTTCCGCTCTTCCTCTCTCTCTCTCCTGCTTTTGGTTGGTCGCCAGCTATCCCCTCCCCCCCCCCACTCTCTACCAATAAACTCCACGTGAGCGCTGAGTCTCATGTTTGTGTTTCATAGGCGATAGCAAAACAAAAGAACAACATGTATGGTTTCTGATGTGTCTTTTAGCCCTGTCTGCCTGGGGGCTTCAGTGGCTGGAATATCTCATTGGCTTGCTAGGATTGCACATATCTTTTCCATAGATGTTGTCCCTTGATGGTCATGGCAGATTGGTTTCAGGACCCTCAAAGGATCATGCCAAGGTCTACCCATGTTCAGGTACCTTTTATAAAGTGCTGTGGTTCTTGCAAATAACCTATCGTGTTTCCACTGTCCTTTAAATCATCGTTAGATGATAACAGCTAACACAATGACGCTAAGCGGATAATTTTTCTCATATTGTTTAAGAAAAGTTTCTCATACTGTTTAATGACAAGAAAGTGCCTGTTCAGTACAGATGCATTTCTGTTTCTGATAGGTTTCTAGCTATAATGTTGGCTAAATGTTTAGATTTAGGGCGCATGGACCCAGAAGGCCACCTGTCCTTGCTTTCCACCCTCAGTAAAGAACCCTTTGCACTCTGAGAAGATGTGTTCTGTGAGAACAGACTTGGGGAATGTCAGATAGATACCCTGTTGTCAGTGATGGGCTGAAAGGAACAGGCTATCTCCTTGTCAGCCCCCACCCTGTTTTATGGAGCAGAGTGTATCATCATCAACACACGGGAACAAATTCTTTCTGTTCAGAGAACAAATACTCAGTACTGGGACAGGGCTGCTGCCCCAGCAATGTAGGGGTGCCAGAGAAAAGTAGAAAATGGGGGTTTTTAGACATGTGGCTTGTGTAAAGTGAGTATGGTCTGCTTTTTCCATGTTCATTGCTTCCTTCTTAGTAAAGAAAATACAGCCTTTTAAATCCTTCCCAGGGTGAAGGAGGATGTAATAGCATTGATGATAAAATCATTTTTATATACCTGTTTTCACTGTGTGAGGCTATAGTGAAGAAATCCAGGCCTTAGCCACATGCTGGGAGTTAATGAGGTTTACAATTGGCAGTGCTTAAAGAGTATTAGGGTAATGTATTTAAACATCAGCTGTTCACAGGCTGAACTGCTCATCATTTGTGGAGTGCAGTCCCCATCCAGTAGGGTAGAGGAGGCCTTTCTGTCCGCTAATGAGGAAAGTTTTCCACACTGACGGTGGACATGCATTTCAGGTAAACACCTAAAATTCGTAATCTAGAGAATTAAGCAAAGGCATCTCTTTAATTAAAAAAAAAAAAAAAAAAAAAAAAAAAAAACCTTGATAATAATCACCAGTCAAATCGAGGAGCTTAAATGTTCTTCGTAGTCATCAGACTCCCAAATTAATCTCCCAAAACAAAAGGCCTCATTAACAGCTCTCATTGAATCAGTGTTATTTTCTTTCTCTTTCTGTGGATGCCTGATTAACCCCCTTTCTTTTTGCATTACTCACTCCATGTTTAATATTTGATGTCTGAAATCATAGGGGGTGCATGCAATGTGGTGGCTAGACGCTGTCTACAAGGAGTAAATTAAAAAGGATTTTTAAAAAGGTTGGTATTATGTTGCTGATGCATTTGAAAATCTTTAGGAATGTCAGGGTCTTATTTTTCTTTTTAATTCCAGAAAGAGTTGATTAATGACTAGGTACTGATTTCACATCTCATTCATATGTACCTACAGCACCCCCCCCCCCCTTTTTTCTCCTTCTCCTGCTCGCTCAAGCTCTCTTTGGGAGAGTTTTGCTAAAAGGCAGGTAAGAAATAACCATAGCTAGAGGGGAAAGGGGACCGGGGTCACAAGAGGCTCTTTTACACAAGCTAACAGAAGGCATTCTGGTGGACAGGACTCTGGAGCGTGAAACAAATCCATCATGTAGGTAGGGAAGCCAAGACACTTTGGTCTGACTAGGACATTGGCTTCTTGTAAGAACTTGGAGAATTCTAGAACAAGCGTGGCTAGTGGATCCCTGGAAACCCAATGATCTTTTCAGGAGTCCAGGAGGTGAGAGCTGTTCCTGTACAGATGTGGAAGTGTGTAGCACATGCTTCTTACATATCTGATGCTGGGCAGGTGTCTCTAAGACTGAGGGCGGTGAAGTTGCGACTTTACCAACAAATGTTGGTGTCCCCAGATTCATGCTGAAACCTGACTCCGAAGCTACGGACCTATGAGGTGGGGCTTTGGGGAAGTGGTTACATGGGCTATGCCTCCTGGACGGGGTTAGCGATCTTGTAAGGGAGACTTGAAGGAACCTGTTCACGCCTCCTACCATCTGGGGAAACATAGAAGGTACTGTCTGTGTGGAACAAGTCTCCACCAGACACTAAATCTACTGGCGTCCCTTGATCTCCCGGAATTGTGAGCCAGGCATGTCTGTTGTTCATGGTTTTGTTATAGCAGTCTGGATGGAGAAAGGCAGATGCCAAGGCAGCAAGCTGTCATTCTCTTCTTCCCAGCAACAACAGTATTTTCACTTCAGAATGCTCATGAAGTATGGAAGTTACTGACTTTTCCTGAACATCACTGAGTGACTAAGTGGGGAAGCACTCATAAAAACTCAATTACACTTATCCTTTCTGTAATTTGATGCTCGAGGGAAAGCAATCGGTTTTGAGTTAATAGCTGGATTAATATTTTCCCCCCAAGAATGAATTTTATTATTTTTTTTTTTTAGGATAAATTTTTTTATGTGACAACTTCCAGATATCAAAGACTTTCTTAATATTACTGGTAACAACATTAATGAAAGTAGCCTTTTAGATGTGGTAATGAAATGTCCCCAAGGTTTAGAAGATCTGTGTATCTTAGCGGGACAGTATTTTCAGTTGACAACCGCTGTAAAAGAATCCCAGATGGATAAAGCATCTACTCAAGTGGGACAACACTGAGTGTCGAGGTAACAGTGGGAACGGTCCACACAACTTCCATGCTGCCACGAATCCCTAAGAAACCTCTGCTTGTAGGCGTTGGTACTGGTGTTACAGCGAAGGATGACACCCCAGTTTTCTGAAGGGGCCATTAAAACACTACTTCCCGTTTTCATTACTAATCTGTATAGTCCTTTGTATGTTCTTCAGCTAGAAGAGCAGGTCCCCACAAACTGAAGGCAGTGGCTTTCTGCTGCGATATCAAAAGAATTTTCAGAATTAAATGTGCTTTTTCATTAATTCCTTTGTTTAAAAACATAGATATTTTTCAAACAAATATTTATATTATCATGTAATACAGTGGTTGTCAACCTGTGGGCCGAAACCCCTTTGGGTTTGAATGACCCTTTCACAGGGGGTCACCATTGGAAAACACAGACACACATTAATTCACAACTAGCAGAAATCACAGTTATGAAGTAGCAATGAAAATAATTTTATGATTGGGGTCATCACAGCAAGAGGACTGTATTAAAGGGTCACAGCATTAGGAAGGTTGAGAACCACTGATGGAATAGATTTCTTCTTCCCTTTCTCATTTTTGTTTTATTTTTCTCTTTCTTTTTATTTTCAGGATAGGGTTTCTCTGTATAACCCTGGCTGTCCGGGAACTCACTCTGTAGACCAGGCTGGCCTTGAACTTAAAGAGATTCACCTGCCTCTGGCTGGAATTAAAGGTGTGTGCTACCATTGCAGGACATAGATTCCTTCTTTAATTAATTAATACACACACCCAAAACTTCTCAGTTTTGATTTATAATAGTATGGTAGATGTAATCCATATAAATAAAAGCCTTCTGGGATCCAAGCAAATTGTAGATGCTAAGGTGTCCTTGGGCCCAGGGATTTGATGGTTTTGAGCTAGGGAAAAAAATGGAAAAGAAAGTAGAGATTACAGTGCAGGACCGTAGACATGGTGGTGAGATTTAGAAAGGTTACTTGTGACTTCATTGATTTTTCTCTCTCTCTGGAATAGATGAGTGGAGGTGTAGATTGAAGTATTGTCTGTTTACAGAGAGAATGCTACACTAGAGCCATCTTGACTAGGATGGGTGGAAGAGGGATCAGCAAGACTGGGCAGAACCCATCTGAGGGCCACCTGGGCACTATCATACAACTGGACCTAGGACCAGTTAGTGTATGTGTTTGTTAGCTGCCTTTTTTCATCACTGGGACAGAAGCAGCTTCAAGGAGGAGGGGTTTATTTTGGTTTATGTTTCAGGAGTGTCTATTTGCCATCTCTGTGGTGGTACCATCTGTGGTGGCTGGAGTTCAAGGCACAGCTTGTTCAGAAGGTGATGGATCAGCACCCAGAAAAAGATCAGAAGTGGATGCCACCTTCAGTGCTTGGCAAGTGACTCTCTTAAGCTTGGCAGTTGGTCCACAATCCCAAAGGTTCCATGACCTTCCAGAATAGCACCACCATCTGGCGATCAAGTGTTCAAATACACAGACCTATGGGAAGCATTCCACCTTCAAAAAACACAGGTGTAGTTTCTTTAAATTATAGCTGCTCCAGCACCGGCATGGAATGATTAGATGTAGCAGGGGTTGAGGCCTCCGCCATTACAAATCTAGAGTAGCTGGGTGGTGGCGCGTGCCTTTATAATCCCAGCACCCAGGAGGTAGAGACAGGTAGATCTCAGAGTTCAAGGTCTACACAGTGAGTTCCTGGGCAGGCTCCAAAGCTACAGAGAAACCTTGTCCCCCCCCCCCCCCCAAAAAAAGAATCTAGAGTGGGAGCCAGACCATACAGGTATGGGACACACAGAGAACAATTATAATATAGTGCATATTTATTTTCTGTTTGTTGGGGGAGGTGGGCTAGTGTTGGGCATTTGAACAGAGTCTTATAGGAGCTGGACAAACATTCTATCACTGAGCGGCATTCCCAGTTAGATTTTCTTTTTTCTGTGAGGGGAAAAGAAAGGATGGTGGTGTCAGGGCAATGCGACGTGATGCAAAAAGGTTTGTAAGCTTATAGAATTGTATTGTTCAGTGTGGATGGAAGCTATTGAAAAGACGAGAGCGGGAAGACTCAGAGACAGTGGTCCCAAAGCAAGAAACAGAAACGGAGAATAAGGAGTTACTGGTAATGCAGAAAGCCTATTTCTGACCATGGAGTGATTGGCTGAAAGTGGGGTGGGGAAGAGGCCCTAGCAAAAGAGAAGTTGATGTACATGGAGGGCCTTGATGTGTGAAGCACCTGAGAGTCAGAGACTCAATAACACATTGCAGCTGTTTTGATTAGAGAGGTGAGTATATTAAACACTTTGGAGTAAGAAAGGAGTGGAGTTGGAGAAAATGCCAGCCTAGCATCTACAAAGATGGGCGGAACGGGAACTGAGTGCCAGGAGGCCTTAGAAGCCAGGAAGGGTGCCAAGTGTTGTGAATATTCTGCTGGACCTTACACATTTCAATCTCAATACAAAATTTTAAAAGAAAGGAAATTGAATGTTGTAGCAAGATATTCACCCCACCTGAACCTGTTGCACTGACCACGCCCATTGGGGTGGGGATAGGTGCAGATGTGACCTGGGAGAACTAGGTCAGGGTTCAGGGACCCCTGAAGGCCCTCTTTTGCTTCTTGGTCAGAGACAGATAGCATCTGGAGGCATCCTTGGGATGGGACGGGAACCTGCTGGTGGTCATCTGTTTCTGTTGTGATTTCTCCCTGAATAAACATCCATCAGTCTGTTTTCCCAGATCCTTATTTATCCAGGACACAATGTAACCACTGTTCTACAAAGCTAATCACAAATCCGTTTCTCTGCCAGTGTTAGTATAAGAATGGGATGTGCTGATTGCTTTAGTTAAAGCAATCTTCACTGAAACTGGGAGGAACTCCTGAAGTGAAACCACTCTGATTTGCATGGGTCCTCAAGGCTCCTGTTGGAAATGCATCCCTAAGGCAACAGCATTGAGAGGTGGGCTTTTGAAGCAGGGAGCTCTCTGGAGTTGATGCTAGCACGGGAAGGTGCTCTTTATGAAATTGAAAGACCGACCTTCTCCTCATTGGTGTGATGGTTTCTGGTATATTTAGATGGGCAAGAAGCCCTTACCAGATGACAGTGCCTTGGTCCATCACTGTGAGGAAGTGCACTTCATCTGTTTATAGATGGCTCTGTGCTAGAGCATCAGGAAAGAGAAAAAGCCATTGGGGGATGTAGTGCTTATTAACTTCCACTTTGGTAATTGTCACAGTCACTTCTCAGAATGCACTGTGCACATTGGGTTTTAGTAATGCTGTTGAGAATAAGACTTGAATTGCAATCTGATATTAAAGTTTTAGGGTCACCAGATTTAGGTGAAAAAAGGCAAGAGTTGAAAGATCTTCCTCCTGTCTTGGCCTCCCAAGGGTTGGGGTTTCAGGAGTATATCCCTTTTCTGGGAAGTGGGTTGCGATTACCTTTGAATGACTTACGACCTTTTCAGTAAGTTGGTGGGAGTGAGTTTCCAGTTCAGACTAATATTTCCAACTCACAGGTAAATTAAACTGATGCAATTAAATTCTAAGTATTTTTATTTCTTAGGTTTTCTGTCTTACTGAAAATCCTAGTTGCCTGCAACCTTCACATAATTGCATTTGTATTATGTAGATGTTCAAAGTAACAACACCTATATTGTTTCTAACAATTGGATGAAGATTAAGATTTCTTTTCAGATGTTTATGTGTAGACTGTATTCCATGAAATATGGTTAAAATATTGCATTCTAGAGTATTTGAGGTAATTCATTTGCTCTGTGTGATTTTTTTTTTTTCCCACTGACTTGATAGAAAGTTAGGTTCATTTGTTTCAGTTTGTTTTTTAATTTTTAGGCATTGCTTTTCCTGTTTTCTTTTTTTCCTTTTGCATATGTAAAACATATGTTTCCAAAGTCCAGACTGTAAGATAGGAGGGAGGTTTGTGGGGAAGCCTGTGTACCTTCGTCTCTGGAGGTGCTCCTTCTCTTCATTCAGTCTTTCTCTATCCACAAAATAGTTTTCTTCCTCAATAAGTGAATTGATATTAATATTCATGTTCATGTTGGCTTCTTATTCATATGTAACAGACAGCTAATTAGTAATCTCTGTCCCTCTCTCCTCTCTACACACAGCATACATGCATCTCTCTCTCTCTCTCTCTCTCTCTCTCTCTCTCACACACACACACACACACACACACCAACCATACCTCCCACCTCCCCTAAACCACACAATACACACATACCACCCACACAACAATTATACAACCCATACCACACATACACATATACACCACACACTGACACACCACACACACACATATATACATATACCCCATACCCTGCCACACCACACACATATATACATATACCCCACACCCTGCCACCACACACACATACATACATACATACATACATATATATACATATATACACACACCCCATAATGTGCCATACCACACACACATAGATATACACATATCATACACATACACATATACACACCACACACATATACATACATACACGCACCACACACACACACACACACACACACATACACACACCAGAGACAGTGCTTATATGCATGTGTACATATATGTTAGGTTCTCCAAGGAAAGAGTCAGTACTTACAGGTCTCCTAAAGGCACACTGGAGACTGAGGAATGCGGTGGTCTTGTGCTAGCTTACCTTCTGAAGCCAGTCACCTGAAAGAGCCTGTGAGCAGTTGGAATAGCACCCAGCACTAGGGCTGGGGAAATGATGTGGTCAGCAGAGTGCTGGCCACACAAGCCTGAGGTCCTGAGTGAGTATGAAGTCCCAGTGCCCACATAAAAACTGGATGCTGTGTGCCTGAAATCCCAATGATGGAAAGAGAGACAAGGGTTCTCACCTTGCTGGCCACCCATCTAGCTCAGTCAATAAGCTCCAGGTTAGTGAGAGACCCTGTCTCAAAAAAACTTTTCGTTTTTGTTTTTAGAGAAGAATTGAGGAGGACATACGATATCTTCTGACTTTTACCCATGTGTGAACACTGCACACAAATGTATGAATGCAGATGTGCATATGTATATGCTTACACACACACACTCACGGACTAGCTCTCAATCTTGGTGAGTCCATGTTCCATCTCAAGTGCTCAGCTAAGAGAGCACAATCTTCTCTTTTGTTCTCAAGTGTTTGTTCTATCAGGCCCATGTTCTATCATGATTGGATAATGCCCACAATATTGGGGAGCAAGTCCACCTAGGAAAATGCTAATCTTGTCATTAAAAAATCCCCTCATTGACATATGGCAAAGCAGTGTTTCATCTTGGCTCCCTGTATCCTAATCAAGTTGACATAAAATAAACAGTTGTTAGAACTGGACAGCAATGACTTGTACTAACTGCTCTTCCAAATGGCTCCTATGTGCCCCTGTTTGTTCACCAAACTCCTTTTGGTGTCATGTTTCTGACTTATTATAATAACCTATATACATGTGCATACATATGTACATATATATGTGAGCATACCCACACACACGCACACACACACATGCACACACACACACACCACATCCCTTCTGATAACTCCTGCCATCAGGCACAATGGATCTTTCTCATGGGAAAAGCATTGTATAATGAAAGGAACACTGAACTCTTTTTGTTTGTTTGTTTTTCATTGACCAAATTTATTTTTTTAATCAAGATAACAAGAAACATTTTATTTTGGTTTACATTTTTCTATAATGATTATTTTTTTCCTTATTTTATATATCGATCCCAGTTCCCCTCTCCCTCCCTCTCTCCCTCCCTCCCTCTCTCCTTCCTTTCTATGCCCCCCCACTACCCTCCCATCCCCCCCCCCCCCCACGGAGGGTGATGCCTTCCAGGAGGGATCAACAAAATCTGTCAAGTCATTTGGTGTGTAGGGACAAGGCCCTCCCTCCTGCCTCTAGGTTAAGGGAGTATCTATCCCTCCATGGGGAATGTACTCCCAAAGTCCTTTCATGCACCAGGGGATACATCCTGGTTCCACTGTCAGAGGTCCGTTAGACTGCCCAGGCCTTCTAACTGAGACCCATGCTTATAGGGGGTCTGAGTTGGTCCAATGCTGGTCCAATGACACCAAAAGCTATCATTCTGGGTGCTCAGCTCATTAGCTCCTCCTTGTTCAGGTCAACTGTCTCTGTAAGTTTCTGTAGCCTCTTCTCCTAAAACTTGTGAAACCTTAGGCAAATGACTCTGAGCCTGTTTTGTCACTGAGGAAATGGTGTTACATCTTGCCATGGGGGTGCTTTATGTTTCCACCCAGGGGCCTGACATCTGTGAAAGAGTTCAGTTAGCTTCCATCACAGTCGACACAAGAATAGTGTTCCTCAATTTCTTTCCCAGTTCCTGCTGTGTCCATAATCTTCCGCATCTTATTTTTGGGACCCTTCTCCATGATCCCCATAGCCTTTCTTCCACATGAAGAGCAAGCAGCCTTTGCTGCTTCTACCCATTGCCCGCCACCTTGCTTCTCCTTCTGTAACCCTCATCTCAAGAGGTGTCTGTTCTGGACCTTGCACCTAATTTCTCTGCTTGTTCATTCTTCAGCTGCTCTACTCAGGTTTCTCTCGCTGCTGGCCTGAATTTGCCCTTGTTAAGTCAGCACGGCAGTCTCCAATGATAATATTAGTCCTCGTTGGCACAGTTGCTCCTTCACACCTTCTTGCAGTACTTTCTGTCTGTACTCCGGGCACACCACGTTCACCCGCTTTCCCTTCAATCTAGCTGTTTGCACCATCTCAGGCTCCTTTTCTGGATCTTCCGCATCTCTTCGGTTTTCACTAATACTGTCAGATTTTCCATTTCCTGTGTCACATTTTACATACTCAATACTTTCGTACTTTCATGGCTTCAGTCCACTTAGGTCCTCTGAAGTCCAGTTCTCTTTTCAAGACTCCTGCCCTGCTCGCAGCACCCCTGCCGGACTTGGTAGCACATGGAAGGTGTTCAGTCTTAACCTTCACCGGCACACCTCTTCTGATCTTCATCTGCAGCATGTGTTAGTTCCTGCCTTCTACAGAAGAGTTAAGTAAATGCAGCGATGTCCCGTCTGTGCAGATACTCACCATGTTTCAGGATAATTTAGAATCCATTTTTAGATTCACCAGAATTACCGATTTTTCACTTCAGGAACAAACTGGCCAAGCTTCGAGAGAATCTGAGGGCTGGCTAAAAATGCAATTCAAGATTTCTGATCTTGGGTTTGCCAGCATCGGTGTTTGCTTCTTTGTTTGTTTATTTATTCATTTATTGTTGAAGACAGGACGCGAATAGTCACAAACTTGAGGAAGGAAACAAAGCTGAGCTTTCTCTTCTGCAATAGTCCTGTCTAGAGAAAGTCTTGAGAGGCTTGGAGCCCTACTTTGCTTTGCAAAGGCTGCCATTCCTGCTGCTCCCCACTGTAGTTGCAGCCATAGGAACGTGTGATGGTGTTGTGAGGTCTTTAGAAAGAGGACTTGCTAACAATTGCGGAGGTTGGTAGTGCCGGGTAGGATGGAGCACACATCATCAGATGGACAGAGACAGTTCCTGACTTGAACAGACCCAAGGTGACACGGTCATAATAAACTCTTATGGAGATTTTAGTGAACATCTACAGGCCAAGGGTGGCTCCTGTTGTATGTAACAGGGTGATTTTCATAACATTTTGTTGAGATTCTTTCTACAACAGAACATAAATTTATATAAAAAGTTCATTTTGGGGAGGCCATACTTTTGCTAACTTTTATGCAAATTTTGTTCTTATAATAAAATTCTAATCTTTATAAGACTTAGGGATAGAGTGTAAGTCATTTTTTTCTTTATTGTGAAGTTAAGGTGAGAACCTAGAAATAACTACTTAATCAGAATTTTATAAACAGAAATGACTTTTAAATTTCACTTTTTATTCTCGATGTTTTTTAGGTTGTTGAAGTACCCTTCCCAGTCATTATTATTGATGTAGTTCAGCTTTAATTTGATTTAAGACTGTAGCTTGTCTTGAGTAACCATTTAAGGGGGCGTGGCCACAGCTCCATCCAACTGGGTTCCGTACTCCTTGACTGTGTTTTGCTCAGAGATATATTTACCTTTGCCACCAGTTTGTTTGTAGAAAGGTCCACTCAAAGTAGACTACTGAGCCGGGTGGTGGCCATGCCTTTAATCCCAGGACTTGGGAGGCAGAGGCAGGTGGATCTCTGTGAGTTTGAGGCCAGCCTGGTTTACAGAGCTAGGTCCAGGACAGCTAGGGCTGTTACACAGAGAAACCTTGCCTCGAAAAAACAAAACGAAGTAGATTATTGAAAGCAAAGTGGGATATATACTTCCTGTCAAGTTCCTGTTTATTTTTTCTTTTTCCCCTGAATCAAACATTGGGCTTATCTCACCTTGGGGTTGGAAGAATGTTATTGGAACAGTCAGGGTGGCAGCAAGGTACACGAAGCAAAGCGACGCCACTCTGTGTTTCGAGTCTTCCTTCTCTGGGCTGGCTAACAGGTGTGGTATCTGTGCCTACCAGCGGGAACGCCTTTATTTAGGTAGCTCTTTCTGTTCAGTTGTTTTAAAGTTGAATGCAGAGTACCTGTGTTGCCTCACACAGCCCCTTTCCAGAAGGTGGGAGGCTTTCTTTCTTTCTTCTGTGTGGGGGAGAGGTAAGAAAATAGGAAGGAAGAAAACAGGAAGGTGCCAGTTGGGGATTCTCTTTTCTAAGTGTCCTTTAACACTAAAGTGGGCATTTATTTGGAGGTTCCTTACAATAAATGGCAACGAAAAGGTAGTGGTTGTGAATAGGCCAAGAGCTTGAGCTTGTGTGCAGTCATGGTATGTCTCAGAAGCAACATCGACTGCGATTTGGGGAAGGGAAGGCCAGTTGGAAGAGGTTTATTTGTAATTTGAGAGGGTTTACAGAAAGAAATATAACTGGTTCTTCATACATAGATGCTCGTTTGTGGTGGCGTAGGGGAAAGGCCTGACAATAGTATATGGGATGGCTACTAATGTTGATTCAGGCATTTTTCTAGAACACCCTGCATGAATCAGTTATTTCTGTAATTGAGACTATATGATACTTCATTAAATTTTGAGTATTTAAACTATTTTAACTATGTGAGATAACTGTGAGATGATGATACATGAATTAGTTTAATTATGGTAATGATTTCAGGAGGTGTATGCATATGAAAATATGTTGTATGCCTCCAGCATGTGCAATTTCAGGGGTCAATTATACCTCAGTACATTTAGAAACCTTTTTAAGATAATGCATGGAACATCTCATGCTTTCTGGTTATTTCTACACTTCCTGCTTCCTGAGTACCTTCTGTAAATT
Organism: Phodopus roborovskii; assembly: GCF_943737965.1. NCBI lineage: Eukaryota > Metazoa > Chordata > Mammalia > Rodentia > Cricetidae > Phodopus > Phodopus roborovskii. The sequence goes on from NW_026125546.1 coordinate 3,208,042, forward strand.
TATGTTGTTGCCGAAGGCCCGTGCATTCCCTCCCTCACCCCTGTTGGAAGCCAGTGTATCACTTTGATAGGAGATGTAGTAGTTTTTTTGCAACACTGAGTAAAATTGAAAACACTTCACCTTTCTCTGTTTACATGGATGTTATGACCATGTTGATGAGAAGTATTGTCCCTGAAACTCAGTCTAAATTTTCATTTGACCAGAAATTTGTGCAAATTCAATTTAGGATCAACATGTGGGGACTTTTTTTGTGTTCTTAAATACAGAAAATCATAATCTATTTTAAGCTTATTATAACTGATGGAACACTTGTTTACACCGGTAAAATGACTCCATGCAAGCCGTATATTGAAGTTCATGTTAATGTTTGCTATTTAATGACACCTAATGATATTCAATGAAGGGTTATGCTGAACTGGAGAGAAAATGTGTTACCCAGGCAACTGCCTCTGGCAGACTAGAGATTCAGGCATATGGCTCTATAGTACACATTATTTCAGCATCTTTAAGCATAAAGAACCACACATGTAATTGGCTGTGAAAAATTACTGCTCAGTTACTGTATTGTATGGTCACAATAGAAGTAAATGAATACGTCATTGTTGTTGGAACAAGTCTGTTGGGAATCACTCGTAGACTCTACTATTTAAGAAGCAAAAATACAATAAGAAGAAAATAGCTGGTTTAATTAACGTGTAAAAATTGGGTTAATTTGAATTCAGCTGGCACAGCAGATACTAATGTTTGCTGGGGATTTGGGGTAGTATTCTGGCTCAAGACCATGTACTTTTTATTTCTTTTTGTCCACACTGTGAATCACTTTATGTTTTTAGAATGATGGGGGCTTTTCCTGTCGTTTACATTTTGCTTTGCCTGGGGTTTGTATTACTTTCACACCAAGAGAGGTTTTGGTGGACTTTTATCACTAACCTAAGGGATTCTAGTTGAATGAAAGGAAATGCTAAAATATTTGTAATTAAAATGTTTCTTGTGGGAAATCAGTCTAACTTGATTTCATATATTTAAACATTATTTCAGTTGATGCTTATTATTTATTTAAACTTCCTAAAATGGAGTGTTAAATAGGAATTCACCATTGGCAGATGCAAAAAAAAAAAAAAAAAGCCTGTTTGCCCTTGTAACTTTATGTGTGTGCTTAGGGACCTTTTATTTGCTTTAGAATATTGTTTTAGTTACTTTTACTTGGTTCAGAGACCCAGAGAAACCCACTGAGAACAGCAGTGACTTCAATAAAAACCATACTGCTCAGCTTTGGTTTTCTTTAACTTCTCTTTGAGCAAAGACACAAGTGACTGTCTTTTACTGAAAGTCCTGGTGATGATGAAAATGATTCCTCAGCCACACCAACTTAGAGTCTCAGGGTGCTTTATGAGCTTTCCAGCCCTAAGCCACAGAACTGCCGTCTGATGGGCAAGGCGTTTGCAGCCTGTGCTCTGCATGCCTCATGGTCTCTGCATTTAAAATAACTGATTATTCGGAGCTAATGTGGGTAAAGTAACAAGCCACTGTGTGGGGAACATTCCCCGGTGTACAGTGGTCATGGGAGGCTTAGTGCGTTCCTGATTTCCTACTTGAGTCTTTCCTTCCTTTTTGTATTGTTTTTCCCTCACGACAAATAAAAGTCTCTCTCATTTGTCCCCCTTCACTGCCTGCCCACTCCATTTTTGGAGGGAAGGCAAGACAAGAACTGGAGATTGGAGAATCAACAATCTTAGTGGCCACTTAGAGCGGCCTGACAGATTGTTCACCTGCTGGCTTTTCAGTGAGTGATTGCTTTTCTGTGGTTTAATCTCCCCATTATCCTTCATTTGCCTTTTTAATAAAGTTGAAGCCTTCTCATCCAGCCTTAACTAAAGAAGAAGGAAAGATGTAGGAAGCAGCAGAGTTTTTTTTTTTTTTTTTTTTTTTTTTTTTTTTTGTGTTTTATTTTTTTTTAAAGAAAATCTGCTGCTAACGCAAATCATTATTCCTGTACAGTTACTTTCCCTTTCTTCTTTAGTGTCTTTTTAAAGACAATATTGAAATTAAAATAAGTGATTCATAGTGAGGTCTTTTCCCCCCTCCCAGTTTAAGCTCAGTACATTTCTCCTTAAGTCTTTGGGTAATCTTAAAATATTAATGATAGATATATATAGGAAATGTTTGTGATAAATGTCTGCTGTCAGTATTTGTAAATGTATGGAATTGGAGTAGTGCAATATATGATAGGGTGAGTTTACAGGGTTTTTATAAACATTTTAAGTGTTATTTTATGTGTATGAATGTTTGCCTGCATGTATGTATGTGCACCGTGTGCATGCCTGATGGCCTTTTAAGGGCAGAGGAAGTGCTGAGCCATCTCCCCAGCCCCAAATTTTCAGGCTTTAGGAATGACATTTTCTGCCATTAATATCTATTTCTCTAGACTGTGGAGACAGAATTTAATTGTCTCTAGCTTAGGGAGCTTTTAGTATTCTTTTCTAGGATAAAACTGGCCACCATCAGAATCAAACTCTGAAAGGTAGAATATTGGGGATGCGGCTTAGATATGCTCAAGATCACTGGGCAGTAGTTAACTAACAGGAAAGAAAGAACAGATGGGGTATACATTGTGTCCATAAAAGATGTCATTGAGTGTGGTAAAGGTGAACTAGAAGAGGGATGAGTCATGGTGTAAATGCTTGATGCCTCTGCCTTGGAAGAAGATGTTGAAGGTACAGGCATGCCATCCCCTGGTTGACACTGTTAGCCCCAGAGGCTTGAGTGCTGTTTGGAGTGTGCTGTATGGCTGTGGGCAGATAGGTAAGGTAGAGTTGGCAATATAGATGAGTCACTCACTGAGTTAATCTTACAGTTATGAAAGCTTATTTATCTCCTTCTGCCAATATAGAGGTAGTGATCTATGCAGAGGTGGTATTTATAGAGCAAATTCATGATAGCAACTCAGTAAAATCACTAATAAAAAATCTTTTAATAGCTTTTCAAAACCAGGCAATAGCCTGCGTGTTTGAATGGCATGTAATGTGCCAGGTTTCATTGGAGCCAATGAATTTAAACAGGCCCTTGGCAAACACTCCAGTGAGGTTTGAACCGGAGTATAGTAGAGCTGAGATTTATACTGGCCTCCAGATGGATGAGGCCAAGTCCATGCTGGAGCCAAGGTGGGTGTGGAAGATTCCCTGCGGCCTGAGGACCCTACATGGGATAGAAGGTTTCAGAAGAACCAGGCAAGAGTGATAGAACCCTCATGGACTAGGAAAGACGGCCACTGGGCAGCTAAACAAAGGTAATCCTAGAACTCAGTCTAGTTTCCACCTTATTCCAGTTGACTTAAAAAAACAAAACTGTGATGTATTGTCTCCAGGGGTCTTTTTGGCGCCATTGAAACACACCAGTTCCCTGCGTACACTTTACAGTGATGTTCTCATGTACATGGGGATAACAGTTTTCAAATAGCCCACCACTCTTTCCACTAGCTAGCAGCTGTCTTCTTCTAATTCTTCTCCTCCTCCTCCTCCTTCTCCTTCTTCTTCTTTTAAATACCATAATTCATAATAGATTCTTTGGGAATGTCACATCATGCAGCCAAATGCTGCTCACCTTCTAATTCCTCCATATCCTGCCTCACACCCCTGCAGTGTGTCCCCCAAAACAACCCCTACAAAACAATTAAAAACAAGACAAAACAAAACAAAAACCCTACCTGGCTCCTTCATTTCATCCTAGCGGCAGTGGTTGTTCTAATCTGTATTACTCAGAGTACCCTTTAGTTCAGTCAGTCCCACCCGAGAAATGTTCATTACAGTGAGTCACTGGCACACCGTAGCCACTGAAACAACTCTCGGATACCCTGCTGTTGGCCTGATCATGGAACCCCGCGGTTATCTTTCCACAGAACGCACTCCAGCAGGTCATAGATGGGGTAGATGTTAGGGTGGGCCAACCCAAGAGCCAGAATATGGGTCTGGATGGTAGCTGAGCTGGTCTGTTAGGACACTGGGACTGCCCCCTCAGGTGAGGGGCAGAGCCAGTTCTCTTAGCCCCATGCTGTTGGGGCTAGCTCTCCAACACCGCTGGTGAGTGGCAGGGACCGTCTCCCGTTTGGGGGGGGGGGCGTCTCATGGGGTGGGTTTTGTAGTGAGATATCCATTCCTCCCACACTTGTTGCACTGACCATGCCCATTGGGGCATGGGGATAGGTGCAGGCATGTTGGGGGAAGCTAGGTCTGGGGTCCCAGACCCCAGCTTGCTCTCTTCCTGGTTGGGTTTGGGAGAGCTTCCAGGTGGCATACTTGGAGCGGGAACCTATGGCAGTCATCTGTTTCAGGTGTGAGTGATTTCTCTCCAAATAAGCAATCAACCTATAGTGTGTCCCAGTGAATCTTATTTCCCACTGGATATCTAAGGATTTTCACGGGACCTGGGGAATTAGGTTTCACCCAGCCGGTGGGTCATCTGCGCCACAGGGGTTAGCTCTCCTGCTGCATTATCCGGTGAGGGGCAGGGATGTCTCAGCACATCGCTCAGATTTCAACATGTAAAGTTCCTGTGACGCTCCCCCCCCTGTGGCAACATGGGCATGGATATCACCACAGACCCCATCTGTAGTAGGAACACAGACCCTGACATGGCCCTACGAAGCAGCCTGTGCCTGAATGTCATGGCGCAGGTGGCATCACAGGTCACCCAGATCAGTATGGCCCCAGTAGCGGCAAGGTCCTTGGACATCAGGTGGCTTCCTTACCCTGAGCATCCTCACAGCCTAGATGGTAACATCATCTCAGACCCAGGCTGGTGCTGGGCCACAGACCCAGACGTGGCCATAGGCAGCTGTGCAGGCCTGGACAACACCATGGGTTTGTGTGGTGGCACCAGCTGTCACCCATGGAGGTTAGGCTTAGGTTTTCCTGAGCTTTCTGCCAAAGCATGCCATGTCCACTCTGAATAGCTTGTTGATTGCCAGCCTCCACAGGATGGGAGCACAGTGTTCAGACTATCAGACTAATGAAGAGTCACACGTTAGTCACCTTTATTCTTTGCATTCTGTTGTCTTGATTCTGGAGTGAATGATCTTTATGTATGTTTGTGCTCATTGGTTCTCCGAGGACCCAGGTTCTTTTAATGCGGTCATATATGTCTGGGACTGTATGTAGTCTAGAGTATGAACGAGATACCTGTGCAGTGTCTTATTTGCAAGGCATCCAAGAGGGAATAAACAGGACTGGAAAAGCCAAAAAGCTATTGAAAGATGTCAGAATTATAGAGTCCATAGCTCTTTACTGGGGATCACAGTCTGACTGATTACTGCTGCTACCTCCTCCTCCTCTTCCTCAGCACTTGAACTTGGGTGGTCTTGGAACTCTGTTTCTAGAGTTAGATTTTCCTGTTTTACTTTTATCTCTGCCACTAATCCCGGACAATTGCTTGGCTTCTGTTGCAACACACGGAAGGGGGTAATAAGGAAAAGTTATTTTTGGGAAGCGCTCTTGTGGTTAGGAATCGGAGTAAAGTGGTAATTGGATTTTGATATGGTGCATTGTCTACACTAGAACTTCCTAAAGTCTGAGCAGATCAGAGCCGCGTGTGCAGCTGTGTAAATTCTCCTGGCCACAGAATTGGCCTGGAGATAGGAGCCAGGCTAAGATGAAAGGATCATATGGGGTCTCGGTCTCTGCAGGATGGGAATGAGCCCTAGCAGGGAGGAAGACCAGAGCTGGAGTTACACACCTTGTGCAATTGAAGTTCCTGGGATACCCACCAGGCATTTGTTTCCCTTTTCAGCCTTGTCTTCCCCTTGTCCCTCTCATTCGGTCCTTCTGCCCTTATCCAGGCTTGGACTTGTGCGGTTTTGTTGTGTGTGAATTTTAATTTTTTTTTCTTGTTTCAACAAACAGTATGGTTCATGTGTCATTGGAAATAAATTAGAAAATATGAGCAAGAAGGAAAATGAATTTAATTAATGACAGACATCTACATGGTTCAGACGTTGTGCTTACATAAAGACTTTTGTTCACTTTCAGCAAAATAAAATTACTTTTTGGTTTTGTTATTTTGATTGCTTTTAATTTAGAGTATTTTTTTATTATATTATTTTGGGGCATATGCATGTATGTATGGGTGGATGTCCTGAGGACAGAGAATAACCTGTAAGAATCAGTCCTTTCATCATGTTGGTCCCAGGGGTGAAACTCACTTTCTCAGGCTTGGTAGCAGGCACCTTTAACCTTTTGTGCCTTCTCACCATATACGACTTTTTGAGACAGGGTCTTATGTAGCTCAGACTGTCCTGAAGTCCCCCTGTAGTTCAGGCTGAGATCCTCCTGCCTCTGCCTCTCAAGTGCTGAGATGGCAGGCATGCACCAGCAGGCTCTGCTAATGGAATCAGTTAGTACATAGTTGGTTTAATTGAGTTTTAGCTTAATCCCAAAGGTTTATTTATGACATTTTTGGTGGTTAGGTAATACTGTGTATATATATATATATATATATATATATATATATATATATATATATATATATAAATGTTCTTTTAGTAAACCAATCACATATTGTATGTTAAAGTTTTTGTTTTGTTTTCTTTTACTTTTGGCCACTATCATGAGTGTTCTGTGAACATTCCTGGAAGTAAAAGATTGTACAAATTCATTAACTTTTCTCCTAGATAAATTCCTACAAGTGGGATTGTGGTATCAAAGATTGTGCTGGGTAATTTTATGTCCACTTGACACAAGCTAAAGCGTTTTCAGAGAAGAGACCCACAATTAAGAAATGCCTTCATAAGTTTGGGCTGTAGGCAAGCCTATAGGGCGTTTTCTTAATTAGTGATTGATGGGAGAGGTCCCAGCCATTGTGGGTGGTGTCATTCCTGGGCTGGTAGTCCTGGGTTGTATAAGAAAGCAGACTGAGCAAGCCACGAGGAGCAAGCCAGGAAGCAGCTCCCCTCCATGGCCTCTGCATCAGCTCTTGTCTCCAGGTTCCTGCCATGTTTGAGTTCCTTTGATGATGAACAGTGATGTGGAAGTGTAAGCCAAATAAATCCATTTTTATCGCGGTTCCTCCTAGCTGACTGTTTATAGTGGTTCATAGCATCTGGGCTGTTTCACCTGGACTTTAAGGTACTGTGGAGTTACTGCTGTTATCAATGGCTCACAGGAACAGTGGCCCTGGTGCTCTGGAAAATCCAAATGGCATGCTAGGAAGAAGTTCTGGTAATTCAGACACATACTCTCCCTTGAACTGTGAGTCATGGCGTGAAATGTGACTTCTGTGTTGGCTTTCCACATTTGCTGGCCGCATCAGACTCTTAGTTGCCTTGAATGAGTGTCGATACAGAAGACCTGTCCTTACATACTTGCCGTGGAATTAATCAGACAAATGTGATTATTTCTAAAGGACTTTAACACAGTGGAAGAAACACAGTTGGGGGTGGTAGAAAAGGAAGCAAGTGAGTTCCCCAGCCAAGTTTGAACTTGATGAAGCTTGTATCCTTCCTTGTAACACATGTTAATACCCATTAAACCCGTAAAGTAAGGTTGAAGCGGTGTTTATATGAAAATATAGATGTTTGTGGAAACCATGCTGTAAGTGCATGTACTACTATGTAATTATTCCCATGGCCTTCCAGTCAGATTACCTTGAAAATCCAGAATGATCTTGATGAACAATAGCACATTATGATTTCATGGTTGCTCTGTATACCTCCTACATAGAGGTATAATGCTTGTATCTAATAGGATTACCAAATTACATACCTTTTTGGTATCAGTAACGTGCCTAAAATACCAGTGTTCACTGGCCAGTTCTGGTTTTGAAATGACGTTAAGATGCCAGGGGAGACCCTCTTAGATCTGTATAGAGTCTTCAGGATTTTCATCATTCTGAGAACTGCAGCAAGATGCTCTTTTTATTGAATTTTAAGCCTTGTTCAATCTGCAAAACAAGAGCTTTTTTTTCTATATCCCACACAGTGTGGGTCTTTTAGCTACCCGGATGGCTTTGCCAATTGATTTAACCCCATGCTTGCTGTCTCAGCACACTAACCCCTCCTCCTGCTACCCACTGGCCTTCTGTTGAGCCTGTCAGGGTGACTACTGAGCTGCTGGTACCAGCCCAACAGGGTGGAGGGGCCAAGGAGTGATGGCAAAGAGGAAGCAGACGGAAACAGTTACTCCCGTTGTTCCTGGAGTGATTTGGAGGGGTGGGCCAGTTGGTGAGTTCCTCAAAGGTATCCTTTATTAGAACATTCTTGGGAAGAGGACCTGAAACACTTATCTCAGCTTCTTCCTGGCCTTCAGTAACTCTTCATTAACCCCTTCCCACCCAGGTCCTTGCTTCTAATCTTAGCGTCTATATTAGTGTTCTCGGGTGCTATAACAAAAATACCAAAAGCACATGTCTTTAAAAGTTCTCAAAATTGAGCCCGGCGGTGGTGGCTCACACCTTTGATCCCAGCACTTGGGAGGCAGAGGCAGGCAGATCTCAGTGAGTTCAAGTCCAGCCTGGTCTATAGAGCAAATTCCAGGACAGGCTCCAAAGCCACAGAGAAACCCGGTCTCAAAAAACCAAAGGGAAAAAAGCAGTTTTTCAAACTTGGGGGCTGGAGAGATGGCTTAATAGTTAACACTGGCTGTTCTTCTAGAGGACCCAGGTTCAATTCCCAGCAGCTCCCAACTGTCCATAACTATAATTCCAGGATATCTGACACCCCCATACAGACATACATGAAGGCAAAGGACAAGTACACATAAATATTTTTTTTCAAGAATTATTATTTCTTTTTAATGTTCTGGATGGTGGACATCATGAGGCTGGAGGGGTGGGAAGTGAGAGAGAGAGAGCGCGTGCGAGCACAAGGGAGGGTGGGTATGTCCTGTACCTTTCTCTGAGTTCTTGGTGGTGTACTGGCAGTCTCTGGTGCTTCTTGACTTGCAGACACATAACCATGACCTCCGCCTCTATCTTCACATGGGGAGCTACCACCTGCAATGCATGTGTTTCTAATTATTTTCGGTCAGCTCACCATCCAATTCCAGGATCATTTCTGCTTATCACAGTGCCAGGAGCCCTGCCCAGGAAAGTGCCTTTTTCTTGTACCCCTTGTGCATTATTTCTTTTGCTTTTTACACATGACACCCTATTTCTTGGAGTTAATGTGCACTCATGATGATCTCCTGACTTTAGCCAAGAATGTTTGAGTCCTGTCTGCTTCACTTCTTATCTCCTACATTCCCCTTGTCTGTCCAGTTGAGACTTGGATCAGATGATGAAGTGTTCTGGGCAGGTGTTCTCTTGAAATGGCCCATGCATTCTGAAGGATGTGCTCCGAAAGGTGAATGGTAGGGGGATGCTGGAGGGAGGAAGGTGAATGGTAGGGGGATGCTGGAGGGAGGAAGGTGAATGGTAGGGGGATGCTGATGGAGGAAGGTGAATGGTAGGGGGATGCTGGAGGGAGGAAGGTGAATGGTAGGGGGATGCTGATGGAGGAAGGTGAATGGTAGGGGGATGCTGGAGGGAGGAAGGTGAATGGTAGGGGGATGCTGGAGGGAGGAAGGTGAATGGTAGGGGGATGCTGGAGGGAGGAAGGTGAATGGTAGGGGGGATGCTGGAGGGAGGAAGGTGAATGGTCGGGGGATGCTGGATGGAGGAAGGTGAATGGTCGGGGGATGCTGGAGGGAGGAAGGTGAATGGTAGGGGGATGCTGGAGGGAGGAAGGTGAATGGTAGGGGGATGCTGGAGGGAGGAAGGTGAATGGTAGGGGGATGCTGGAGGGAGGAAGGTGAATGGTAGGGGGATGCTGGAGGGAGGAAGGTGAATGGTAGGGGGATGCTGGATGGAGGAAGGTGAATGGTAGGGGGATGCTGGAGGGAGGAAGGTGAATGGTAGGGGGATGCTGGAGGGGGGAAGGTGAATGGTAGGGGGATGCTGCGTGGAATGTACTGTTTTCCTTTGTAACATCTGTTGTGGTCAGGTGATATTCTGGGAAACAGCCAAGTTTACTTTGTAGCACTGTATGCAAATGTGTTCTCTGTATAGGCAGTTTCAGAGGAATTAGGTGTTCCATGAAGCATATGGGAATGCTCTTGTTTTCTTTCCTTAAACTCTCCAGAGACTTGGACTTTGCTGATATATTAGTGAAATATTTGGACTTTATAATATAAGTCGGTGGTGACAGACCTTGATCCTAGGAAGTCTTTTATGCATCTCTTTCCTCCTTTCGTCGTGGCACCCTGGCCTTTTATGCGCTTCCTGAAGCATAGATTTGATCATGTTATGACATTCCTCAGAAATTCTCACTCACTCCTCTTTTTGGGAAGAATGTTACTGCCCTTTTCCTGTCTTTAAAGCTACCTCTGGTTCTCCAGCATGCCCTTATTTGTACTTCAATGTCCAGGCAAAAATCAATTACATGTCCTAGCTTTGTTGTGTGTGTGTGTGCCCAGTACACGCACGCACACACACACACACACACACACACACACACACACACACACACACACACACACGGGTATAGAGGTCAGAAGAAGGCATTGGATTTCCTGGAGCTAGAGTTAAAGGCTGTTCTAAGCCATTTGATGTGGTGCTGGGAACTGAACTTCACAGTCTCCGGAAGAGAAGAAAAACTTTCTTAGTTGCTGTGCTATTGCACAGGGAGGGCTCCCCTCCCCCCTTTCACTTCCTGCCACAAATCTGCTCTCTTTGTATCTATCGGTCCCTGCATTTGGATTTTTGTATCCTGTACACTATCCCCAGACTAGTGCTATCTGCTTTACCAGACCCAGAAGTCCCAAGTCACACTGCAAGCCTGGTCTAGCTGATGTTCTCTCTGTAGCATCCCCTATGCCATGTGTGGTCAGGAGCTGCCAGCAATGAACGGGTATTTGTAATCGGCTGCATGTGGTGTATACGGCCGTGAATAGCGTAATCACAGAGCTCAACAGTGTGGCGAGGGCAGATTGAGAACTCAAGTGGGGAGGAGACAGACACATTAGAAATCACAGTGCACTTAGTATTTGCCCACGTGCTCCATCCACCCCGCCCTTCTTCAGCTTCTGTGTGCGATTACCTCACCTGGATGCTCAAGCAAATGCTCAGTGCGGGTGTGTTAATTTGGATTTTACGGTTGGATAATGGCGTCCGATTTTGTTACGCTAGTGTATGGTTTTATTTTCTACAGTGGACTGACTTTGTGTCTTTGTTTATGTTGCAGGTTAATATCCTTCCAGGAATTTGTAGCATTCGAATCTGTCTTGTGTGCTCCGGATGCCTTATTTATGGTGGCCTTCCAGCTGTTTGACAAAGCAGGCAAAGGAGAGGTTACTTTTGGTAAGGAACATGGTGGTGGGATCATTTCTTTGTTTTAGGAGAGAAAGGTGAACACACACACTTTATTTTATTTTATTTTGAAACATAATTTTTTCTTTTATTGAAAAGAGATACTTTTTTTTCCCTCCTCACATAATATATCCTGATTATGGTTTCCTTTCTCCCTACATTTCCTCCCATCCAGATCCACTCCCTTTCTGTCTCATTAGAAAACAATTTCTAAGGGCTAGTAGTATAATATGATATGATATGACAAAAAAAAAAAAAAAAAAAAAAAAACACAAGTTGGACAAAACACACACACAAAAAGGGTCCAAGAGAAGGCACAAGAAACAACCCTACTTGTTTACACACTCAATAATAATCCCACAAAATCACGAAACTGGAAGCCATAGGACATACACAGAGAGCCTGGTGCAGACCTGTGAGTTCATATGAGCTGTGATCATGTTGAATTTGAGAGCCTTGTTTTCTTGGTGTCCTCCATCCCCTCTGCCTCCTACACTTTTTCTGCCTCATTTTCCTGTGTTCTCTGAGCCCTGAGTGGAAGGATTTGATGGAGACATCCTATTTAAGGCTAAGTCTTCCAAGGTTTCTCTTTCTCTGCATACTGTCTGGCTTTGGGTCTCTGCCCATCTGCTGTCGGAGGAAGCTTTGCTGATAATGTCTGAACAAGGCAATGATCTACGTGTATAGCAGAATGCATAGGAGTTATTTCATTTTGTTTTCTTTTTATTGCTGCATTTTTCTTTTTCTTTTGGAATAGTAGTATTTGGTTTTACCCTAGGTCCTTGGGCTATCTGTGGGTTTTATCTTGTGCAGTGGGCCTTAAGTCAAATCAGATATTGGTTGGTTACTCCCACTGCCTTAGCATATCTTGCAGATAGGACACCATTGTGGATCAAGGGGTGTGTGTATGTGTTGGTCCACACAGGTTCTTTTAAGTTTAGCATGTCCCCTTAAACAATGACATATTGGGGCCTTTAGTTCACATGTCTAACTCTTTGCAGAGCAAAGACTCTGCTGTGGCTTAGCTTTAAATACAATGCTTTAGTTTCTAGGTGGACAACAGTATGGCAGGACTCCTTGCACAGGCTCAGAAGGACTTATGTCCCCTCTCCTCTACTGCATGGGTGAATGATGATTATAAGCCTCTCACCACCGGAAGTTCCCACACACCCATAGAGGTCACCCTGTCCTTCCCAAACAGTTTGCTGGTTTAGAATGGTTCTGAAGACCATGAGCTTTGAACTGCTCCGCCCCAGCTGCTGTGCACATGGTGCTTTTTGGTTGGTAGCAATTTTAAAAGGCGAGTGCATCTTCATCAAAGTTTGCTGCAAAGCTACAGAGAAAACCCTGAAATCTTCTACATTTAGAAGGGGAAGAGCTGATGGTGCTGAGGCCGGAGTAAGCTTTACTTTTAAAAGGCTGGCTAATTAGTCCCTATTCCAAATGACTCGACAGATTTTATTGACCCCTTCTGGAAGGCACCACTCTCCCTGTGGAGTGTGTGTGTGTGTGGGGGGGGGGAGGGGAATGCGATGGGAGGGTTCGTGGGGGCGGGCATGGGAGGGAGGGAGGGAGAGAGAGGGAACTGGGATCGATTTGTAAAATAAGGAAAAAAAAAAAAAAGCTGGCTAATGAGGTTCCGTAATGCTCCATGAGTGCCTCGGACTGAGATTTCTGCCAGCCTGCTATAACCTCACCTAGAAAGAAGCGTAGAGCCCTTTGAGCATGTGGGTTGTACTTTAGAGGAAATGGCTGGTGTATCAGTGTGAGTTTATTGCTGTGACCACATATCCAACAAACTTAAGAGAGAAATCACTGATTTTTGCTTACAGTTTGAGATACAAGTCTGTATGGGGAACGCGTTGAGGCGGGAGCATGAGGTGGGGGCGTGAGGCTGGAGTATGAGCATGAGGCCGGAGCGTGGGCAGCTCATCACTTTGTGTGCACAGCCAGGAAGCAAAAAGTTGAATGTTAGCATTCCACTCGTTTTCTCCTTTTTATTCAGTAGCACACACCAGGTGGGGGTAGAGGGTACCACCCACATTCAAGGTGGGTCACCCCCTTTCAATTAAATCTTCCTGGAAACACCCTCATAATACATCCAGAAGAGTTTCCATGGTGATTCTAAAGGCAGCCAAGTTGTTATGAAGATTAATCATCACAGTGCCCATTTTAGATGTTGGATTCTGTTCCTTATTCTTTCAGACTTCTTAGGGGTGCCTTGTTTTGGTGTTTCATGGAAAGGACATAGATAAGGGACAGATACAGATGTCACACAGCACAGGTTCTCAACCAAACACACTTATCCACCATCAGCTTTGTATTTTTGTTCCTGTGCGCATTTGTGCCCATTTCTTATCAAAAGCGGAGCTAAGAATGCCATAGGAAAGAGAGGTTAATTGATGTATTGCATTGGCCTTTTGCTCTGTATCTGTTCCTCCATGCTCATTTGTTATGGCAAAGCTATCACCCAGGTCCCCAGCAGCACTGTACACATAATTTCCAGTAACAGCGCTGCGAAGGTGCCATGAGAGACTTTGACCTGACAGTGAGCCCTGGCTCAGTGCAGCATGGAGCCATGGAGGCCAGTGGAGTTGGTCTGATGACAGTGCTGTGTCACCCTATGGGTTCCACGCAGAGCGTTGCCTCTTCTACTTCCTTGGCTCTACAAGTCTTAGTAGAAATGGGAGGAGGCTTGGATGGGGTGAAAAGAGTAAAGAATGAGCTCCTTGATATGTAACACTTTTCTTCATGGGGACAAATTGATAAGGGATATTGGTGGCGATAGCATTGCTCGGGTCCTGGTAGAGGAAGCGCACAGTATCAGTTGCTTTTCTTATTCCACGAGCACATACTTGATTGAAAGGAAGTTGCGGAGAGATTTATTCTGGCTTACAGTTCCAGGGGGTACAGTCTACAGCAGGGGACACGTGGTGCAGGAGCTTGATGTGTCTGGGTACACTGGGACCACAGTCGATAGGCAGAGAACACCGAAGCCCATCCTGATGCCATACTTCTTCCAGTGAGATTGTACTTCCTACGAGTTCTACCAACTTCCAGAACAACACTGCCAACTGGAGACTGCGAGGGACATTGTACATTACATCCGTAGACCCAAACTCTTACCACTACAGGAGGAGATGTTAGGACAGGAGAACCAGTGGAGATAGACAAGAAGCAGCTATAAATTTAGAAGGGACAGTGTTGTGAGGGTTATGGGTGGGGGAATGATTTTTAGCTTTCTGAATTTGGTTTTCTCACTTATTACACCCAGATAGTGCCTTCCACTTCCAGACCACGTGAAAAACATCACCACATATTGGAGTGCTATGTGAAAAGCAAAGGTCTTTAGGTAATAGTAAAACAATAGCCTGAGCAAAGGACCCTCTGCCTTGCTCTGCTATCTTAGTTACTTCCCTATGGCTGTGATGAGGTGCCATGATCAAGGCTCTTTATAGAAGAAAGAGTTTAATTTGGGGCTTATGGTTTCAGAGGTTAGAGTCCATAAATGACATCCTAAGGACATGGTGCTAGGAACAACTGAGAACTGACATCTTGATCCCTAAGCAGGAGGTAGTGGTGGAGACACCGACGAAGACATACATACATACTGGGAATGGTTCCAGTTTTTGAAGACTCAAAGCCAGGGACACATGTCCGACAAAGCTGTATTTCCTAATCCTACCCAAATAATTCCAACAACTTCAGACCAAGTATTCAAATAAATGAGCCTCTGGGGACCATTCTCATTCGAACCATGACAGCTGGTTTCTGTTTTTCTTATTCTTTGTGAAGTCCTTTGACCTAGTAGTGTTAACTGTAGGCCTTCTGCTGTGTGCTTCTATCTCTCAGGCCATATGAGATCGGCAATCCCAGCTTTTCACATTGTCCTTATACCATCAGTTGCCTGTGACTGGTGCAGAGCGCAGAGCCCCTCCATCACTACCCTGTCCTTATGTAATTTATTACCTGTATGGTCATTTCAATTCAATGACATGTTGTATGTATGTCCTGTGTACACTTATGATAAATCCATTTGGTATTCCCCTTAAGATCTCATTAAAATATGGCCTGGGTCTTCTGAGCCATTAACCTTCAGGTAATTCTAGCGAAGAGTACTAAGGTATCTTAGTACTAAGGCACAGTACTAAGGTATTCAGATTACATTAACTGCAGATTAATATATCAAAGTTCTAACATTTTTCATGGACTAGGGCAGTTATCAAATGTTGGTGTCTTTTAGTTCAGGGAAACAAGGTCAAATGGGACATGGCAGCCTAAGGACTGATTTTAGACAAGTGCTGTAAGAAGTTAGTGTGTTCTGGGAAATTCATCATAGATTTGAAGAAATAAAACAACCAGGCAGTCACATAACATTGGAGTTGGACAAACCAAGAGGGCTCCCTACTCAGTCCTGGTGCCGTGAGTCCAAAGTCATCAGAGCAGAAGTCCAGATGCATAGTCTCCCTGGGTATTTACATGACACTGTTTGTGCAGTGCAGGGAGTGGCTTTCTTACCTGTTCATGTCCTTAGCCCTTATAAATTCCTTGTTCTATGGAGTGTCCACTTTGCATTTTTGGAAGATAGTGTACATCTTTGGAAGTGGTGAATGGCAATGGTAGGAAAAGCATGGGTTCCATGTTGATGTTCCAGATCAACTGTCTACTGTGTTGATCATAAAGGGAGCATGGTTTTCACACTATACTGTGGCCTCTTGTACCTTTTTCCTGGACCAGAGTGGTTCCAATCCTTCCTGTCCCACACCCCATTATTGCGCTTTATACAGGGTGAGAGCAGGTGCACTCTTATGTGTGGATAGGGTTTCCACGGGAGATCGGTTTCTGCAGGTAGGTCCAGGGTGCACCAGGGTTCGTCACCAGTGGCCACGTGCCTGCCTTCAGTAACGCTGGCTGTGCAAATCACCAAAATCAGATGGACAGTGTGACAGTAATCAAAAGTCATATTTCCATAAAGTCTTACCCTGTTTCTTGATGCCTTGTTTGCATTTCCTGTGTTTGCTACAATGGAAAGATGGCGATTTAGCCAGTTTCCTTCCTTTCATACCCAGCTCTTTTATCTTCTGTGTCCTTTGTGAAAACTCACCTCCACTATTCTTGCTTCCACTATGCTGATTTGCTGGCTTGTCCCCTCCTTCCCTTCCTCTCACAATGCTATAGATTTAATACAGTATTTTCTGCACATTAGACAGGCCCTCTACCATTCATTGATCCACATCCCTAGAACTCACTGTATTTTTCTATTTTGATATCTGATATTTATAAGTAACATTTTATATGAACATGTTGGTGACAGGATGTCAGGATAAGTGAAAAATTCTAGATAATAAGTTGTGATTCTATATATGTGGAGAAAAGAATGTTCTAAATGCTTTTATTTGCACTTTAACTTGTATCATGGTACTTTTTAAATTTGCCTTTCATTTTTAAAGCATTCTTTTCTGACATTTATTGTATATAGCAGACATGCAAATTGTCAGTGAACATTTTAATGAAATTTAATGATGTGGCCATTGTCCATATCAGAAGAACAGAACCAGTGGTGGGAAGGGCTTTCCCTGGTTCCAGTGGTACAGCTTGGATTCATTACTAGCAGTTGATCTTACTTATTTTTAAACTTATTTTAAGTGGGACAATACCAAAGACACTCGATTAAGAACTTTGTCAGCGTTGGGAAGATGGTGATTGGCATTGTTTTCATAAGAGCAGAGTTCAGTGCCTGGTACCCATGTCTGTAGCTCAGAGCCACCTGTACCTCCAGCTCCAGGGGATCTGATGGACTCTGGTGGCTTCTGCAGACAGACAGACAGACAGGGATCTGATGGACTCTGGTGGCTTCTGCAGACAGACAGACAGACAGGGATCTGATGGACTCTGGTGGCTTTTGCAGACAGACAGACAGACAGACAGACACCACACACACACACACACACACACACGAACAATAAATGGAATCTTGTTCTGTTTGGATATGGTAGACTTCTGTTTGGATACTGTAGAAGGGGAGGACAGCTGCTCATATATCCTTGACTGAGGGAATGTCTTTCTTTATGAGAGAAGGTTAACTCACTGTGACCAAGCAAGCTATAACATGTGAGCCTGGAAGACATTATAGTAAGTAACAGACAGCCAGTCATCAAAGCATATTTGTAGTATAATTCCATTTGCACGAAATTCCTAAGATAGGTTCATACAGGAAGAAAGTCGAGTGATGATTGGCAGGGACTGGGAGAAGTCAGGAATGTGGGTTTAGTATTTAATGCATACAGAGCTTCCGTTCTGCAAGATGAAAAGATTTCTGGGCTGGTGGTGGTTGCACAGCAATGTAAATTCACTTAATGCAACAGAACTGTATACTTACAAGAAGCTAAAATTATTACATGTATGTATGTATATATGTATGTATGTATGTATGTATACATATTCTTGAAATTATGGGAGGAATTAAGAGTGATGAAAGTTTTTGTTTTTACAGCTAGTCACTAGAGCCAGTGGATGTGAACCCATTGGATGTGTGACTTGGCTTTCTCTAGTGTAAGGCCTGTACTCCCTTAGGGTGTAGGTGCCAGGCAAGTCCTGTAAAATGAAAACCAGTGTGAGCCTGGAAGAGGCTGTGTTGGTACATTTCTGACTTTTCTCTTCTTTGCTGGGGTAGAGCCATCTGCAACGGAGATGCCAGAGAATACAGTAGTTGAAGTCAGGATTGTGAAGGGCTATCAGGCTCCGAGTGATAATATTTACCATTGCTGAAATGTGGAAGGTGCCTAGTAACTAGCAACTCATGATCAGCAAAGTGAAAGCTATTCATATAATGGAGAGTTACTTTGGTTTAAAGAGAAACCCTGTTGTATGCAACATGGAGAAATATGAGGACAAGTGAAAAAGGCTAGTCTCAGGTAGACATGCCTTGCGGAGTTAAAGGGTTCAGGAGTAGAGCTACGAGGGACTGGGGAAGATGTACAATTTCAAATCAAAAGGCCTAACATTTCTGTTAGGCACCATAAGTAAGTCGTAGAGATAGATCTGCAGTAGAATTCAAGGCTCTACTTCCTACAGATTCCATAGCCTCTTTGAACATCACTACCCGGGGTCCAAATGTTCAAATGTGAGCCTGTGGAAGACCTGCTTTTATTCAAATCACAAGTGTCTTTACCCTAGTCAGAATGACTTGAAACGATAGAAAGAAATTGGCTGAATGGATTTGGGATGGTGGAGGAGACTTTCCCAGGAAGAAAGAATAGCCATGAGCCAGACACTAAGGATGGGAGTGTGTGTGGCTTATTTGAAGAGCAGAGAGGAGCACCTGTGGGAACCGGGTTGAGGCAGGAGGAGGTCAGAAGGAGAACTAGAGAACTAACAGGTCTTGTCAGGTGGAGCACTGCGGGGAAGGAAGGGACATGGATTCTGCTGGTGAATATGGGGGAAACTGTTGCAGGATTTCCTGGCAGAAGGGTGACAGATCTGGCTGCTGGTGAGTGGGGTAATTATGATTTTTGTTTGGAGAGTAGAGTGATTTGGGTAGAAACAAAGAGATCTTGTGGTGGCTGGGATAGAGGGCTAGAGGCAGTGGTGGGGTTAGGAAGACTGGTTCCATTTTGGGTCTCTTTTTTTACTTGTGTGTGTGCGTGCACATACATGGCCACGCCACAAGAAGGCTTTCAGGAGTCAGTTCTCTACTTTTGTTGTATGATTGATTCCTCAAGATCAAACTCACGTGGTTAGATGCCTTTACATACTTGACCATCTTGCTGACCCAGATTCTGTGTATGTTTGTAAAAGAGCATTTATGGGGTCCCTTGATAGGCTGAATGGGATGTATTTGAGGGAGCAGGTGAACAGGACAGCTTAGAAGATAAAGGAGAGAGAACCCAGAATGATTGTGTGGTGTGGGCAGGTCTAATGTAAGGGTTGAGTTTTCAGCTAGGGAGGGAAGACTGGCTGGAGCCAGGTGGAAGGATCCAGGGGTCATCTTCTTCAGTAGGTCCTGCCTTTTGCTTTCTAAGTAAACATGTAGACATTTAGACCCAGAGAGTGGGAGTTGAGAGATGGAATTTGGGGGAGGGGTTTAGCATATCAGTGTTTGAAGCCACTGACCCAAATGCTGTGAATAAATGAAATAGAGTTAACTCCTGAATCTGTACCCTGTTGTAGGAGGCAGAGCAGTAGACTAACATTTCCTCCCCATGGAACTTGCATTCTAACGGAAGGGCACTCTGTGATAGGTTACCACCTGTAAGTGGGTGGAAAAGGATGGAGGCCATTCGAGTAGGCTGCCTGAGTATGGGGAAGAGGGAGTGTGGGAAGGTGGGTTTGGGCACAGGATGAGCAGATTAAAAGGTATAGATTTAGAGATGTGAATGGGCCTGTGGGGGAGAAGAAACCATGTAACATCAACCATAGGACCCTGGGTAAGAGTTTATGTTACAGGAGAGGCAGCTGGGAACTGGTGCTGGTGCTGGTCTCTGAGAGCACTGGTTAGGACCATGACAATGCTTGGCAAATGGTGGTGGGTGGGGATAGATGAGTAGGACAAGGCCTCAAACAAAGGCCTATGACCTTTGTGTGTGTGAAGCATGGAGATGAAGCCTCTTGTATGTGAGTAGAACAGCTGGCCTACATTGTAAGTTCCTGACCAGAGAGAGTGAGACCTTGCCTCAAAACCAGAACAAAACAGGCCCCAGAAACCAATCCAGTCTTGCCCTGTTATTAGAAAGTACAGTGGCTTTGACCTTTAATTTTTACATCAAAAATGTTTAATGCGGTGTTTCCTGTGCATGTTCCTAAGGATCACGTGGACAGGTCTACTAGGCAGTCATAAAGCATAAACGCTAAGTTTATTAAGGCACTGTCAAGTCCTGCAGGAAAAAGAAATCTACTTAAGCTAGCATTTGGGAAACAAGTTTGAACATGGCCTTTGTGTCCTGTGTTTGTGTCACACTATGCAGAATTCATAAAACTGAGATTATTGCTAAACTAGTTCATCCTTATTTCCAAACTATCTTTTCAGCTAGCTAATTCTCTGACATGAGTTACATGTCTCTCTGACATGGTTAGAGTCTGTCTCTGAATCCCCATAGTGACAAATGTGAAGTCAGTGCACATGGGGACAACAGGCAGGCTAGATGATGTAAGGAAGTGTGTTGCAACAGCCTGCCCCAGTCCCTGTCAGGGGAGCTTGCAGGAAGGGATAAGAGTTAACAGTATGGGAACATGAACTGTCGAAGGGAAGCTCACGCATTTCAGTTTCAGGTAAAGGCAGATTATGAACGGCTGGGTCATCCTCAGTATCGGGCTAGATGGGAAACCAGAGGCATCATTTTTAAGCTCAGTGGAAAAGAGTTATTGTTACTGCCTTTGTTAATACTGATGTTATGTTTGGCATTTCACAAAGGTAATGTTATTTCTTGAACGAAAACTGTGTGCTACAGTGGGGTAGCTTTTATTTGCAGGCAAAGGTTCCTACTCATACCCACGTTGCAACAGGGCTAAGATTCCAGATGAGAGTAACATGAATTCTCAAAGCAGATTTCTTGCACATTGATAGCGAACGTGCCTGAGCTGGAGCATCCTGTTAGCACAGACACTGTTCAGAAGCTCTTCCAGTTCATTGGGTCAAAAATCCGCTATTTACGAGAAGCTAAATACGGATTTGCACGATTGACCATAATGGCTTCAATTTTGAAAGATAGTAGTATCAGAGAGTACTTCCAGTTGGTGGGATAATTTGAGAACCGTCCATGCTCAAATGGCTAAAATATTGTACTTTTTGCTACTTCATCACTCCATTTTAAAAATAGGGACTTTTTTTTTTTTTTTTAAGGGCAGGCTTGTTGAGAAGATGGAAGATTGTCAATTGAAGAGTAAATCATACCAGCCATGTGAAGTCAGTCTTAGTTAACCACAGGCCTGGAGGTTAAACATTCTCCACAAGGCTATGGAGAGATTAGATTGGGGCCCCCTACCGTCTGTCCTTTCATTGTCCACCCGTCCATCCATCCACCGGTGTGCACATGCCTGTGTGCATGCGTGTGTGCCTGTGTGTGCAAGATGGAAGCTGAAGAGAGTTTGTTCATAAGAAGGAAGGTGTAGAGAACAGAAGCCTGAGCTGCTACCACTAAATCCTAACGCTTGGAGCTGTGGGGAAATTTGACTATTTTAAACTGTACAGCTCATTTAAAAATAGTAAAATTATACCATTATTCTTTCAGTATGAGAGAGAGATAAAAATACAGTTTTTCTAAATTGGAAAATTCGCTGTAATCTTGCTGCTAATGACTGATTTCTTCCAACAGTTGCAAGGCAGATTTGCTCTGATAGGTTGATAAAGGAAACAAAATCAAGAGCATATTGGAAGTTCTTAGAGAAAATTACAGTTTAGGTATATGTTGGGGGTGGATAGTTAGACATTTTAATTGAAATAAAACAGTTTCATACTAATATGGGCTCACTGTGGGTGTGCTTTTGTAGCACATCTGCTCTAGAAGCCATTAAGTAGGGTTAAATGTATGGTAATGCTTTGTGAGAAAATTATTTTCGATAACATCCGTCTAAGGAAACTAGCTTAGGATTTTTTTTAAACAATATAGTTATTATGCTTGCATTTACAGAATGAATTAGGATTCTTACACTGTTTAAAAATTTGGGAGCTTTAGAGTTGCTTGATTGTGCTCCTTATTGGCTATGAAAGACAATGATAATTGACCCCAGGAGATGTTTAAAGCAGACACATCTGGAGATTGACCACAGTCTGCTGTTTGCCTCTAAACACCATTTTAAGTGACTCACCCTACATGTGTAGGCTGCTGACCTTATTATTCTACTATAAGAAAAACAACTTTTTCTATCAGACACATGGAAAGCCTCTCATTTGGCCTCTTCGCTGTTGATGGAGGTTGAGCTTGTGAGAGGCCGATTAGATCTTGTGCTAGATCTCTGCTGGCCCTTTGCCTTTAGGCCACATTGTTCACCAGAATTTATGGTGTGTTATGCTCGAGCATTTGTAAATACCTCCGATCTTACAATAGGGCTCTTACCTGTGAGTCTTACTGTGATTGTACGTGGTACTTGTGGACACTCTGGCTCCAGCTTCCATCAGCTCATTCAGAATGTTTGGGCTCAAGACTTGGGGATGTGTTTTAAATATGCTCTCCTAGAGAACATAGTTCATACTTCAGGTAAACAATAGCTGGTGTCATTTATTCTTGCACACATGTGAGGGTGCAGTGGGGGAAAGGTGACTGGCTTCATAGCAACCGCAGCTTGTCTTCTGGCACTACATTCATTCCAGAATGTCCCATGGTCTTCAGTTTAGGGCAGCTTTGTTCCTCTCAAGGTGTAAAACTGGAAGAGTTTTAAAATTACACTTGACTGTTAATCTGCTGGCATCATATGCAGCTTCAGTAGAACTCATCCTGACTGCTTGTGTGCTTTTTTTTTTTTTTTTCCCCCCAAAAGATCCGCATCACCACTGGATGTGTGTGTTCAAAATAACAATAGAAAACTTCCTAACGTCTTATTTAAAAGGAAAAAAAAAAAAAAAAAAAAACCCCAAAACCTCATTTTTAATGTGAGGTACTCCATGCTTACTGTTTTAATGACATTTGTCCATTTGTCTCTGGACTTTTCCTTGAGTGAGCCCCAATTGTATGTAGCCATTAATATAAAAAGGCACTTGGTAGAAGGGTTTGCACTGGGGCACATGACAAAGATAGTCTGCTTCCACTCAGTCCATTGTGTTATTTAACTTGCCAGTTCAAGTTCATCTTTTATGCAGTGCTTGGAGCTATGTCCATATGAGCAGTTGTTAGCCTTATCAGCAGATGAAATATTACTTCCCATAGCAACACCATAAAATTTCTTTGTGGATTAAGATTCACAGAAAGTGGGGACCCTTCAGAGAGAAGGTGATGAAGACTTTCTATAGTTCTCTGTCTCTTAAAAGGGCTCACTTTGGTATTTAATCGAAATCCTTTTTTGTATTTATTGTAATAATGGACTTTTTAGGATCAATAGATATTATGGTTTAGAGTTTGGAATAACATGGCTTGATGAATCCTTTTTTATCTTAATGGGAAACTCGTTTTCACTGATTTGAAGCTTCGAAAAGTGAGTCTTCTAGAAATCAAAGAGCATTAATTTAGTTATTCTGTATGGAAACAAAGATGTGGAAAGTTAAAATTTGCATAAGTGAAGACCTTGATGATTTCAGATTACAGTGTGGTGGAAGTTAAGGAAGAAGAGCCCATAGAATTTGTAAAAAACAAATTCAGTCTAACCACTTAATGGCATGTGCAAGTAATTTGCTAATTAAACATTTCTAGTATTTGAAAGATCTTCAAAGTAAAGAGTGGAGGTTCTTAATCTTTCTTAATTTCATACTTTAAGAAACATAATAGAAGATTACGTAGATTTTGATCACTTTTCATTCCAAATTTCAGCGTGTGAGTTCAAGGAAGGATGAATTTTAAGTGTTGCAGGAAAACTGGTGTCTTTTGAGAGATGTATGAGCTCTGATATTTCCAAAGCACACTGTACTTGACCTCAGAAAAAGTGTCTGTAAATATTTGCTTCCCAGATAATAATTTTTAGTATAATTAAGACTTCTGGTTCTGGAGTTTACCATCTTAGTGGCCACCTCGCCTATGTGCACAACATTGTAGTAGGCACACTCAACTCAAATAACTCTCCAAGAGAGGTATTTCTCTCCTCTTTAATGGTCACTTATTACTTAAAAAGTGCTTTATTGAGATTTAAAACACCCCCACTTACTCTTCTTAGCTGCATAAATCTTTGGCTTTAAGTACAGTCACAGATTTGCACAGCCTTCAACACTTGGAAATTTAGAATATTTCCTCACCCTAACAAGGGAACCTGTATTTGTTAGCAGTCTTCCATTTCCCCTCAACACTACAGTGGATCTGTGGTTCCCTCTAGTCCAAGGCAACCCTTCATTTACTTTCTGTCTGTTTTTATCTATTTGTCTGTACTTAGCATTGGTTTTAATGTTTATTGTGTATGTGCATGTCACTGTGTGTGTGTGTGTGTGTGTGTGTGTGTGTGTGTGTGTGTGTGTGTGCGTGCGCGCGCTAAAGCACAACTTGCAGGAGTTAGTTCTCTCCTGCTCTTTGGAAACTGGTGGTGTTGAGCTCAGGTCATCTGGCTTGGTGATAGGCACCTTTACCTGCTGAGCCATCTTGCTGGGAAATTATATGTATTAACTCATGAACTATATGATCTGTTAGTGCAGATTTTTTAGCGTAATTTTTATAAGGTTCACCCACACATTAGCAACTTGCCCACATATTAATGTATAATTACTCCTTTTTAAATTGCTGGATAATAGTCCATTATATGGATTTAGCACTTACTGTTTAGCTTATCAGTTACTGAAGTTGTTGATGTTTGTGGGCAATGAATAATATTGTTATGAACACTCATGTACATACTGTGTGTGGTCATGTGCTTCCATCTCTTGTGACTGTACACTTGGACATAAATAGCACTGTTAGGTCATACAATGACTCTGGATGCAACCTGTTTTCCACAGAGGCATTTTATATCTCCAGCAGTGTTTGAGGGCTCCAGTTTCTTCACAATCTCTGCAACACTTGTTATATTCCTCTTGGTTATGGCTACTGTTGTTAAGTGTTTGCCATTGGTCTTCTTCCTCCAGATGCTAATGATGTTGAACACTTGTTTCTATGTCACTTTGAAATAAAATGTCTCCTGAGTTGTTCTTCCCATTTTAAAACTGTCATTTTACCCTTTGTTCATTTTAAGTTGAACTGTTAGGGCAAGAGATGCCTCTAAGTGGTTAAGAGAACATATTGTTCTTGAACACGACCCAAGTTCAAGTCCCAGCACCAACAGGCAAGTCACAGTTGCCTGTAGCTTCAACTCCAGGGGATGTGACGTCCCTCTGACCTCCTCATACAAACACACATACACACTTATAATCATCATCATCAAAAAAAAAAAAGTGAATTGTCTTTATGACTTGTGAGAGAGTCTTTTGTATATTTAAAGTTCCTTATCAGGCATAATTTCTAAACCACCACCCTCAGTCTGGAAGTTCTCTTTTGCATATTTGGTGGTGTGCTTTAGACTACAAAATATGATGATGTTCAATTTGCCCAGTCTCTTGTCCTTTTTTTCATATTTAGTCGACTATTTTCTAATCCACAGAATCATACCTCTGTTATTTACATTCATATCTGTACATCTTAACGCCGTCATAGCTTTAGCACTTACATGTAGGTTTTTGGTCTATCTTGAGTTGCAGGAGGTCAGGGTTGGACTTGATCCTTTTGCAGGTAGAGATCACTTGCGCCTGACCCTTGTTAAGGACTCAGTTTTCTTGGCAGATTGTCAGTCATCTTTCTTGGAATCTTGGCAGGCACACCTGCTTGACTCTAGGTCTTGGTTCTTGCCTCGTTTTGTTTATCTGTTATCCTAGCCTATGTTGTAAGCACAGTCTTGGTTTTCAGTAACTTTGTACTGACCGGAACCCAATGCTGATCTTGTATAATAAAGTTTCCTGGACCCTTCTAGATTCCTTGAGTTTTTATTTGCATCTGAGAATCAACTCGTCGGGTTTCTCAAGAAGCCAGCTAGGATTTTGTGCGGGAATCTGTGATTGACTTTGCAGAGTATGAAATTTAACACCGACTTTGGGAATGTACTTCCACTCTCCCACCCAAAAATTAATTAATTAATTTAGAGGCAGGCCCTTCCACTGTAGCTCAGGCCAGCCTAGAATTCACTGTGTAGCTCAGGCTGGCCTCACATTTGTTTCAAGCTCCTGAATGCTGGAGTTTAGGTATATGACAGAGCCTTTGGTTATTGTAAATTTTTAATAATGTTAGTTCTTCTAATCAGTAGCATTTTGTAGTGTTCAGAGAATAGAGGGTTTTTTTTTTCATATCTTTTATTAAATCTGTTAAGTCTTTTTGAGCACATTGCATATGGAATTTTCCTTAATTTGCTTTTAGCTTGTTATTTCATATATGTAAAAATACAATTGACTTTTGTAAGCTCATCTCTGATCTGGCCAGACTGGCTTACTAGTATGGTAGCTTTTTAGTAGAATCCTTGGGACTTTGTGTGTGTGTGTGACACACACCTGTTGTAATTATGGTTTTACAATATAAAAAGTGTAGCTGACTTTAACCTGAAAAAAAAAGAGTAGAAATAATAAGCCCCATACATAAACTTAGGAACCGTAAGCTTGTTTGCTAACATCTTGACTTAAGTAACATCTGATGGGAGTAATAGGCCATTTTATTTCCTTTCACCTTTAGGAAGAGTAGCTGAGCTTAGGAGAGCATGCCTCTGTCTAATCGAAATCAGTGGTTCTTAACCTGTGGGTTGCCACCCTTCTGGGGGCAGGAGATCGAACGACCCTTTCACAGGGGACCCCTAAAACCATCTGAAAACACGGGTATTTATATTATGATTCATAATAGTAGCAAAATTACTGTTATGAAGTAGCTACAGTTCCTCACCTTGGGGATCACCACACGAGGAACTGTATTAAAGGGTCACAGCGTTAGAACCCTGCGCCCTGTGCTGCCCTCCCATTCTGCATCCAGTCCAGCTTGCCTTCTTTGCCTGACTGGCTGTACTCCATAGGTACAATTTTAGGGTCATGTTTTATGCCAGGAGGAGCCTCCTTCTCACTCCTATTGAGTAAGTGATGGGGTAATAACATGCTAAAAGGCTCTTGCCTGTTTAGTTTTAAACCAAGTAAGCAACAGAATAGCAGAAATATTTTGGGCTTTCTCTTCTTCCCTGATACTTAAAGTTAGTGGCTGGAAAGATGGCTCAACCATTAAGGGCACTGGCCACTGCTCTTCCAAAGGTCCTGGGTTCAAGTCCCAGAACTCACATGGTGGCTCACAGCTGTCTGTACCTCCAGTCCCACAGAATCCAACACCTTCCTCTGACCCCTGTGGGCGCTGCATGGACATGTTATACAGACATGCAGGGAAAAATATACCTACGCACAAGAAAGAAACATAAATCTAAACAAAACAAACAAACAAAACCCACCTTATCTTAGCTCTAGAAAATTCTGGGAAGGTCTGGAAATGGTTAGGACTGAGTCATAGGATATTCCTAAGTTGAATTCCTGGAGTCTTTTATGGTAAATCACACCCGCCTATGGGAGCCAGAGGATGGAGCTTATTCAGGCATACAGGTACACTCTTCTTGCTGCCTCACGAGACTTGGACTCTTCTTAAACAGTTGACGGTTAAATGAGAAAGGTATCTGTGCCCCGAGGAGATACCTGTCCGGGGCAGCATCTCCATGTTTTCTAAAGAGAGGGAGGAATGTCACGAACCTATTGTGACTATTTCACCTACAGACAGTACTTCTGTTTGCAAACCTAAAGGCAAAACTTTAGGAAATCAATGCCCCCAGGCCATTTGTCGGGGCAGAACAAAAAGTTCAGATTTTCAACCCCCCAAAATAATTTTGGAGAATAATGGCAGAAATTAATTTTTGAAGGTGTCACCAGAGTTCATTACATGGGAAGTTGAATAGGAAGGACCCTCTGTGCTTCGTGCATCACTGGCTATGGCCCATCTACTGACGGGGCAAGTTCACAGTGTGTGTGCCGACCCTGGCAGGTAGGTCAGGAGAGCGGCAAATGAGGGTTCTAGCTCTTGCTTCCCCCACCCTCCATACACTGAGGAGGGCTATGTTCTTCCCTGAACACTCTTTCTCCCTGCAAATGCAGCATCAAGTCTTAGGAATTTAAAACTAATGGTATCGCTGCAAGCAGCTGCCTTAACTATCTGGGGCAGGATCTGTCATGTCTCAGGGTGGCTTTGGGCTCTAATACTACGTCCGAATCTTTGATTTGCCTCAAAAGAAATGAACTTTGCTTTGTGCTTCAGAACTTTTGAGAAACACCCCTGAATAAACTTATAGTGGTTTTCAGGGCCCATGTCAGATTTTAATTTTTGTTGTTGTTGTTTGGTTGGTTGGTTGGTTGGTTTGGTCTTTTGAGATAGGGGTTCTCTGTGAAAAATGAAAAACAGTTCTGGCTGTCCTGGAACTCACCAAGATTCCCCTCTGCCTCTGTATCCTGGGATCAAAGCCACTGCTCTGCCCAATATTAAAATTAAAAAGCCTTTCTCTCTCATTTCTGTGCCTGTCTTCTTCAAATTCTACTGCCTTGCTTTGGAGACACCCCCTTACCCCCTGCAGTGCTAATGCCCTTGGACCAGATTCCGATGAAGTTCATGGGGGTTAGACTTGGGTTTAGCCCTTACCTCCCATGGTACTTGTTTCTCCCACAGGAGTGAGTACAGCGCTCATCCACTTTGCTCTTTCTGAGTTGCAGTTAGTTCTCCCTAGCATCTATTTTACAGTAGCTGGTGTGGGACACTGGCCAAGAAACAGGTTGACTGGGCCACATTCTGAAGGTTGCTAGTGTTTATGCTGTCCACTTCCAAGGAGTTAACAATCACATGGACCATGGAAGGAATGTTTGCCAGCACAGTGAGTGGCCCTCTGTCCTCCAAGGTCTACGCATGACTGACGTTGCACATGACTGTTGCACTGAGCTTTCTGGAAACTAGCCTAGCCCTTTCTTTCAGATCTGTTTGCTGTTCCACTGGAGAGTTAACAATTAATGATGAGTGAGTCTCTTCCATAGTTTACTAAGCTCATTTTGCAAAAAGGTCCTTTACCCTCATGTCAGAAAAACCTTGTGGGTGCTGGTGAACATAGAGATTATTTCTCCTCCCTAGATCTGAAGGTCACTGGGAAGAGGGACTCAGAGTGAGCGTGACCATCAGTGAACTGTTTCGAACTGTTTATGGCAGTTAACGTTTCCATAAGGGAAACTATAATGCTTCAAGAAGCTACTGTCTTTGACCTGTCAACTACTGTGAACTTTTGTCGACTGATTTCAATTAAACAACTATTTAGGGAGAAGCTGATCTCAGCCACCACTGTGCCAGCCAGGAAGGAAAATCAGATGTGGACAGTGGGGCCTGTGCCATCAAGGGGTTAATCCATTTGGAACTAAAAGGTGTACAGTAAGTGTGGACTAATGTACAAATACGGAACACATAAATACCCTTTTTAGTAACTAGGATTGACAGATTTTAGGGCTGAGCAATATCTTAGTGATATCATAGTTTCTAAAATGCAGCACTTGGCTTTAGTACTTAGAAGGTCAGGCCATCTAGAATTGTGGGGAAAAGGACTCTACTTCTGGAGTTAAAGCTTCACACTTGTGTTCCTGTCTGTCCTCAAGGATGATAGTTAATTATGGGGAAAAAATAAAGTTATTGGTTATAATGAAGCCTATTTTAAACTTATTAATTTAAGCTCAAATATATGCGCAGATATGTGTGAATAGATATAAGTATACAGAATGGGGGCTAAGACCTTCATAAGGCACCAACACCTTTAGCACGTGTTTCTACTCTTTCTGCACATTCCTTCCTCCAAGGTCACGTGGACAGTAAAATGCCTGGGTGCCTTGCTATGTAGATTTCTTTTATTCAGTACCTTCTTTCCCTTTCCATGAGGCATGAAGGAAGGTCCAAGAATGGATGCTATTGACAGCTGTCCTGTAACCACTGAATTAAAACGATTTCCACGTTTACGTGGCAGAAAGAAATCCTCAGCTTATCTGAGTGCCATTGTGGTGTGACATTGTGTTGAAGGTGTGAAAACAAATTCTTTATGTGTGTGGTTTTGGTGGTGTCCTGCTCATTTGCTGATGTACCAATCAGCAGTCTGGTGCCTGTGTTGACTGTGTCTGGGGCTATGCTGAGCTCTGAACACAGAACTGAGCAGGAGCTCCAGGCTGTCTTAGGATGCTGGGCTGTTGCAGAAAGTCTGGCATCAGGCTAAGGGACTTGGAACCATTACAGTAGTCCTGTCACTTGGGAGCACCTGGGGAATGGTGGCTGTGGTTGCTAGTAGCATTTGTCATTTAAATTTCAACTCAGGAACTTGTCAGTGCAGAGGGAGCTTCTCAGCTAACTTATTTTATTGATTGGGGCTGCGTGTCCTGGGTACCTCCCTTCTTTCCCCTCTACCAATTTTTTGTTTTAAATCCTAATTCTTGGTTTATGTTATTTTCCTTATTCTCTTTCTCTCTCTCTCTCTCTAACTTTAAAGTTGTACTTGGAAATTTTTATTTTATTGTCCTCACCATGGTCAGCCTGAGTTTTTTTTTTTTTTTTTTTTTTTTTTTTTTTTTTTTGCCACCATTTATAAAATTTATTCCCATCATAATTTTGATTTTTATTACTCTCTCTATGCAAACACAGACAACCCTATGCTGATGGTGGCCTTGCTAATTTCATAACAAGTTAAAAATTTCTGGAACCATTAAAAACTTTGTGGAATGAAGGTTTTGTGGGATGAAGTGGAAATAGGAAATTTGGGGGAAGCAGCAGAAACAAGTACCAGGGGTTTTGGCACCCTAAGAGGACTCAAGAACTTTGTTCTTTTATTTGCTTCCTTTGAAGAAAAGAGGGGGGAAGAGAGGGAACCAGGCTTAGTTTTCTTGTAAAAATGAACCTCTTTGGCAGATATATTTGACAAGTGTAAACAAGGATAAAATTCTCCAATATACTCATTTGTTTTCTCATTACTCTCTAAAGGCACACTTTCATTACGGTGGAAACTAGTATTTAAAATAATGTTTAGAAAATACTTTACATATTATTTTGTGTCCTATACCTCTCTCTGTGCGTGGACATATGCGCCATTTTTCTCCTCTCCCCCAGTGCTCTGCCGGCCTTACAAGTGAGCAACACTCCAGCCCCCTCTTAAGGCCTCTGAGTTTAAGACCTCTGAGTGTACAGAGTGAGTTCTGGGATAGCCAGGGCTATGCAGAGAAACCCTGCCTTGTAGGGGCAGGGGCAGGGATTAAAATGAAGCCAGACTGCTTGCTGGCTTTTCTTCTAGTCTTTTACTACAGTGTGAGCTTGAGAAATCTATAACTGACCCCAGCTCAAATGGAGTCTCAGGTGTTGAACATGTGCTTCAGTTCTTTTCTTAGGGTCCAAGTCTTTCAAAAATTTGGTAACATCTTGTATTTGTCTTGCTTACGGTAAGTGATTATCATGTCTGGGTTTTGTCTGTGATAAAACACCAGGACTAAAAGCAACTTCCAGAGAAAAGCTTGTTTTGGCTTAGGTTTCCAGAAGGAAGCTGGCTGACCATGTTTATATCCACACACAGACAGTAGAGACAGGGAGACGATAGAAAGATAGAAACCCTCACAGCCTGCCCGAGAGACACACTTCTAAAAGTTCCCCACAGCTCATCCCAGTGGCGGACTAGGTGTTTAACTGTGTGGGCCTATGAGAGATATGTCCCATTTAGACCACCACAGCCACTAAATTCCATATACTGTGTAGAAACAGTTACTGTATTTGGAAACAAATGAGTTAAAAATTTAGCTTTTTACATGACTTTTGTTTTCTGTTATTCTTTCTTTTTGTTCTGTTTGGTGAGATTATTAGTTTTAATATTTCAGCGGTTCCCATGGATATTCTGACTTCTGTTTTTGCCAAGTTTTTATGGTTTATGCTCACATTTGAGTTCTTTTTTAATAAAGAGTAGGAATGCCCATTTGAATTAATCTAAGACAGAACCCAACTTCCTTTATTTTAATCACTATTTACTCTTTTTCAGAGGATGTTAAACAAGTTTTTGGACAGACTACAATTCATCAACATATTCCATTTAACTGGGATTCAGAATTTGTGCAGCTACATTTTGGAAAAGAAAGGAAAAGACACCTTACATATGCGGAGTTCACTCAGTTTTTGCTGGTGGGTCTGGTTCTCTCTTTTTTTATCCTTTTAAGTTACCTGTTGTTTTTACCCTGAATTTTTTTTTTTTTACAGTTTCTGATATATTTTTATATCAAAGGTCATATTTGTGTTTTTGTTGTGCCAATATTTCTTTTTTTCATTGATTTTAGTTTATGTGTATTATGTTTTGCCTACATGTCTGCAACCACATGGGTGTTTGAGGAAACCAGAAAAGTACATTGGATTTTCTGGGATGGCTTATAGATGATTGTAACTTAGTTGCCATGTTGGTTCGGGGAATCAAACCTAAGTCCAATGGAAGAGCAGCCAGTGCTCTTAACCATTGAGCCATCTCTCCTGCTTTTGTAGTCTTATTCTTAAAATGTGGAAAAAAACAAAAACAACAATTAATACAAGTTCTTGCTTTTGCCCCAAAGCCTGATTCATCACAGGTTTGTAAGGCTGGAAGTCTAGAAATATTTCTTTTTTCGGCATGTTGAAATTGTAGAATCCCATAGACATCTCCCTGTTTGAGAGTTTGGAAATGATTCCAGCAAGGTCGCTGTGTCAAAAAGAAGGCAAAATCATAGGGCTGGAGAGGTGGATTCATGGTTAAGAGCATTCGATGTTCTTGCAAGTTCTAAGAAAGCAAAATCAGAATTGCAATTGGGATTTGTGCCTGGTTGCCCCAATACGCACCAGTATTGGTTTTTTTTTCCTGAGAAAACTAACATGTGTAGCCATCTACCTCTGTCAAATTGTTCCCTCTGAGGTCTTTTATAGATTAAGCCTCTGAGTCTCAAATTGCTGCAAGTTGAAATCATCCAGGCAGCTTTGGAAACTGTTTTCCCCTTCTGCCTTTAGACATTACCACCTGTGTGGCCATGTCACGCTACCCCTGCTGTGAGGGCACTGGCTTCCCGGGTCCTCTCCTAGGCTAGCCCATTCCTTCCATGTTTCTCTTCCCTTCTATGATGATCAGATCATTGGACCATTGATGAGATCAGCCCAACAGTACTTTAAAATGATTATACTGTTCGTATCTTATTCTATGTTAATGCTATAATGAATCCCATCTCTTCCAGACTAAGAATTAATTTTAAAAAATGAGATTATGATTATGGCTTGGTTTTCCTATTCAAGTGTCATTTAAATTTTTTTTTTTTTTAATTTTTACGTTAAAGTTTAGTCACTGGGGGCCAATATCTATTGGTATACAAATCTATATAAGGAATTCATTTCTTTTGGATTTTCATTAACTCATTTTGTTTTTTCAGCAATCACATTTCTTTTCTGAAATCATTACTTTCAAAAGCCATGTGGAAAGTTAGTTTTTCTGGATCTTCCACTTCTAAGCCTGCAGGAAAGCTGCCTGGGAAATCACCTTCAGTTCTTAGTTCTTCATTTCTTTGTTAAGTGTTGTTAGTAACCCAGCTTATCTGCTTCTCTTTCTTGCTGTAGATCTTTCCAGATGCAGGGGATGAAGACAGAACTGGGCTGGAGTGGTGGGGATGGAAACAGCCAAATCCCCTGTGGTGCTACTCCTTTACAAGCATGTTGTGGCATCCACGCTTAGGCAATGGCTGGTGTGTGTAGCCAGTTAGTGTCCAAAGGTGCTTTGTTTTTGGACTCTTTTCTCTCTCTCTGTGTGTGTGTGTGTGTGTGTGTGTGCGCGTGTGCGTGTGCGCGTGTGCGTGTGCGCGCACACGCACCCACGCACACACACATTCAGGAATACTTGTGTGTGCACATGTGTGTAGAGGCCAGGAAACACCCTGGGCTATTGTTTCCCATGCAACATCCACGGCCTTCCTTGACTGGAACTTAAAGTCGCTAGGATGGGCAGCCAGCAAGCCCAGGGATCCACCTCACGCCATCTCCCCAGCACTGAGGTTATACATGCTGCCTACCAAGACAATATACTGGGGGGGGGGGGCACCTGAAAGCCAAATAAGAAGCCTATATTGCCAACCAATGGCTGCACAGGAAACTTAACCTAATCACATAGCTCAGATCCTCATAGTTCTTTGTCTTTATGCACAAAAACCATATCCTGGGTGACACCCTTCAGTTCGCAAGAAGCAGAACTACAGATGGCAAAAAACAAGATTAGTGCATTTAGGGACTTTTCCTGGATCCTGCAGCTATCTGCCAGGTCGTTGATGGATGACGTCTTTGTTCCTGTTTAGGCAGGTGTTGGCACCCACATGCTGGGTTTTAAGATTAAAATGGTGCCTCTAACATGGCATCAGTTGTGTTAAGGTCTTGAGGCCTGTTACACAAGTATACCCCTGCTCTATTTCTTTTTTTTTACATCGTTTTTTATACATCGTTTCTAGAGAGTGAACTCAGGTGCACCATATCGACTCGGTCATCTCCCTGTTCCTTTTTTAGTCTTCTAATAATACTGTTACAGTGCACATAATTTGTCAGGCACTCACATTTGCTATTATTTTCCTTACAAAGCTTCAAAGATATCTTGAACCAGGTCTGATGGGTCATACCTGTAATCTCAGCACTCAGGAGGCTGAGACAGAAAGATTGTTTGCTGAAGGTTCAAGGCCAGACTGGGATACAGAGTAAGACCCTTTCTTACACACCCCCCCCCCCCCAACAAAAGCAAAAACCAAGGATAGGATAGTTTATCCCTGGCTTTGTATTTTCTTTGCTAAACATGCTAGTGTCTGTGAATCTCTATTTCCAGTTCTATAGGAACATAAACCTATGTCAGTAACTCAGGTGGAGAATGGAATATGAGGTGATTTTTGCTGCTATTTTCATAGGACATTGGCACAGAGTAGGTATTCCTTTAATGAGGAATAATTTCAATAATGCTATTGAGACAGATGCCTGAAATTGACTTTGTGGGACATTAGCAATAGTAAGGATGATTGCATTGCCCCTTTGAGCAAGTGTCAATTATGCTGCAGACTGTCATCGGTAAACTACTCATGGCCGCTTCTTGCCCTTCCTCAAGAGGTGTGGAGCCTGAGTCTAGGATTAAATTCAGGGATTACATGTTCTGTTTTCAGCTGCAGCTTGTAACTAATCTTGACTCTGAACCCTGATAGATAATGGGAGCATCCCACAGTGCCATGCTTCGGATGATTTGGCCTTTGGAGCCAGAATGGATGCCCTAAGTTTTTGCTGATTTAAAGTGGCTGTTAGCACCTACCCACATGGGCAAGGACTTTGCTTTAAACCCAGCTCCAGACTCAGAAGAAAGAATGGGTAGATGAATTGAGATAGGCCTTGTATCCGTGCTGGGTTTGAAGTCTACTTTGGTCACTTCTCCCTATTTCAGATGATTTGATTCCTTCCTTAGAACTCTTGTCTCCTGGCAGGTTGAGCTTCAAGGCTCTACTTCAGGCTGCTTGTTTTCTTCCATAGGATCATTAACCAGCACAGATAGCTTCTGAACTACATAAGTGATTTTGTTCACTAGTTTAATGCCAGCTTATTACAAGCCATGTGAGAGGAAGAAACCTCTACTGAGAACATGCTTCCAGAAGATCAGGCCAGTAAGGCATTTTCTTAATTAGTGATGGATATGGGAGAACCCAGCCCATTATGGGTAGTGCCATCTCAGGACTGGTGGTCCTGGCTTCTATAAGAAAGGAGGCTGAGCAAGCCAGAGGGAGCAAGCTAGTAAGCAGCATCCTCCATGGCCTCTGCACCAGCTCCTGCCTCTAGGTTCCTGCCCTGTTGGAGTTCCTGTTCCGACTTCCTTCCATGATGAACAGTGATGTATGTGGATGTGTAAGCCAAATAAACCCTTCCCTCCCCCACTTGCTTTTAGTCATGGTGTTTCGTTATAGCATTCTGAGCCTAAGAGTGCTTAAAAATCTGCTGCTTCCAGATCTGTGGTTGCCACATATCCCCGCAGAAGCCAGGGGTTCTCTTCTGCTAGGCATCTGTGGCCTTGGCTTTCTAGAGATCATTACTTAGGGCTGGCTGCAATGTCTGTTGTGGGATCCTGTTATAACACAAAAATGTCAACATAAAAGTCTACTTATGTTAAAAAAAGACATGGTTCTCTGGTGCTGTCACCAAACCAAACACGGTTTCATCCATGATAGCATCAGATTCTCAAACTTTGGTATTAGTAAGGGGTTGCAGATGCTAATAGAAAAGGACTACTTGCAGAGTTCCATGAAGTCACAATGGCTCAAACAAGTTAGTGGCCACCTGTACAAATGATTCTGTGGGTTTGAGTAGTCCAAGCCATTTCTGTTTCCCCTTTGTTCCCCAATTTGCCATTACGGTTAATGGAAGTATCAACCACAAGTCCTTAATAGCCAGAGAGTGTATCTGTATTTGCATCTGCAGCATGTGAATCTATTCATATTGATTGCAAGTTGGTCCTGAAAGAATATGTAATACATGTTGGTTTATAAATGAAATAACCCTAGTGTTTCAGAGACAAATATGGATTGCAGTAAGCTGACATTGTTTATCCCAGCTCTCCAAAAGATAGATTGTTTGGCATCCATGTCAATCGGATGGTTAGATTCCATTTTCCATACACTTTCTACAGTGGGGACAAAGGAAATCAAGGTTCGCTGTGCCGTTGTGTCCAGGGTTGGTCCACCTGACTTCCTGTTGAACAGTTTGAGCTGGCTTTTACAGTAACACCCTGCTGAGAGCAAACACTGACTAGCATCTCCCCAGCTGTTAGCCACTGAGAAGTGTAGCAGGAAATCAGAAGAGCAAGGAGACACAGACTTGTTTTCCATCCTGGTGTTGCTATATGAGCAGAGGATCAGGTGACACTGTTCTGAGGGCTCTTATTGAAAGTAAAACTCAAGGAACTAGGTACAGAATTTCACCACAAATTCTTGAAATCTGACTGCATGGCAGAGTGTGTGGATTATGGGAAAGCGTATAGGATGGAAATGCCTTCACTCTACATGTTCATTGCTCAGTTCTGTTTTTACTGCGTTTTAAAATGTGTAGATCTTGGAGATGGAGATATGGTTCAGTAGATAAAATTGTGTGTGCAAGGATGACAATCTGAATTCACATCCCAGCACACATGTAAAAAGCCATGCATAGCTGTGCATGTGCTGTAACCCCAGAGTGTGGTAGGAGGCAGATGCAGGAGGATCAACAGAGCTCACTGGCTGCCAGTGTGGATATAGGTTCAATGAGAGACTGTGGCTCAGGGGAGTAAGTAGGAATGGTAGAGCTGAATACCGACATCCTCCTCTGGCCTCCACACAAGTATTTCCACAGGCATGTGCACACACACACACTGTAATACACACATGCACATACATGTGTATACCCTTACTTTAATTTAGATTATTTTCAGATTAGCTTAGATTTAAGGAAATTTAGGGGGTACTTATATTCATTATACATTTTATTCTTTGTTTTCATCAATTTCATTTCTAGAATTTTCTATTATCACAGTTTTTAGTTTTCTTGACCCTGTTTTATTAAAATTCTCTCTATATATATCTATATACATACACATATATATGTATTTGTGTGTATGTACGTATGTATGTATGTATGTGTGTATGTATCAATGAACCAGGTTTTGGGTTGTTTTGTGTTATCTTTCAGTGGTCTTTGCTCTGTAGGTCAAGTGAATCTGCTGTTTGATTTGGAGACCTTTTTGTTGCTGTCTTACATGATAAATTGTCCTCAGATTGAAACACAAACTTGCATGTCTGAATAGAGGTGAAAAGAACTAAAAAAATTTTTTTCTATTAATTTTTTACATTCCAATCCGAGTTCCTCCTCCCTCCTTTCCTCCTGCCTCCCCTTCCCACATCTGCTCCTTGGAGAGGGTAAGGCCTCTCCTAGGAAGTCTACTAAGTCTGTCCCCATCATCTCATTGAGCAGGACCAAGGCACCTCTCCACCTCCCCCCCACACAGCCCTGTGTCTAGGCTGGGCAAGGTATCTCTCCATATAGAATGGGCTCCACTAAGTCAGTTTGTACATTAGAGCTAGATCTTGCCAGAGAAAAGAATTTTTTACATTCAGAATATGCCCACTGGAAAATTGGAGATTATTAAGGAAATGATAGACCTGGCACTATTAGAAGCTTGAATTTAGACCCAAAGCAGTGTAACCCCCATATATGTTTTTCTTCTGTACAGGTAGCAATTTTGAAGAGTTTGACTTTTTTTTCTTGCATCAATCTGAATGGGTGTGTTGAATTATTTGGAATCTGCCACAATAAAAGCCTGTTGCAGTAATCATCACCTGGCAGAGTGGAGGGAACAGAAAACATTCTCTGGTACTGCAGTAGAAGGGACAGAGGCCCTGTCCCCTCTATTCTCCACTCACCCACCCCGCTCTCACATTTAGCAAATGTTCCTTGCCTATACCATTAGAAGCATTGCTCACAGGCATGCTTTCTTCCCAGGTCCTTGGATTTTTTTGGGGTGGGGTGGGGTGGGGTGGGGGGGTGCATTGAGACAGGGTTTGTGTAGTCCTGGCTGTCCTGGAACTTGTTCTGTAGACCAGGGTGGCCTCAAACTCAGAGATCCACCTGCCTCTGTCTCCCATGTGCTGGATAGGATTAAAGGTGTGCACCACCACTGCCTGACTCTTTGGAGTTTGTTTGCTTGTGTTTTTGTTTTGTTTTGTTTTACCTCCTCTAAGGCCTTTATTTTTATTTTCTGTACTTAGTTTAAGTGTCTATTTGATCTTTGTTGCCTTGTGTATTGAGAGATAATCACATCTCTTTCTAAAATTATTTATTTTCTTCAATTTTTTTGTTAATTTTTTTTTTTTTACACTAGACTTTCTTTCAAAACAACTTGTTAAGATTGTGGCTCCCAGTCAGGTGTGGAAGCACACGTCTTGTACCCCAGCACAAAGGCATAGCTGGGGGGCGGGTATTCTAAGTTTGAGAATAGCTTAGGCTATGTAGAAAAGCCTTGTTTGAAGACCGACAGAAACACACACACAGAGCATGCACTCAGCACAAAGTTTACCTTCTGTTTCTCCTCACTTTCAGACATGTAACTTTCCCAGATTTACACTTCTACTATACTAGTACTTTCTTTTGTAGGGATCTTAACGTTTATTTTTAACCTAAACCCTTCACTCTGTTTCTCATTCTGGTCAACTGCTGCATATATTCCTGCTTGAAGTATTTTTAGTCTGTGGTGGGCTATTCTAGCTCCACCATCGTCCTAGGTGAGTATTCCTTTGAGATAGAGCCTTCTTTATTCTTTTTTGCCATCCAAGTCATCATTGTCGTCGTCATCGTGGTGTGTGTGTGTGTGTGTGTGTGTGTGTCTGTGTTTGTATTTGGGGGGGGGCGTGAGTAAAAGTCTCTTTTTCAACTGAGATGACCCCCAAGCTCCCTGAAAGCTTTTCTTAAATTCTTTTTTCTTATTAGGGTTTAAATCAGTGTCTGGTCCCTCTGTGATTCTCCCCCAAGACAGCCTAACACAGCAGCGAGGAATCTGTTTTGGTGTGACAAGGCCCCTGGTGGAAAATCTCAGCTCAGCTGCTGAGTGACTTTGCACTAGTAACTTAACCATCCCAAGCTCCAAGTGTCTCTCTGGGAAATGAAGATGACGTCTATTTCCAGAGTTATCACACACACAGCTTCAGCAAGGCACTGTGTCAGACTCAGGCCTGCAGTAAATGTTTAGTACTCTGCTGTTCTGTGACTCTCCACCATGTTCGTGTTCATCTTCCTGGGCCTGGTGGGCTGATTCAGATGACTCCTAGGAAGCGCTGTTCTTGATTAGAAAGGACTTTACAGTTGTTTAAGCCCTTCACCTCAACTGAAATCAAAGCTACCACTTACCAAGTGTCTGTCATGCATGGCCTAAGCAGCCGGCCTTGGTGTGTGCATTTTGTGGAGAAAGCCTTAAGGCCTAAACCATCAACTGGCTCACAGGAGCTCTCCCAAGTAGCATGGTGTGTTACATTCTGCTGTCATCGAGCTCCACTCCCCTCCATCAAAGGAAAATGAAATCCGTGACAGGTGTCCCTTTACCCTCAGTTAAATTGTTACTGGTGACACTTGCTGTGTGAGGCATCTCATCTCATTTCTCAGTAGTTTTCTACGTGAAAATCTAGTGTATTTGCTGTAACCTACCCTGGTATCTTCTTTCCATTGATTTTTCTTTTTAAGAGAAATACAGAGAGCCAGTGTGGCCCCTTCTCCGGATTTTTAACTGGCCAGTCATTTAACCTTTAAGTACTTAAATAAACTGTTTGCTTCTCATTTCCCTTCACTTAGGAAATGAGTGTTACTATCTATGTTCTCCATACCCCTTTTGTCCCTTCTGGCACACATAAGGGAATCATCAGTCTCATGGTGGCCCTTATATACATGTATATATAGCTGTAGAGAGAATGTCAAGGGATTTATGTCACTGTGTCTCGGGTAACAAGCCTGGTCATTTATTTCAAAGCTAGCACATTCTTAAATCTGACAATTTTATAATTGCCTGTGTGGTTTGCTCTACAGGCTTCCTCACTGTTTTTTTTTTTTTTTTTTTTTTTTTTTTTTTGTAATCTGTCAGGACTCTTAGAACCGAGAGGGAGAAGACATTTCTCCTTGTTCTTTTGCCTTGCATTCCCTGGGACTGTAGGTGAGGAGAGCCAGGCATTCTCCACACATTGCATTTTGCCTCAGTGGAAACTTGGGAATTTTCCCAGGCAAAGGCAAAAACTAGAGCATGAAGAGTAACTTAAAAGGAGGCCTGGGGGTGTGTGTGGCTCATTTGATAGAGGGCTTGCATAGCAGGCATGAAGCCCGAGGACCAATCTTTTGACATAATGGTGCATGCCCATAATCTCAGGAACCAGCAGGCAGAGGAATTGGAAGGGAAGCTAAAGGTCTTCCTTGGCTATGTAAAAGTTTGAGCCCGGCCTGGGCTTCATGAGACCCTGTCTTAAGTAAGTACATGATAATTAGGGTAACATTTAGATTCGTAAGTATCAATCAAGTGTATTTTTAGTCAAATTCCCCATGGTTCTCCGAGGCTTCCCATGATGCACTTGTTCAGGGTGTGTGTGCTTTGTGGGATGCTACTCAGGTGTGAGTTACAGCTTTGCCCCTCCTGGCAGGAAGATTACAGCTCTTTCCCTGGATGCAGTAAGGCAAGTGCTCATTTCCTATGAACTGAATCTGGTAGTACAAACCGGAGATCCTAGGACTCAGGAAGATAAAGCAAAGCAAGAGGATTGTGAAGATTCTGGACTGTGTCGTTAAGTGTCAGGAAAGCCTAGGTTACACATCAGGACCAGGCCTCAGTTGTGGGGGAGGGAGCAAGCCCTGGCTTTAATAATATAGCTTACATGAAAGCAATAGCCAAAGCTTACCTGTCTTCCTGCTGAGGCAACTTCACTGGTACAAGTTCAAGTTCTCCTTGGAGTATTGATGTCTCCAGCTTGTAGGAGCTGTTAAAACTGAACTCTCAATTTGCTCATCATCAGAGTAAAAGAGCTCTTGGGCCAGGTGGTGGTGGCACACGCTTTTAATCCCAGCATTCGGAGGCAGAGGCAAGTGAATCTCTGTGAGTTCAAGACCAGCCTGGTTTACAAGAGCTAGTTCCAGGACAGACTCCAAAGCCACAGTGAAACCCTGTCTCGAAAAACAAACAAACAAAAAGAGCTGTTGGTTTGGTGGTTTGTTTGTTGCTTGTTTGTAGGGTCCCTGCTGGCAACTCTTCAATTGAAACTATATAGAGAGTGAAGGAGGCAATATTATTCCCATCATTGATATGCTCCCACCACAAACACATCCCCCTCTTTGGTGGTATGGTCAGGGCCCCTCCCCAGCCTTTGGTATGTGTTTTTGTCTTTGCCATTCCAGACAAGCTGGTCTTCGTAGTCTGCTCTGTGAGGAGATAGCTGGCTATGGTGTGTGATACTGATTTTGGAACGACAGACTTTAGGTCCTTAAGAGTGCATTTTTATCTAGGAAAATGGCAAATATCCTAAGATACCCCTGCTGTTGCTAAGAGTAGCCTTGGCTTTTGATAACATTTGCAGTGGGTCTGAGGACTGCTCATTTACTTTTAGTTGAATACCTGCTATGGCCTGCTTTCAGTGGAACACCTGCTGTGCTCACTTTTCACC
Organism: Phodopus roborovskii; assembly: GCF_943737965.1. Classification (NCBI taxonomy): domain Eukaryota; kingdom Metazoa; phylum Chordata; class Mammalia; order Rodentia; family Cricetidae; genus Phodopus; species Phodopus roborovskii. Next base: position 3,250,253 of record NW_026125546.1, read on the forward strand.
ACAAGTGCTGAGCAGTTAATTCCTTCTTGAATTGGATGCTCTTGGGTAGACAGCTCCATTTTTGTTTTACAGATCCTTGTTGTTCATTTAGTCAGCTTTATAGACAAACAGCCTATCACCGATAATGACTATCATATGAGTGCCCAGTGTACCTAGCACCACAGCAGCCAAGGCTAGGGAAAAGCATAAGGAGAACGTGGCACCTCATCCATGACAGGGGTGGGGCAGCCAATGATGCCGACTCTAGTTCTGAAGTAGGGTGAAATATTATCTGACAACATGACATGAATTTTTAACGCAGAGGCACAGTTAAATTTTCCAGTCAAATCGAGGGTCCGCACGGCAGAGATGTGACTCTGGGCAGCTCTCCAAGAGTCCTGAGCACCTTGGGTGGAAGAACCTTGCATTGGAGATGAGTCTGTGTCTGCCGAGGAAAGAAAAGGTTCCATCTGTGACTTGGAAAGGTGACCTGACCTGTGCAAGGAGACTGTAGTTATCAGAGAGTGACAGTAAGGACCGTGGAGACATTTAAGCCAGGTCTGGGGAGTTACTGAATCACTGCTGTTAGGAGAGAAAAGGAAAACATGCATTTGAGTGAACTTTTAAAGGCCCAGGGAACATAATTTGACTACTGGTTCACACTTAGGAGAAAGGGAGCTTAGAGAATTGAAAATGATGGCTTCTCAGGTGACGTTATCAGGAAACCACCATGCCATGAACCTAGAAAAGGGACCATCCTTGACTACTGGGTGGGGGACATTAATAGTGGGGTTAGTGATGTGCAGTTTTATGGCCTTTACCTACAGGGTAAATTCTTACAAATTCTGGTCTGGCAGGTGGGAATGGAGGTAGATAGTAATCCTTAGCTCATAAGAAATTTTTGACGGATTGTGGCAGCTGCTTTTCTGGGAGTGAGCAGTACTTGAGGATGGGGGCTGGATGACACATCTTAAGTAAAGATCAAGTGTGGGGCTCTAAAAGGATTTGAGTCCCGGAAGAGGCTTTCATCAGGGTCATACTTCACCGAAAATGGCAGATGCCATAACTGAGAGGAAGCTTCAAATAAGATAATGGCTATCCCCTACTTATTAATCATTTTTAAAAGTCCGGTGTTTGTGTTGTTTTGAAACTACAGAAAATTAGACAGGAAAGCATAACTCACAAGTGTATTCATTATCCAGATCTGATCATTATTAATATTTTGTCAATTGTGTTTTCTCCTCTCACCCATGTATTGCAAGAAAAGGACATGGACTCCTTCATGACACCAGACTCCTGTCACTTCAAATTACAGTGACTCATAAGGACAATCAATGTTTACACAACTGTGTCACCCAAACCAAGAGATGACTTCCTTACTAATGGAACCTCATTTCATCTAAATAATTTGAGATCCTTGATAGTACTTCTTAATTTCATGCAGATTAACTTTCTGAGGTCCATTTGGAAGGTAGGCAGTGTCCCAAGGAAGGTGGTAGCATGCTTTCTAGAGCAGGGGTGCTTCTGCCGTGTAGGGAGAGGTGAGTGTCAGTGGGAAGCCATGTTTGGTTTTTGTGCCTTAACTTATCTTCTAGGCTTAGCAATGGAGAGCTATGACTCTTTCTGGAATTGGTCCTATGAGTTATTCATCCAAATGCATTGCCACAGTTTTGCCTCCTCTGAGCCACAAACTGTCCAACTTCTTTTTCCAGAATGTAGGGCTCTATGTAGCAACAGTTTTGACCCTCATAGCCTTGAGTAGAAGAGTTACCAGCAGGTACTGCGAAGATGGACGGGCACAGGGCAGACTTAACCAGCCCTGAGTACCAGTAGTCCTCTATTAGCATGTGGTCAAGATGGCCTGTCTTTGGAGAGAGGCTAATGCTCCCATGTATATTTTCCCTTTATCTACAAGCTGGGCCTGGCCAGTTCCTTGCAGCTACCAAACTTTGTTCTTGTTTTTGTTTTATTTCTATCTCAGATTCTAGAAGGAAGGAAACAGATTTGATTCCTTCAACTTTTATGTTCTTCTCCCTTTTATGGCTTCCTCCTCTCCTGTCTTCTCTTCCTTCTTTTGAAACAGGGTGTAGTACTTTGAGTGAGAATGGTCCCCATAGTCTCTTGTGTTTGAATGCTAGGCCCCCAGTTACTGGAACTTTTCAAACACCTTGTTGGAGGAATTGCTGGAGGTGGGCTCTGAGGTTTCGAAATCCCAATTTCTCTGTGTACCTGCTGCCTGGATAGATGTAAAGCTCTCAGCTACTGCTCTGCTTCCATGCCTGTCTGTTTTAGACTAACCCTCTCATGCTATAAACAAGCCCCCAATTAACTGCTTTCTTTTATAAGAGTTACCATGGTCGTGGTTTCTTTTTACAACATTAGAATAGCAACTAAGACACAGGGTCTTCCCATGTAACCCTGGTTGACATCAGAGCCATAATGTGCCATCTGGCTCATCTCTTCAAGTCTTGGTCTTGCTGCTCCTGCTTCCCAAGGCTGAGATCAAGTGCTACCATGTTTGGCTCTCATTCCAGTGGGCGGAAGGTTTAAAGTAGAGTATACGTTCCCCAATTTGTATTTACTAGTCTGAGAGATGTTCTTTCTGTCAAAGGAAGCAATAGCTTAGGGGAGCATTTAAAGAGGCAGTTAAACAGGGCCTGTTACATCGAGATGTAGGCTTATTTCTTTGTCTGATTTAAGAGTGAGCAGTCATTGCAGGAAGAAAGTAAGAGACATAACTTAACCATTTACCTTTTCTAACTGTAGGAAATACAGTTGGAGCATGCGAAGCAAGCCTTTGTGCAACGAGACAGTGCCAAGACTGGAAAAGTCACAGCCATTGACTTCCGGGACATCATGGTCACCATCCGCCCCCATGTCCTGACTCCTTTTGTTGAAGAATGTCTAGTAGCTGTAAGTTGTCAGTATCCTAATGAAACAGTTTTTCTCCCTAATTTGAGCTAAGTAAATTGGGATAGTAAAGAAAAGTTCTTATGAATTATATAGGGTTTTGTTTGTTTGTTTTTCTGTTTATAACACTGCTATTTTTTCCTGTATGATCACCCATATTACGATGGGCAAACCAACGTATGTTTTGGTTTATTTTAGTGGATGGACTAATTGATTGTCTGGATTATATGTGTACAGTTATTTCTCAGTGTCCCTGGAGGACTGCACCAGGGTTCTTTCATATACTAAATTCTGCAGACACTCAAACCATTTATGCAAAATGACATCATCTTTGGATATTACCTACATGTGTCTTCTTTGTGCTTTAAATCATGTCTAGATTGCTTGTAGCATCTAATGCAGTGTAAGTATTTTTAAGTCTTTGTTACACTGTGTTGTTCAGGGAATAATGGCAAAGAAAAACATCTGTACAGTTAAGTGCAGTTAGAATTTCTCCCCCCATATCTTTGTAAAACTCTGTAGTTGCTTGCATCCGCATATGTAGAATTCATGAATACAGAGTGTCCATCTGTATTAACTGATTAGAAAAAGGGGGACAGATAAAAATAATTTGTGATTTCATGCTAATTTTGCCCTGTTTTTTGAGGTCTGCCATACATTGATTTTTCATGTTTCTTTAAGAAGAAAGAAATATGCATGCAAGCAGACACCCATACAAGCATACACACACTTTGGCCTCTTGTCGGAGTTGTAGGTAGACCAGAAGCTCTAAAGCTCAGATTTCTCATTGGTTTTTGGTGTCTATTGGGGTTGCAATGGTGCTTGTGAGATGCATAACCCTGTCATTACATGTCATGGTTGTCCCATCCCAAAGGATATCCAGTTGATGTCCTTACCTCTTAGAACTCCAAGGTGTCCTGCAGCATGCTGGGTAATGGTTCCAAGTCTTGGCCATGGAATATCTAGATCACTGGGGAAGATCATTACAGGTGGAATGCAGGTTTCCTGTAGGCTTATGCTTTACCACTTACGGGTGACTAGGTTAGTGCTTAAATATTAAAGCTTCTAGGTGATTGTCATGGTCATTCAGATTTCGGAACCATTCCTCTGGAAACTTTCTTCCTTTCTTTTTTAATTATTTATTTTAATTATTTATTTGGCTTATGTACATTGATGTTTTGCCTGCTTGTATGTCTGTGCGAGGGTTCCAGATCCTTTGGAACTGGAGTTAAGGACAGTTGTGACCTACCATGTGGGTCCTGGGAATTGAACTCGGGACCTCTGCTCTTAACCACTGAGCCATCTCTCCAGCCTCTGGAAACTTTCTTTGCTAGAGAACCTCTGTGCTCATGGCTGTCTGGGTTTCCCACAGTGCTGACCAATGTCAAGTCTCTGTTTTGTTTCCTGCAGCTTCATTTTGAATACATAGCTTTTCCCATTCTGGTACGATGTTAATCTCACTCCTTTTCTTATATGTGCCTTTCCCCACCCCCAAACTCTCCTGTCAGCTACTTTCAATGATTACTAAGTGAAGATTTATGTGGCTGTTATTAAAGATATGCTTTCCTAAACAAATAGAAAACAAAACCAAAACAAAAAAAAATTTGCCTTGTTAGTGAAGGATAGAATTTGAAACCCCAAACTGAAGTTCCGTTCACTATAATGGACATGTGATTTGTTTCCCTGTCCCCTGTGAAACAAAATATTTCCTGAAAAATTCTGATTATCATAATTCTAATCAACTTTAAACCCATCTAAGCATGTGGCATCTCCAGACTTTACCAGAGTGCATTTGTGCTTTAGCAGTCCCACCAATATGAAGTCTCAGGAATTAAGTGACTTTATTGATGGTTTAAATGTTTTGACAAATCTTGATATTAAGGTTGCATTAGCTATTTCTCATAGTATGTCTGAACCGATATAAACCAGTTTTACATATATGAGCACATTTGTGTGTGACATAATTTTTATGTTTAAGGCCTTAAGAGTTTTCTCTTTAGATGAAATAAACCAGCTTGTAAAACATTTCTAACTGAAATTTGACCTCTGTAATGTCTACTGATTGTGTTATAGTCCTACATGTGTATTTATTTAGTTTTCCAGGGGTTGTGTATGGAAGTACAAGACTTGGTCATGATTGGTTTCAATGGCCTTTAAAAATCACTTATAACTTTTCTAATATGAAGGAAAAATAATTTTGATCATTCCTGGCTACTTCCAAAACAGCATTAAATCTATGTACTTTTGCAATCTCTTCATCATTTTGTCTTTCTCTCTCTCTCTGGCTATTGTTCTGAACTTGCGAAGGCTGCTGGAGGCACTACATCCCATCAAGTCAGTTTCTCCTATTTTAATGGGTTTAATTCGCTCCTTAACAACATGGAACTCATTAGAAAGATCTACAGCACTCTGGCTGGCAGCCGGAAAGATGTGGAGGTGACTAAGGGTGAGTGAGAGTTTGTCAGAGTTTTTTTGTTTCAAGTGCATTTGGCAATGGGGCTGAGGAAGGGCATCCTGGAGTTAACATTAGAATTTCCTACCCCATTCATACATGTTAATTAACTGGTGGTGTGTGGCCTCCATTCTGTGATCAGACAACCTAAGGCAAACAAAACAATCTTCACTAAACTTTTGATAAATTGAAGACAGCCTTCGAGAGAAGACTAGATTGTTTGTTGAATCTTTTCAATTCTGACAGGAACTTCAGCCAAATTGGCAGGCAGGTCCGTGGTCCTCAAAAATATGTGAGAGTTCCACAAACCTGTACTGACGATGGTATGTGATCTGTGAATACAAAGAAAATATCTGCATGTCAGTGGCATTGAACACATGCACACACACACACACACACACACACACACACACACGCACGCACGCACGCACGCACGCACGCACGCACGGACGGACGGACGGACGGAAAATACACTTGGGAATTCACAGTATCACTACCAGGAGCCAGTTGAAGTTTTATACAGGCTGCCTTGTTTTCCTTGCCCTATAATTTGACCATCACACACACACACACACACACACACGCACGCACGCACGCACGCACGGACGGATAGACGGAAAATACACTTGGGAATTCACAGTATCACTACCAGGAGCCAGCTGAAGTTTTATACAGGCTGCCTTGTTTTCCTTGCCCTATAATTTGACCATCCAGTGTCATTTGTTTAGAGCCTTCAGGTGGTACCAAGCTTTTACTCTGAGTGTTAGGATGGTGTTCTACGTCCTTCCACATGCATAAAAGACGTGGGGAGATGTGGAATGACTTCATGATTTCCACTCCTCCACTGCTTTGAGTGAATGCTGAACTTGGTGTTGCTCTCTCTGAATCTCTCTCTATTTCTCTCTCTCTCCATACAGAGGAGTTTGCTCTGGCAGCCCAGAAGTTTGGTCAGGTTACACCCATGGAAGTTGACATCTTGTTTCAGTTAGCAGATTTATATGAGCCAAGGGGGTAAGTTGTTTTTTTGTTTTTCTGGTTTTTTTTTTTTTTTTTTTTTTTTTTTAAGAGCTAGTTTAATAAAAGAAGGTTAGGAGCTAGGTGAAGGGAAAATACAGCTGGAGAGAAAGAAACCAAATGGTGAGGGACAATATTGAAAGATGGGAAGGGATCGAAGGAACATTCTGGAATTCTATAATGGGAGTTTAAGAAACCTGGGACTTTGTCATTGATATGTGTGCTCTCTGTCCAGACGCATGACCTTAGCAGACATTGAGCGGATTGCTCCCCTAGAAGAAGGGATGCAGCCCTTCAACTTGGCTGAGGCCCAGAGGCAGGTGAGTGAGCAGGAGTGAGTTCTCGCCTGGTGTTTTCCATGGGGCCACCAGGCTCCTTGTACTTCCGTTACCTTTCTGGCATTGGCTTCTGTCTTAATCATCTTCCAGTTTTGCTCCCCAAATGCAGGCGTTTTGAGGAGGCTGAAAAGGCAAATTGTTTAGCAAGCTCCTGGTGAACAGATACAGGGCATGTGTTTCTTAGAAAGACAGGGCAGTTTCCCCAACACTAGAAACCCCAACACTCCCAAAACAAGGAACTCTTTTCTACTTTCCATGCAGTACTGAGGGATGTGGGCATGGAGCACCGGTTCCTGTGACTGTCCCCAACAGCATCTGGCATTGCTAAATGAAAGCTGTCTTTTCCCCTCAGTGGGCCACTGTCAGAGCATTGTCTAACAACCAATGCCTTCTTTTTTTTTTTTTTTTTTTTTTTTTTTTTTTTTTTTCTGAGTATCAAAATGAGATAATTTTGTTTAGTCTGGAGTCATATAGTTCAGAGGCTTTTAGACCTATTTTCTCTGTGAAAGGATTCATAAGTTATGTGGAAACAATGTTAGGAATGCTAAATTTTATTTTATGGTTAACAGAAGCCCATGTCTTGAAGTTGTGGGAGCCAGAAACTTAAGACATGGGGACCTCCTCACTTAACCCTTGCTCAGCTCTGTAGCTGGGACCGAGAGGGCAATGCCTGCATTGCCTGTGCCTTGCCTGCACAGCACTTGTAAAATAAATCCATGAACAGACAGAGCGTCGTTTTTAGAAAAAGACCGCCTTTAAGGCAAAGCCATCTTCCAATCTTGTGAGACTTAACTGTTTTTGGCTGGAGCTCTGGGTCTGAACAGCGACGCCAGTTTGACCACAATGGGTTGACTCTGGGCTGCATTTTTAGGGCTGTCAGGCCTGGAGCCAGAACCCCAACCCCCCCTTTAGCTGCTTCCCACCCAAAGGCAGCAGCGAGTTTTGTGTGCACCATGGAAGTGGGAGGAGTGGGTGTGTGCTCAGTAAATCCCAACTAGGCACCTCTGGGAAACCAGCTGGCTGTGGTTAGAAGAGGAAGCCGATTACCCCTGGTGCCGGAGAAAGAACTGTGTAATCCCGGGCAGAGGTGGAAACAGCCTTGCTCTCTCCTCCCTTTGATTTCAGACGCGGTGTCTGAGATAATTATCTCTTCGTCTGCATGCCACCAGCTATTGTAGAAATTTGGGGATTAAGGAAAGCACAGGGGCTGTTTCAGATCTCCCTTGCTTTCCCTCTGGCAGCAGTACTGCTCTGATTTCCCTCTGTGCCCTTTGCAACATTTGGGGGTGGGGGTCTTGTAATGGGTGCTCGTTGGTACTCCCCACAAAAGGGTTAGAGGAATGTGATGAACTCTGCTACAGCAGGAAATGACTGGCTGGTGTGCAGAGGTGTTAGAGCAGTTCATAGCAACCCTACCTGACGTCTAGTGTGATTTTTACTGCATGGACCCCACTGTGCCTGACAAATTCAAACAAGGCGGGTCATCTACCTGTGGCCAGCAACTAAAGACGTCACAGTATTTGTCCTAGACAGGGAGCAATGAAGGTGGACTCTTCTTCACTCTCATCATTTTAAGAATATATTGCATTTTGTAGCATCGAAAAGTTAAATGAGAACCTGGAATTTGATTTGTCTTCTAGAGGAAGAGTTAGCAGTAATGGCAGATTCTTTCCTTTAGTGGTGTTAGCGTACTCCCATTCGTTATTTGGATGCCAGGACGTATTTAGTGTTACATGTTTTCATGCACATAAATAAAATAATGTTCCTCGTCTGAGTACATCTGTCACACTGAAGGTAGAGAACAGGGGTAGAATTGTACAGAATGCGTGGAATTTGGGGAAGATATGTTTTACCTTCTTAGACATGCATATTTCTACGTAAAGCTGTTTTCAGTTGAATGACTGAAGATTTGAAATGATCTCATTGTATTGGAACTGTGCTGCATTGACAGCAGTTAAAATTCAGTGGGTTGGTAGCTGAGGTGGATGATTGTTGTCATTGTTCCGCTGATGTTAATTATCATGCCTTCTGAAAACAAATTTTATTGAATGTATTTATTCATTCAACAAGTATTATTCAGTGCTTGACAAGTTGGTGGGACAAAGTCAATGCTTTATTTACATTGACATTCTAAAATGTTTTGGCCACAGAAATGTGAAAGATAAGCAGCAGGTCAGAATAACAACAGTAGGCAGCTGACTGGTCTAGAAGTAAGGATTTTAGGAAGATGACCCAAATGAGGAAAAATTTACAATCACCTATAATTTATCCATCTAGTTATGGCCACCGTAAACATTTTAGTGTTGCTAGGTAATAGAGATGGCAACATATTAGTATTAATTATGTGTGTGTGTGTGTAATACATATCAACAAATAATTTTAACAACAAAAGAGTTCATATTCTTAATTCATTCTTTTTTAAATACCATGAAGACTGGAGAAGTAGCAGCTCAGTTGCAAAGAGCACTTGTTGCTCTTGTAGAGAACCTAGGTTTAGTTCCCAGCGCCCACATGTTGGCTCACAGCCAGCCTTCTGTTCTGGGAGACTCTGTCCTCATGGGCACCACGTACACATGTGGTGCACATATATACACAGGCAAAACACTCAACACACACAAAGAAAATGCCACGAACCATTTCAAACATTTACTATTCCTATTTTCAGGAATATAACAAATACCTACCCACTCCCCCTACTCTTGTTTGCTTTCATCTTAAAAATTTATTAGTTTATTGTTATGTGTATGAGTGTTTTGCCTCCATTGCATCTGTGTATCACGTGTGTGTCTGGTGTCAGCCTCAGATCCCTAAGACTGGAGTTACAGAGCTGCCATTGAAACTGGGCCCTCTAGAAGAGTGGCCTGTGTTCTTAACCACTGAGTCCATCTCTCCAGCCCCTTGGGTTTTCCTTGTAAATAAGAGTTTTGTGAACATTTTTTAAAGCCGATGTCAGATTTTCTTTGAAGATACTGTTTTAAATGATGTGTTTTTGTTTTAAAAGTGATCATTATTATTATTTTTGAGAGAGTGTCTCACTATGTGGTTTGCTTGGATTTTGCTATGTAAATTAGGCTGGCCCCAAACTCACAGAGATGAGCCTTACCCTCCCAAGTTCTGGGATGAAAGGTGCGTTCCTCCATGCCCACCTGTATAGGATTTTAAACCTCTATTATTGGTCATTTTTTGTATTTCCAGAATTTTTGCTCTGTGCTGCTTTTTAAAGAGCCAAATTCTTGTTTTTTCCCTGTTTTTTTTTTCATTTGCTGTTTCTTGCCTAATTTAAAGTAAGAATTGAAGCATCAGAGATTATATTCATTTTAAATGTTTGCATGTATATTATTGAATTTCCCAAAGCTTTTGCGTAGCTTAACAATGATTTTGAGAATAACTTTTTATTAATTCTTACTAGTCTGAATATTACCATTTAAAACCAAAACAAAATTCAAATTAAAAGTCCAGCCAGTTTGATTAATCAAGAATGATGTCTCTTGGTATTTTTTTACATTGACATTTCTATGACCACTAATGGGAATTGAACATTTGAAAATTGGTTCATAATGTTATTTTTTCATGTCATGATTTTACATCCCAATGTAATTTCAGTCATGCTTAGTAGCTAAACACCTATCAGGTACTAACAAGTACTTGATAGACTTCGATCTCATTTCTCTCTCCCTCTCTCTCTTTTAAACTTGTATTAGATTTAGAATCCAGTGAGTGACATGTTAAATAACCATCCATATTTCTGTTCTGTCCGCATGTGTGAAGCAGAAAGCTTCGGGTGACACTTCTCGGCCTTTTCTTCTCCAGCTCGCTGAGTCAGCCTACAGGTTCGGCCTGGGTTCTATTGCTGGAGGTTAGTCACGATGAGTGTCAAATTGTCACCTTTGTGTTGTCCTCTGCTCTCTCCTCCTGTTTTCTACCTTGCTGCTTTCATAGACTATCTCTCAAGTCAGTTACCAACCTGTGTCTATTAGGTGGGACCAGAGCAGAGGGTACTTTCCCTACATGTGCACATGATCAGCATCCTACAAATGGGCTTAGACTTTGCTGAGATGCTGTTAATTTAAACTCTAGTGGCATCCTTTTGTCAGGGGGCATTTGAATAAAAATCTGCAATTAAGAGGTGTAGAAAGGGAGCTCAGTAATTCTGCGCATTAAAAATAATTCTGTTTTCAACCCTTTCTTTAATTTTTATCCACCTATTCCTTTCCCCCAACTCACCTTAATTGTGGCTGAGATAATGGTATTGCTTAATTTCAGCTGTTGGAGCCACTGCTGTGTATCCGATTGATCTTGTAAAGACTCGAATGCAGAACCAACGGTCAACTGGCTCGTTTGTGGGGGAGCTCATGTATAAAAACAGCTTTGACTGTTTCAAGAAAGTGCTCCGCTATGAAGGCTTCTTTGGACTGTACAGAGGTTAGTATGGCATGGAGTGGTATGATGCTACATTTGCGTAAGTGCAGTCATAGCCAAGGTTTTGCTTTCCCATCTCAGTGCCTGAAATGAATTAGAGAGGCTGTGTTAAAATGGAAATCCAGCAGATTCTCAATTATCCATGCTAATGGGTGTAGACTGTAGGCATCTAGGGCATGGCTAATCAAAACAGCCCATAGTCTGAAAGCCATTTATATTGCTCTGTTGTGTGTTGTATTTCTTAAAATAATAAATTATTTTTAGATATATTTTGAGGGAGTTTTTGAAAGGCTTGTTTGTGTTCTTGAAGTATTCTACTTACCGTCTACCACGGAAGCGTATCCTAAAACAGGACACAGCTTGCTTGAGATTTGTGAAGCTTCTGGAATGTCCAGTGGTCCCCATTCCATGGTGTCACTTTCCATGGATTTGGTTATTCACGGTCAACCATGTTCTAAAAATATAGACTAGAAAATTCCAGAAGTAAGCAACTCACAAATTGTAAATAGTATACTAGTCTGGGGAACATGATGAACTCACTCATGTTTTTGTACCAAAATGCAGTCATCGATTTGCCCAATGTTATCTTCAAGTCAGTAGCATCTTAAGGCTACGTCACACAGCCATTACCCCTCTTTTTCTCACATCACCAAGGCATTATATCAGCTTGTGTTATCACAGAAAGAGCGAGGATAATACACTAAGGGACTTTGAGAGAGACCACGTTCATATGCTTTATTTACAGTATGTATTTATGGTTGTTTTATTAATGTTATTGTTGTTTATCTCTTGTCATATTTGTAAACTCCACATTACACTAGGTACACACATAAGGAAAGAATGGAACATACAAGGTTTAGAATGTCTAAGGTCAAGCACCCACTAAAAGTCTTGGAATGAGCCCACCAGAGATGGTGCACAGACTACTGCATCAGTGAATACCTATCAGGAAGATAGCCAAATGTTTACTGGAGCCTTGCTTGCCCACCACATCCTGATTTAGTTGCCCCTTTCCTTCGTCCAAATGGATTTGAGTCACACATCACAATAGCCATGGCGTTCTCTCTTTCTACCTGCTTCTTTTGCATGTAAGGTTTATTAAACAATGTTAACAGGAGAAAAGAGTGCATCATTACTAACCAAGGGTCCCACAGACCTTCTGTTCTAGTGGGCTTGGCCTGAGGAGACATGCCCTTACACCCCAGCTTCCTGCCTATGCTTGCCTTTTGCAGAGAGCAGATACGTACGTTTCCATAAGCTACCGTGCAGAATTGTAAGGTAGATCGTGTTGGGACACTTTGCCATTTGTCCAACTGCAGCTCTTCCATCCTCAATCCTATTACTTGGGCTTGGAGAAGCAAGTAGTGCCTTGGACTCTGCTGAGGCATGATGAAAGTGACAGCCGTGAGAGACCTCTAGGCCTCTTCTGCCATCTGCTGACTTTAGTCTCCAAAGTAAGCTGACTTAATGAAAAAAAACCCTGTCACCTTAGAAGCTAGGTGGCTTCCAACTGCTGAGAAGTTCCATTCTGCAGGTGCTATTGTGTAGGTAGATAACCCTCATCAAAGGCCTTTTGATCTTTTCTCTCCCTTCTTTCCCTTGCCCCCTGCCTCCTATTACAATTTGGAAGGTCTTTGACCCCAGATGATTAATGATGACCCCTGTAGGGTCACCACCTTCCATCTGAAATGCTTTTCCTCTTTGGTGACAATAGGCTTTCAAATAAAATGGCTCCCAGGTAGTACAAGGTTAATGTCACAGTTACTGCTTTACAGTAACTCAAGCAAAAATGACCACCTTACCAGCGTCCATTGCTGGTGGTGGTTTTTGCTTTTTGTTTTTAAGGAAAATGTTGAACTTCTAGTGTGCGCAGCTGTCCAAGTCTTGATGTTGCTGAATATTTTTAGGGATATTGAACTTAGTGGTAAGGGTACCTTTCCAATTGTGAGAGCCCTGCCTCACAGTGTTATTCCTTCAGTTTGCCTGTGTTGAGTTCTTAACTTTTAGGCCCCTTTCTCTCCTCTGTGACCACACTTGGCATATCTGATTCTTGGTTGTATCTCGATCTTTCTCTGGGTGACCTCACCTTTTGACCCCATGGACTGAAATGCTGAGTGACTGCCTGTAGGCTGTGAAAAAACAGTTCATCCCTCTTGAGGATCGAGCTGTGGGTGTATAGAGAAGGCACACAGCTTTCGTCCTCCAGACGGAGAACGAGCTGGCTTAGAGAGATGGATGCTCAATCTAGGCACCAAGAGACAGTACCTACTTTTTTCTGGGTTTCTAAATAGCTATTTATCTAACCTGCTTTGTGTGCACGAGCCCTCAGGACAGGAACGGGATCTGTGTGTGAGGATGATAAGTAGAATTCAAATATAAAATTAGCCTTGGGAATCACCCATGTTCTCCTCTTCCTGAGTTTTTTTCTTTGCCAGAGGATATATTTTTAAAACAAAAAACGGACTATAAAACTCTTGTTTAGTTTCCGTCTTTCAGTTGAATCTTGAGCAAAGAGATGATAGGCAGTTAAAATTAAAACCAACAATGCCTGGAAAATGAGGTATTCCTATGCTGGACTGCTGAGGGGCCAGTGCTCTTGAGTGTTTCGTACCCAATTATGTTTGGAAATGTGTATCATTGGGCCAGAGAGAGATCAAATGAGACTGTAGGTAAGCCATGGGAAATAGTCACTATTAAAAGTAAAAATGATAGAGATAAAAAGACAGGTTTTTTTCTGAGACTCAGCCTTTATATTACAATCCTTATATAAAACATCCCCATGTGGCTGTCTGTATGTTTCACTTTAACTGTCTTTTGAAGTTTTATAATTATAGAGGAAAATGGTCAAATTTAAGTTTGGAGAATATAAACTTGCTGCTGTTAATACATAGTTGAAATGTTGGAGTGTATCACTAATTTATAAATGAGCTATGAAACATTAGGCATTTTCTCACATTTTAGAATTTGCATAAGATAGAAATTTTCTCTATCATAACATAAATAGTTGATCATGTTTCCTAAATAGGATGATTTGGGAATTTGGCACAAATGAAGTCTCTCTCCTATTTGAAACTACCTCTGCATATGCATTCACAAACACTGGCCTGGCAAACCACTGAGAAGGAAGGTACTTCTGCATTGAGCGTTTTCATTTCAAGGTTAATAGTTCCCCGCCACACTGCCTTTTTATCTAACAACAGGAGCACTAGAAGCTGTTTCTCCCTGTGGAACCAGAGTGAAGGTTGTCAGCAGAGAATTCTGAGAGTGTTTGCCTTTTTCTTTCCTCTGGCAACTGCCAGCACCTGTAAACAGCCCTGCAGCTTACCGGGTAGTAATCAGAACACAAATCAGGATCCCCACCCCTGGTCGCAGCAATAGAATTCAGTGGAATGTCTTTGAGGATTGGAAAAACTAATAACGCGAGCTGGTGAACACTCACACTCAGTGCCCAGTGCAGGGCTGTTGCTCCATCCCCGGGACCATGGTTTTTACACAACTCTTGCTTCTAGCCCTGTGACTCTAGCTTCAGACTCCTCTGTAATGTAGGTGACTTTCTTTACAAGAAAGTGACTACCAGGTGTTTTTGTAATTTTGAGCATCTAACCCTTAGACTAAGTAGATAATCCAGGATTCCCTGAAGTCACTCGTAAAAATCTTTGTTTCCTCCCAGGTTTCCAGACCCATTTAACTCACTCAAAGGTGTTTGAGACTTTAATGAATTCCCTGACAGTTCTTTTGGTTTGAATGAACTGCTTGAGCAAATCGAGTCAGTCATTGGCCTGCCATAGTCTGAGCTGGTCTAAGAGAAACAATTGCTGGGTAGTCATCCATAATCAAATGTTCTTAACGTTCCAGACATAACTAGTTGCTGCTTTTGAACTTATGGCAGCCCCTCTCCTCTCCAGTTCCAGGTGGTAAGATGAGGAGCCTCCAATATTCGGAGATGGCTTGGGAGGACTTTGGACAGAGAATATACATAAGAGAAATCAGAGTTCATCAGAGACACCTCTTAAAGAATTTCTAGTTTTGTTGGTGGGCGAACCCTAACGTTTGTTTTTGAAATAAAAACATAAGGAAAAAAATTCCAGAAGAGCAAATTAGATCATTTCATGAATCATCCCTTAATTTACATAAGTATTTGTTGACAAATAAATAATAAAATAAAAATCAGTCCCCAGAGAAAGAAAAAAATTATTCAAATTAGCCCATTGAATCAGGCGTGCAAAAATTTAAAACTATGTATTTGAAATTGGTTTTGTGGTTCACAGCATTCATCCTCTATCCTGGCATGTTCTCAAGGTGACATCTAGAGGATGTTGTGGTGATATTTCAGGAAGCCATTGATTAGAGTATATTCTAGAAAAAAATGTTGGTGGACAGCTAGTTTAAATCAAGTCTCTTGTTATGGTTGATGGCAGTATAGTTGAGAGAATCTAAATTCACTGGGCTTCTCGTGAGAGACCTCCTTCATACTTAACTCTTATGGATAAGAATAGACATAAAAATCTTACCTCTGAAATAAAACCAGTGTAATTTCAGTCACTCCTATCAGCATCACTTAGTGACATGTGCACCGTTGAAGATACCACAGTTCCTTCTTCCTCAGATGCCTTGGCTCATGGGTCCACTCTTGCCCAGGAGAATGTCCATGTTGTGCAGAATGGGCTGTTTGGAATCCAGTTTTCATGTCCCCTTTCTTCCACATTTTCATTTATGATGTCCAGTTGTAGAAATCCAAAGACAGACACTTGATTGTAGGAAATCAGGAGTGAGCAGAGATAGGGCACTCTTGGTTGGGGGAGCAAAAGAAACCACTAGCAGCCGTTAAGGGGACACACCTGAGCTGGGGTGGCCAAGAAGTTGGTGAGGGCTTAAGAAGGCCATCCATATAGGACAGGTGATGAGCTTAGTTCCGGAGGGTGACAAGTTTGGGGATTTTGTGTAATCTGGAGGAGACATTGATGACACATTTGTTTCAGACTTCTGGAACAGTGGTATTTGAGCAGCTGCTGTGCTTATTCAGACTGGGCCAGATTAAACTTCCTAGTGAAGATGCTAGATGGCCAGCATTTAGAAAGTTACCACACTCAAATACCAAATGGAAGGAGACTGCATGACGCCTCTTCACAGTCTTTTCTTCTGGGAAACCCCAAAATAGATTTTGTATGTTTTAATACTTAGACTCCCAAAGGCATCCTGAACTATAGTGTGGACTGTGGTCAAAAAGTCTAATGCAGTGTGGAACCCAGTAAACAAGTGTTGAAGCCCCAGTTGCCCCCATCTCTACCCTCCCCTTTCCCACCCCCACCCCTACCCCATAATCTAGCCACCATGGAGTAGCTGCCGTGAGAGCGAACGAGCCTGTGGAGAATTGGACTGTTGTGAGGCTTTGAAACAGGATAGTATGTTTGGGAGGGTGGAGGAGCCTCCTGCCTGGGGCGATATGAGTCAGAAGCTGATAGACTACACAATGAGGAAGAGGAAGGAAAGGATGCTTGAACTGGGGTAGAGAGAAAGGACTGAGAATAAAAGCTGTAAGGCAGGCTGCGTGGAGTGCTGATAGCTCCAGAGCGAGGGTAAATCCGATGTTGAAAGCAGGATGGGGGAACTCTCTGGGGACACGGGGACAAGTGTAGTGGCCTCCACAGTGAGGTCAGGAGGGTAAGACAGCACAAGAGGTTTGCCACTGGGTTCAAAGTGTGCAGGCCGTGGCTTCAGGGAGTAGGGTGTCAGTCGTGTGTATCCATCGTCCCCACCACATTCCAGCCTGCATGCTTTCCACTTCATTGTGTGTAGGCTACACCACCTTTCTCAGGGCTGGCCTTTGTTTGAACTAACATGGCCTTGCTCACTTAGGTTTGGAGTTCCTTCCTTCTTAGAGGCCCTGTTGCCTTTATAGACCTGCTTGGCTTGTGTGGTGGTTAGAACATTTGCATTGGTCACAGCTTCCATGGATGATCCACCTGAGTTCTGATCACTGCCTTCTTCCGGAGAGCCTGGTATTCATGACGAATTAGCAGAATGGGAGGTGTGGTGTCCCCCATATGGTTTTGTTATAGGAAAGGCAACTTCTAGGAGGAAGTTAGAGCTGTATGTTCACTGGAGAGAAAAGCTCAACGTGGAAAGCGTAGAGCCTGGTGTGAGTTGGTACCGGACATAACATGGGTACTGCTGCGGGGGGGGGGGGGGGGCACTGAATAGCTTAGGAGTCTGGTTCCAGTGAAGAAAGAGGAGGGAGATAAAAATGTTTAGGGCCGTTAATGATGGCAGTGATGCTGTAAAGTCTACCTCTGAAGCATTTACTGAGGGTTCGGTACTTCTTCTGAAGATTTGTATTAACCCATTTTATCTTCATAAGTAGCCTAAGAAGATGGGACCATGATTTTCCCATTGGGGAAAGAGTGAAAACTAAGGTACATTCACAGACAACTTCACAGCCAGTAAATAGCAGTTGGAAATTAAGCTTTGCAGTGGGGCCTCAGACCCATGCCCTTATTCCCATAATTCCTCTGCTACCCGGGAGAAATTACACTGGAAACAGTTACTTGCCAGCAGAAGTTGAGACGTGTTTAAATATTTAACTAAAAGATTTTATTTGAACTTAAATAACAATTGGAGATGATGTGCTGTATTTTTGTGCTTGTGGGGGGAGTTGGTAGGGCCCCTAGACTCAGTCCCAATGCCCTGATTAAGGAGGGCTCTTCCATGGATAGGCTTGATGTCGTGGGGATAGCACTGAACTACTCCTTACCACATTACTCAGGCAAGACTACTACTGCTTGATGAGGTGGAAAGGAACTAACAGTTATGAATGTGTAAAAGATGATGAGTGTCTTGGACTTTGTATACATTTGTTTTTTAAATTATCAAAATAAACAGTAGATAGTAAGGAGCATTATTGTTTTAACAGTTGGGAACACAGAGTTTGCGGCCAGATGTAGGAACGATCTCTCAACTAGAAAGAGGTACAAACACAGAATTGCAATCCAGGTCTGTCCACCTCTAATGCCTTGCCTCTCAGCTGCTCCTCACTATGGGGAATAAATAAGCTTTAACTGGGCTTGGGTTGTTAATGAGCTTTTCCCCAGTCCTTGCCAACTCTGAAATTCTAGAATTACATAATATTTATGAAGTATTTATGAGAAGTTCTTTGGTACAGAGCAGTATAGTAGGTCTCTGCTTAAGGACATTGCTCATGGGAACCTCCTCATGGGATGCTGTGTGAAGCTCAGGCTCCGGGTACAGGCTGCGTGCCCACACCAAGCTCAGTTCTCATTGACTGCTCAAAGGGAGAAGAAATGGCGTGATTTATATTTTCAACCCGTGAAATTTGAAGAGAAAATACTGCATTAATTCTGTGCCCTGTAAATCTTTTCTCGCATTAGCAGCCTTCTATTAAAAATGTGCCAAGGAAGAATTGCCATGTGCGCTGATGGAGCTAAACTAAAAAAGAGAAGATTAGAAAAGAAACCACACTAATAAATTTCATCTGGGCCAGTTGGAAAATGGACTGCTGTTTTGACAAGTTAGAAACAACACACACACATCCCATTTCTGTTTGGAATGGTTAAAATGAATTTCTGGGGACCACCAGGAACATCTTATATTAGAAACCTGACTTTTCTGCTGACTTACCCAGATGTCAGACACACATGTTCTTGAGCTCTAAGTGCTATTGTAATGAGGTGCTGTAACTGGAATGGTAAAGGGAGGCTTACTAAGCTGTGTTACCGCCCCCCTCCCCCACGTCTAAGAAGAATTATTGGAATTCCCACCTCCACACTTTTCACTGTTTGGCAGTTTATGATGCCTTCAGGAGATCTTTGCTCAAAGCTGAGTGTCAAGGCCGGTCTATAACCTGGAGTCATAGTAGAGCAAGAACAAGAATGGTTCTTTCCTACTTCCTTGCTGAGTGCCAGCACCTGGCCCAGGTCTTCGGGATGGATGTGTGGTTTGGTTTTATTCTACTCTGGAGGTCTTCATTTAATATGAGGAAACTTGTGGTCTCTGATCATATTCCCTTCTTTTTTTTTTTTTTAAACTACCTCTGGTGCTGCTTTGGGTCATCTGGAGTATAGAACGCACAGTATCCCCCAAGCTAGCAAGGAGGTGGGGCTTTTAGTCGGAGTGCTCGTGAGAGCGACTAAAGGCAAAATCTTGCCGAGATCTACCTGGATGGTCCAGAAAGCATCCAGGCCATCTCTGCAGTCTACAAGCTCTGCCTTATTTGGACTGTTTTCTTTCTCTTTTGCATTCCCATACTTTGTGCCCCACATTCTCCTTACTCCACTAACCCAGGTCCGTTGCTTATTTGTGCTTTCTGCCTCTTTGTGGCCTTAGTGCATGCCTGTCATCCAGCTGGCCCATTTTCCCAGCGCCATCTGACACACCTTTTCATTTTTCTGCCCCTGTTTCAATTGGGATACATTGCATCAAGGAATACTCAGTCATGCTTCTGGAAGAGGGTTTCTTGATGGGCCAGCTCCATTTTACAGAGTTCAGGTTGCTAAGCCACTGGCTGCTTACTTTTTAGTAGTCTGCATATTATCCAGTTAGCAAAAGCATGGGGAATTCAGTAAGATCTGAAAATACAGCCTCATAGAGGAGGCATTGCAAACTCTGAAGGCCTCAGGACCCCTCTCCCCACCGCCACAGATTGTGTGTCTGTCGGGGACCAGCAGCTGCTGAGTGGAAGGTACTTGTTAATCACGTGACAATTGAAAGTTGCCTACTGCTATAAACTCTTGACTAGGAAGAACTTTGGTTTGAAGCCATCTCACCATTTACCACCAAATGCATTACCTAACCTCTGGAAACCTTAGTTTCCTCTCTCTAGGGTGGTTATGAGGATTAAATGGGTTAATAGAGATCTCCAGTGGTACCTGGCACATAGTAAACATTATATGGTGTGTCTTAAATATTCATTAGTGCCAGCATCCTCATTATCGTGTGGTTCCACAGTGAAATCGACTTTCTCACCTAATTTTCTCCACATGAAGCTCTTATGGTCTGTTCAGTTCCCGTTCTCCTCTTTTATGTTTCCACCAGCAAAAGGGAAGCTTCTTTTCTATTGTGAGGATACTGACAGGACAGTAAAAATGAAAGCTAACATTGGGCCTGTTGTTGATGTCTGCCTTAAGGTAGGGTGGGGACTTTGGCAAATTGTTTGCATAGATTCTGTCCAAAGGAAAGAGTGTCACCTGTCTTAAACAGACATTAAAAAGAGGCCCAAGGCTGTCAATCTGTCGTTCTTTCTTGGCAAAGAGCTTGGATGGATTATGTTTAAAAACTTATGCTACTCAATCAAGCACATGTGTGGCTGGCTACAAGCTCTGGCCTCTGCAGAAGGGGCTGTAGGTGGGATTTGTGGATGTGAGCTGAAGTTGTACTTATGGACTAAGGTGAACTCCATGAAGCCCTGGAAGGTGGAATCTGCACAGGCTCCTAGGTCACCCAGCCATGTTTCCAAGGGAAAGTTTGTCTTTGATTTTTTTTTTAAACTTCTTTCTTTCCTTAGAACAACAACTGGAAATAGCATGGGTTTTATTTTATTTTAATTTGGGGGTGTTCAGATATGACAGTTGTGCCAAAAGCCATACCTTCTCAAGCTGGGTATCCTGCTTGCGTTCCACTCATCTGAATGTGGCCCTAACAGAATTCTTCAGTTGCCCCAAACCTCTTCTTTGGGCTTCCTCAGCTCTACCCAGTTGTTCATGCTAAAAACTGTAGCTGCTGCGATGTGTCCCATTGTTCTCTAACCCTACATGCATATATGCATGTGTTTGTGTAGTACATTCTCTAATGAGCACACATGCGTGCACACACACACACACACACCTGTCTCCCTAAAGTGGCTAGTGTTGGTGTTCAAAAATTCAGCTTTGCACCAGGGGTAGTGGTCTTTAATCATAGCAGAGGCAAGAAGATCTCCATGAGTTCAAGGCCAGCCTGGTTTACATAGTGAAACTGTGTCTCCAAAACAGAAACAAACAAACAAATATTTAAGAAAAGATAAGAAAAAGAAAAAAATGTATAGAATAGTATACCACTCTTATGCTTCAAACTCATTACTTGTTTCTCATCTAATGGAACCGGTGAGTCTGAGTCTCCTGGCTTCTGAAGCAGCTGCAGCATCTAGTACTCACCTGTATCTCTTTTCCCTCATCTACTCCGAATGGTCCAGGCCAACGCTCTCCATCATTCTTGAGCACACAGGGCTTACTCTTCCTTGCTTTCATTGCCCCTTCTGTTCCCCACTTAGAAGTTCATTTTCTACAGTTATCAAGTTCCAGAAAGGCCTCCCCTTCATAAGGTCATCCTCTTTATTTGTTGCTGCTCATCACTAAGTCATAATTGTCCCATGACTGAATGACTGCACTGTAGGCCTTTAGGGGGAGCATGAGAGAGGTGTTAGGAGGCGACCAGGGGGAAGGAGCAAGCTCTGAGATAATGAGGTTTCCTGTGTTACTAACACTGTTGACTTACCCAATGTGCAAACGCTCCAGAATGTGTAAGGGAATTTACTCTGGGCTGATGTGGCTATTAGAAGTCGGTTCTTAAATTCCATCACAAGTGTTCTCATTAAAGGTAATAGCGGAAAATTGCAGCAAAGATTGCCCCAGTTTTCAAGTGGTGATCCCCTCTGCAGAGCTGTTGATTTGTGTAGTTAATGCTAATTTATCTAATACACTTCTGCTTCTTGTTGATTTTTAGGTTTGCTGCCACAGTTACTGGGTGTCGCCCCGGAGAAGGCCATAAAACTTACAGTAAGTCTTTGAACTGGGGCTTCTTATTAAAGAGACACAGACTCAATTTGATGGTCAGAGCAGTCGGCTTTTCATCATCCTTGCTGTGGCAGTGAAGTTCCTACAAGACCTGCTGCATTAGGCACTTGACACATGTCATCTTTCCCTTTCGGCTTAAAGTGTGATTTTCGGAACACAGCACGTGATGCCAGTAGGGATCAAGTAGCCTACCTCTGAGTCAGAGAACCAGAATGCTGAGTCAGCATGTCAAGCCCCACCGCCCCCATACTTATGGGATGCATGGTTAGGTGTGTTTTAGGAGCATTCTCCGACAGATTCTGAGAGCTCATTGTTGAAGTCTGTCCCAGCTCACCTGCAGGTGGTTGGTACTCACTTTCAGTGTTTGCGGAAGGGGTAGGTACTACGTATACATTCCTGAGGCCTCGGAGTCCTAGAAAATTAAACTCTTAACTTTAGGCTGGGCTGGGAGCCTTGGTCCCTGTAATAGTCCTTGGGTCATTTTATGACATCATTCTGAGATAGCTAGCCTCTGGCCCTGTCTGCCCAAACCATATAATTGTTGTTTCTTAAAATTGCGTATACGGCCTATCCAGAAATTATACTCACTTTTTAATGAGTCTGTGTGAACGAGTAACAAGTGTGTGCAGTTAACATTGGAAGCCAGAAGGGGGCGCTGGGCTCACTCCTGAGCTGGAGTTGCAGACAGAAGTTTCTTTACCGTGTGGTGCTGCGGATTGAACTTGGGGCCTGGACAAGAGCAAAAGTCACTGTTAGCTGCTGAACCATCGCTCCAGCCCCCGAGGCATTTTTAGAAACTGAGACCATACTAAGCTAAAAATAAATAAATAAATAAATAAATAAATAAATAAATAAGCCTAAACAGCCCACATTGATTTCAAGGAGGAGTACTATTTTAAATTAAGTCTTTTTAAAAGACTTAATTTGACATTCAATTATAACTTAGAAGACAAGTTTTAAATTATAAAATGAATGTTTTTATCTATACTATCGATTTCTCTCCCTTTTCATGCTACTATAATTGTAGGACCTTTTAATTTTTTTTGCTCTTACATGGGAAGTGGGGGGGGCAGACAGTGAATGGAGAGAGACATAGGAGAGAGAGAAGGGGAGGAGAGGAAAGCACGTGTGACTAGGAAGATTGAGTCAGGGGAGGAATAGAAGGCAGAGAGAGAGAGAGAGAGAGAGAGGACGAACATAAAAGAGGGAGCCATTATTGGATTGAAGAGAAAACTGAACCTAAAGAAAGGTCTAGAGACCTACAAGACTGCCACCAACTAACAATTTGAGCAACCGTGGAAAGGCTACCATAAATGCCCTTCCTGGATAGTGAGATCAACAACTACCTTATCCACCATCATGGAGCCCTGTTGGAAACAGAAGCAAACACCCACAACTAAGTCGAGTCGAACTAAAATCCAGATGCAGAGGGAGAGGACAAGACCAGGTTGCAGAAACACATAGAGACAGCTGACCTGAACAAGGAGGAGCTAACGGGCCCCCAGACTGATAGCTGGGAATCCAGCATGGGACTGACTCAGATCCCCTGAACATAGGTCTCAGCTATAAGGACTGAGCAGTCTAAGGGACTTCAGACAGTGGAACCAGGATGTATTCCTGGTGCACAAAGGGACCTTACGGACACATCCCCCATGGAGGGATACTGCCTTAATCTAGAGACAGGAGAGAAGTCCTAGTCCCTATTTGAAATGACTTGACAGCTTTACGTGACCCCACCTGGATAGCATAGCTCTACATGTGGAATTGGATTGGGAGGATGAGAGGGGAGGTTGGTCCGGGTGCATGTGAGGGGGGGAGAGAGGGTAAGAGGGAGGGAGGGAGAGGGAACTGGGATCGACATGCAAAATAATAATAATAATAATAATAATAATAATAATAATAAAACAAAAAAAAGCAAATGAGCAATAAAAAAGAAAAAAATTTTGGTTCTTTTGGCTACTTTTCTTTGAATTTTTCTACCTGTAATGTCTGCTATGCACGCACACACACACACACACACACACACACACACACACACACACACACACACGACCTGTATGCTATGAATCGTCTTTTTAAAACCATTTTAAAATCCATTAATTCATGCAATCAACTGTGGGAAAAAATAGTGTAAATTGACAGATGTATATGTTTAATGTTGTTCTTATGTTTTTCATCAACTCCTATAAATATTTCTCTTCAAGGTGAATGATTTTGTGAGAGATAAATTTATGCACAAAGATGGCTCGGTCCCACTTTCGGCAGAGATTTTGGCTGGTGGCTGTGTAAGTATCCTTTCTACATTTCTACACTGGAAAAGAAAAGCCATTCATTCTTCATACATGTATCTCTGCCGTGTACAGCACAAGTGTACTAAGGTTTCTGTTTGGCCACAGATCCTGTCCAAGGCCAGAGTTTCCTAGACAGGCTGCGGTTCCTGATGGGAAGGGTAAACTGCTGGTCTCTCTGCCTGTTCTTCATGCCTGCTGACATATCTCACTGCTTTGGGTGGGTTCTGCAGCCGTCTGGTCTCATTTGCCTCGGGAATGTTTGGCGTTTGAAAGATCTTTGCCAGCCCTTTCTGAAGTTTTCTCCCAGTATCTTGTTTACTGTGGCATCCATTGCTGGGTCAAGCACTAAAGCTTGCAGCTTGAAGTCAGCTGTTCCAGCTCTCTGCTTTTGCTTCGTCTTGCAAGTGGCAGCAAACCTTCCTGCCACCAATGCTTCTGGAAATCCCCTGGGGAAGCAGATGGCTGAGGGTGTTCTGCCTTGTCAGAAATGTGTGGACTGATTGCGTTGGGATATGGCTGAGCAACCCGCAGCTTGTTCTAAAGCTCAGCAGAACATTGTCTGGCTGTGTCCCATGGACCAGTTTGTCCATGTGAATGCAAATACTTCAAGTAAATTAACTCTTGAGCAAAGGCTGGAGCCATTTAAAGATAAGGGTCACTACATAAACACACTTTGATCACCCAAGCTACCCAATATTGGTATATTCCCCCCTCTGATCTCACATAACTTTTTATACAAGAAAAGATGAGGTCACTTTTTTTCCACCTTGAAAATCATTGAGTTTAGGTGCAGATACCTGATGGTATGAAATGCTTGTGTGGAAGAGGCTCACTGCCTGTCTCAGACTGAATGTAGCAACTGCCAGGAGGTCATGCTCCTGGTAACTTTTATAAGAGGATGGAATTTGGCTGCAGCCTGACTCTTTGATCACTGACCTGTGAGAAGTGGCCAGGTAGGTCCCTCATTCTGTATATTTAGGAGCATGTAGGATGGAAAAGGGAACCTTTAATGTCCCCAATGCAAAGGATACTCGGTAATAAGAAGAGACTTGAGGAGTTCAGAAGTGCTCCCCCTAAATGCACTTCATCTCAAGCAATCCCGCCTTTGCCATTCCAGCAACGAAGCTCACTCATTTTTAATTAATTAATTAATTAATGTGTGTATGTGTGCGCGCACGTTTACACACATGCATACACATGCATGTGCACACACAGGCAGGCACACATGCATGTGTGTGTTTGTGAAAGCATATCAAATGTGTGCTCCTTAACAAGAGAGCTGGGTCTTGTGGAGCTGGTGTTACAAACAGTTGTGAGCTGCTTGAGGTGTTTGCTGGGAACTGAGCTGGGCCCTCTGGAAGAGCTATATGTGTCGAGTCATCCCTCAAGCCTGTTTTCTGATGTTTAGGTATGTGCTTCCACAGGCTGGATCTAGCCCAGTCCTTCAGGATGTTGCAGGGAGCCTAAGATAGGCTGAGTTGTAAAGAACCTTGAGACAGCAAGGTATTTTGATCAGGTAAAGGTGGAGGTTCCATTTTGTATTAAGTTACATTTTTAAGCTTCATAGACACATGATGTTAGAACTGTGTAAGAATTTAAAACGTAAAATTCATTTTATGATTCTAGTCAGGCAGCCATCATGGCACGGAGCCTGGAGATGTATTTTTTTTTTTTTTTCCTCAATATAAGCATTTTGCCTGCACATGCATTGGGGTGCCTAGGAGATTGGCCGTGGCATGCATTGTCAAGGTGCCCTCTGTAGGTGGTCTTGTTTTCAAGTATGGTGGCCTATTTCAAACACAGGGCCCAGATTGGCATCAGAAGTGGTGCCTAGCTATTGTAAAGAGACACAGCCTGAGCTAAACACAGGCTTAAAATTGGAGCCACTCAGCTTTACAGCTACTTAAAATATCTGTGAAATGAGGGTTGCCACCCTTTACCTCAAAGGCGGGCCTCTGAAGTACAAGTCTCTGGTTTTGTGCCCCTCCCCACATTAGCCACTGTGTTAGAAGAGTTTAAGTTCAGTTAGGCAGCCTTGGAGGGAGCAAAGAACCTAGGAGAGAGAATGGATGGTTTTGGCGGTGGGTACGTGCGTGCATGTGTGTGTGTTCCTGTGTGCATGAGAGAGAGAGAGAGAGAGAGAGAGAGCGCAAGCGAGAGAGCAGGTATGTGTGTGAAGTCACAGTAGCATCTCTCCTTCTAGGCTATTTCTTTCAGCGCCTGTGTATACCATAGAAAGACATGAGTTCTACGGCTTGCTCTGTGTAATTGAGAATACAAAGGATTCTGTGACCTCCCATCACATGAGCAGTTCCTGGCTTTAGCTCAGCCAAGCATGGCTGGGCTTTGACTTTTAAGTCCCTGGGAGCTCACCTTGCTTCCTTATTGCTGAGCATCGGCACACATGGCTGACTTTTCACTCACAGCAACCAAAGCTGTTCATTTCTTTGAACAAAGCCCTCTCTGTTTTACAATGTTGTTGACAACAACGGGAAAATATGCAGAAATCATTGGCTTGTAACCTACACCTTCACAGTGCTTGGCCAATCTCACTTATGTGCTCATTTTAGAAGAATGGCAGTGGCAGTATGTTTGGAGGGAAACAGTCGTTGGCACTTCAGCACAATAAGGCTTATCCTATCTCTTGTTTCCTTGTTAGTTTCATAAAATAGGTTTTTTTTTTTTTTGTGAAGAAACTAAAAATACTAAAATAAAGTTGACTTTTAAAAACAGCTCATATTTCTTACTGAGATTAGTTTTAGTTTAGAACCCTGGCTTGAGTTTTCTGCTCCTTCCTTCATTCCTTTCTTCCTTTTTTAAATAGAGCCATACTGCCTGGTAGTGGCTAGATGCTAAGACTGGGGTTTTTAATCCCCTAATCCTGAAAGAAATCTTTATGGTGGTGTTTTTTCTCTGAATGGCTCTTCTGCTGTTTAAATTTATTCATTGATGGAAGAATTCTGAAAAGTAACTTGGACCCTCAGGCTTCCCTGTCCCAAAACATATGTGCACCCTTTCTTTCCATCCTTCTGCTTTTTTGGCCAGAGCTCCTTCTTTAGCATAGTGTGGCTGAGTACCCAGTAGTGACAGGTTATCAGTGAATTTGGCCAAGGAGAGCAAACGTGACCACAGCTCAAGTAGGTTGCCAGTGGCCCCCAGCAAGAGAGCCACGGCAAGCCTAGAGCTGCTAGGGTTAAAACGGTGGTGAGCGGTATGGGCCGTCTGGGACCTTTAGTTTTGATCCTTTGATCTTATAAAATACCTATCAGGTAAGGAAAAACAAATGGTGTTCTATTGGTCTTTAAGAAAGAAAAGTTACCTGGCATGAAAGTCTAATATTCACCAGAAAACTTGTATCAACAGTTCCTATCTTACAGCGCTTCTACTTAGTTAAAATTTATTTCTATGACACCAGAAAATAAGTTTCTGTAATGGTGTTTGGAAAGGCTGTGGCTGTGATCATGGTGATACAGCCCCAGTATTTTCCTGATGTGGTGCGCTGCTCATGTGCGAACACGCACGTAAATGCAACTGATATTCGTGCATTCGTATCCATTCATGGGAAAGGTCATTGGTAAGACCACACTGCTGGTTCTGGAAGTGTCTGGTAAATATATTACTGCCAGGGCTGGAGAGATGACTTGGTGGGTAAAACACTTGCCACACAAGCATGAGGGCCCAAGCCCCCATCCCCAACACCCACGTAAAAGCCAAGTGGCAGTTTGCCTGTGATCTCAGCTTATTGGAAGCAGAGATAGGAATTTTGCAAAGGAAGCAGGCTAGCCAAAGTGAGTCAAAGACTCTGCCTGCTACAAGACTAAGAAAGACACTGGGCTTCAATGTCAGACCTCCATATGCTTGTGCGTGCGTGTGTGCATGTCCATGCACACACCTATGTGGAGATAAGAGGACAAAGTGCAAGAGTTAGCTCTCTTTCCACTATATGGCTTCCAGTGATTAAAGGTAGGCCAGCAAGCTTGGCATCTGGTTAGTTAGTGCCTTAACCCCTTAACCATTTCAGTGATCCCCTAGAACCTTTTTTAATTTTATTTTATGTTATGTTATGGGTATTTTGCCTGGGTCTGTGCACCAACTGTGTGCCTGGTGCTTGAGGCAGCCAGAAGAAAGTGTTGAATCCCCTGGGAGTAGCCACCATGTGGGACTCAAACTTGGGTCCATGGGATGAGTAGCTGGTGTTCTTAACTGCCTAACTATCTCTCTGGGCCCCAGGGCCCCAGGTGCTATTTTTCACGCAAACTTTTGTTATTAGTCACTTTTACATCACATTTAGTTGAAGTTAATGTTTATTTTGAAAAAACTGCGGGAGACACAAAGGTCTGTATGCCTCTTGGTTATCTTAAAATGGCAAGCCAGAAAGTGTAGCTGGAGGCCCTTCTATATGTAGCTACCCTGGTGGCCTTCCCTTCTTCCTCCCTTGGGATCACCTCTCGCTTGAGTTAGGCAGCTTTTCACTGTCTTCTAATCTGTGCTATATCTGAGTGTATCCCTAATCTATGGAAACCTTTGCTTTTCAATGCTCCACTCAAGCCTGGTGCTATGGGAGCACCCAGGCTTCCCAGATCGGAGCCTTTGCTGTTCCCTCAGTGCCACTCTTAACCCTTTGCTTGTCATCAAAGAGAAGTGAGTGGAGCCATTCCTTTTACATGCTGTAATGCTGCCTATCTTGCCCGCATCTGGTAAAGATGTTCCTGTTAACGGCGCTGTTACATAGACATTCATGTAGTTTAGGACAGAGTGTCATTTAACCCACAGCGGGTCTCTAACGGAGACTGCAGTACTTTCTTCAGAGACTTAAAATACTAGCTTTTACCCAATGCTGAGTAAACTCAAAGTTTCAGTGCGTCCCACCTCAATTATCCCCACCTTTGCCTCGTTGTAGGTCCTTCTCTCTTCCTGTCTCTTCTCCCCTCCTTCTCCCTGGCATTGCTCTTCTCACTTTCAAGTGTTCTATATGGTGTTTGTATTTCTCATGATGTCTATATATATATTCTTTGTCCCTCTTCACTCGACATACGGGAGGAAATGTTTTATTCATTAACATATCCCAATGACCTCAGATAATACATGGTGACTTGCCAGCAGACTCATTAAATATTCTCGAAGTGAAAGAGCTTTGAAGTCAAAACAGCTCTTAAGCATGATTTTCATTGCTAGACCGGACGGTTTAGGCCTGTAATTGCAGCTCCTCGGTTGAGGAATGAGGATTAAACGCTGAGTTAAGTTTACTTGGGCTACAGAGTGAGTTCAAGGCCAGGATGGCTAACTTGGTGAGACTTTGTCACAAGGTGAAAAGTAAAAGAGCACTGGGGATATCCCCCAGTGGGAGAGGACTCAGAGTTCAGTCATGGTCCCGGCTCAGTTCTCGGTACCAAAAATAAAATGTGAAATGCAAATTTCAATGAGAGCTTTGGTGGTGGGGGCCTGTGTATCTTTCCATTTATCTTGGTCTCACTCCTTCCTGTCCATAAATTCATTACCTTTGTCCTCAAGACATGCTGCTAGGTTTCAAGGTGAGTAGAAAGTACATGGTTGGGCCATCGTTTTGCACATTAACAGTGTTCTTTTCAAAGCTTTTCAAATCTGATTTATAAGAATTATCAGAAATAACAAAAAATAAATAAAAAAGGCTTCCTTCTCTTTTGAACTCCTAGCATATATATTTTAGATTTGTGAAGGTGAATGTTTCCCTTGGGCTTTAGGTATAGAAACAAATGTAGCCACACTTGGTTTCCTCAGGGGACAGGGATGTACCTGTTGGTGTCTGGCTATGGCTGACTCCGAGGCCCTGTACCACCTTGAGAGGGCTTCAAATTCCTGGTTCTTTCTGCAATACTGTCTGTATGAGGTTTTCTAACAGTGGCAATGTACCCACTGATGGTTTATTGCTGGCTCACATCTCCCAGGTTTCAGTCCAGGGTATGACAAAGCAGAGACTTGGTGTCAAGGTGTGGAAGTCATAGGGTGCTGCTCACTTCATGGTAGACAGCAAGCAAAACGCTAGGGACAGACTCTACCTTCAAAAGCACAGCCTCAGTAACCATCTTCCCAACTAGACTCAACCTGTTGATTTTTACTGCCTCCCAGTAGTAACACTATCAAATTAAGAATCTGTCATTGGATTAGTATGGTCTGGACACTTCCCAGAAGTCCACTGTTGGCAACCACACTTTGAAAACATAAGTCTTCGGGGAACATTTCAGACTCAAACCATACAGCTGTGTATCAAACCCAGCTTTTCACACATGCTAGTCAAGTGCCCTTTCACCAAACTGTACCCTCACAATGCTACTCAAATGCTCTACCGTCAAGCTGGACCCTCACACATGCTAGCCAAGTGCCCTATCACCAAGCGGGACCCTGAGCCAGGATCTTTGTAAGTCGGCTTGCCATTGATAAAACTCAAGTTGGCTATTCTTGCAATGTATCTTTTATTTCATCCTTGCCTACACTGCATGCAAGTCCTGGTCCAGGTTTGACTTCTGAGTTTTTGCTGAGGACTTAGTGGTTTCTCTAAATCCTTCTGTATTGATTGGCCTCAGCTGGGAGATTCTCATTTAGGATCTCCATACTGTTAAAGTGAAGGGCTGCTGGGGATGAATCTTCTAAGACCTTTTGTGAAGTGCACACCAAGGCAATGAACTCTCATGGTTGGCAGTATTTTTCGCTGCCAGCTGTTAATGGCTGGGGCTGTTGTCCAGGACATCTACTGTTTGCTTCTCTATGTAGCTTGAGCATTGCAAATCATGACAATTTGATTCTCAAAGAGCGCTTAAAAATCTTTAGCAGCTTGGGGCGGTGGTGGCTCATATCTTTAATCCCAGCACTCAGGAGGCAGAGGCAGGCAGATCTCTGAGTTCAAGGCCACCGTCGTTTACAAAATGAGTTCCAGAACAGCCAGGGCTGTTACAAAGAGAAACCCTGTCCAGAAAAATAAAACAAAAAATTGTCAGCAGAAACTCAACATGTCTTTTGGACTGTTCTTCCACTACTGTCTTTGGGTCACACAAGTTTTGTTAGGGTAGCTCAGGTTCAGAAAGAGGACAGTTGTCTTTCTACAATACAGCAGTGAATCATAAGACACTGATGGATTTGGGGAGCACTGTCGGGGAGCATACTTTTGCCCTCTATGTAAGATGGCTTCAGAGCAGGTCCAATGTTTTCTTCTTGTCTTTTGCTGATTCTCTAGTCCACTAATCCACTTCAGATTGCTACTCTTGACCGGGGAGCTAAACTAAAATATCAATAACCAATAAGTGTTTACCTCAAGGGTATCATGAACTAACATGCAGAATTCTTGAAATCTGAGCAGTTCTAGAAACCGAGTGCTTCCTACATTTTCTCCACATGGCCGGTTGCTCCCTCTCACAGGGACTTTCCATCTCTCCACACCTCTTTTCAGTTTGCTGTCAGTTTCTCCTCCTTCTGGTGTTTGCTGCCTCAAGAGTTCACTTCATGCTCTCCTTAGCCACCTGGCCTCTCTGGTTGACCTTTCAACCTCTTCAGCTTCCCATCCTAGACCCAGGTAATTAACTCAAGTTGCTCAGTTGTGCTCTACTCAGTTACTCATTGAGAGAAGAAATTTGGTGGGGAGATTTCATTTATTTATACATCACAGTTCTGGCTTGTGGCCCCACCCAAATGTCGTGAGGGACTTCACTTAGCAGCAGACGCATCTTTCCCACCATCCAAGGGCACCATCGAGCCTTCTTGCACTGTTTTGATTTTACTTCTGAATTCTGTAAGGAAGCCCTGAGTAATGGCATGGTTACCCTAACCCAAAGGCAGCCTTATCATGGAACTTGAAATCTCTTGAGATTTCAAACCCAGTCATTTCCACTCAGGGAGAAAAGTTCCTCAAGTAATGAACAGGTGGCCATGAGGCAGTCAAGGCTGGAGAGGAGATTGAAGTGATTGAAGTCCTATTTTCAGGATCTTTCTTTAATGGAGGTTTGTTGTAGAAATGTGACCTCACAGTGTTTTTTGTATTTGTTGGTTTTTGTTTTGTTTTGTTTTTAAACTTTAGAGTTTTAATTTCACTGTACAAGTCTACACATGTCCTACTTATAAGTACTAGATGATGGGAGCTAACTCATTAAACTGAGTTTCTGTGATGCTGCTCTGCTGTAACAGATCAGGTAATAGAGGGTTGCTATTGGTATTAGTTTTATTGAATTTTTGGGGGGGTTGCTTATATCAGTATAGTTTATTGTAATTTGATGAGAATTTAATGATTGGTTTCATCATTTTAAATTTTTGTTATTGTTTTCATTTGAAATATTCCAGGGGAAATTTTTTTACATAGCCTAAAAACTGTATCAGGTGACTAAATATTTAGCTAGAAAGAGTCGGTGAGGATAGTTATATATTCCAGGTGGAATGGTTTATTAACTTACAGATGGATGACCCATGGGGCACAGTGCTAACTCCAGAAAGAATGGATAAAGGAACTGATGGGCGTCAGGGAACAGCTGTAGCCATGCCCACATATTGCCTTATCAAGGACATTTATTTCATAAAGAAATATTCCATGAGCACTCAGTAACTGAACCAGCCTTTGAAAAGTACCTATTTATTTTACTTGACTTCATTTCCAAAAATAACAAACAACCCTCGAATACATTCAGAACCCCAAGAACAGGATGAAGATAATGACTGGTGACAATTTAGTATAGTTTATTTATGATGTCTAATGTTTTAAGTAGAGAAGAGTTTTACTGAATAGTTAACTTGTAAAATTGTCATGTCAAAGCCATGAAAGAATCATAAAAGAGAGGATTAAAAAAGGAGCTGATGAACAGCCAAAAAAAAAAAAAAAAATAATGCTAACCATAGCAATATCCAAATTTGGAGAAATTTGAGAAGCTTAGGGAGCCTCTCCATTGAAGTCACTGTAGGAGGTTTCATGGGGACGGGACTAGAACCTTGATGTGGAACAGAGTTCCACCGACTATACACCTCCACATGCCTCGTTAAGAACTTTCTGTAGAGAGATGACTGAAGGCAAAAGTAAGAACAATACCTGATGGTGCTGATGACTCTGGGATGCTCTGGGCTCAGTAATTATTTCTTCTTCCAGTTCATACAATGGAATTTTAATATGCTGGCATTAGAAGCAGCAAGCCCCACTCTGAGATGTGGGTTAAATTGTGAGCACACAGTTTTTTTCCTTGCTTTGACATTCAAGGACATAGCAGAAAAATGGTACATGTGAACTAGGAAGGTAGCCTGTGCTGCGCTGGCACCCAGCCATGGGCATCTAACCTCTAGGTTAGGACCCTGAGAAAGCAATTAGTGTTGTTTGCATGTGACTGTCTGGCTTGCTTTCTGTTGCTGTGATAAAGGCCGTGACCAAAATCAAGTTGAAGACGAAAGGGTTTGTTTCAGCTTACATTTTATTGTCCATCATGAAGAGAAGTCAGAACAAGAACTCAAGGCAGGAACTGAAGCAAAAATCATGGAGGATTGTTCAGCTAGTTTTCCTACACAACACAGGACCCTCTGTCCAGGGGTGGGGACAAAGAATTAAGGCACTGTCTTCCCAGATGACTCTAGTTGTGCCGAGTTGACAAAATTTGACTGCATGGGGTCCTACTCTATGATATTTTGGCATAGCAGCCTGAACACATTAAGACATTGCTGTGCATGGATCACAGCTGCCTTTGGATGCGAGGAAACAGTCTTTGTCTAGAAAGGTCTAGCTTTCATGTCAGACACTCAGCCAGCCAGATATCTTGTTGCTGATTTTTTTTTTTTCCTTTCCTCTCTTCAGCAGTAACAGTGTGATTCAGGATTCAGGACACTTTAAACATTGGAGCTATCATCTGGTTTCTAATAAGTGGGGGGGGGGCGGGCTTATGATACAAAAGTTTGAAGAGATTTGACCAAAGGTTTCCTAGAGTTATTAAGATACTAGACACCAACACCCAGCTAAGCATTATCTGATTCTGGTGGTAGTAGTCACAGTAGGCAGACCCCGAATGTCAACACGTTTAACAGGTCCCTAACTTAATTGCTTTTTAATGTCAAATAGATTCCACTTTTCTGGTCAGACTTCTAAGATCCTATTAAAACCCCATGAAGCTGAAAATATGAAATTTGATGTTTATAAAGTGTGTAAACATAATAGTCTTGTTTCTGCCTTGTGATGTGGTTAAAACATTAATTATAGAACATTCCAGTTTGCTATCTCAGGAACAAATAATAAAATGGTAAGAAGAATCTGCTCTTTCCTTCTTTTCAGAGTTGTGAAATTCATATATCCAATCAAAAGGAGAAGAACCTCATATTGTTTGGTGGTTAAGCATGTACAGAGCCATAGTTTCAGTGTTGAGTAGACTGAGTCTGCCAGAGAAAAGTCCCACAGGTCAGGTGGCCTAAGCAGCAGTTACTCATTTTCTCCAGAGTTCAGCATTGCTAGAAGGTCAAGGCTAAGGTCTTGCCAGATGTGGTTTCTAAGAATGACCACATTCTCTCTGTATCTTCACAGTGTCACTCTTAGTGTGCTGTGTGTGTCCTAACCTCTTAGGACATTAGTCACAAAGTAGGGCCAACCCTATGGCTTCATTGTATTTGAATTTCATCTTTAAAAAAGACTTAGCTCAAAAAGTAGCCGCATTCTGAGGTACATAGAGGTAGAGATTTATGTACAAATTTTGAATTGTATGATTCAGGTTATAATGGCTAGGATTCTAGGCATGTCCAACACACATGTTGCTGAAGTAGCTATGAATTCAGCCCAATACAAAATGGTCACCTTACTTAAAAGTGTAATGAAACTTGTGATTCTTCTTTTTTAAAAACCAGATTGTGTAGTTCTTAAGGCTGAACATAACATCATGTCCCAATGTCAAAAGATATGCAGTGGTAATTATTTTTCAACTTGGAATAAGGATTTCCCAATTGTGGGACAGTGAGGATACTTCTTGTAAGGGACCTCACCTAGCATGGAATGAATGACCTTGAATGACCACTTGCAACTGGTCACATTTGCCAGCTTGTCTGGGTGGCTGCTGAATGTCTGTCTTCTGTACCTGCTTTTGAGCGATGCACATTAATTTCATACAGCTATTGTTACTTAATAAATATGTTTTCTATCTGTGATCTCTATAAAGAATAAAAACACTTGGCCTGCATTTGAATTATTTTGATGCTTCTATTAACATCAAGTCAGGATGAGTAACTGGAAAAATACATTGAACATAAGAATTCTTAAGAAACCTATTTTCCTACTTACTCAAACCTCAAATGCTGTCACAATTGTATATGTTCATATTAATGTGACACATCATTAAGCATTTACTAGTATAGAACTTATTTGTATGAACAATTTTGTTTGCATCTAAATAAGCAAAATAATGTATTTGGTTTGAAAAAAGTCATCCAATAACTTTATATTAATCTATTTTTGACACACGTAAGCACATATTTTAGAATGTCAATGTGCAATTAGATATTCTTAGCACATGTCATTTGTGAAAAGCACTTTAAATCTAAGTACATTCAATTGAGCATAATTAAAATATCAAGATACATATTATTCATATACATTTTGCCACTTAATTTTTTAAGTAGCTATAAGTATCTACCTTGTGAATTCAAATTAAATGAAGGTGATTAAATTATGGATATATTTAATGCTTTTAGTTTAAAACATAGCAGAAATTATATTGTGATATACATATATACATATATGTATATATATATTTATTGCCTTTTTTTTTTTTTTTTTTTTTTTTTTTTTTGGTCTTTGTAGACAGGGTTCTCTGTAGGACTGGAGACTGTCCTGGAACTCTCGTTGAAGACCAGGCTGGCCTCGAACTCACAGATCCACTTGCCTCTGCCTCCTGAGTGCTGGGATTAAAGGCATACACCACTACCACCCAGCCTGGCTTCAATTGTTTTTAAAGAAAGGCTGTTAGTGTTCTTAAGATTGTTAGCTGGAGACTTCTTTTTTTTTTTTTTTTTTTTTTTTTTTAAACCTTTATAACTTAGTGAGGACTGTTTGCAGAGAGGCTTCTTATGTTCAGACAAACGAAAGAAAATGGATTGAGAAAAAAGGAAGAGGAGGAGCTCCTGCAGATGAAGACTGATACTGTCTCCAGTCATGATAATGACTGGGAGGCATATGTAACAGGAAAACCTATCTTGTCTGTTCCCATTTTACCTAAAGAATATTGTCAGTTTATGAGGTTTCTTGAAGGTCCTTGTTCTTTGGGTATTTAGAAGAATAGGGTAGTATATCAAAGTTATGTTGCCCTTCTAAATATTTATTTTGGAAATCTGTTTGTGTGAATGAACTAACTGTACCCTCACCCCCAACCATAATGTTCCTAGCACATTCAGAAACATCAACAGCGAAGGCCGCCTTTTTGTAACAGGGAAGAGGAATTGGGCTTGCAAACTTGTAAGGAAGCAAAGATGACAAGCTTATAATAACATCTGGGCATTGACCAAAAGAAGCTGTGATAGAAGCCACGTTTCAGGTGCTTTGCAGACTATCCATCTAGCCCATTTTAGTGAGAGGGGATATTAGAAGAAAAAACCATAATTTTGCTTTGAGCCCCAAGAAATCATATCATGTGAAAAATTAGAGCATTTTGGAAATGATGATGCTTTGTGTGGAGAGAACGATGCTCATTCGAGAAGGTTGGAGTGTGGGCTCCATGCTGGCATAGTTGCAGCTTCCACAGCCATTTCCCTGTTTGGTGCTCTCAAGCCACGGGGTGTAAAGGTGAATTTGCTAAGACGGGAGGCAGACAAGAATTACAACAGCCAAAACTGTTGGACAGAGGTGTGAACTGTGGTGTATGTTTATAGAGGTGAGGTATCTGTTGTTCTGATCCTGAACTAATGTTGTATTTACATAAAATCTATACCGACCAGAGTAACCACTTTGCAAGCCCATCTGAATAAAATGGAAATTGTTACTAGTTATGCATTTCTGAGTGAGTCTAAAGCAGGCCTTGAAGATTCAAATTTTAATGATGTGGGGGTTTGTTTGACTAATTTACAAGAAAAATGGGATAAAGTTGTTAAACCAATTCCATTCATTTAAAAACCATGTCTCCTTGTATTTCTGTCACGTGTCTGAATCTTTTATTTATTTGCTTGACAAAAGCATCACCGAGTCATGGAAACACTGGTCTGGATGATCAGATTGATCAAAGACATAAGCAGGCACTCAAATAAATAATAAATCAGAATAAAGGCCCTGAGCTTTGGTTTGAAATTAGGCCAGTCTGGGCTCATCGCTCCATTCTCATCTCCTGAAAGGCAGGGCCAGCAGAGCCCCTATGGTGTGAATAGAGGCCAAAGATGTCAGTGTGGGATTCAGCACTGTACTTGCTATAGTGCAAGTACCCCACAAATGGCAGACTCTGGCCTCTTGAGAGGAGGGAGGAAGACAAAGAGTATGTGAGGCATTGTCATCCAAGGCGTAATAGTCATGACTCATTTCTGATCACACCTAGGGGCCATTCATTCCTGGCAAGTGAGTCTAGCAATGGCTGCCTTTCCAAGGGCTGAGGATGGAGGTTAGTGGTAGAGTGCCTGCCTAGCCTGCACAAGGCCCATCATTAGCACCAGAAATGAAAGACTGCTCTTTGTCCTGGTTGTTAGGGAGCCTTGTCGTTCCAGAAAGGGACTTGTAGGACATTATGTACAGTTGATGTTGTCAGGAACCTTTGGGAGATGATTTTAGCAGCAGCTTACAGTGTGTGTGGAAGATGAGGGAAACCTTCCTAGAGGGAAGTCCTGTACATCTTGGTGCTTAGACGGCCAGAAGGACTACAGAGCTTGCACATTCAAAAATTAAAGGAATGAAGGAGATGTTAAGCACTCAGGAGGACCTATAAGATCAAGGCCAACCTTGTTCCTAGTTCCAGGGCAGCCAGGGCTATGTGGAGGGTTCCTGTCTTAAAGAAAAAGGAAGGAAGGAAGGAAGGAAGGAAGGAAGGAAGGAAGGAAGGAAGGAAGGAAGGAAGGAAGGAAAAGGAAAGAAAGAAAGAAAGAAAGAAAGAAAGAAAGAAAGAAAGAAAGAAAGAAAGAGCTGTTGGCTGTTAAAGTCCACTGTATTGCTTCTACTGGGAAAGCCCTCCTAACTAGCAAACTGCAGCTTGACAAATATAAACTGAATGCAACATCTTTTGATGCTTGCATTGTATTGTCAGTGTCTGGGTCTCTCCTGGCATACAGGACCCCTGGCTAAATGTGTTCTAGATGAAGATGAGAATCATAGGATGTAGTAGTTAATAGAAGCTGGAGTCTGTGCCAGAAAGATTGGCGAACTGGATTCCTTTATCATGGTTGATAAAGGATACGCAGCAGAACCATTCCTCTTTTAAAGGAGAAAATATCAATATACAGCAACTAACTAGGACGCTGGCACGTTTGTGTACAGGGCAGAAGCTGCCTCCCCCTTCCACTGGCTGAGCGGCCTGTGTGAGGCTTTCAGTAGGATCTGTGCCCCCTCTGGTTTGGATTTCTTTGTTTATCCATGCTACACTGTAAAAATTTTTGACGGACTAATTGATGAATAAAATAAAATCCTCTACAATAAAATAAAATAATAAAATAAAATAAAAACCTCTACATGACTTTATTCAGGATGCCTTTTTAAAAGAACATCTTCAGAAAAATGAATGGAGATTTTGTTTAGGAAAATTGCTTTGAATGTTAAATTAATTTGGAGAAAATTACATTTCAACAATATTTGACTTAATTAGAAGAAAATGTGTTTTGTTTTTTCTTTTATAGCATATGCATTTTAAAGTGAGTTATGGGCAAACATACATTTATAGCACTGAATCTTTCTAATAACAATAGGTGGTTCCCTAGTCTTCGAATCTTTTATCTCTGTTAGAACAAACCACAAAACCTGTAATTTTCTTCATTTTCATCCTGTGTATTTTACATAGCTATTTCCTGCTAATGATACTTATTTGCAAACAAAAGTTGAGCTATAAACTCTTTTTGGATATGCCAGTTCTGTCTTTCTACTCTGAAGATATGTAATATTTTTGAACATCAGCTTCTTGCCTTTTAGAAATGCAGCAGAATCTTCTTCTGCTGGTGTTCAGTGAAATGAAGTGGATTGTCAGATGGTTTTGTTCAGTATGCCTGGGTAAGAATCCACATGGCACCTAACATACCCATTTATGGGTCATGTGTACACACATAGGCTCTGCTGTGTACACACAGTAGGACCTTGTGACTCTGGGTCCCCAGCCAGCAGGTATGGATACAGCCATACATTGTGTTTGGCTACTTGGCTGCCTGCTGTGTCTTGCAGGCTGTTTGTGTTGAGTTTAGCAGGAACACTCAGGAGTGCTTAAACTCTTTCATCATCAAGGTCATCTCTGTGTTGCCGTTGTAACTTCTTGTAGAGTATCAGAAAATTATTTTTGCCATCGTTCCCCGGGGCGGGGAAGGGGGGATCTGGGAGGAGTGGAAGGATGGGAAACTGCAGTAGGGATATATAGTATATGAGAGAAGAAGAAAAGAAAATCTGAAGACTTCCTGGAAAGTAAGTTGTAGGCCAGCCTGAACTACGTGGCATGAGAAGAACAGCTCAAGTCCCGATACATAACCAAAGCCAAACCCCCTTGGAAATGATGGCAAAAATAATATTCTGACACTCTAAGTTACAATGGCAACACAGAGATGATCTTGATGATGAAAGAGGAAAGCACTCGTGAATGGTAATATCTCATTTCCCAACTCAACATTTAGTGTTCACACGGTTCTCCTTATTCTCCATCCTGTGAAATAGCTGCAAAAACTCAACTCCTTTGACCTTACCTTTCATTCTGTATTCTAAACCTTGTTGGTCTTTATTGCACCTGGTGCCTATCACCCCTTCCCTTTCTTATTACAGACACAATTATCTTAATTGTATCTTTTATCTCTCACCCAATCTGCTAAAACCCTAATTGCTACCATGGCTTGGTCCCTCTTTCCCAAATTAGCACCAAACATACCCCTTTGTTATCTAAGCCTCTTCCCAAGTCTTGGATGCTCTCCTTCCTAAATAGTCTATGTCCGTTCGTGTGCTACACTATATGCATTATACTCTTCAGCATGGTGGTCAGGGCTCAGTCCTCCCCAGCCTCATCTGCCCATGATTTGGCTCAGTGGTCTCATTTTTGGCCATTCTCTTACATAACCATCTGTTCTATATAGACTATTGGTTCTCAATCTGTGGTTAGTAAGCCTTTTGGGGGTCAATTATAAGATATCCTGCGTGTAAGATATTTATATTGCATTTCATAACAGTAGCAAAATTACAGTTATGAAGTAGCAGATAAAAATAATTTTATGGTTGGGAATTACCCCAACATGAGGTAATTACAGGGTCGAAGCATTAGGAAGGTTGAGAACACTGGTCTAGAGCCAAGCTTTATGGACAGGGCCTTCCTGCTAACATAAGAGGTATACCTACCTTTCATCCAGCAATGTAAGCAGAGCTCTTTGATTTTGAGGCCAGTGTGGTCTACATAGTGAGAACCTCTCTCAAAGTTACAACAACAACAACAAAAAGAAGTATAAATATGTTCTCAGACCCAGGCCAGCATCTAAGCCCTACCTTCTCGCTGTGTGACGCTATGTAAGTTAACCCAACCCCCAGCCTTCATTTGTTCATTAAAAAGAGAGAAAAAAAAGTGACAACATCATGAAGTTCAACCCCACCCCCAAGTTAGCATGATGCCCGGTACACAGTAAATAACCGGGCTATAAGTCTTGTCACACTTACCTTCCTGGCTGACATTGTGATTCATGTGTTACAGTGGGTCTTTTCACACTACATTGTGTGCAGCCAATGGCTCTTGAACCACATGCAAACCAACACTTTTATGATTGTGTGTGCGCGCGCGCTTGCGTGCTTGTGCACGTGCACACTCATGCCTGTGAGTCAGGGGGAAGTGGCTCAACTGTTTTCAACAGTTCCCTTGTGGCTAACTGTCATGTTTAACAACACCAAGGATTGAACACCTGAATCCTAAGCTCTCTTCTGTTGACAGTGGATATTTTGTCTTCACACGTCCCAAAACAATGAAGATAGGAATTCCTTGCCCGCCTTTGAATTGTCTTATCTGGACCTTAACTTTGCTATGTATACTAATTATTTTTTCTTACATGCTGTTTCTTCTGCTTGCTGTTCTGTAGCCCTGGGTAAACTGCTGGCCTATATGCAGAGACTGCTAACATGCAAGTGCTAGTTGCTGTCTGGTTGGCTTAGAAGTGCATTTTCTCATTTATCTGAGGGCTAGAAGTCCCTGAGACCAAGGTGCTGATCCTTGGTGTTGGTTCTTCTGAGACCACCCTCCTTGGCTACAGATGGCTGCCTTCTCTCTGTGACTTTTATTTCATGGGTATAGGTCTCGCTGTATACCCTAGTCTATCCTGGAACTCTGTTATATAGCTCAAGTTGACCTCAAACTAATGATGGGCTTCTTACCTTTAGCTTTCCAAGCGCTGGGCCGACTTTTTGTGTCTCACATGGTCTTATCTCTGTACTCTTGTATGTCTATGTTTAATTTCTTCTGTTTATAAGAATATTAGTTATATTGGATTGAGGCCCTCCTTAATTAAAGACTATATTTTAATGGGGCATAGTAGTGTAACACATGAAATCCCAGCACTTAGGTAGCAGAGGCAAGAAGATCGTATAAGTTTGAAGCCAGCATCATCTATAACTCAAGTTCTAGGCCAGCCATAGCCAGACCCTGTCTTACTCCCCACTGAAAAAACAAACATGCAACAAAACTCCTTTTAACTTAATTCTCATTCTGGAAGCTCCACCTCTAAATACACACACTTTCTGAAGCACAGGTGTCTCAGCTTGGCCATAATCAACTGTGACTTCCGTAAAATTGTTTAACTTTCAACAATTGCTCTGACCTCTCTCTGTGTTTACCATATGTAGGGACACTTAGTACATGCCAAGCAGCACCCAAGTGGCCATGCAGGACATGAACTAGATGTTCATTATTATTTCTGTTCT
Source organism: Phodopus roborovskii (assembly GCF_943737965.1). NCBI lineage: Eukaryota > Metazoa > Chordata > Mammalia > Rodentia > Cricetidae > Phodopus > Phodopus roborovskii. Next base: position 3,292,462 of record NW_026125546.1, read on the forward strand.
TACTTTAAGTTCTCTAAAAGCTGGGATGCTGTCTTGCACTTAAAAAATTCCTGGGGTGAACTTTACTTATTTTGGGGGAAAGAAGTGGGTGACTTAAGAAAAGGTCTTCCATAGCCCAGGTTGACCTCAAACTTTCTATATAGCCAAAGAACACTTGGTCTTCTTGCCTGCTTCCATCTCCCAAATGCCGGGATTACAGGGAGTGAGCCACCAAACCAGGCTTTTAGCACAACTTTGAACATGAGTGTTTATAAAACATTTAGAGAATCAATATTGGATAAATAGTCTGCAGCGTATCAGTTCCTTTTTTCTGTTGCAGTGATAAAGCACCATGGCCAAAAGCACTCATGGAAGAAAAAGTTTATTTGGGCTTATGGTCCCAGAGAGCTACATGTCCATCATGGCAGGAAAGTAAGGAAGCTAGTGATCAATGTGACAGCAGGGATAGGAAGCTGAGTAATGTGGATCTTTAATGGCAAGTATGAAGCAGAGAACACACTGGAATTGGGATAAGACTTTAAACTCTTAAAGACCACCCCACCTTGATGTACTTCCTCCATCAAATCTACACCTCTATGCAGTCTCTCTAGACTGTGCAACCAACTGGAAAGCAAAGTTTCAGATAGTAGAGTCTAAGGGGAAATGTTTCTCATTCAAACCTCCTCAACAAGTCTGTATTTCTTTCTTAGCTAGAGTCAGTCACAGAACCAAGAACAAGATTCTCGTAGAGAAGTCAGTACCCTCGCCGTAGGTACAATATGCCACTGTGAGTTCAGTATTGCAAGTCTTCTTTGAACCTTGCCAGAGACTCCAGAATGTCACAAGAGAATGATTTGTGACAGAAATCACACGTACACAGAAGCCAGTATCTTCGCACAGCTAGAGCTCGAAAGTGATGAGGGACACAAAGCCTTTGGTACAATAGGAGTTCCTGTTCATTGTTGGCCCATTTGAGGTATCTTTGATCTCTGCAGAGGAGGGACATGGCTAAGGTACATGAATGGACAATAGATCATGAGTTTGGAAGAGCAGCAGGCGGTGAGTGTGTTGTGCAGTGATCAAGCCCTGGAGATGCCCAGACACTGTGTGCCTAATGATAAGCATCTTCGCTCGGTGCCTTCAAGTCTCATTTCCTTCCAGCCAGACCCCAAAGGACCTGTTTCATCTTCGATACCTTTCCAGTGTGCCACTTTGGGTCTGTAGGTTTTTTACTTTCTTAGTCTGCCAGGGGCTAGGGTTTGTGTGTGTGTGTGTGTGTGTGTGTGTGTATATATATATTAATTATTACATTTTCCTGGTACCACTACCATTTCTTCTCTGATAATCTAGTCCCAGCAGCCCTATGAAGTGTACTTTTTCTCTTATGTTATCTGTCCTTAACTTGCAATCTAGCTCTGCTAGTCCTAAGAATTCCTGTCTGTTTATTGTCTTGGGTTAGGGTCTTGAGACTAAGTTCCTATTTTATTGGCTACGTAGTTAACTTTTACAGGTGTTTGTAAAGAAATAAAATAATGAGACAATTCTGTGCCTAAAAATTATACCTTTGATAATGGTAATGCTTGGCTGTAAGATCAAAGGAAAGCATAAAAACTATTCTCTGAAATTGGAATTAGAAATCATAGCTTTCTATGAGAAAACCCTCAGAATTGACAGACATCCTACAGATTGCATAGTGAAGGTTTCAGTCCTCCATGTGCGTAATAACATAGGGAGAATCTTAACAAGCAGAGAGACAGAAATTCTTAATTAGTTATCTGGTGTGGAGTGCAGAAGTCACTGCTCCTTAAAAGCTCCACAGTGGAATGTGACCTGGCCAGAGCACGGAACCAGCCAGCGCCTCGTGGGAAAGGGAATTAACCTGCACGTGTAGATCCATTGTGCCACCTCCAGCACCCGGCTGGTACACAGGCAGCATCTCTTTGCTTCTTATAACGAATGAGGCAGATTTGCCAGATGAGTGATCTGAGGCTGTGTCTTCACATGGGGGCACTCAGCTGCCTACTTACCTGCTGTGAGAGAGGCTGGGTGAGGATGTGTTGGATTGCCTGACTGGGGCTTTAAGAAATCAGCCGTTGGGGTTGCAGGCGGTAGTGCCTCTTTGTAACCTGGCCTCCTGCCCCTTGCATTGTATGCTCCATGTAAGTTTCTACTCTGAAGACAACAAAAGTGAGAGAGAAACCAGCCCTTAGGCTAATTCCATCCTAGTGGTCACTCTCAACAGTTTTGTCCCATAGATTTGTTTGTTTGCTTGTAGGGCTAGGAGCCAAACCCAGGACCTTGAGTGTTCTTATCAGTGAGCTGGGACCTATCCTCTTTTACAGTGCATTTTTGAATTTGTTAATGATCTTCACTTTGATATGAAGGGAACCTGGGTCCAGAAGCACTAAGACAATCTCCCCTCAGTACTTGTATAGTGACTAAGTTCATTTCATTCTCTTCCTGCTAACCTTCATGTTATGAGCACTTTTCCTACCAGCCTGGTCCCACAGCCACACCAGCCCCAAATAACACACAGAGACACTGTATTAGATATAATGCTGTTGGCCTGTTATTAGCATTTCTTATTGGCTAGCTCTGTCTTAAATATTAACCCATTTCTATTAATCTAAATATTTCCACGTGGTCTTGGCTTACCGGAAAAAGGGTTCGGACCTCTGCTCTCTTGGTCCTATATTTTGAATCTCCTCCTACCTCTCCTTGAATCCTCCTTGTCTCCTAGTCCTGCTTATATTTACAGAATGAAATATCCCATCATCTCCTCTTTTCTGCCTAAATAAGAAGGGTTTTAACTATCACATAGTAAAATATATAACAAAACAGTTATCAAATAAGAACTACAGTTAACAATATTTAGTTCATTAACACTTAGCAAGATTTAAAGAAAACATTCCATCATCTATCCTATTTTTGTGAGTCTAAAGTCCTATATGTAATTTATCTTTAATCCTAACTAAGGAAAACTATAACCATAATTAACTGTCTTTGTCTCCTAGTCCCACCTATCTTGCTTTCCTATTGGCCAACAGGGCTTTATTCATTAACCAGTAAGAGAAATATATTTACAGAATGACATCTCCCATCTCCTTCATCAATTGACTGCATATGGTGTTAAGTCCACAGCATACTCTAGGGTGGCAGGAGTAGGCGCTTTAATCCAGGTTCCTGCAGGAATGTACGGACAAGCACAGCTCTTCTGAACAGAGGACAAATTATCCTTGTGTGAACTGGGAGGACACAGCATCCCTGGAACATGCTATCCTAGGCTCTATTTCCTACTTCCTGGGACCTCCCAAGTTGTTTGGAAAACTTTAGAGAAGAGAATGGGCGAAACATGGTAGGAGCGGACAGGGAGAGGTACCCCGTGTCTGAGAAATTGAACACCAGTGCTGTGTAAATGCGGAGAAAGGGACACAAGTTTGTTTTTATTAAACAAATGTGTCTTGATGGAGATACTTGTCTTATTAGGGCTTCTATTGCTGTGAGGCGACACCATGACCATGCCAACTCTTCTAAGAAAACTATTTTGTGGGGGGCTTATAGTTTCAGAGGTTTAGGCCATTATAGTCATTGTGGGGTATGGCAGTGTGCAGGCAGACATGGTGCTGGAGAAGGAGCTGAGTTCTATATCTTGGTAGATAGAAGGAGACTTATTTGTCACATTGGGTGTAGCTTAAGCATGTAAGACTCCACAGTGACACACTTCCTCCAACAAGGCCACACCTACTCTACACAATACCACACCTCCTAATAGTGTCACTCTCTATGGGTCAAGTATTCAAACACATGGGCCTATGGGGGCCATACCTATTCAAACCACCACAATATTAAATTAGTGAAAAGAGAAAAACAGTAAATGAACATTTTCTTCCACGTATGTTTTGTTTTTGTTTTTTTTGAGACAGGGTTTCTGTGTAGTATTTGAAGCCTGTCCTGCAACTTACCGAATAGAACAGGCTGGCCTCGAACTCACTGAGATCTGCTTGCCTCTGGTCTGTGGAGTGGTGGGATTAAATGTGTGAGCCACCATGGCCCAGCTTTCTTCCACTTTTTAAATTAACATTGTTCTGGTAACACATGATCTATACAGAAATTTAAAATATACCAAGATAGAAATTACACTGTAATGTTATCACCGCTGCAGTATCCCTTTGGTGTGGGTCTCCTGTGTATGCTGTAATACTCTACTCTTAGCAGGCACATTGAACATTTAACACAATAGTTAGTACCTTGTATTCAATGCATGGGCATACACAAATTCATTCAGTCCATCTTCACCATCAGATATTTATGTTGTTTCTCAGTCTCCTGTTTGGCTATTTTATTATTTCATACTTATTCCGAGACTACCGTTATAGTTTAATGCATTCCATTTAGTACAGACAGACGGTTTGAAAGGATGCATGTGTTCATTGAGTCCCAAGAATAGAAAAATCTCCCAGGGACAACTTTTGTTTGCTATGATCCCCAATTTATCTGTTACTGTGATGGCATCTTATAAGCTGTGTTAGCCTCATATCTGTGGTCTGGTTGTCAGTGACATCATTTCATAATAAATATTCAGAATTGTGCTGCATCATGATTAGTTTAGCTGGAGGACATAAAACTTTGTATCTTTGTGAAAATTATAGTTGCTTATAATTAATGTGGACTTAGTGTCAAAATGAGGTTTCTTTGCTGTAAATATTTGCTGTAAAAATTCTCAAGAATGTGGTATCCAGTCATCACTGGAACAAATGAGCATACAGTGTACAAAGTTTAGGCTATAACCAATTTAAATTTGTGCTTTTACCGTATTGCCGTACCATTTAGTTTATGTAAATAGAGTGACTCTACGTACAGGCAATACATAAATAAAACTGTAATAGTAATTCCATAGAGCGGTATTTGAAGATCCTGCTGTTACTTTGTATTTTGTCTTTATTACTGCCTTTGTATCTTTGGCTTGGATATTGTGGTAGCAATTATTTATGCTTCTTGAAGTCTGTTCTGTTTTCTGGTTGATAGTGACCAAACCAGGAGCCTTGTGCATGCTGAGGCCTTGTTCATGCCACTGAGGATTCCTGTGTAGGTGGGGCCAACAGTAGCCTTCCTCTGGCCTTCGTCTTCTTTTGTTCTCTACACTGAGGAGGTGGACTTCTGTACTTGAATCCTTCTGTGCCACAATTGGATTTCGGATTCATACTTAAAATCCCTAGTTATTTCCTTTTTAAAATTTAATTACATTTATTTGTGTATGTGTGTGCAAGCCTAAATGGAGGTCACAGAATAACCTGGAAGGAGTCAGTTCTCTTTCCACTATATGGATCTCGGGGATTGAACTCATGTCCTTAGGCCTGGTGGCAAGCACCTTTACCCACTTAGCCATCTTGCTGATCCACCTTTTTCTAATTGATGGATAGTAACTGAAATGATTATCCTAAACTTTGTTCAAGGATGTTATTCTTCGCTTCCTGCCCTGTTAGTATGTCTCTGTTTTGACCCTAAATTTTCCCTTTTTTTCCCCCTTGTCTAGGCAGGAGGCTCCCAGGTAATTTTCACAAATCCTTTAGAGATCGTCAAGATCCGCTTGCAGGTGGCCGGAGAGATCACCACAGGCCCCAGAGTCAGTGCTCTGTCTGTGGTACGAGACCTGGGCTTCTTTGGCATCTACAAGGTAACTTATCTTTCTCCCATTTGTTTAATTATTGTTATTTAAAGGGCATAACTGTACATTTGGAAGAAGTTCATTTCTTCACCTTGGCAAGACATACTGTTGGAACCCATAGGGCACTATCATGCCAATTAGGAGGTGTCCCTTCCTGACATCTGCCAACAAATTGTCCTTTGAGAGACAAAGATGCAGAATGTCTGTAATGTGATTGTTCAGCGCAACACTGGCTGACATTAGAACTGGATATTCTCTCTCAGCTCCGGTGTGTGTGTGGGGGGGGTGTGCGCGCACACATGCGTATGTGCATGCGTGCGTGGGGGAGGGGCGTGTGTTGTCTATGTTTAGATGTGTGAGCATGTAATGGTCAGAGGTCAGCAATGGTGTCTTCTGTTGTTTTCCCTTATTTATTTATTTGTTTGTTTATTGGTTTACCAAACCTGAAGCTCACTAGTTGGCTAGACTGGCTTTCAGTCAGTGCCAATGACTCCTGTCTCTACCTCCTCAACATGGGAATTACAGGCATTTGGCCACACCTAAGTTTTTATATGTGCCCTAGGGACCCACACTAAAATCCTTATCCTTGCATGGCATGCAACTTAGAAACTGAGCTATCTCCCTAGCCCCAAAACCAAATACTTACATCAAGAATTTACCTTTTGATCCTATATAAATTCTGGTACTATGTGAGTTTTCTGTATTGCTACCTCATCTTAATTATTATAAATCTTACTCACTTTATATTTCTAATATAGCTTTCCAAGATGACAGTGTCAATTTTTAGTGGCAGTTTCAAAAGTTTTCCCTACTCTTCAACCATGAGGTTGTATTAAAATAGCCACATACACCCTTACTCCCAGAGCTCAGGAGGCAGAGGCAGGTGGATCTGTGATTTCAAGGCCAGCCTGATTTATCATAGAGAGTTCCAAGCCAGCTAGCCAGAGATACACATTAAGACCCAGTCTCTGTCTCTCTGTCTTTCTCCCTCTCTCTCTCTCTCTCTCAGACACACACACACACACACATGCACAAACACGGCTGTGTTGTAATAAACTGAAGTCATCTACATCTATGCCCAGCACTAAATTTATCCCAAAAAAAAAAAAGTACTCACTGTTCTCCAATAAGACTTTAAAAAGAGTTCGTTGCTGGCTCCAATAAATAAAAGTCTTTGGGAATATAAGGTGAAATTCAAAGTCTGCCCAGAACAGCTTAATTTATATATGCAGAAACGTATAATTAATAAATTGTGTGTAGCCAGATCAAGAGATGCTTTATTCAAATTAGTTGTGAATTTTAAAACCGTGTCCCATCAGTACTTACTCTGTGTTTAGACATCTGCTAAAGCTGATTTTCTGAGTGTGTCATCTTCTTCTTTACCCCACGCCATGCAGGTAAAAGCTCTTTTGCTCTCCTGGACCCTGGAAATTTACTCCATAAACACTAACATTGAGACATGGCTGTCTTCCCTTCCCTCATCATCCCAAGTGGGTATAACAAACCCCGCATGGGTAACAGCTAGCCATGACAACCACTTCCGGCCTTTAGTGTGGTGTTTGAGTTCTTGTTCCCCCAGTATTTTTTCTCTTTTTTGTTTCGGGGTTCTGCAGGTGACCCCAGTGAAAATTCAGAATGTTTACAGTGGAGCTTCTTTTAGCCAACTCTATCTGCATCTTCCAGATCATGTGATGGTTAGGGTACCACATGATCTGAGCCTTCCTAGGATCAGATAGCATATGACTCTCTTTATTGGGATTAATCTTAGTGAGGGAACTAGGTACATGTGATAGTTTGGAATAACTATGTGAGTGTGGGCTGTTTTGTTTTTAATTTTACATATGTAGTGTGTGTGCATATGCATGAGGTCAGAGGACAAATCTGAGCGGGCATGTCTCTCCTTCCACCTTTATATGGGCTCCTGGGGCCATATTCAGATTGCCGGGTTTTGGCAAGTGGATTTACCTGCAAAGCCATCTCTAAGGCCCGTGATATGTTTCCTCTTTTATTTTTAAATAGCACTTCAGTTGCTGTAATTGGGCAGAGGACACAATAGCAATAGCTATTTTGTTTGCATATGTATTACCAGCTATAAGAAGTAAACAGTACTATCATGAACTTGGAGAGAAAACACTTTCTGTTCTAACATTTTAGGTCCTTGCCATCTGTGACATGATGTAGTGCCTTGTCACTATGACAGGGATGCCAGGCAGTCTTTCAACAGGCTGTCTAGTAAAAGCCACTTGGTACTATAGCAATGACTGTTATCAAACTATCTCTAGACGAAATGTTATCAAATGTTATCAAACTATCTCTAGACGACTTGTTTGTTGATGCAAGAGCAGGCTGTGCAACTTGCTGCAAATGACACCAGGCTGGCGCTTGGTGCTTTTCATCTTCACATTATGTCACAAACTTAATCCCCTCTAAGGCTCCTGGGAAGTCCCTGGCACCCTGATTTTGTAGTTGGGTGAGCAGTGGCTGCCAGCCTTGGTGTTTGAGCCGAGACGGAAGCTCAGACATTGCTTGCTTGTGCTTTTGTGCTAAAGTTGCTTTTCTGCAATGAGCAAGATCGCTCACGTTTGAGCAAGAGCACTCTCCCATATAAAGTTAGTTAATTACACTGGTTTAGTCTAGTTCAGAGGCATTCCACTGAGCTTGGCGCTGCCTTCCAAAATGCTGTTTTCATGAATTGGTAATTACCACATGAAGTTACTAGTGCTTTTGAGCTGAAAATTTGGTTTTATTGTGTGGACATGCCCTGGTCATCCCTACCTTCTTCCGGCAGGCATCCTCATCAGCCAAATTAACCAAGGGTTAGTAATAGTTACCTCGCAGTTAGACCCTCTCTGGTGTGGCCTGCTTGTGTTACCCCCGACCCAAGATAGATTCAGTCCTGTTTTTCTAGCTTTGTCCTGTGAGCCTGGACTCCAGGTCTCTCTATCTCATCTTTCCAGGGAACCAGTGTTTCAAATCAGCTGGGAGCATCGCAAACGTGGCTTCTCTGCGTGCTTCTGGGTGATTTTGTGTCAGAATGCATCGTTCTCTACTCACATAGTTTTAGTTGGTTAGGAAACTTGCAAGTGGCTGGAGCAACACAGTACTTTAAGACTGTGAGTTGTCCCTTCAGGTAACTCTTTAAGGAGAGGACCCCCCTGTCCTAATTTTTATTAGGACAGATGTGTTTCCTTCTCCTTCCCTGGGTCCCCTTTGTTTGCTCTTCTTACCATTACAATGCTGGGGCAGGCTGTGAGTGATTGGTTCTGTCTGTGTGTTTAGGATTGCTGAGCTTTACCTTAACTGAACTGATTTAACCAAGCTTTCTGTTTTTTCTCATGAATTGACTTGCAAAATACCTTAGCCTTCTGTGACCTCCCGGTTAATGGCAATTGGAATACTTGCCCTAAAAATACATTTGCAAGTGAAAAAAAAAAAAGTGAATGCAGTAAACATTTTTACACTCCTGAAGTTAGAAATAGTTCAGTGAAGATGTAATGAACTGTGTAAACGAAAGCCCCCTCTGAACTGGTAACATTTAGCTAAAAGGTACAGGAAATAGCTGATTGAAATAAAGAGAGAATAAGTAATTGCCTTTGGAAGACTATTTAATATGTTTAAAAAAAAAAAAATCTCCTGCACAAGGATACAAGGCTTGACCTGCACTCAGTACTCGGGCACTTACCTGGCATAAATAAGGCTCTGGGCTCCATCCCGGGCAGTACCCATGCTACACTCAGAATCATATCCTTGTACATGTATGTGGGTATAGCTCTCTCATCCTCTCTCATGACCTAAGTTCCTGTAGCAAAAAATAAATCATCTGTCGTAGAAAAGAGGGCTGAATGAATTTACCTTTTTCCTTGGCACTGTCGATTTATAAGACTTATTATTTAGCATTGAATGGCAGCCCAGTTAATGGAGGTCAGAAGCAGCTTCCCCCAGAATGCATCGGTACAATTTGTTTCTCCGAAGACTAAACCTGACAGCCAAAGCAATGAGGATGAGAGCCATCATGTATCGACAGAAGGGTTTTCTCATCTGTAATCCCAGGTGTTAGCTATCAGTGGAAGGATGCTTAGGAAAACAGGCTCCACCAGCTCTATTCTAATCAAAAGCTCTTGCTTTATTGCACCATAGATGACATTATTCAGATAGATTTTTTTTTTAATCTGTATGCATGCTCATCCATTTTGTGTGAATAGATTGCTGGAGTTATTATCAGTGTGTTCTGAAGGCAAGTGTAGCATTAGTACATTTGTTTCAAAAGCTCAAGTCATCTAGGATATGTGAGTAAAACTCTTATTTCTTCATAACCCAAGCTATACAGAGTATCATTGGTTATAAATCCAGTGTCTCTAAACTGCATCTGAAGCCTCTCCTGTCATCTTAATAGCCACATAAAATGTTTTTAAGGTTCATGTGTGAGGGTGTGTGCTACAGAGATTAAAGTATCTTTAATCTAGCTTCCTTATTGTTTCTTTACAACTTTAGAGGTGTTGGAAATAGATAATAACAAATTCAAGAGATTAGTGAAACAAAGCAAGCATTTAAAATAGAGTTCTACAGAATGGGACAGAGCATAGAGAATGGCTGACACATTTATTTGTTATTTGTAAAGTCTTCCAATCTTGAGAAATCCCTGTGCTCTTCTCCCATAGGCAGGGACTAATGAATAATTTGGGCCTTGAATCTTCTCCCTTTTCTGATCATAAAGTCATATAGCACTTACCTGTGACTTTCTGACTCAGATTTCTCAGACAGCTGATGCTAGCCACCAACCAGGGCAAAGAGTGGTCTCGCGCCTCCTGCTTATCTATATCTAATAAATTATAAGCATGCCTCACTGAAAATGGGATCTCTCCCATACAGAGTTAGGCCATGGAGACTATTCATTCCAGTGTATGCTTGGCATACTTTTGTGAGTGTGTATAGAGCACAGGTTCCTAGCAGTGGAGTAGTAAGTCAATGTGTGTGTGCATTTAACCGTGTGGCATCCATTTATCAATTTCATCTTAATATAGGAGCACCTATAAGAATAATAAGTCCTTTGCCTGCTGATAAGATATCTCTTTTGTGTACTCCTGTTCTACACGATGAAAGCAATCATACAGGTATTTCTTTGGGAACACATCAGCTGAAAGCTTCCGGACACCAAGGGAACCATCTGTTATCACTTTGCATCCAGCCTAGTGCTGGTTCCCACCCTCCCACCCATGCTTGTATCTTTTAACTGGACCTGAGGGTTTTCTCCAACTCTTCACCTTTCCAAAACACAACAGCTGGGACAATGTAAATAAGATTAATTTACTCTCTGAGTACACGTGTGTTATTGTTTATAGAAGCTTTATTTATAATTTACCAAACCTAGGACCACTGAAGTTGTCCCTTGGTAAATGAGTGGATAAACATACTGTGGTATATTGGACAGTGGAAAATTGTTAAAAAGAAATGAGGCCGGGGCTGGAGAGATGTCTCAGTAGTCAATAGCACTGGCTGCTCTTCCAGAGGACCCGGTTTCAATTCCCAGCACCCACATGGTGATTCACAACTATCTGTAGCTTTAGTTCCAGGGGATTTAACATCCTTTTCTGGCCTCTACTGGCTCCAGGAACACACATAGTGTACAGACATATATGGCAGGCAAAACATTAATGCACATAGAATTAAAGTTAAAATTGAAAACCTGGAAATGAACTTTGGAACCACGAAGAGACACCGGGGAAAGGTAAATGAACAACACTACTCTGAACAGGCTCCAGGACATCTGGAAAAAGCAAATGCGGACAGATCAGTGGACATACTTCACACTGGAAGCTGACTCCACTACCTGACAGAATTGTAGCCATTTAGAAGGTGGCTGTGAAAAGCTGAGCTACTGCACACAATTTGGTAGCTAGGAAAAGTCAGCCTTGAAGAAAGCCAATGCATCAGATGGTGCCATAGGCCCTTCCCCTAAGCTCTTAGCTCACTGGGGGCTTTCTCAGATGTGATCACCCCATTGTCTCGTCTTCATCCCAGTTTGCTGAGGACACCAGTGACCATCAGGTATTTGCTCTGTGCCCATGTCTCCTTTCTCTGCAGTGTCTTGGCTAATGGATTTATCTTGCTCACTGCTGCTTTGTAACCTTCTGGTGCATGATAATTGATGGTTGAGCAAATAAGTGATAACTGAAAGCTAGATCTTTTCCCTGTTACAAAGGTGTTAGAATCAAGAGAGCAAGTGAACTGCTGCATAGTGACCCCCCCCAAAAAAAAAAAAGAATAAAATACTGGGAAATTAAGTGTAAAATGGGGAGATCTTTCTCTGCCAATGTGCTCTGTCTTGGTGCTAGGGAGGGACCGGAAAGGGATGGTCACAGAAGAATGGTCCTACCTCATGGCAGCAGTCTGTTAACATAGCCTGGTAGGTTTGAGCAAAGATAATGTGGTTTGGGCCTGTACACTACTGTGATGGGAGAGTCAGACTTAAGGCCGGGAGGAGAGAAGGACAGCTGGGACACGGAACACCAACCTGATGGGGACAGTAGTAGTTGGGATAGCACGTGAGGATACCCCTGAAGGAGATTTCAGTCTGCTATGTCCTGGAATGTAACAAAAGCGAGAAAGTAAATGTAGATTTTATGGTGGTAATGGGATTTTTAGATCTCAGAATTTGAGAAGGTACAGGAAACTATGTAAAGATCTTCCATCTGCTCTTGTCCCTGTCGTTGAGGAATAAAGGCCAGAAATATAAGGATGCTTAGCTGGATGACTTGGGCAAGCAGGGGCAGAACAAAGATAGACTTTCCCGACCCCTCCAGCTTTTCTCCTCTTGTGAAGGTTCTAGCAGGCAGGGAGATGACACTGAAGATGCTGTGTAAGGGTCCTCTGAAGGCACGAAACCAGGGTAGTGCTGTTACCCTCAGGCTGCAGGAAGCTAATGATGACATGCAGAGACCACCCTCATAGAGGTGGCAGGGATTACAGGTCGGGGGAAGAGCAGATGTATGCGGCTCTCAGATGGTGGCTGGAGTGAACAGCATTGCAAAGGAATTAGAGAGAATGGAGGACAAAGGTAGAGGAGGGCCTTGGCTATCTTAAAGAAGCCTTTAATCCCATCACTCAGATGGCAGAGGCAGGCAGAACTCTGTGAGTTCAAAGCCAACCTGGTCTACAAATCAAATTCCAGCATAGCCAGGACGGTTACACAGAGGAAACCCTGTCTGGAAAAAAAACAGAAACAAAACAAAAGAACAACAGAAACACACAACAAAAAGTAGTCAAGGATAATGAGGGGCATTGCGAAGTTACTATTTGTTTTAATTGGGTTCGTCTTTTGCAGTGCTAGAGGCACATGCTTACTACTTGGCCCTCCTCTCAGCATATCTCTAGATAGATGAAAAAGCCCACGGAGGCAGGATTTTACACAGCTGAAGATGAAAAATTCAGATACGACTCGCATGTTCAGGATGCAGAGAGATGAGTCCAGGGCTTGAACAGTGTGTGTACAGTTGCCCGTTCATTGACACTACTGTTTATGGAGGGCTCCTCTCCCAGGCCCATGCTTATTTATAGCTGTGTTTGCTTTACATCAGTTTATCCTCACCACAGCCCACCAGGCAGACACTGTTTCTTTTGCAGCTCTAAATTACAGTTAAGGAGAAGAAGAGCTTTATGGGGTTAGGTAATTTGTCCACAGTCATCTGTCTTATAAATTAAGTGATGACTCTGAACTTCATACTGTGCCACATCTCTCTTAACATTTGACATATCTCATGAAGTTTGTCAAGTTAGGTAGGAAAGAAGACATTCATAGCATCTCAAATCTCCATGGAAATAGTCATCCTTTGTACATGTAAAACCCATTGGATAGAGCTTAGCACACACAGTAATATGATGTACTAGTTATGAGTTATAACTTTTAGCTTCAAGATGTCAACTAAAAGATTGTGAAAGAATTCCTGCCATCATCTTTGCATTGTGCCCTGGCCCTAGTTATTTCTGAGGTTCTGTAGGAACGTCTTTCCTTTCCCTTAACCCTCCTACCATCAGATTGGGCATGCTTTGGGCATTTTGTTTCTTATATTATTGTTGTTTTTTGTTTGTTTGTTTGTTTGGGTTTGTTTTTTTGTTTTGTTTTGTTTTTTTGTTTTTTTTTATGGAGTGAGGGTTCCTATTGCCTGGGCTAGCTTCATACTCTGTGTGTAGACAGGGAGGATGACCTTAAACTACTAACCCTCTAGCTCCCACCTTAGCACTGAGAATGTAGCTAGGGTCAACCACCTCCACCTTGCTTGAAACACCAGAAGAGCAAATGAAATGGATATAGCTTTTGAAAATAGGATTTTTATAAAACAGTACCTAGTAGAAGTCAGTGTTACATAAGCTGTGGGGGAAATATGGTGCTTTAAAAAAAAAAAAAAAAAAAAAAAAAAAGGATTGTTTGGCCATTGTCCTAATTACTGTTCTGTTACTGAGAAGAGACAGTGTGACAAGGCAACTCTCATAAAAGGAAGCATTTAACTGGGGGCTTGTTTGCAGTGTTAGTCCATGATCATCATGGCCAGAGGTAGACAGGTATGGTGCTGGAGCAGTAGCTGAGAGCTTTACATCCTGATCTATTGGCAGTGGTTAGGTGGAGAGGAAGGGAAGGCGAGAAGGGGAAACAGATAGACAGATACAGAGAGAGACTGCCTGGTGTAGTCTTTTGAAACCTCAAAGCCTATTCCCAGCAACTAACTGGAGACCAAGCATTCAAGCCTATGAGTTTATGGGAGCCATTCTTGTCCAAACCACCATTACCATCCATCTATTTAGTCACCAAGTATTGCATGCCAGCACTCCATTGACTGATGTTACAAAGATATGTATGACAGAGGTCATTGCCTCCAAAGTGGTGATCAGTGTTGAGGCCATGTGGGGATGTAAACATGCCGTTGTAGTCCCATCAACTTATTTTAATAGTCAACACAATTCAGATATAAAAAGGACAATAAGATGTCACTTAACTCATGCCTATACTTCTTTGAATCTGTCTTTCCAGAGACAAGCATTTTTGCCAAGTGTTGCTTGGCAACACTTGTTGCTGTTTTCATTTTTTAGTTTGTTCTCTTTGCAAAGAACCTGCAGGGTCTAAATTGTTGGACTATATATAATGTGCATGTTAGAAAGTATGGAGACTGATAGTAAACCCCTGTTCATAGATTACTATGAAAATATTTTTCCAGAAGTGATGGATAGGTTTCTCAGTCTACTAAGTCAGCCTTTCATTCCCTGATTTCTACTTGTGACTGAGGTATGTACTTAAAGGGCAGCCTACTTAAGAAATGTTAATTAACTAGACATTAAAGAGATAGGTCTTTGGCAGCCAGAGTGAGAAACGTGTATACACATCTTTAGTAGGATTGGGTTTTTCACTAAGGCCCATAAGTATACTCTTCTGTGATTTATTTGTAAAACCAGAGTCATTTTCTAGCTGCCCATTGTTAAAATACACTGGCCATTTTCATCTTTCTCTCTAGTAAATAGGGTGCTGAGCATTGAGAATGGTGACTGACAGCACTTTGTTTGAGGACGCCATGCTGGTATTATAGTAGGTTTATGTTAATTACTATTTTTATTTTAATTACTAAATTTATGTGTAATGTTCCTTTAAAACGCATATTTTATAGATAAAGAAGTTGACATAGAGAAAGTCCTCTTATTATAAGGCCCATGCTCTGGCCCCCACCGTGTGCTGGGTTTGGCATGGAGCAACCGTGATTTAGAATCCATATGTAAGTGACACATTTGAATATTTGTTTATTTGGAAGCCATTTACTTCCTTATCTGAGAAGCATCTTTTCTGCAGTGAATGGGCATTCGTCAGATTTCGTGTCCGTGTAAGCTGGAAGAGAATTCTGGCATAGCTGGAATCAGCCGTAACTAAGAGAACTAACCTTCATTGACTATATGAGAAGAAATGAGAAACTAATCGTGAGGCAGGGTTTCTCTGTGTAGTGATCCTGGCTATCCTGGAACTCACCTCTGTAGACCAGCCTGGCCTGGAACTCACTGAGATCAGCCTGCCTCTGCCTTCCAAGTGCTGGGGTTAAAGGTATGTGCTAACACTGCCTGGCTGGGTTTATTTAAAAGCAAAGAAACAAAACAAAAAAACTAGTAAGTAAAATTATGGATGGCTAGAATTTTAAATTCAACAGGTATCCTAGCCAGATTTGAACATAGCTGAATAAAGAATTAGAGAACTAGAAGACAGGAATTACTCAGGAGGCATCTCTGAGAGCATTTGAGATGGAAAGGAGAGGCAATGGCTGAGGAGGCCCCAGGACTAATGAAGTATAACAGATGGCAAGAACAGAAGAAGTCAAAATAGCTAAACTTGGTGTAGCTCATTCCTGTTGTGGCACCTTGAAGTTTCAGGGTAGCTTCTAGCGTCAGATGACAAACCCGGATCATTCACATGGTGTCCTCATGTATGGAGGGGAACTGAACTTTTTCAAGCTAGAATTCTGTATTTTGGAAAACTATATTTTAGGAACAAGGTCCGACTAAAATCTTTTGTGTATTTGCTTATTTGCTTATTTTTAAAGATGGACAAAACTCAAGAAGCATGTCAAGTAAGGCATTAAGAAAGCAATTATAAGCCAGGCATCATGGCACATGCAGGAGGCAGAGGCAGGAGGGTCTCTTGAGTTTGAGGCTAGCCTGGTCTACATAGTTTGAGGTTAAACAAGAGGGTCTCTGTGAGTTTGAGACTAGGCTAGTCTACATAGTTTGAGGCTAAACAGGAGGGTCTCTGTGAATTTGAGACTAGCCTGGTCTACATAGTTTAAGGTTAAACAGGAGGGTCTCTGTGAGTTTGAGGCTAGCCTGGTCTACATAGTTTGAGGCTAAACACGACTACAAAGTCATCAGAAGAACTGAGAGGGCTGGGGATGTCACTCAGTGGCAAGGTCCTCTCCTAGAATGTGTGAGCCATAGACCCCAGCTCCATCTTCAAATACAATAATACATAAGGTGGAAGGAAAATTGACAACTAAACATGTGACAGTGGACATGGGGCAGAAGGAATTGCACTAGATGTGAGTCAGAGGGATTATTGGTAATTGGTAAGCAGGACAGGAATTACAGTATACATAAGCAGGAAGGAAAATTAGTAAGTAAACATGTGGCAGGAATGAAATGAAAGCACTGGTAAATGTTCAGTAGCATTGTCTTGATTTTTATGTATGTATATTGAATGGTAGCTACTGGTACTTAATAGTTTAAGCTGTAATTCATACTCAAGTAGTAACGAGGCTGCTTTCAGTTTCAGTAGTCTGAAGAACGTGTGTTGGACAGGGGGGAGATAAATATAAAACTAAACAGAGCAAGCAGACTAGAAATGGGTTTGGCAGGCATGGTGCAGGTAGGAGGAAAGAAAATTGTGAAGGAAAGCACCTTTCTACAGGTCAGTGCTGTGATGGTGATGTGAGACTAAAATCACACACACACACACACACACACACACACACACACACACACACACACACACACACACACACACACACACAATCTCTGTCAGCCACAGGGCTTCTGGTCCATCTGAGTGACAACCCTGTTGGTGACAAAGCACCTCACAGTGACAGAATAGCTGAACCAGTAAGTGGTGTTCCTCTCCATCAGGAGACCCTGGGCTGCCAAGATCATTTTTTAGAATTAAAGTGGAATTAAGGAAAAAATAATGCCATCAAAGTCCCTTGATTAGAACCAAATGGGAGGCACTTGTATTTTATATTCAAATTGAAGTCATTGGATGTTCACTGACGTCTTCAGTTGGTGGCTGGTTTATTTGGTTTTAACGGTATTACCATCCTTTTAGCAGACCTTGACACTGGTAAGGTTGTAAGCAAAATCCTGTTCAAGTTGCACATAACTAGGATTATATAGTCATATACAAAAGTTGGGATGATGATATTGAAACACAGGGCAGTATTTTCCTCTTCATGTCTTTCCTGCTACATATTTATCTGTAAGCAGCTTGTGTTCTACTTCAAGTATATTGCGTAACTTCCTTTTTGTGTGTGTGTGTTGGGGGAATGGTGAAGCTGGGTATTGAGCCTAGAGCCAAAACCCCTGCTGCTGCCACGCTGTGCTTGGAAGGGTTAACTTGCTGAGGGGAACCAAGAGGAATGCCGAGGGATCAAGACCTGACATGCTGCCCATTGTTTGCAGCTCCAGATCAAAATATACAATTATGCATGCCAAATAAATTCTAAACCTGTAAGGTTGGAAAAGGGGTGGCTCTGACGACAGGTGCCAGGAGCATTAAATAACCTCCCCAGACAAGGTGCACCACTGTTGTCTTGAATACCGTGGGGGTCCCCAGTCTGGCATTTCCCCCCACACTAGACAATATGCATTCACTGCTGGAGTCTGCGTTAAGCCCCAGTCCCCCAGACCTGCTGGCTCCTGGAGCCCGCCCGCCCGACACAGAGGTGCCTTTGTGAGTGTAATTACCTTTCTCTGTATTAGAAATAGTCTGTTTAGAGCTATGTTTGCAGGTACTTCTAGAATAAGCAGGAATTAGCATGCAAAAAGACCTGCCCTGTCTCTGACATCTTTATCAGCACCATCCCTCAGGACTGGCTTCCTCCTCACCTAATGTTGGATTGATGTGGCTGGTGGGCTACAAGAGGATGAAGATCTTTTACTGTGTGTGTGTGTGTGTGTGTGTGTGTGTGTGTGTGTGTGTGTGTAAGGGTGTGTAAGGCAGATGGAGGGTGGGTCCTGTGTGCTGTATTCTGCCAGAGTAAACTTGAGTGAATGATTCCATCAATGCAGGAATTGATTAAAGCTCCCCTGGGTTTTCAACTGTGTCCACATCAAAAAGGCAGAAGAAAAAAAAAATGTGATTCTTTTGCTATGAGGATACTATGGCCAGCATCCTCAAGCCTACTAACTGACCCATGTCAATTGTGGGCTGTGAACTTGAAGTGAGCCTACCTTAAAGACTCTTGCCTTATCCTTAAGGAGGAATGGTGATTGATAGAAGACATTAGAATAGTTCAGGATTGGAGCAGTTCAGGATTGGAGCGTAGTCAGCTCAGGATTATTTGCATATTAGGTTGCCTGGAAATGCTTTTTATTATTCCCATCTGCTCATCAACGAGCCCTTTATTTAAAAAAGAAAAAATAATAATTTCCCTTCTTTGGAGATAGGGGGTCGGTCCTTTAGTGATTAGGTTAAAGGATTGTATTTTGTGTTTAGTAATTTTCCATATGTGATTTTACTATATACCCAGAAAATTCAAGGCCAATCAGAGAGTAAAGGCAAATCTGCCTAGATAACCAGTGAAAGAGAAGCCAGGAACACTAGGCATTTTTATGTGGGGGCAGAAAGATGTAAAGATTTAAACTAAAGACTTAAATCTATATAATTCACTAATTTTTTAAATTAATGCTGGCACAGGCTTCAGGACAGCATAGCCTGTCTCCTTACTGCAGAGCTGCTCATTCAGAATGACTTGACCATCTAGTAAAGATTTTACACAGGGGCAAGTAGAATTCAAGTCAACGGGCTCAGGTGCTGATGTGGTGCTGGCTTCTCTAGGAATCTGCCAGAGAAACATTTTCTTCACCCCTCGTGATCTAAAGCCCTTTTTACATCCTGCTGCCCTTTCCATTGTGTGGGAGCAACAGGTCAGGGATCGCCTAAGGCAGCCCTGCAAATTGGTACCTGCTTTGTGACTAAGACCTGGAAGGAATGGTCAAGAAAAGGAGGCCAGGGAAACTGAATAAGCCTGCGGAGTCCTCTAGGTTTAAAGTCACCTCTGCAGGAAGACTGGGTTCTGATGCCTTGTCTGGCCAGGACAAGCTAAAGGCTCCTTCTGAGTTATTTGCTGAAAGGAGTTTCTTGTGCAGGTCCAGGCTTAGGGAACAATGGAGGTAGGTAGAGGTAAGGAACACAACCCTTCTGGCCACATCTGCGCCTCTTATTTTTGTGACAGTGGATACTTCACAGGACTGTGACCGGGGTCGCCTCACCTTTTCCTGAGGCTCCACTCCCCTCTCTGCCCCTTGGTGCTTGATAAAGTTGTGCCCAGTGCTCCATTCTTGCTCCACCGTAATGGAGGATAGGGTATTCTTGCTATCCAAGTAGGGAGAGAAGCAGTTTGGGCCTTCACTTGCTGGCGCAGCCATCCTGCCTGAGGACCGCGGATGGTGGGCATTCTTTTCCTGTTCTGTGTCTTCTGAGATCATCAGCAACCTAAGACCTCTTACACCATTTGTTCTGGCTTGTTTGACCACACTGTCTGTTTTCTTGTCGGAGTACAGACCGCTCCTCCTCCGTGCCCATTGTTACAGGTACAATTGTGCTTTTCTCCAGGTTTGTTCATTTGCCTCTAAGCTTGACTTCAGACCAGGCCATTTGTCTTTCTCTTCACTCATCTCTTTAATCTTGTTATGTCTTCCTACAGGGATGTACAATTGACTCATGCTTTCAAGAAACGAGGGGGAGGCAGTGGGTGTATTGGGATACCTAAGGCTGCTTCTTAGGGAACTCAGCTGGTTTTCATGTGCTCCTGCTCTTCTTAGGTTCCACAGACATTTTCTGTTTGTGTCCCTTACCTTCTTATGTATGACCTTTGATCACATTGAATCTGCAAAACCTAAAACAGACCCATCTCTCTTTTTTTAACTTTAGCACTCCGATACAAAGTGACTTTGCTCCTATAGTTCGTTTGTCTCCAACAAATAAATGGATCTTTGCCTGAGAAACTGCTTTCTAGAATATTTTTCAAAGAAGTGAGTGAGCATCCTTGTGGAAAGCTAACAACATATTCCAGAGTGTCTTGTGGATCTTTCTAATCGTTCCCCTTTCTTCCACGGGCATCACCAAAGCAAAAATAAAGAACGTGCCTGGCAGCCACAGATTTTCTTAGGTGTCTTGTAAATAAAATCAGGTAGTCATTCCCGATCCCTGACTTCCAATGTAATTCAGGCAGCAGCCACACTGAAATAGACAGGTATAAAGGTATTGAAAAACTCAGAGCAGTATTGAGGAGATGTAGACAGTGTGGAGCCATATGGAATCCATGCCTGTCTGTTCTCTACTTAAAAGATGCTCACTAGAGAGGGGGTGTTTGGGGGTGAAATGAATGAAGAGATGGTATTTAAAAGGCTGGTGTTCCCAGCATAGCAATCATTAAAGAAGGTGAGGAGCGATAGGTGGACCCTGACTGATAGATGAATGGAGCATTGATACCTTTAGCTGAAAGGAGTTAGGTGTATCACTGAGAAGAAACTGGAAAAGCAAAGCTTTGAAAAGGGTGAGGACAGAGGAACCCATCTTCAGGGCATCCTAAGGAAAGCCATATGAGTTTTAAAGAAGCAAGTAGAATAAAAATATAAACAATACAACTAGAGACTGAAGAAGAAGGTAGATCATTCCTGGTCAAAACAAAACAAAAGCTATGCACTGTGGGTTTAAGAATGAACGGAATTAGCCACAGCAATCCCAGCTCTGGGGTTGTTGCTTATGTTTCTGTTGACAATGCTCTGAAATGTTTACAGTGCTCTGACGAGGTAAAAAGTGGACAGCACATTACATTTGTAGGTTTTTTTTTTTAAATAAACATAATATTCTATAGTGGGATTGCTCTATAGGGATTTAGTTTCCTTAAGAGAACCTTTTATTAGCAAAGAAATAAGGGCAGCCCAAAGGTCATCTATAAAATATAATATTGGAGATCCATACTATACTAAAGGTATAGTAAAAAGGACATTTTGCAGGAAGAATCATACCAATCAAGAACTCCTCATGATTTATGTAGGAAGTAATGTGAGGTACTTTTTATTCACATTAAGGGAAGGAGCCATATTTAACTGACCTTTACTGGAATTGCATATTTGGTCTGTATCTTCTGGACAGCACACACGTGTGGACAGATAACTAGAACTCACAGAAAAACTCAAAGCAAGAATCAAGAGGAGAAAACAAGAAATTAGAAACTGGTACTGATTGTCTGTGCTTATTTAAAGAATTACCCCCAAAGAAAACATCGGGTGTTCCGTGTACCTGCCCACCCTGTCCTGTACTGTGTACCTCTCTCCCAAAGCAGATTCTTAGCTTGTAGTGTTTTAGACTTGTCTGCAGTTATCCCTAAGATGACATTGGAACGTGACCCTCACATAGGCAGTTGATAGATAAACATCCTGGGCATCAGGTTTTGCATGTGTGAAATGAGGACTTACGTGATGGATATTGTTGTGCTTGTTTTCTGTTAGTCATCTAACAGTTTGGAGAATGACAGGCTATACTTGCATGAGCTGACACACAGTACCTGAGAGGGGCCAGCCCTTTTTCTAATACCTTTGTGTAGAATGAGCACACACAGTCTCCATGGGTCAGTCAGAAGAGGAATATCCAAGCTCAGGCACATCTGGACAGAATCCAGATTCTAAGCCTTTGTTCTGGTTGGAAGATTGAGCTCAACTGGGATTAAATTTAATAGGATTAGGTATAAAGTTCCTCTTGTATTACTTGTGTAAGACAACTAATTAAGTTGCAGTAGACCTGGGTCAGTAACAGTTTCTGGGAAAAAAAGACTGAGGGTTTTCTACCCCCAGATCTCAGTTTGAGTCTGAAGGGAAATGCATTTGTTAGGAAGAGTCAATTACTGTGAGTGACAGATGAGGGGTGCGAGGAACTTTGACCTACTGGAGCCAACATCAGACAGAGATCCCCAATACTTCATACCTAGACCTCTGTGTGTGTCATTGGATGTGACTAGATCTGTTGAGTATGGATGAATTCATTATTTTCTTTTGGGAATCTCTATAATTGGTAGAAATTTGGAGCATTAGAAAATTGTGAAAGAAACCGTATTAAATCATTAAGTGTTGAAAGGGGTAATTTTCTTCCCACTCAGACTGCCTAAGAAACAGTGTTGTTGTAGTTTCCACTAGAACACCATATTCTATTTCTTGGAATCGTCAATGCTTGGGGCCCCGAGCATGGCATGATTTTGGCACCAGATATTTATTTAGTGAAAGCTTCACTTCTGAAGTTAATTGTCCTATGTTGAGCTCTTGAGTGTGTCAAAAATATGGTAAATATTTTAAGGTAGGCATTTATCAATATTTCATAAACCCTAAACAATGGATAAAAATCCAAGTACTCTCTGAAAAGATATATTTTTATGTATATGTCATTTTTTTTTTTTTTTTCTGGGAAAGACTCCAACACTTTCATCAGATTCTCAATTGGACCTTTCCCTTTGCACCTACACAGCTTGTCTTTCTTCTGATGTATAAACAGAGAGGCACCTTGATTGTCGCCTCTTAGTTTGTCTTAGTTTGAGATCAGCCAACAGTGACTTCCACCCACAGACTTGAAGAGAGTCGCAGGCAGAGCTCCAAAATTGTTTTAATTGAAATCTCAGCCGCAGAGTAAACGAGAGCTCCCCTTTCCCACGTCCTCACACCCTCTGACAAATCAAGTTGTGTTTGCAAGAACAAGACCCAGACTTGTGGCTTCAAGAATTCTGGTTACATTTTACTGTTCCCCTTTCAGCGTGTTGAGTACAAATTTGGTCTTCTCCAGGAATATTTTGTTCTGAGGTGAGTTTCAGAGGAGCCTGACCTCTTCAATGGGATGTGTGTTTCATGTGGTATTTCTTCCCCTTGCAATCCTCACAGGGCGCCAAAGCTTGCTTCCTGCGAGACATTCCCTTCTCCGCCATCTACTTCCCTTGCTATGCTCATGTGAAGGCTTCCCTTGCAAATGAAGACGGGCAGGTCAGCCCAGGAAGCTTACTCTTAGCTGGTGCTATAGCTGGTAAGTCTTATCCCTGCAGTGTTTTGCTTTCCCACCACCCAGCCTCAAACCCTCCAGCCTAAGCCCATCCACACTACAGAAATGGGATTTTCTTTTCTCACAGTTTTTGACAAGAGTCCTCCTGACTTTCTATGAATAGCTTTCAAGAGGCAGGTAAGAAATTGATCTGAATTTTGTCATGTTAGATTTTTTTTTTAATTTATTTTTATAGCATGTGCATTCATGTTTGGCCTACATGTACATCTGTGTGAGGTGTCAGATCCCCTGGAACTGAAGTTACAGACAGCTGCCATGTGGGTGCTGAGATTTGAACCCAGGACCTGAGAAGAGAAGAGCAGCCAGTGCTCTTAACCGCTGAAGCATCTCTCCAGCCCCCAAGTTAGATTATTAAGTGAATTTTACCTTTAAAGTACTTGTAATGCTTGGCTAATTTACTTGGTTGTTTGTTTTCTGTGGTACTGCAGATTTTAATTCATGTCCCATGGCATTTCCTAATTTCACTTAATGGCACAAGAATGAAAATGGTTTGGCCTGAACTTTTTAAAGTGTCAAAAAATGCTCATGGCCTAAAGGTTCCTAAACAAATTATGGCATATAAGCTTGTCCAATACTTAAGCAAAAGCTATTGCCATTTATTTCAAAGGAGTGTAGTAGAACTAGAAGTGACTAGGCTGGGCAGACATCTCTTGTAGTGGCTGACTGGTCCAGGGCTAGATGTATGTTAAGTGAGTCATAGAAGTGACTTCTCTTTAGTCCTGCGCTGTGCTAAATTATCCCAGAACACAGAACGATGGGGAATTAAAAATAGATTCTGATTATGTGCATGGTGGGGGATCGACGCCTGCCTTTTGTGAACCACCCTGTCCAGAGAAGCTTGGATCTGGATTAGCTCTCTAAGTGGTTATCAAACCCTAGCACAGTTCTGGGCTGTCTGACTCTGTTATGAGTAGGTTTTTCCCTGCTGGGCTGGTCCCACCACCACGCCAGCCCCAAATAACACACAGAGACACTGTATTAGATGTAATTCTGTTGGCCTGTTACTAGTTTCTTGTCAGCTAGCTCTGTCTTAAATATTAACCCATTTCTATTAATCTAAGTATTTCCACATGGTCTCGTCTTACCAGAGAGAGGGGCCAGTGTTCTGCTCTCTCCCCTCCATCTTGAAACTTCTCCCTACTACTTCCTCTCTCCTCCTAGTCTCCTAGTCCCGCCTATCTTGCTTTTCTATTGGCCTACAGTGCTTTGTTCATTAACCAGTATGAAAAACATATTTACAGAATGACATCTCCCATCATGACTCCAAACATTTTTGATAGATATGTTGTCGTCTTCAGATTGGAGGTTAGAGCTGTTCCTGAAAGCAGGATGGGAGTGATCCCCAGCTTTGAGTTGCTATTCCATGCTTCCCCTCTCCTGCGGGACTCCTGATGGCAGCAAGCCATGTCACAATCCTCCTTCACCCTTAATCTCTTTTTCCTAAACATATGGGTGCTGGCCTGTGAGCCAGGGCTATTCTGTCCTGGGTAGTTGACGACTCTAGTTGTTTAAGTAATAATGAGACCCAAAGACCATTGTACCAACACTAAGGAAGCAAGATCTGGAATAGAGAGCACCTATTTTCATTTGCAATTGAGTCATTCACTCACTGTGGTCACATTTACATAGGTATAAATGAGGAAATATGGGAAGAAAGCATTATACAGTTTATTTTAAATTGCCCAATTGAAATAAGGTAGGGTCTAAGGAAAATGAAGTACCACTTATTGACATGTAACCTTTGTCAAGTTGTTACTTCCCTGGGTTTCTTTTCCTTACCTTTGAATAAGGATAACACTGTAGATTTAAGTCTGTGTCACAGGGAGGGAGCATCATGGGAGACTCTTAGCATAGTGCCTAGCATGTGTCTTCTGTTCAGTGATTATGAAGACCCAATCTAGAACAATGTGACCATAAATCGTCCACCAACACCAGATGAGAGATTCAGGATGAAAACTAAAGCTCAGCTCAGGGCCAAAGGTCCTCTCTTAACCTTGTTTTCCTGAAGCTACAAAGATATTTACCTCTTCTCTGGGGAAAACGGCACTGAGAGCCCGTTTCATATCTGGGTAGCAACATACTCGGCAATGCATGTTATCAGAGGTGAACATTTCTTCTTTTTTCTTTTCTTCCTGATTATGAAAGTAATATAGCTCACTGTAAAATATGTAGAAATGATAAATAATATCCATAATTCTATTACTGGAAGTTGCTATTTAACTTGTTTTTTTTATGATAATTACTCATGTACTTTATGAAAAATATATATGTAGACACATACTATAGTGCACAGAAGTCAGAGGACAAGCAAGGGAGTCACATAGTGTGGCTCTCAGGAACCGAACTTGGGCTGTCAGGCTTGGTGGCAAGTGTCTTTACCCCCAGAGCCATCTCATCAGGCTTACTTAACTTTTTTGCTTTTTCCCATTTGGATGGTTTTGATGGCGTTGCAATCACACTACCTGTGGATTGTACTTTATTTTTAAAGCATTGTTGTATACTACCGGGTGATGATTAGTGGTATGTGCTGTGGGATCAGACTCCGTGGATCAGATTCACTTTCACTTTCCAGCTTAGACCTGTGACCCACACAAGTATTTGATTCCCTCTTGGCCCACATCTTCAAATTTGGGGATAAGAACTGTTTTAACCTCACAAAACTATTGTGAGGGTTAAGTGCAATAATAGCCAAAGATTTAAAATTGTTACCATCATGTTAGTATTCAGAAATGTTCAGCTCTAGTGATTTTATTGTGTATAATTTTAAACTTGCTAAAGTTTTAACAGCTGAATCATATCATTATTTTTCATTATAATTTTTGAGATTATAATATGATTACATTATTTCCCTTTCTTTTTCTTTTCTCTCTGCAGTCCTTCCCATGTCCCCATTGTGATCTTCCTCTTTCAAATGCATGGCCCCTTTTTTATAATTGTCATTTCATGTGAGCACGTGTGTGTGTGTGTGTGTGTGTGTGTGTGTGTGTGTGTTCTAAACATGTAGATACAACCTGCTTAAGCTATATAATGTTAATTTTATGTATATGTGTTCAGAGCTGATTATTTGGTATTGGAAAACGAACTGGTGTGCTCTTCCTGGGAGAAGACTATTTCTCGTGCTTTCAGCCTCTTTTAGGTTGGCTCTAGATTTTTCTTAATAGGGTTGCAAGCTTTCCCCCTTCATATTAGAATGGCTATTGCTGTCATCCTTGTTCATTTAGTTCATGTTTAGGCAGCCATGTTGGTAAGACTTCTAAGAGACACAGTCTTATAGCAAACTTTCTGTTCATCTGGCTCTTACAGTCTGTCCCTCTCCCTCAAATACCCTGAGCCTTAAATACAGGGGTTGTGTTGTAGGTATGTCAGTTAGGGCTAAGCTCCCTAACTCTACATTTATTTAATCAGTTATGGTTTCCTTTAATGCTCTTCATCTGTTGCAAAGAGAAGTTTCCTTAATGAGGGCTGAGAACCACACTTACCTGTGGAGGTTATACTTGTTTAGTAAACTGGCAGTTGTAGGTTCTCCTCCAGGATCTATGATTTCACTAGTCGTAAGTAGTTGGCTAAGTTTCTAGCACAAGGTGTGATTTCATTTCTTGTTGGCCAGGCCTTAAGTCCAATTAGAGAGCTATTGGTTATCACCAAGAGATACATGCCAACTATTGCATCCTTGGGGTTATTATGTTGTGCCAGATGCTATGGTATAGAGGCATCATAGTTGGGTAGGACTATTGGTTGATGCTGCTCTCCTTTCAAAGCTTGTATGGTACCTTCTGGAACCAGGAAAAATAATCTTCAGGGAAGAATCTTTCAGGTTAGATCCAGCGCTGGTCTTCTTGGTCCTGTGTCTGAAGTGTGTGGTGTTGTCACCAATCAAAACTTAACTGTTAACACCAACAGTAGTCTTTAATGTTCCAGAAGTCTCTTAGACAATAACTCAAAAGAGGGTGTTTCATGCCTTGTGTATTATTAGACAGTCTATAGCTCTTGAGGGTGTCATTGTCAGCCCAGGTGGGAAAATTTCATTTAAATTTTTGTGAATATGCAGACACAGATTTATATGTTAAGTAGATAACTAATAGCTATGATTCCTTATGAACTTTGCAGATATCCTTATTTACTCTTCCCCTTCCTTCTGTGACTTCTCCCTCCTCTCTAAAGCCCCCCACCCCCACCCCTTCATTACGTGCATTTGCATCTCTCTTTACTCTCTGAGCTTTTATGTATTCTCTTCTGACGATTTGAAGTTAGGAGCCTCAGATGAGAGAAAACGTTTAATATGGTATCTCTCTTTGTCTGGGATACCACACTCACTCATATATGTTCTTTTCTATGAACTCTCCAGATTTCATAATACTTCCTTTTTTTCTTTGCAGCTGAATAGCATTCCATTGTATTAGGGTTCTCTAGAGAAAAAGAACTTATGGAATGAATCTCCCCCCCCCCTCTCTCTCTCTCCTCTGTCTCCCTTCTCTCTGTTCTTTTGTCTCTTCTCTCTCTCTTTCTCATACACACACACACACACACACACACACACACGGCTAGCTATGAAGGGAAAGTCCAAGAATCCAGTAGTTGCTTAGTCCAAAAGACTGAATGTCTCAGTTAATCTTCAATATATGTAGGAATCTCAAATAAACAAGCTCCAAGGCAAGGGCGATCAGGCCAAGAACAAAAGCTTCCTTCTTCTATGTCTTTATATAGACTTCCAGAGGAAGGTATGGCTCAGATTAAATGTATTCTTCCTGCCTCAAGATTCATATCAGAGATATGTGTCTTCCCTATCAAACCAAGCCAAAAAAAAAAAATCTCTCACAGATGCCCCCCCCCCCATTTCTGGATTGTAGTTCATTCCAGATGTAGTTAAGTTGACAACCAATAATAGCCATCATATCTATTGTGTATATGTACTATATTTTTATTATCTATGAATTGGGTTGTTTGCATTTTCTAACTACTGTGAAGAAAGCAGCAGTAAACATGACTGAGCAAGGATTTGTTGGGTAGAGTCTAGCTAGGTGAGTCCTCTTCACCCTCTCCTCTGCATACTCTCCCCAACCCCCAAGTCTATCCCCATCCCAGATCCAGTGCCCCAGGCAAGTCTGGTCACTTCTGTCTACACTGCTGCCAATCTCTAGGCTTCCATCAGGACCCTCTTCCTTCCCTCAACCTACGAGCCCCTCCCATGCTACACCCAACACCTCTTCTGCCAGCCAGATCCTGAACATCCTTCACCAGAGTCCAGCCTGGTAAATTTCCCTAATATTTCCCTTCTCATTACCACCCCAACCCCAACATCTGTCCCCAAACTCCAAGCTTGGACACAGTCCTGAACATCAGCCTAGTCCCCTGTGTCCATCTGACTCATTCAACCTAAGCCACACCCAGTTTCTAAGTCCAACCCAATCTGCACATTCCCTCTTCTGTTCTAGCCTGCTTTGCCCGTATTAGATAAGAACTAACAAAACAGGTCCACATCTCAGATCTCAGGGCAAAATATGTAAACAATATGAAAGATCAAGATAGCATCTCCATCTCCACCTACCCCCAAATCTACCAGTCCTATGAAATATCTGCCAATAAGAATTAGTTGGATGGACTCCAAGACACAGAATTTAAAAAAAAAAACAAAACAAAACAAACAAAAAATCACAAATGTCATCAAAGAGTTCTGGAATTTTCTGGAATTTAAAGAAGACACAAAGAAAAACGGCTTAATAAACTTAAAGAGCCTGAACTTTAAGAGAATAAATGCCTGAGTGATGCCCAAGAAAACACAAATGTAAGACTCATGGGAAGGATGAATACAATCCAGGATTTTAACATAGAATTCAATAAAGAGATTAAATCTTATCATTCTTAATCATAGATGCTTACTTAGAACTGTCCAAATGACTGAAACTTTTACATAAGTGATTTTTATCAAAACAAAGCAAATCTTGAGGCTTAAAGACTTTCTCTGGTCTTGGATCTGTCTTTCTGGAGAAATAGATTCTGGGAACTGAGTTTGCTGGTAGGAAGTGTGATCGTTTTTAACACGAAACCACATTAACCTTACAGTTCTGGAGTCATTGCCACCCTTGTGCAGGTGTTTCAGCCCCACAGCCATTCCAATCTCTGAGCACTCACCTGGTGTCCTAGTTAGGGTCGCTATAGCTGTGCTGAAACACCATGACCACAAGCACCTTGGGGAGGAAACGGTGTAGTTGGTTCACACTCTCCCATCACTGTTCATCCCAGAAGGAAGTCAGGACAGGAACCTGGAGGCAGGAGCTGATGCAGAGGCCATGGAGGATGCTGCTCCACATGGCTTGCTCAGCTTGCTTTGTTATAGAACCCAGGACCTCCAACCCAGTGGTGATCCTACCCACAGTGGGCTACCCACAATGGGGGGGGGGCTCCCCATCGATCACTAATAGGCTTGCCTATGTCCAGTCTTAGTTCCCTCCTCTCAGATGACTCTAGTTGACATAAAACTAGCCAGCACACCTAAGATGCCTTTATTACTATCCCAGAGCCTCTCAGCTTTAAATAAGTACTTAATGTTCCTTTTTGGGTGTGGGTCACAAGGAGTTTTTTGAGTGCATGTGACTCATGGTATATTGTACAATCCGAAAAGGGAAGTGGCTGCTAACACAGAAGTTTTGATAATCGATGAGTTTACTTCTTAGAGTCTTGAGAATAAGAAGCAGTGGAGGCAGATCAGGGTGATGAAGTGGACATACTCAGTTTAATGTCTTAAACTGCTAGAAAATACACATGAAAAGCATCAGTAGTACTCAGTACTCAGGAACCAACCAGACTGAGTCTGAAGTTGATGATGCCACAGGCCAGAGCACTGGCAGGAAAAGCTATTGATAGTGTAAAAGCCAAAGTGGAAACTCTTGACCTGTGAGTGAACAGTAGAATGCCTGAGGAATTCTAAAAGAGTTAAGTTAGAGAGTTGCATTTCTGCACATCTAGCCAGCTTAGCCATTCCCCTTGTCACCTAGAGCTTCAAGCAACATTTGTCCACCAGTTAAAACCTTAGAATTATAATGTAGAGAATGAGCCATGGGCCTGGAAACAGCATGTATAGAACTGATGGAAAGCAGGGCAAGGCTTAAACTCATGTCAAACCTTAACCACAGGTGCAGCAAAACATAAATTAACAGCTCTTTCCCAGCGGAGTAGAAAATAAATTATTCTCACTGCACCATTCAGCTTTCTACATGTCAACATTTGGGAAAGGTCAGCCCTGTCAGCCTGCCTTAGGGCCTTCAACATGAAGGATTCTCCCATGGAAAACAGAGAGCTGTGGGGAAAGCAGGTCTGGAGTATGACCGGTACCACCCACGGGCTCAATACAGTGGCTGCTCAGACTGCCATTTTACTCTGAGTATCAGCAGACAAGCCAGGCATCCTCAGACAGGAAGGGACAGGACAGCAAGGAAAATGAACTGGAAAATGACAACAAAAATGGTCATTTGAGAACTGGAGGGGAACTTGCAAGAACTGTAATTCAGAAGCTGGGAGGGATTCTTTGTGTCTTGCTTTTATTCTTAAATAAAAGAAAGTACACAGGAAATTATAAAAACAATATAGTGATCTTTCACCTACTCTTCCTAGGAACCTTGTATTTTCCCTATCAAACAAGGTCAAAATGAGGAAATTGGCTTGTTGTAACACATGTGAAGTTCTGTGGCATTTTAAAATGTATTTTATGTGTTTATTTGGGCATGGGCCCAAGGTCTAATGTGTTGATTACTTGATTATTTTGAGACAGCTTCACATTAGGATGACCAGAGCCAACCTTGCACTCACTTGGAATCCAAAATTGGCTTTAGGGGTGATTTTTTATTTTTTTATCTGGTGAAATGATTGTCAAAATTAAAGATCCATATGGTTCTGAATGATAAAACAGATCTGACCAAAGAAAACCCAGCTTGGCCTCATGTAGAGCTGCTCCCCCATGACCTCAACACTCAGGAAGATAAGGAAGGAGAGTTTGAGGTCAGCCTGGGTGCTGCTGTAAGACTTGCCTTGAGAAAAGAATGAGGGATGGTGAAAAAGTTAGACATTTGGGAAATAAAGACATGGTAGGGACAGCATTTGAGCACGTGACACAGAAATACAGCGGTAGGAAATCAGAGCATCGAAGAGGCATGGAGGACTACTGTCTTTTCCAGAGAGGTTCCCTGGATATCAGGGTTACACGAGAAGGACAGCAGATGAGTGAGGAATTAGGATCTCTCATCTACAACACAGGCTCTTCCAATTGCCCAGGAGATGAGGTCTGGAACTACAGTGATGTTCCCAGGCTTTGTAGCATCTAGGGGGAGGACAGAGTCTGTGTCTACGCAGGCTTCCAAGGCTCCCTTCTCTGTAATGAGACGTGAATTTAAGAAGGCCAGTGTGGGATAATTGAAGCAGCATTGACAGAAAAGTTAACAGCTGTAAATCACTCAAAATTGTTGCTGATTCAGGTGTTTGTATTTGTTATGCAAGAAGAGCTATTGGGAGACACACCGGCAGGAAAGAAAAAAGGTTAGAATGAAAGTGAACCTGCCATCCTTGATTTGGTGGATTTGGTGGTCAGTATGTCAGAGAGGCATAGCCCAGGTGATAGATATTTGTGGGTCGCAGCTATTATATTTATCCAGGAATGGAGAGCGAAGTGGAAGTAACAGGAAATAGAGGAGATAGAAAACACACAGGATATGAGGAATGAGTCCAGTAGCCATCATCAGTGGAAATGGATCCAGTGTCTTAAGTGGAAACAAGCACTTTGATTTCAGCCTTAAAAGTAAACCTAGTCATCTTCAATTTGATAGTATCAGGCAGCCTTTGTGACTTGTCAATGCAACGTGCCTTATGTAATCTAAGCTTGGAAGTATAAACAGATCATGAGACTTTTTTCCTTCTGATGAGTAACTTTATCACATAGCTGTCAATAGCCGGCCTAGTAGGTTGACCATATAAACAAAAACCAAGAAGTAAAGTTTGGAACCTCTTGGCCTTGACCTAAAAGAAACACCAAGTCATTAATGCTAATATGGTACTTATGAAAATTAATGTCTCTAGTCCCAAAGCTGTCTGGATTCACCAAGTCAGTTTTGTTTTGTTTTTTTTCCTCCCCCTGTCAGTGATCTTCTGGAATGGTTGCTGCTCCCTAGAAACCCCACAGTTGTTTTTATTGGTTGCTGAGCACCCACTATCATTTTTGTTGCTAAGGTGGTAGATGGCCCAGGGCTATGCCTGTGGGTCTTTTTTATTTTTATTTTACATTTTCTATTAATTTTACATACCAACCACAGTTCCCCTTCCCTCCTGTTCCCTCTCTCCCCACCTTGTCAAGCAGGCTGACTGCATTCTTCCTGTTGAGGACACAGAAGGAAGATACTTTCTCCTGGTCTCCTAACACACTTAGGCCATTTCATCCATGTGGCGTCAGGCTTTGGAGAGCAGATTTGGAGTCTTTGCCCACACTGTCTGGTGATCAAGCCCTGCAAGACCTATGGCTGTCCTGACCAAGTTTTAGGGTAGATGAACTAGGTTTTCCAGGTTTACTGTCAGCCCCTACCTTAGAAGTCTCCACAGTGATGTCTATTGTAGCTCCTAGACTCTAGATATCCATTAGAGGCTGTGGAGGCTACAGATGCATATGGCAGGCCTTGTGTGTGGGTTGTAGGATTTCTCAAGCATGTACGTGTACACACACACACACACACACACACACACACACACACACACACACACACACCAATCTGCTTTGCCAAACAACTTATTAAGTAGCCTATGTATTTCTCTTAACATTTTCATTCAGGCATATTCTCATTGGATCTATTCTTCCTCCTGTCTGATACTTCTCATGACCAAGAAATGTTTATAAAAAAGAACATTTCCCCCATTCTCGCCCCCATGTCTTTCATAGCTCCTGGTGATCATACCTGCAAAGTGATCGGAAGGATTTTATCATGTCTAGAGTATCATCCCTGCTAAACTCCCTCTAAATCAGGAAGTGAAGCAAAAGGGGTAGTGTCAGTGCAGTGGGTTTCTAAGCATTTTTTGTGTTTCCTTTCATCATGTCAGAGGATAGATTCCTGGCTCAGAATGACAGCAATCCCTCCAAGCTAATAAGAAGCCCAAAGGGACTTCTTAGATGAACACCAGATACAAAGCAAGCTTTTCACATGTAAAACTGCAGAGTTGAGTAGAGATGCAACAGGAAGGCACACTGCTTTTCTGGTAGAAATGGGAGCATGCAGTACACAGTTACATACCCCCTCACGTTCATGCTGTGACTTTAAAACTGTCTGTTGAAGGACAAGATGGAGTTCTAAGCCAGACCATGTTGGTTTGGACAGAAATTCTTACAGAATTATTAAGCCTTAAAAAAAGCAAAGGGGATTTATGCATCTGCATCTGACCAGTTTGGTTTGGAATAGGTTCATAATGGAAAAGTAATAAAACCATAAGAGACAGTGTTTTCTGAATAGTCTCTCTTTTAAAAACTCTAAACATGGACTGTCCCATTTTTGGATAAAAACAACTGTAGAAAATTTTCCCGTTGGTAATTTTGGGAGGGATTTTGTTGTAGTTGTTGATGTTGTTCCTTTCTCATTGATTACCAGCCAGTATAAATTTTAAGGCTTGTGTTAAATGTTCTAGTTGTATCAGTTTTGGGAGAAGGACAGATCAGTGTGAAGAGTCTCACACAGGCTCACAGTGTTTGCTTTGCTATCGTTACAGCCTTCTGGTAAGAGAGGTTAGGGTTTTGGAGTGCAGAGTGGCTGGATGTGTGAGAGGAGGCAACCTCCTGTGACTGCCAGCAGCCAGGAAACCATGAAGAGGAAACACATAATAAGCCTCACCTCTGAAAAATCAGACCTAATAACTTTGTGAGGTTCTGATTTCAACAGGGAAGCAAAAAAAATTTTTTTTGAATACCACTTTCTCTGTTTGTTCTCAACCACTTGAAATAGTGTTACGGATAAATAATTGCTTAAAAATATTTATGTATTTAAGAATAGAAACAACAAATGAAGGTAGGAGGGGGCAGTGGATACTTGCAGA
Organism: Phodopus roborovskii; assembly: GCF_943737965.1. Classification (NCBI taxonomy): domain Eukaryota; kingdom Metazoa; phylum Chordata; class Mammalia; order Rodentia; family Cricetidae; genus Phodopus; species Phodopus roborovskii. The sequence continues at coordinate 3,326,997 of NW_026125546.1, forward strand.
CAGGACTGTCATGTTGTGCTTTCCAGAGGACAGCGAAATGGGTATTTCATTTGCACTGGCTTCCTCACTTTCTTTCCACGGCCAGCAGTTCAAAGCCCAGTTATTTTTATATAGTGAGAATGTGAGTGGACTGAGATGGTGCTGTATCTCGCCTACAGGTATGCCTGCAGCTTCTTTAGTGACCCCTGCTGATGTTATCAAGACCAGATTACAGGTGGCTGCTCGTGCTGGCCAGACCACTTACAGTGGTGTGATGGACTGCTTCAGAAAGATACTGCAGGAAGAAGGCCCAAAAGCTTTGTGGAAAGGAGCTGCTGGTATGGAAGTAATTGGTTCTTAACTAACCCTTTGGTATCAGGTAAATAAATTTTTTAAAAGTCTAATAGTATCCTTTATTTCTCTCCATCTTTGTCACACATAGCCCGTGTGTTCCGGTCCTCACCACAGTTTGGTGTCACCTTGCTGACTTACGAATTGCTTCAGCGATGGTTCTACATTGATTTTGGAGGAGTGTAAGTGTTGTGATGAAGCGCTGCTAAATTTCTGCACCTTCTAGCACTCAGTTCTTGTGAAGAAATCACACGAGTCTGACTGGGTCCCATTACAGTGTGCACTCTTGGCTAGAATCTAATTTTTATTGCACATTGCATCGTTTTATTGGCTTCTACTGGTTTTTTGTTTTGTTTTGTTTTTTAAACATTCAGTTGATACCAATTTACTCTTTTCCTAGGAAACCCATGGGATCCGAGCCAGTTCCTAAATCCAGGATTACTCTGCCTGCTCCCAATCCTGACCACGTCGGGGGCTACAAACTGGCCATTGCAACATTTGCAGGAATTGAAAACAAATTTGGACTCTACCTACCTCTCTTCAAGCCATCAGCATCTACCTCAAATGTGACTGGTGGGGCCCCGTAGGAGGACTGACCCAGACCAGGCTGTAGAACGGTGGGAACTGCACTGAGCCCCATCTCAGACCGAAGCCTGGATCCACCCCTTCTGCATCTGTCTCATTTAAATTCAGGTCAAGGCTTTTTATATTAAACTCAATCATTCATTTTCTGGATGTTTTTGTACCAAGATCATGTGGAATTATTCCTAATTATTCTTTGGCATTCTGCCCACAAACCTATGTTTGTATCTTTTATATACTGGGATTTGGGCAACACTAACTTGATCTGGAGTAAGTCTGAAAGGAAATTCGGGGGGCCTCCTACCTGAATGATAGTCTCATTGAGTCCACTGAAAGGCAACCATGGTTCCTAAAGCACAGACTTCTGAGGATGTTTAAGGTAATAGAAAGCTGGGTATATATTTATAAAAACAAAAAAACACTGGAAGAAAAAAAACCCAGATATCCAGGCCAGACTCAAATTTTAAAAATGCACAAATTTGGCCTCTGGATTATATTATGAAAGTTTTATGTGAAACATGTTTTTTCATAATGAAAGCCACATTGAGGATGTTTGGTAATCATCTTCTCTTACTAGTACCAAGTCTACTAGGGAAAAGTTTCGGATGTTAAGGAAGTGCTTTTGACATTCTTTATTATAGAGACAGGAGAAACTGAGACACAATTCTACTCCTGAGTGTGCTTGCTGATTTAGGGTAAATACTTGTAAGACGAACACATGCTGATTCCTGCCAATTTGACCAAACACTGTAAGAATAATGTCCACCGCCTCATGCTGGTACCAGCCTACTCCCACACTATAGTTGGCACCCATTTGCCTTTATTATCACTTTATCTTGAAATCATGGCAGACAAATGTTCTCTAAGTTTTTATTTAATTTGGGGTGCCTTGTATCATGGTCAGAGGCTTGTGTGTTTGCAAAGGGGGAAATAAACTATTTTTAAAGCTACTGATGGCATGCTCTTGTGTGCTTCTATGGTGACTGGCAAACATGATTGTCATTAATGGATTCTTCTTCATGCCACACTTGGGCCTGTTCCTACTGGCATTCTCTTTCGAGGTAATGCGGGAGCTCATGTTCATGATTTAGAATGAGTAGGAGAGGGTATGCTTCACTCTGGGCAAGGGAAGAACTACCCTAGTCACCTTTAACACTTGAGACAGTTTGTGTGTTTGGAAGACATGTGCTCGTGTGGCTGTGTTTGTAAGTATTTAGGTGTGAATGCACACGGGTGTGCTACATATGGAAACCAAGAGTTCAGCACTGGCTATCTTCCTTGCTCACTCCCCTTTAATTACTGAGAGAGGGACTCTCGTGGAATTAGAGCTCAACAATTTGGCTACCTAACTAGCCAATAAGCTCCAGGGATCCATGTGTTCCCATATACACATACGCACCACCTGCTCTCGGCACGTGAGTACCCACAGGCCGGGGTGTCTGTGTGCTGATGGATTCAGACTCAGGGTCTCATGCTTCCACAGCAGGCACTTCACTGGCAGGGCCATCCCCCCCCCCCCAGCCCCACTTGGTATAATTTCACAATGCTTTCAAATAGGGTACAGTTTCGGTGGGAGTTTTTGTAAGAACTAATGTGAAGTGATGTCTATATTCCAATTTACGACCGAGTTATACCAGAACCATATTTTACTGTAAATGTATATCTAACCCTTGCTGACACTTGTTTGCCTCATGATGACAGTGGTCATCTCTCAAAGATGATTGATTGATATTTGGGGTTGGTATGAATATTCTTACTCTCTGGGGGCCCCCATCCCTGTCCTACAGGTCGACATAGAGAGTTACGTTTAAGTTGGAAAGAGTCAACATCGTTGAAAGTTTTTTGGGTGTGCATCTTTCCTAGAAATAGGACATGCGTACAAGGTGACTCCTTCCATGTTTGACCAAACTAAGAAGTACTTTCCCTCACATGATGTGATACCTACATATCACCCGCAGAGACCAGTACCAGTATGAGGAAGGTATCAAACACAGAACCTCAGCTTTGGAGTTTGGAGGAGCGCCTCTGATTCTTACATTCTTTCTACACTTGCTAGAAATTTTATAGAGATCAGATTTGTGTGTGTGTGTAGGGGGGGGATTCCAACCCAGCTCTCATAAAAAGTACATGGTCCACCCACTTCTGTTGGGTTTGATAGGAGAGTAGCCCTGGCTTTGCTTTAGACTTATGTGGTGCTGAGGGTGAATAAGAAGAAACCAGGGGCCGAGTAGAGATAGGACCACATTGTCTGTGTTTCTTTGAAATCCTTGACTTTTTCCATTCAGGAGGCAGTGACTTGAGTCTCTGAAGGAGGCCTACTTTCCATGACTTCTGCTCAGTGGGTGGCATGCCTGCAACAGGCCTAGAATTGGACTGCAATCACCGTGTGGTGAAAACCATGTGAAATTTGTTCTGGGTTTTTCTTCTCCCCAAAGTGACAGCACAACATGTCTGGAGCAGCGTGTCTGCTGTCATTGTTGCTGTCAACCCCTGGACCATATCCCTCCTGAACCCTGAGGCACTGGAGGCTTCTCACTCCCGTGTGCCTCCTTGCCTTCCCCAAGGGAACCAGCCTCCCCTAGTGTAGAGCTCAGGAGCCTTGCAACTCTGCTTTTGGCCTGCCTCATGATTACTTGGGAGGTGGGAGACAGACCTAATTTTCGTAGCAGCCTTTTTAATTTTTTTCCAAGGAGAGGAAAAAATGTGAAGCTGACCACAAAGTGAACACACTGATTCTTGGGTTCCAGTCGTGGCTGGGTTTCTTGAAGCTGGGTGGCGCGCTGTCGCCAAGCCCCTGCTGCACCTCATAACCCACAACCATTTGCCGAGCTCCCTGGGGTCGCCTTAATCCCAGCAGCCAGGGTCGCACAGGGAAAAGTAAGAATCCTGGCACAGAAAAGAGTCATTTAAATGCTTATTGCATTTCAAGCTTCAGTTTTTACTTAGCTAAAATATTTAGCATTGCTGGAAAACAATGTTTAAATCTTCGTGCTTATATGTTATTTAATGGTGTGGCCTGTGTAAACCTCGGGATGCTTACATTTTGACAGTCTTCTGGAAATGTTTAACAGCACATAACTCAGTGAGCAGGGACTAAAGATGGGAAACAAATTGCGCTTGAAACTGTTTGTTACCTCCTCGGAGTTTGTATTCAGAATGCATGGCATGCTGGAAAGCTTCAGGTGTAGGGATGGGGGCCACTTGGGTGATAGCATTTGATGAATCTGGTGTAGAGCCCGGTTTATCTGTCTTCCAAATTAACCTTCCCTCCAAGCCATCCTGAGCCTCTGACCACAGAAGCCAGACTAGCAGAGATGAATTTGTACTCTTGCCACTGAGCAAAATCCCATTTTCAATTCTGGGTAATCGAATGCTTTCAGGATGTGGATTTTTTTTCCACAGCTTTCTAAAATGTTCTTTCCACAAGCATCTTCCACAAAGGGTTGTTTTGCCTTTTGTTTTACCTTTGGGGCGCGCAGGGCTGGAGGGTGGCAATCTTCTCTGGTGGGTTCGGCCTTTGGTATTAGGAAGACAAGATGTGCTCACAAAATTGTGTGCTGCTTCGTAATGTCTCCAACCCCAATACCCTCGCTTGTGTTTTGTGACAGTGGCAGCTTCTCCCTTGAAACCCAACAGGGTTCTGTAAGGGAGGGACTCCTTTGAATCTTGTACAATTTAAGTTACCATTTTGAAGTACGCACGGATGAACAGTCGAATTGATGGATTTTTGGTAAATGTGTTTTCCTCCGCTGTGGTGTCTCTGTTTTGTTGTTGTTGATTTTTATGATACTGAAGAAGTAAGCCTTAAGGCCTTGGACAGATGTTCTGTTACAGAGCTGTGTCCCCAGCCCTTTTTGCTTTTATATTTTGAATCAGGTCCTTCCCAAGTTGCCCTAGCAGGCCTGGAACTTTTGATCTGTCACTCTCAGCCACCCAATAACTGGGGATACAAGCTTGTGTCACCAGACTGCAGACACAGGCTTGTGCCACCAGGCTGGCTCCCACTGTGTCCTTCACAGGCCTTCTATGCTGCTAGAGTTAAAACCAGAAATGAAGACCAATTGATACATTCCTGCATATCAAATACTTTCTTTAGAAACTGTAAGCCAGTCTTTTATCAAATCAGCATAGCTATGATTTTGATTATTAGTAACTTGTTGCTGTGAGTCAGGAAGGATCACATAAATTCAAAGATGAATTTGAATTCCCTGGTCATTGTGAAAACTAAACTGTTGTTGAAGAATCCCCTCCCCTGAAATGAGTTCTACCGTGGGCTTGAGATGGGTTGTGAATCATTTTTCATCAGGGAAGTAGCATTTGAAGCTTGCTCTTTGTGTCTCAAACCCTTTGGAAGCCACCGAGAACAGGGGGTTTGTTTCCAGGAAGCTTTGTTTTTAGCTAATGCATTAATTGACTGAGAAGAGGCCAAATGGAGCACTGCTTTCATCTGTTGGGTTACCTAATAAAAGAGCCTTGTTTGCTTTGAGATGCTGGGCTGTTAAAGGGGTTTTGCTTAAGGCAAAGCCACAGTCCCCTTGAATAACTCTTGGAGGGAAATTAGGAAGCCACGGGAATTGTGCCTGTCTGAGGCTGACTCCTGGGTCACAGACACTCCTCCCTCACTGTGATCTGGCCACCAAGGCCCTGCCACTTCCAGCTGCTTCCGCATGACACTCTTCAAGGGTGACTTGTTTTGTGCAGTGGAACAGTTACCAAGGTGATTTTAAAGTTGACCTAAATTCTTAAAACAGACTTGTACAATAAGGTGGAGAAAAGCAAGTCCGGAGCAAAATAATGAAAGGCATTGAAGACATATGTCCCACCACCCTGCCCTACATGGCTGACATCAGCTCTAACTGTGGTCTGCCAGCATTGCTCTCAGAGGACAGAGTTCTCTGGTTTGCAAGGACAGGAGCTGTCACATGCCAGATGTGGTCTTAATTAAGCCTCCCCTGGTCCTCGAAGAGATAGTATCCTCTCCATCTTAAAAACGAGGAGACCAAGACCCTCAATACGTTTGCCCACAGTGCTCAGGCTTCACAGTGTTGGAGCTCAGGTTTGAATCTGGTTTCCTGACAGCCTGCCCTCCCCTAGGAAGGTCTCTTAGTAAAACTCTGCAGAGTTCTTAGGACAGTGCACCGGTTTTCTGGTGGTCAGCTCTCACCATTGGACATGCTGTGCCTACCTTAGAGTAAGGGGAAACGTGATCTTCGCTTGTTTATCTTACCAAGTACATTTGCTACCTCAAAGAACTCCAGTGCTTGAGGGCCAGGTGAATCGCTAACCCGCCTTTTGAGGTTCCTCGTAAACAAGTTGACAGCCTAGTAAAGTCAGAAGAGAAGACTGAGGGAAACTTGAAGCATCTGCCCACGGGAGTAAAAATGGAAGGTAATGTGGAAAAAGCAGAGGCAAGTTTACAAACTGTTACAGTGCAACGTGATATGAAGCCAACGGAATTGGATCATCTTCAAAATCTCTAATTAGAAAATGTTATTCCCCGACCAGGCTTGCAAATAATGGAAAACCGAGTTAAAAGTAAACACCTAAGAATACATGTCTGGAGAGAAGAAAGACCATTTACAGAATGTGGGGGTTGTTCGGATGACTTTGGTCATGAAAGTCCCATCACCACTAATGGCAGGAAAGGCATACTGTATTCTCAACAGGCTTCCTGAAAAATGAGAGGAGACATCTACCATCTCCCTTGTCTCTCCTGCATTCTTACTTAAACATGAGCAGGTTATTAACCAACGATACCAAAAACTTGCAACATTTTCTTGTTGGAAAAAAAAACATTTTTAGCATTAAAATATCATATTTTCACTCCTCAAGAGTGGGGTGTGTTCAGACTGCGCTTCAGTTCTGAAGCATGATTTTGCCACTTAAATTCTACATAATGTGATATGTGCTGTTAATCTGAGATCCTATGCCTCTTACTAGTTAATGGTTCCATCTAAAGTTGCTTCTTAAAACATACGTTTTATGTGTATGTTTTGCCTGTGCACAAGTTTTCGTGTGTGGTGTGTGTGTGTGTGTGTGTGTGTGTGTGTGTGTGTGTGTGTGTGTGTGTGTGTGTGTATGTATGCTTAACATACAGTTTTCCAGTGCCCTCAGAAGCTGGAAGAGTGCATCAGATCCCCTGGAACAAGAATTAAAGAGTCATCAACCACAAGGCAGGTGCTGGGAATCAAACCCAGGTTCTCTATAAAAGCAGCCAGTGCGCTTAACCACTGAGCCATCCGTCCAGCCTTTAGAAGTCTGCCTTTGATGGTGAGGCTTGTCACCTGGGCTAGTTGCGGTGCCGTATACTAGCCCAGTACTTAGTTTTTATAAAATCAGGAAGACAGGAGAGGAGCAGGAAGAGGAGAAGCCAGCAGCGGAGGCAGCAGGAGTTCATTCTTCCACAGAAAGAAGTGGAGCCTGCGTTTACTGTTTTATTACAGTGGAGGTCCAGATTGTCACATTCCATTCCTGGCTCTGCCCTGCCCTGCTGAGCACTGAGTGCCTCTGTTCAAACTGAAGAAACAGGTTGAACTTAACCTGGAGCTAACCCTTTACCCACTTTGAAAGCCTGTATCTTTTTCCCTTTGTCTTAATTTGTCAGAGAATGGATTCACAGAAGCCATCATTTCCATCTCTGAAGTTAAGGCTGACACTCCTTTACTCAATTCAGGAAGGGTCTTAATAACTACATTTTCTAATCCTCTCTATGCAAAGTGTTTAATTCCGTAGCAATGAGTTATCAATGTCCCCAACATAAATCAGATCAGCTTTGGCCTCTGTGAGACACTGATCTCTTTTTCAGTTTTAACTTTCTGCTTTTAAACTTAGATCTTATGGAAATCTCTGCCTCTGGCTATCATGGAACAGTTGGAAAAACCAGAGTGTAACAGAACTATATGATAGAGCATTCTTCAAACAGCTGGTGTGCGGCAATGGTAGAGACTGAATTTGGGGAGGGAAGAAGGAATCAAAGACCATCGCTGTCTCAGCTTGTTATCCACTTCGCAAAGTAGGAGACCCCAGAGACCCCAGCCATCTCCCCAGACTGAACAGATAGAAGTCAGAGAGGCCGACTTAGCTGGAATTTGTAGGATAGGAAGGAGCCGATCCTAGAAACAGCAGTGGGCATTACAGAAGTGTCTCTGGCTTCAGATGAACTCCCAATCTAGCTATCTGTAAAGAGAATCTTTGCAAGACTAGGGAGGGAATCACTGAACCAAGAGAAAATGAAAATTCTGGAACTCCCTAAAGAGAAAGAATTTCTGCTCTGCAAGCCACAGGAAAGTCTTCAGCCTACACAGCACTCCAAGTAGAGTCCTCAGAAGGGTGTCCGGTGAACGGCTAGGCAGCAGTTTTGCAACTGCTCTTAGTAACACCAAGGAGTGAGCCTCCCAGGGACTTACAGATACTAAACACTAACTGGCAGAACAACAACAACAAAAAGCCATACTGAAAAAAAGAAATAAATTTTAAAATCTTAAAGGCAAAAACATCACAACAAAATGGAAAATTAATACAAAGCCCCCCTGCCCCCAATAGAGTTGTGGAACTAGCGTCAATAGCATTAGGACAGCAATTATACATACATAGTGTTGTCAAGGAAGTAGAGGAAGCTGGGTGGGCAGAAAGCAATGATCTGAGATCCTGACCCCCCCCCAACACACACACACTCTACAAAGTGTGTGTGTGTGTGTGTGTGTGCGCGCGCGCGCGTGCTTATGCATGTGTGGATGTTATTACAGATACGTGTGTGTGGAGATCACCAGACAATCTTGCTTACTCTATTTTGTTTTTCTCCTCTGCTACACCATGTTAGCTGACTTACGAAGTTACAAGATTTGTACCTATCAGTGTTTCCTACCTTCCAGCTTTGCATGGGTTCTGGGGGTTCAAACTCATTTCTTCACACTTACTTAGTAAGCATTTAACAAGTAAGCCATCTCCCCAGCCTTGCCTGAGATATTTCATGTACTGAAAGGAAGAAAAGAAATCTGTCAATTAAAGTTCCATTTCTGATAAAAGAATCATTTTTAGAGATAAAAGTGAAACTATGGCGATCTCAAGAAGCAAATATAATAGCATATGATAAACACCTATCCAAAATAACAAACACTAGAGTCAATCCTTAAGGCTGAAATGGGAGGGCATTGACCCAGATAACATGAAAGTTAAAGGGTCCAGCAAGGGTTGCCCTGCTCAGTGCTTGACATGCAGAAAGCCCTAGGTTCAACCCTTGCTAAACGTGTCTATTTATCAAGAAAATATAATCTAATTATGTACTTAGTAACGACTTCAAGGTACATACATAAAAATGGAAAAACAAAAGGATTAGGTAGACAGATTCAAAACCCTAGTTTGGCCTTTTAATGTTGTGAACAAAACTATTAAAATGGATGAATGAAGCCAGGCATGGCAGCATACACTTTTAATCCCAGCACTTGGAAGGCGGAAGTATGTGGGCCTCTCTAACTTGGAGGCTATTCTGTTTTGCATATTGAGTGTCAGGGAAGCCAGGACTGCACAGTGAGGCACTGCTTCGCAGCTGTATAGATGACTTACTTAGTGACTATGAGCACTTGCTACCCTTGCAGAGGATCAGGGTTTGGTTTCCAGCACTCAAATGTTGGCTCACAACTGTCTGAAACTCCAGTTCTAGGAGTGTGTGGGTCTCTTCTGCCCTGTGAAGGCACCAGGCATGTACATGGTACGTATACATATATGTAGGCCAACACTCACAAAGTAAATAAGTATTTTTAATAATCTTTTTTTAAAAAGCTACTGAACAAACCCTTAATATTTATTTATTATTTAGTTTATGTGCTAAAATGGAGAAGTCATTCTCTTCTCATTTTAATTCTGTCTCTGATGGGGAGTGGCAGGTACATTTTATCATTTTTCCTGGTATTGCTCTTCTAGACTATAGTTTTCGTATTGACATTGACCTTAAGCCCCGGGGGAATTGCTGCTTCACAGATTAAAAAGTTAATTGAAAAATCAGTCAGTCAGAAGAATGACCTTAATTAAAGGGCGGGACTTCGGAATGTGTGCACGAGGTTTTACACATTCAGGCTTCTCCAAAGTCACTGCCAAGGCTCTGTGGTTGATCACATGACTGGAAGAGTGAAGTGACCTGCACAGCTAGAGTGGGTTAGTAAAGGTTAGAGCACTCAAGGGTAAGACCATAGAGCACATGAGATGATTATGAGATGTCCTCCAGATGCTCACATGTTTCAATACTAGGTCACCCTCTGGTGGTGCTGTTTTGGAAGGTTATGGAAATTGTAGGTGTGGGGAGAGGCTCTGGAGGGCATGGGTAGTGGAGTTAGCCTTGATTCTGTATAGTCTGTTCCATTTTCCTGTCCACTCTTTGCTTCATGGATTCAGATTATGTGGCCAGTTGTCTTCCGCCATACCTCCCCCATCCTGGAGAAAACTATATTATATATATATATATATATATATATATATATATATATATGTATATATGTATACACACACACACACACACACATATATATATATATATGGAATCCCTACCATGCCTCCCCATCACGGACTGTGTCTCTTAATCCATGGGCTGAAATAAACCTTTCCCTGGGTTGCATTGGTCATTGGTCAGGTGTTTCATCATGGCAAGGAGAAGAGGAGCTTACACAGCAGGTCCAAATCAAATCATCCAGGTTATGGACCTCTCTTGGGGTTTGAATCTTCTCACTGAGCTCTGAGCAACATCACCTGCTCGACGGTTGTGAAAAGTGACAGCCAGGGTGAAAGGTGAGGAGCCAGTGGTTTCTGCAAATACCAACAGAGCCTGAGGTAGGCTGGCAGTGCGCATGTGCACTCGCACTCACGTCTGACCCTTTCCCACCCACCCAAAGCGGTGCGAACGTGACATGGTCCCCATAGGTGCATGCCTGTGGATGACTGGTTCTCCGATCTCTGATCTATGAAAGGAATTTTCCCTCTGCACTTTCTTTCAAAGTTACTCCAGAAGGTGGCTCTAATGTGGCTGACCTCCGTGCCTAACTTTCTCCCATGAATGAAGCAACTTATATGTACACCAGAGTCTGATGTGTTCCTTTCGCTTTTGGCTGGTCATACAGAACCTGCCACACCCCCACATACAACCAGGTATGCCCACAGTGGGGAGGGCCACTGTTAAAATTCTGTTGGGCAACATTGGGTTTCTAGGCTATTTGCTTGTGCCCCTTAAACTCCTTGATTCTGGTCACAATTTCTGTATTATAAATGGCTTCTAGGTATGTTTAACTGTGATCCAGTAGGGCTGACACATCTCAACTTACAGTGGGACAGCAAAGTGCATGGTATGTCCATATTCTGTGGTAATAAACTCCTTTTCTACAGGATCTGGTATTGATGATGGATGCTGTTCCAAAAGTTCTGCACCGTCTCTCCTCACTGTTGATGTTTGTGGCTTAACTGCATAACGTCTGACGTTGTATTGCCCAAGCTTAGAGGTCCTCGTCCTGCCATTCAGACTTAGAGCAAAGTCCACTCCAAATCTATGTCCACCAAAAACCCTGACATCCCCCTAGCCATGGATGGCAGAAATGGAATGGGTTGGCTCCAGACCCCCAAATAGCAGCCTACCAGGTGCTGGGCTTTCTTCTGTGTTAAGGGTTCTAAATGTCAGCAGTTTCTCCTTTACTTGGGAGGGAATATCTCACTCAGTATGCTCCTAACCACTAGGAGGGTTGAAGTCCCAAACAAGTTCACTGAAGTAACAGGTCCCTAAATCTTTACATTCATCCCCCAGCCGCATATTGCCAGGGGTGTGTTGACAGTCTATTGTCACTCAATGACATTTAGAATTGACAGGTGGCATACCTCTGGAAATTCCTACAATGGTGTTCCCAGGAGGGCTAACTGAGGAAGAAAGCCCTACTCACAAAGTAGCTAGCATCTTCCAACATGAAGTCTAGATAGAGAGGTCTGAGGAAGAGCGGTGAGCATGCTACTGAGATCAGCCATGGGCATGGCCTCCCACTTATTTGGCCTTCCACTGAAACTCATTACCAATGACTTCTAGGGAGCTTCCTGGTTAGCAGGCTTCCGGGATTGGGACTGCTGAGGTACTTGGCTTCTTGGATTAAACAGTTTTGGGTTTACTGTTGCACAGGTACTCATTGTTGAACCAAACCGCCCCATCATGCATCAGGGAGGGCAGCACACTATTGTGTTTTGTTTTGGTCGTTGTTTTTTATTTTTATTTTTTTTTGTTGTTGTTGTTTTTGTGGCAGGGTCTCTCTACATAGTCCTGGCCTGGAACTCACTATGTAGACCAGGCTGGCCTCAAACTCAAAGAGTCTGACTGTATCTGCCTCCCGAGTGCCTGGGTTAAAAGTGTGTGTCACTGTGCCCAGCCTAGCACTTTGGATTACAACAGAACCTCATAGATGTGAGGCAAAAAGCAGACATGAGCATTGTTGTACTCATAAAGTCCCCTTATTCTATCAGTGTACATGAGGTCAATGCAGATGTGAGGACTGGTCACAGACTGGCTGTCTTGGGTATCAATAAGGGACTTTCGCCTGTACCATCCAATGGCCTTCCCAGAAGTGACTATGACTCTTTGCCTTTCACAGGCTTCTCTCATGGAAACCTTGCGATTGCTTTCCCGTCATAACACATGACCTTTTGATTTATTCTTAATGACAGCGTAGTGCATGCCGTCATACTGTTTCCCAATACTTTTGTTACTAGATTACTTTTAGACTTAAACATATGTACATGTATTTATTTGTATGCATGCATGTGGCGGGGGTGGGGGGTAGGGGGTGGGGGGGTGGGGGGTGGGAGGTCAGAAGACAACTTGTGGAAGTCAGTTCTCCCCTTCCCCCTTATGAGCCCTGAAAGAATTCAGGTCACCACATTTTACTCCAGTTTTTTTTTTTTTTTTTTGGATAATTTTTTTGTCTTGTACCTCATCACATTATCATAATTGTATTTTGGCTTAGCATTGCATATGTAATAGGCCTATTGAAATAGTCTCATAATCTAAAGAGCAGTCCCTTTACTACTAAAGATAAATTAGAAGGCAGTGGTGGTGCACTCCTTTAATCCCAGCACTCAGGAGACAGAGACAGGCAGATCTCTGTGAGTTCAAAGCCAGCCTGGTCTACAGAATGAGTTCCAGGACATTCCAGGCTACTCACAGAGAAACTCCCCTCCCTCCCAAACGCCCCCAATAACAAAAGAAAAAAACAGGAAATTTTCTGGAATTCTTAAATGTTTTTCTTTATACTTCTATCCACTGAGTTTAAATACACATATATGGACTTATTATTTTTATCTATAAAATGTTAATTTCTGTTTGTAAGGAAATTTAATTAGGTAGCTTCTATAGAGCACTTGGAGGAAAATATATTATAATTTAAAATTTAAAAAGTATATATGTTATATGCATATATATGTATATATACATACATACATACATACATGGAATCCCTACCAAGAATATGTTGATGGAAGTTTTCTTCCTAAAATATCAAGAGCCTATTAACAATTTAAAAAAATGATTTAACTAAAGTTTATTTTTACTCTCTAGAAATGAACTAACCCTTGAAAAGAATGATTAAAGGTATCGGCACATTCTCTAGTGTAATAGTAATTAACGTAATTTCTAGTGTGAATTTAAAAGTACACATCTGTCGAACATGTGGCATTTGTTTATCTCAACTTGTCCTTTCTTATTCTACCATTTAGCATTGTTTTTAAACCTGGTGGCTTTACTGACAGAGGCGAGGCAGTGTCTACCTCCTAAAAACCAAACTAACAACAATACAAAGAAAACAAAAAGAGCAAAGATATACACACATGAAGCCTTATAAAAATAAAACTAGGGGCCTTGATTTAAGCCCACCATGTTGGTTGCCTAAAAAGTCATGTTTGGCCTTTAACACTGTCCTCTCCAACCCTTTGTCAAGCAAACTTCATGTCAGGTTTTCTGATAAGCAAAACAGTTACCCACAGTGATACAGACCTGGGTTGGAACATTTAATGGCTCCTACTGATGTCGTATTTAGGAAGCATAGACTTTTGTAGTGTTGTGCTGGCTTGAATGATAAGTATCAATAGTCAACTACATTTGAAATATTGTTAAAGTACCTAGAAATAATAGGCATTAAAATTCACTCCGTTCACGGCAACAAATCTCTAAAGACTCCGTGTTCTCAGTGGAACTGGCATACTGTAATTGTTATTTGGAAGTTAATGTAACCTCATCAGCAGCAGAGAAAACACAGTCCTCTCATTACGCACATGCTCTAAGATCGTTTATTTTAATGCTTTCAAATAAATATGTTCCATGCAGCACGCTACAATAAACAAGGAGCAGCAATGCTCTTGTAGTAAATCCATTCATAACGCGAGTCACCATGTAAAACACCACATCTCGAGTCTTTGGCCCTGTACCATATCATGAGGCACGGCACATCTGTACCCAATCATATCTGGCTTCATATGGATTTAATAGGACTATACCAGAAGTACATGTAAGCACAAATTCAACCAGAGGTTTCAAGCTATTAAATACAGCTACCAAGTAGTTAAAAGGCAACGACTAAACCCCTAAAGGTCCCCTCCCCTTTTGTTTTTGAGACAGACACACAAAGATAGTGTTGTGGTGGGTTTTGGGTGAGTAGGTACATGTGGAGTATACAGGGTAACACTGCACAAAATGGCACCCAAAATGTCACAGAGACACTGACACAGAAAGGACACCAAACACAGCACGGAAGCCTGGACTACAGACTCTGAGTTTAGCATGGAAGGATGGGGGGCCACATCGGGCAGGCTCATCTCACATCTAGGCAGCTAACTCAACAGTGCCTTCCTCCTCGCTGTCAGCCCTGTTGGCGCGGATCTCCACCAGGGTCCTGGCAAATCGCGTCCATTCATCATTGTGGGGAACCGCAAGCTGCAAAGCAAATCAGTGGAGAAATGATAAGCAAGATGACGCCTTGGAATGGCCGCTCCTCAGCAAAGAATGCAAAGGAAATCAAATACCCTGTGAATCAAGGAGGACCTGAAGTGTGGTGCTTAACCTACAGTTTCACTCTTGGAAAGGCCATCACTCAAGGAACGTGTAAAACCTTAAACATGTGCGTTAGCCAAACAATCCCAGTGGTCACATTAAAGCACTCATAGTAAGGAGAGTTCTTTGTTCTTGGGTCTCACGGTGAACTCAGGCAATAGAAGTTGCATTATTAACCACGGTTTCTGAATAACTGGCATTTTCTTTCTAGTCGAAGCTATCGATTTGTTTTCTAAAGTGCCGTTAATGACTCAATATATGTGGAGAAAGAATAGCCTACATATGCACAGAAATTTTCCTCCTATGAGGTCACGCTTGAGCATTTCCAGCAGGACCTGGCTATGAGTAACTGCAGTACTAACTAGCGTTGACTAAGGGTTCTTTCTAAGTACTTTACATATATCTACTCATTCCTCACAGCAGTCCTAGGTGGGGTAAATTTATCCTATGTATGTGAGCAAAAGATTTCCATTCTGTCGAAGGAGGAGGAGGAGACTGAAGCATAGAGGGAAAATCCTACCAAGGCTACATAACCAGCAAGTTTCCAGTGCTATGTGATTTCAGTACTGAATTAATATGCTATATTGATTTTCCAAAAGGGAAATATTGCAAATATTGTCTTCTGATGTATACAATTCAATAAAGAGGAATTAACACACCCTTGACAGAAATTTTGCATGCAAATTTTCTTAGCTGCACTAAAAGATTATGATCTAATGCATAGCATCCAGAACTGATTTGTTTAAAGATAACAGAAAGGGTTTGAAATAGAAAAAACAAAAACAAAACAAAAAAAAATATTTGAAGCTGAAAAGTTGGACTGAATAGAACTCTGAAGGAGTTCATACACATTAAAATTGATTTAGATATTACAGTAATTTTCCTGTATGATATGATCATTCTATCTACATACTAGGACTACACACAGTATCCATATATTCCATACACATTAAGGGCACAATCACCTCAATGAACACACAATATTGAAAGTAAAAAACAAACAAAACAAAACAAAAGGAAGAAGAGAAATCTAAGCATTTAAATTATTCCTATAGCCAGAAAAGTACCCACTACACATAGCCAGATGATTAGAAAATTCAATTTTCATAACAGGAAATCATAGTCTCAGATACTATCTGTCCCAGGAAACTTCCTAGAGAGTGACTGTGCCTCTGTAAAGTGTGACCTTAAGTGACTTCTACTACTAAGGCCAAGCGTTTCAAGAATCATTCTGGAAATGGTGTACAGGCAGGGAGTGTTCCAGTTCATTATCAGAGGTGCTTGTCCAATGAGAGTTTTCATTAAGAAGTATGAGTAAGTTTTGGAGTAGTGAAACAGAAATACTTCCCTAGTTATTGAGACAAATCGAAGTTTCTCTTGCAGCAGTGACACAAATTCCTAGTAATACTGAAGGACATTGTTACCCCTTGCCTCAGACTGTTTTCCTCATTGTGGGCTCTTCTCTTGCATAGAATAGTGATATTCTTCATTTTTTGTCCTCAATTTTACATAATGCTACCCTGGGGAAATGAGACCCCCAAAACAAAAGGTTCAAGATAGTTAAGCAAAAACATAAGCAGGCAAGAGGGTGGCTACCACTCATGGGAAAGAATAGGTCCGCTTTTCCTGTCCCTCTCCCAGTACCTGATAACACACTTCCAAAAAGGACCATGCAAAAAAGCCTGAGGGATGACAGAAACTCAATCAAGACAACACTAACTTTTTCTCACAAAACAAAGCTAAGAGAGAGATAAAGCTGAAGCACCCCAGACCTTTGTATGACTTTAAACACTTGGAAAAATATCCTCAGCAACCCAACAGCATAGGGCTCACAGCAGATGAGGATTTCCACAAGCACGGGACCACACTATTGTTTCACGCAGTAAAAGCAAGTGAGCATATGTTGGCCTATGTAACATTTTATTGGCAGCACTGTATATGATTTATATACCAGAACAAGAAAATAGGTAAATGCTGTTTCACGGAGTAGGACTGTCAAGACAGAAGAAAGGACAATGTTGAGGTTGTAGAACACCAAGTTCGAATAGTGGCCAGACACAGGTTGAGAATAAATTGACAATTGTGTATGCTGTATAAAACCACACATCTAATGTCTAAAAAAACAAATTTTCTCAAACCTAAATGTTTCTACTAACCAAAAAAAAAAAAAAAAAAAATTATCCTAGCAATTAAACTATGTTTGGCCTCTTTTGTGGAGGTGAAACTAACACTTAATATTTTAATGCCAAAGCACTATTTTAAATATGAAGATTTATCCTGAAGGACGTTTAATTATGCAGATTAAGATTCATCCTCATGGACATTTAAATATGCAGAATATACTTCCCAGGCATTTTTACAGTATTCAAACAGATTTTGTTCTCTTCCTGATATGCTACTGTTTGTGTAATATTACCCCACACATACACACATACACACTCACACACACACATGCACGCGTGCATGCACGCACGTACCCACGCAGATGCGTGCGCGTGCACACACACACACACACACACACCAAGCTTTTTTTTTTTAAACAAAACAAAACAAATTTATTCTATCAAATACTTTCCTCCCTGATACAGCACATACCTTGCAGACATATTAGTTTGCTTTGTTCACACCAAATTCTGGATAGAGACACAATTGCTTCTAGAAAGGTGAAGCCTATTTCCTTACCTCATGCTATGATGCCTTTTCATCGAGGTGACTGTAAAAATAACCCAATGTGAATGTACTGCTAGATGGAGATGCTACCCAGCAGACTGCTCTGTTTTTAGAATAAAGTATCACATCAGGAAACATTCAAAGTACAATCTTAGCTCCAATGTGTGAATGTCTATTCACAGGCCATTTCCTCACCGGAACTAATAACTGTTGGCATTGAGTGACTTATACGTGAGGCCAAGCAGGTGTCTTACACACAGGATGGCCACTCTTGCCATTTACAACTATGAGTGTAAACAAAATCTGTTTGGACAGAGCTGTCCTTCTTATGCTGGGCAGCTCCTTCTCTCATGGCTTTCTCAGAAAGAGTGAGAAGGAGGTGCAAGGGTATAAATGTACCTGAGCCTCTCTAACCACAGCTTATTCACTAGTTAGAAAAAGGCTTTTGTCCTTGTTAAAGAATGACACTGCTCTCGCACTAACTAGCACATGAACATATCCAGTACATAATCAGCACGTACAACGTGCCAGGCCCTGATTAGAACTGAAGATCCAGTGAGAGCCCCTTCGAAATGTGATGACCAGGAAATGGAGGTGAAAATTAGTGCTGTTTTTGCTTAGAACGGGTGAATACTGGCATAGATTATTTCTTAAACTTTACCGGTGGTCAGAAACGGAATACTATGAGAAGCATGTTCTTACATTAAGTGACATCTCCCTGTCAAACAGCTAGCTGGGACAAGTGCTAACGCCATTACCTCATCCCTTCTCCACTTCCTGAGGCTAAATCCAGAGCATCTGAACACCCATGGACTACTCCCCTGCCCCTTGAAAATTTCTAAAAAATTTTTACTTATTGTATAATGTGGAGCTCATGCCTTTAACACTAGCCCTTGGGAGGCAGAGGCAGGCAGATCTCTGATGTTAGAGGCCTGCCTGGTTTATATAGTGAATTCTAGAACAGCCTGGGCTTCATAGTGAAACCAGACCTCAAAAAAAAAAAAAAAAATTACAATATGATAGGGAAAATATTTATATTTCTATGGTAATGATAATTCTGGTCAATTAAAAATACTTGAGAGGCAATAGGAAGAAAGTATGATACAGAAATGTAGGCAATGCCAGAAAGGTCTTTTAAAAACTGCCATTGAACCAACTTGAATCTGGGAATATTTTCTGTGTGAGTCACTCAGGAGGTCTGGGGCAAGGGTGGGGTGGG
The DNA here is from genome assembly GCF_943737965.1 of Phodopus roborovskii. Classification (NCBI taxonomy): domain Eukaryota; kingdom Metazoa; phylum Chordata; class Mammalia; order Rodentia; family Cricetidae; genus Phodopus; species Phodopus roborovskii. Next base: position 3,345,857 of record NW_026125546.1, read on the forward strand.
GACTCATATTTTCCCACTGAGACCCGGAGCAGAGCTTACCAATAGGCAGTCCACCCTGACAAATAACTGCTGCCTAATTTGGGGGGTGTTTAAAGCATTTGAATGCCTTAAGCATGGAGAGCTCTGGTTTCTAAGATAATAAAATCTCAGCTCTGAACGCACCCTCCTTTTATAGATATAGAATGACCCTGTTTTTACAGCCAAGGGACTGAAGGCCGAAGGTAATTATTGAGGTAGCAATTTGGCCTTAAGGAAGAGCAAAAAATGAACCTTCTATTTGGCCAGAACACTCAAGGCTTACTCTTATCTCTGTTGCTGCCAATGGCCTGGCACTTAACCTCTCATTGCCTCGATTGTCAGATGGAGATGTGGACATCTGACCATTTATCAACAGAGACATGGAGGGGACGTGGAAGGTAATCTGAGCTAAGGGGGACTGAGTCCAGCACACGGTATTCATGCCTGCCGTAAATTGTCCTGGGATGAAACGGGTTCCTAAATTGAAAGGCAGTTTACGTGATGACACCGGTTCTTCACTCTTTTTCTGAGGACTATTTCATCGTGCGGAAGGAATTCTGACTGCTGTAAGAACATTAATAAACATGTTTTTACTCTATGGAGAAGGGAAATAAAGGGAGCTAAAGTTTACAGCCTGCTCAAGTCGCTTTCGCAAGTCCGTGTGGGGTAGATACGACCTCACACTTGAAGAGTGTCAGGCTGCCGTGGTAGGACTGCAGGCAGGCAGTGAGTTTTGAGTCATCTACTAAAAGACTCTAAAGGCTGTAATCCAAGATTCTTGGGGGACAAAAGGTCACAAGCAAAGAGCAGAAGTGTAAAAATCGTGGGGTTCAAAAAAATCATGCATGTGGGTGATTTTAGCTTCTTCCATACCCCTCCTGCCTCTGTTACTGGGTCAGGAATCTGACCCTCTCTCAGGCTGAGTGGATCAGTAACTGCCTGTAAACTCACATCTCCCCCCCCCCCACCACCCCCAGACACCCTAGGATTAGCTTTCCTCCACCACAGAGAGTAGCTAAATCATCTGTTCTTTCCTAGCTTGTCACTTTTTGCTGTGTGTCCCTAGGCAACCTCTCTGATCTCCATTACTTACAAAGGAAATTTGAGAGCTTGTCTCATGACAGATAGGACTGTAAGACACAATGAATGCAGTGCTTGACCTATTTTAACCCCAGTTAAATGGTGCTTCTTATTTTTCTTTCTCAATGTCTTTCTCCTGTCTCTCTCTCTTTCTCTCTCTCTCTTTTTGCTTCTTTTCCTCTTTTCTTTCTCCTGTTTTTCCTTTTTTTTTTTTTTTAACCTGCCTACAGCTGCATTTTCTGTTTTAGTTTATTTTAAGGCACATCTTTTTCTCTGAAATCGCACAAATGACTTCCTATTTCTTTTAAAAGCAATAGCTATCTTTCAAGGACTAAACATAAGGAGTTTCTTCAGAACATAAGAGAATTTTTGTCAGTGTTACTTTTTACTATCCATTAAAATTAAATTTAAAATGCACAGATTTCTTCTATGTATGTAAATACTCTTCTTCCACATACCCTATTATTTTACAGTATTTTTTGCAGCGTGACTCTCCTTTTTTTTTTTTCACTTTAACTTGTAAGACTTGATAATTGCTGAACATGCTGTTATAAAGATCAAGTAACTATGTATAATTGGGGTTAAAAACACAAATATCATTCATGTGTCCCTTTCTATAAGCACAGAGCTAACCACTCTCAACAATCTTCAGTCAGGCCCTTCTCATTTTTTTCAGTAAATTCTAAGGATTTATAGTCCCTAACAGCTGATTTTAAATAGTTCCAGTAAAGACTACGTTTCAAGGATCAGTTCTATACTTCATTAAGTAGCTGCAATAACTCCTACCTATGAGCATTTTTATGATAAAATATATCTCAGGCACAACTTACAAAAACAGGGTTTAAAAACATTGGGTAATTAAGAGATTAGAAAAATATTCTATAATCTCAATTAGATTTCTCAGTTCCATTACTCATGGCAAACAAACCAAGTGAGGATGTCTCTAGGTTTCAAGATAAACAGTTTGTGGACGTGTGGTTAATCAGTATCTTTGTAATCTTTCAATTAAATGGAGTCATTTTAAAAAGTCTGTGGGACTATTACATTAACCACCAATTTTGAGCAGACACAAGAGTGATTTCATCTTCTATATTGACACCAACACGAAGGTTTTCTGCTAAGAACATGTGGTACAAATGACCTTTTCCTTTTAATGCATGTAATTTTTAGTGCATTTTCAAAATCCAGGGAAGTTTATGTAGGTTTCCACAGAATGACTGTTAAACTTCCCTGTACTCCACAGGTTGAAACAAAACAAGCCCCTGACACAATTATTAATGGCACCCACATTCAGGAGAATGTTAACTCACTGGCATGCAAATAAGCATTTGTGTTCAGAGAAAGCCTGTATTTTTTAGGACAATTCCCTTTGCCACACACACAGATGGGAGCAAAGTGGGAGGTAATAGGCACAGAATTGGCCGCCGTGAAGCGGCCAGGCAGACCCGCTTCCCATAAATGCAGCTTCGCCGTGTTTAATTCTCAGAGGCAAGGCCCACATCTCTGTTAACAATGGGTGAAACCACGGACTGGGACCCCATACCAAGACGCAGTTACATGGGACGAAGACATGTGATAGCACTCTGCTGCAAGATAGACTGCGATAACTTAGTCTTGTGAGTAGATACAGAGAAGTCAAGAAAGCCGGGCGTACTCACATCTGTTCTGTAGACTGCTATTAGCAACCAGTCAATAGTTAAAATTGCTAGGAAGGTTACTTGCTTTCTAACCTTGTCCTCTCTGGGGTATCTGTTTTTTAATTTCTTTTTCTCTGCATGCTCATCTATCCAGAAGCTTAGAGACCCATTTGCCAATGCCCATTTCCCTTCTATCTTCAAACGGATGGTTTCTTTTTAACTGCATGTTTCTCAGAACAACACTTAAAAAAACAAAAACAAAACAAACAAACAAAAACTAATCTGTTGCCACATGAGGTAAGAAATGCAAGTAGGACATAAGAGACAAAGTGAATAGTAACAGCTATGTTACTATTTACTATCAATTGCAGGAAGCCAGGAACTATTGAAGGAAATAAACAACTTAAATTATTTGTCTTGAGAAATTCACAGTTACAAATATTCTTCATGGTAAAATTTAGCATAGAAGCAAGGGTACCAAAATTCTGGAGGTTTTTTTTTTTTTTTTTTTTGCCAGTAGAACAAACAAAAGAGAACACCGGAGGAAGAAAGAAGGAATTCCCCAAGATGTGAAGGTGCCCTTGTTGGCACATGCGTTATTGAAATCATACCAGTCTCCTGTCTTGTGAAATTGTTACATGTTGTTATTTTGTCTACTACTGGGGACAATCCATTTCTCAGCCCCAAAGATCAGAAAGTAATGGAAACAATGCATGGTGGAAAATAAACTTTCTAAACTCTCTTTCCATAGTTCAAAAGATCAAGAAAGAGGGCAGAGAAGCAAGACAGGGAAGTGCCAGTCAAGCCCCTCTCCACATTAGCTGACTAACCATGCAGCCCTCTTTTCCCTGATATTATTGACTATAGGTTTTCAAGTAAATTCCTAGCAACCGCTGAATCTAAGCAGTTTTGACAAAAAAAAGAAAGCTTATCGCTAAACACCTTAAAAACATTTACCAAGGTAATAAAAGAAATGTCATTTCCTCCTACAGAATGTTTGGGCATAAAAGAGGTATTTTTATAATGCAGTTCATGATTTATCATATCTATAGTGTCCAAGGAAAGCACAATGAAGAGGAAGCTTTCTTCCAGTGGTTTGACAAGTGTTTGAATCAACCATTATGTTTTTTACTGCACTGGTGGCCAACTGCTCCCTTTTAAAAGCACAGGGGGTGGGGGAGGGAGACCAGGACAGTGAATGGGAGGAAGGACAAATGGTTCTTCCTACATATCCGTTTCTGTGGAAACTTTTCTGTGTCTACCAAACTATACTCAACTTGGAGGCTGCATTCTGTATGCGTTGCACAATTCTGCTTTTGCTTAACTCCCCCCTACCCCCTAAGATTTCACACCAGGAATCACTCATTCACCTGTATTTATTGAATTCCCATTAGATGATAGATACCGTGTTGGACCTGGTTACCTGCTCTAACAGACAAGGACATATCTTTGGGTGCTTCTATGGACTCTGTTCTCCAAAGGTCATAAAAACTTTACTGATGAAGTTGGCATCCAAATGAGGGTGGCTAACAGTATTTCTTTTTGCTCAAAAAAGTTATCTAGTCTTTATGATACAAGATACTAAAAGGTGTTCCATTTCTACCCAAGGGAGCTTAATGCCAAAATCAATAAGAATAAATAATGGGAAATGACCACCTTGTCATCAGGAGAGAAGCTTAGGGATGGGCTACTCACTGATCTGTGTTATCTCCCTACTAGCTTAAAGGTAAAGGCACAATATTTTTTTCCACAACAGTAGAAGGCTGGATATTACTTGCATGATTCATAACATATTTTAAGTAAAAAATTTAAAATAAAAGATGTTGTATAGCTCATATTCTAGTAAATGCGTGTAAAACCTTCCTTGACAATGGGATAAAATCGTCCATTCATTCTTCCTCCTTATTCAAGTCCAACCTATGTGATATATAAACATTTATACATAAACACAAATAAGCAGATATTTGTCTCCATATTACACTTTACACACACACACACACACATACACGCACACAATTAACTCAGTTTCTTTACAAAGCACTATATATTTCGATTCTCTGCAGGACACAACTTTACCCTGGGTTTTTGGAAGGTGTGATTTGATGCAAGTGCTGTCACTGATACTTTTTTGAGACAAAATTTAACAACTTTGAAATTATAAAACTAGTGGGGTGGTGGTGGTGGTGCACACCTTTAATTCCAGTATTCAGGAGGCAGAGGCAGGTGTTCAAGGTCTGGTTGGTCTACACAGTGAGTTCCAGGACAGTGAGGGTTACACAGAGAAATCCTGTCTTGAAAAACTAAAAAACAAAACAAACAAACAACAACAACAAAAAAAAAATAAAAACAAAAATAAAAACAAAAAGCAAGAGCAGAAACGATGATGAAATTAAAATAGAATTTGTCAACCATAAAAAGTTTAACACAGAAACAATTGCTTCAGAATCCAAACAGTCATTGAAGATAACAGTGTGAAACCACAGAGGAATTATGAAGATGGCTAATGGTCCAAAATGTCTTTTGTTTCAGGAGGTATGTATCCATAGGCCATTTATCACTTCAGTGATATTGAAATTAACATTTTCTTTAATTTGTTTTTTATAAAATTAGACATTAGGGCTTTATTTTTTTAACCAACCATTTGCAACACATAAACATCATAAGTATTTTTGTATCAACTTTGAAAAAAAAGGAGCCTGAAAAGATACTAATTCTGTAAGTCCATTTTCATAAGCCAGTGATACCTCAATAAGCACACTATTTATATAGTAATTAATCTAATCATGATCATGGTCTTCATATATATAATTACCAAATGGAAGTCGCTGCTACCACACTGACTATAAAATGAGTAATTATAACATTAACTGGAATTGGAAATAGTGCTTTTTCTTTCCTTTCTTAAATTAAACCTTTTTCTCAGAAGAAATCAAGTTAATACTAAAATTATAATTATACATGTTACTCAAATTATTTTTAAATACATGTAACTTATTATGACAAAGAACCAAATTAATATATTAATTCAGAGTGGCTGCTTTTCTATAATTATATTTATTACTATCACCAATTTGCCATACAAATAATGCTGTTGTGGTCTTTGACTTTATCGCATGGCTCTGTGGCTCTCATCCTAAAATAAAACTTATGGGAAATCTGAAAAGTTCAACCGCAAATCCCAACCAATGTGTGTCTGTGTTATCAGATGCATAGATGCTCTGACAAAACTTGGTCTTTAGATTGTCAGTCTTTATCTGGGTGCTTGGTACCATAGAAGAGATGGTCCCTGTCTTTTCATCTTTCACAGTGACAGGAAAACCAAAGGAAGTGTTTGGCATCAGCTAAAGAATCTAAAATTGCTACTCCATCAAAGAAGGCAGTACTTGTGAGGGCCGCCGAGAGCCTCGCAAGTTGCAGGCACACTTTCCTAATGAGAAACACCAGTGGCTCAGATGGCCATAACCAGATGTTGCTAAGTGACACCAGCTTTGCCCTGCTCTTCTGAAAACTGCCAAAGCCAAGCTGCCATCCAAGCTCTTCTTGAGCTGGGGAACAAGAGCAACCACACGGCTACCTTCATACACAGTCTTGGCCGTGCGGAAACTCTTGTTTGACTTAACACCCAGGTTTCAGTTTAACTTTCTATTTGACGTTCTGTCTACCCAATTCCCAAGGAGAGCAGTTATTTATACAAAGACCCTTGCTTCTTTTGAGAATAACATATATCCTGTCCTACTGGAAATGGCAAAGAGCAAACAATTACTGCTTCGTATAATCCACTGGAAAAAGAGATGTATAAATATACTCTGCGGATTTGGTGTCACTAAAGCCCTGTTCAACTTCTAGCACTTTTGTCTACCAGATTTTACTATACTAAATGCTGTTTATGACTGCAAGAGAGGCAGCTCCTGGATTTTTATTTATTATTATTCTTATTCTTGCTGGCTGCACAAAAGTTGAAAACAATGTTTTCATTTTTCCTTTCTAAGCACTCAGCCACTGAGCTACGTCCTAAACTCTGGAGGCATTTTAAAAATAATTCTTACATGTAATACCTTGGTCACTATTTTAAAGTTAATAGCCTGGGTCATTTTTCCTGTTGGGATTCTGAATATACTTTTGAAACTACTTTTCACTTCCATTTTAAAATATTCAAACAGACACATAAAATCACACTTTATTCTCTTAGCAATAACATTTGATATACACATATAGCTGCATTTTCCTTCTCAAGAACTTTTCAATGCATTTAAATATATTAACAAATGTATTTCTTTTATTGAAATTTGTAATGATCTAACTGCTGTTATTGTAGTCCGTGAGTCATTTGCAATGTTAACAAAGTTAAGAGTTTAAATGTAAAGATTTATGTATGTTTCTATTTACTAATTGGTTAACAGGGCAGACAAACACAGCTAGGGTGTTAAGATTTACCCTCCTCATAAATCACAGCTTCTAGGCGATCATTTTATTTTGCAAATCCTACTTTAAGCTGAAAATGATTTTGAAATTTTGTCATTTGTGTAGTGCAAAAATGTAATCAGGGATTTGAAAGCTGCATGTATTTATCACAACTGAAAACAAACTCTTCCCTGGAAGAGGTTAATGGAAAAAGAAATAATAGGAGGTGGAAGATAAACTGCTTCTTTGAAAAGCAGAGCTGCAAACGGCATCCTAACTAATTCAGATAAGCAGCAAACATAGTTGTTAGGGGATATTTGTGACAGCCACGTCCCTGTGACTGCACTGAAGCGTTAACAATGGCAGCCGGCTTTCCAGAAAACACATCTTCAGGAAAGACAGGTAGATATGTGACTATCAATCATGAGGACGCGTGAATAATTCTAGACACTAGCCCATGCACAGTGAAAATCGTATTCATACATATGTATATGTGTATAAGAAAGCCTGCTAGTCATGGTAGCTAAGTGATTTTTAATTCTAAAACTTTAAATTACTTGTGTTCACATATCATTTGGGGAAAAAGGAAAAGCTCCAGCAGTTCTCAACAGATCTTTATGACATCTCTGAGGTTATATTTAGGTTTAATTTATGACTTGTTATTTTACTCATCTTCTAATTAATTGAATGAGACCCTGGAGTGCTAGAGTGATCCCATCTGGTAGTGTGGAGATTTCCCAAACCATAGTCAAAGGCTGGGCTCATTTTAAAAATTGACCTACTTTTACTTTATTTATATGTATATATGTGTGCAGTTGCCCTAGGAGGCCTGGAGAGGGTGTTGGATCCCTTGGAGCCAGATAGGCAGTTGTGAGTTGTCTGATGTGTGCTCAGAACTAAACTTGAGGCTTCCAGAAGAGCAGCCAGTGTTCTTAACTGCTGAAGCATCTCTCCAGCTCCTTTATTTTAGATTTCAGAAATTTTAAATGATCCATGCAACCACTGTCTATTTAAGTGATTTTTGAAAGCACAACTAGAATAAAAATTCCAACCAAATAATAAAAAGGGGGCTCTTTGTCTTACACTAGATTTGCATAGCTTCTATTTATGCTAATGGAAGTTAAACACCTGTTCTGAGAAGGAAATAGGCCCCTATCTGTGAAAATAAATATGTGTAATAGATTTCCAGATACAATGCTCAAATCAAACAGGCAAAACTGTATGCTATACAAACACAGCATCAAGTAGCCTGACTGGAAACATGGCTGTTTTATGTTTTACTTCCTGAGCTACAGGCCCTGAAATATTACTCATATGTTCACCTTTTAAATGTAACAAGAAGTAAAGATGGAGGGAGTGGGTGGACAAACTCAACCTGTTGGTTTCCATGAGCTCAAATACAACTCTCTGTTTACCTCTTCACAAGTTCCTAATAAATTGATTGCATCAGTAAACCTGGATTCAAGCCACTGCCATCTTCATAAGAGTCACAGAGGATAATTGTACGTAATAGAGAAGGACATGAACATTGGGGCTCTGTGCTGGGACTCCCTGAGGCAACTGAAGCCCCAGCTGAGCCAGACAAGTGGGTGATTGGTAGCCACTGATGACACCAGAGTCCTTCAACGGAGATGGCTCCAACGGTGTTCATGGGAAGTTTCTTAAAGTGGTGAGCACAGAGACAGCTTGTGCCACCCTCCTTCATTTCATAAAGCAGGCAGTACAGAAATCTTTTCAAAAGATTATACTAAAATGATGAAAAGAATGGAGATGTACTTGTGGGGAGGTGTTGAAGAACTCTACCTTGGCTTAAGCACTACCGTCGGGCATCTTGTGAGGTTTACAATCTAGCATCTTGTAAGACATAAAAAGAATGATACAGCATGCACTCTATGTAATCACAAATCTAGAGATTTTCCTTTCTCTTTTTCCAATGATCTAGGTCAGAGCCGAATGTTTTATTTATGATTTGTTTTATGGTCAGTTTCCTGGGGCACAGGCTATATAACATGCAGAGCCCATTACAAAATGAAAATACGGTGTATCTTGCAGACTACTATTTACCAACTGCAAGACGGTGACAATAGAACATTCATCTCAGCTCACGGCTGCCAAGCACCGGACTCAAATAAGTCCCACACCAGTGTAACTAGCTGCATTTGTTGAATAAGATTTTTCCCACAAGCTAGCAACTACCTTCTCTTTCAGTCTCAGAGGGGCCCTGGGCAAATCAACAATGGAGAATGGACATGAGAAGGCTTCTCACAGACAAACACCTCTTCAGTTTACTGAGGTCTCAAGGCAAGCAGATCAGCCTTGAGGATTCTGGAACCTACCATTTACGCTCACACACAGAATGCATTTTAAGAGTTATCTAGAGATGTTTTATCTTTTTCCATCAAGACTTTCCAAAGGCCATCATGACCCTGGTGAGGAACTCAACCTTAATGAGGACCAGAGACTGATTCTGAATGCTGATTATGGTAGCACAGCCTACTGACAATTTAGTTCTCAATGCTATATATTTTTTCTTCTTCCTCTATACTTTTTATATTTAAATCACTTCCTGTTCAGGCTCTCTTCCTCTCATCAGTCACATACCAGCTTTGGATTTGACCTCTAATTCTCAACGGGCCAGCTTGTCTTGCAAGCACCCCAGATGGCTTTCTGCAGTAGAGCGGAGTTAGAAGGCTGTAAGGGCACTGTTTGGAGCATATCCCTAAGCATGATAATGCTTTGTCAGTTCTGGGCTGCTGACTGATGTGACAGTTATTACAACAATGGAACATTTGCCCAAGACATAGCTACCATTTCTAAGAAGTGGGCTTCTGCTAAGCAGTAAGAGTCCATCTTTCCCATCAGTACTCAAAGGTTTAAAGCAGGCTTACAGAGATCAGCAAGAAGAAGCAGAAATGACCCTTCACCTTGAAAAAAATATAAGATACTTTACAGAAACACTTAGGAAAAATGATAGTTAGTCTAAAGACGTTGTTAAGTCTGAGCTAACCATTGCTTTGTGTATGTTCAAACAATACAGAAAGAATTGTTCAAGTGTTGACGCCTATCCTGGTTTTCACTCATTCAGAGAAGGTCTGAAAGATTGTAACACTACCTACGCTAAAAAAAAAAAAAAAAAAAAAAAAAATGATATATTCCCTTTTCCTCTCCTAGGAGTGAATTTGTAAGGATAAACAACCCTACAAATTGTTTGGCCTATTATATGTCACAGAGATTTTTCTATAGCTTGTCTAGACTCCAGACAATAGGCGAGACTGGCCTATAGCTGCAGACATTTCTGTAGTCTGTAATATCATTTAGAAAAGCTAGGGCAATAATACAGAAATGAAAACCAGCCTGACCTGCAGCGTGATAGTAGACATATGAGCATAACAACACTTCACAATTTAGAGATGATGATAGTGGCCTAGGAAGGGGCTGAGCAGCCATATGAGCCGAAGCAACTTTTGTAAAATCACACACACTCCCCTGATGGAGTCATAGTCTAGTCATTCTAGTTATAAACTATCAATGGATCTTACTGCAGAACATTATGTCTATGTTGCTCTGTTTTCTTTTCTTACCCAGGATGTGTCTACATACCTGTGTAATATTTCTGTATGTTTGGGGATCTTTCAGGAGGCCTTTATAAAATAAACCAGATCATTATACTAGCTAAAACAAAAGAATAAAACAACTAGTGTGCACTACATAAAAAGAGCTAATGGACATTATGCATTTGATGAAGACAGAGAGTTTTAATATTTCATCTCTCTTCTGCTATTTTTAGACATTTTTCTACTTTTATTCTCTCCCCAAATCAGTTGTTATAAAACAAAACAAAACAAAACAAAAAAACCCTAAAAATCTCATACAAGCAAGAGAGAGAAAAAGAAGCCTTTGTTTGTTTGTTTGTTTAAATTGTTCTTTACTTGATTTTTTTTTTATGTTTCAGAAAACAGCTCAATAATGATAATTGTTTTGTTGCTTAGTTTCACTCTGGTGAAGACCATAAAAAAAACTACATCAAACATAAAGACTACTCATCATAGAAAATATGACTACAAAACAATGGATAATAAATATTTCTGACTCAAATATCAGCCTTTCTCCCAGACTCCAAGCTGTAGGGCACCTGGAGCTTCACCATGGAGGCCAGTGTTGATAGCATTTGTCATTTTACATGTCTTAACTTGTGGCAATCAGGAGTAACCATGGCAGGGAAGAGTGTCTAAATGCAGGACAACCAAGAGATGCTTAACTGTTTTACTTAGCCTTTTTGCATGCTAGGATAGAGAGCCTCATCTCTAAAGTTATTCAGTTTCTATGCCCAGATGAAATCTAAAAACAATATCTAGCTTGTTTGGACATAATCAGCTGAAGAACACCACATAATATGCCATCAAAAGCTCCACTACTGAACAAACTATCTGGGATTGTCAAAGTCCCAGGACACTGATTGGTGAAATCATGGAGATCCTTTCTCAGTATCATCAGGTAAGCTAGTCCACAAGGTAGTCACAGAGGACTTCCTAGGCCTCTGACACTGTACATATGAACATGGTCTATTTCTTCTTTGGAATGCAAATGTTAGATCCAAATTATGTCTAAGCAACTTTATACAACACGCTTACTTGTTTTTCTGGTATTTTTTGTCTTTAAGGGAAAACAAACAAAATAAAACACTCAATCTCACCAGAAATCAAGGTCTTTTATCACTACTTCATCAAGAAGTAAAAGACAACTATGTATGTATGTATGCATGTATGTATATGAAAAGTAAATATAGGCCACAGATTCAAGACTGTTCTGGAGTAAAAGATGCATTATTTTTTCTCATTGATACATCCCATGACATGATATTCACCATACTTTATACATCATAAATAAGATGTGCCGAAAGAGACAGAAATCTCATATGTCATAAATGGTATAAAACATGATTAATCTCAGCCTTTTTAATTGGTAGCACTGTACTTAAGTGCTGTGGTTTTTTTTTTTTTTTTTTTTTTTTTTTTTTTTTTTTTTGGAGACTGGGTTTTGGAGGCTGTCCTGGAACTCATTTTATAGACCAGACAGGTCTTAAACTCACAGAGATCTGCATGCCTCTGCCTTTTGAGGGCTGGGATTAAATGTGTGTACCATCAAGTGCTGTGATTTTGACCAAGTACACTAACTACAACTTCTCAGAGTAAATAACAAATTTCAATTTCAATTTTGTTTTGTTTTTTGAGACGGGGTTTCTCTGTATTTCTTTGGAGCCTGTCCTAGAACTAGCTCTGTAGACCAGGGTGGCCTCGAACTCACAGAGATCCATCTGCCTCTGCCTCCCCAGTGCTGGGACTAAAGGTGTGAGCCACCAATGCCTGGCTCAATTTCAATCTTAACATTATGAGTTTGGCAAGCTTTAGTGTGTCTTGCCATGTGTCCCTGTCTGGTAAGCTGGGGTTTCCACAGCACAAATAGGAAGAGTCCAGATCATTAACTAAAGTGTCCTGTGCATAGAGACACAGGCCAAATTAGGCCCCAAGGAAGTGTTTACAAACTCAATGGAAATTTGCAAATGCAACCAAGAGGGTTCTTGTGGCCCAGAAAGTCTTGTTAATAATTTTGGTAGGTCTTTAAAGTGGATACACAAGCCAATCTCCTCTCCTCAAACAGAACAATAAAACAAAACAAAGCGCTCCAAACACGTACCTCTCCAACATCATAGATCCAAATGCGACCTTCTGAGTCTCCCACAGCAACTTCTTTGCCGCCTTGTGCCCAACGAACACGGTTTAGGGCAGACGCCCCCTCAATGGCCACACTTGCTGTTGGCACCTGACAAAGGGGTTAACGACACAAAAAGGAATATGACTTTAAGTATACTAATCTACAGGTGTGTTTTTCTCCATGAGTCACAGGCACCTTCCTGTGCATGAAGCCATATCCATCCCCTGCACAAGAGTGAACGGGACTCATTGTTCTAGAATCATATGCTCCATTGACCTGAAGGGTAGAAAGGAGGGATACTAACAAAGAAGGGACATTTTTTTCCCACAGTCAAGGTATATCTGTGTGGATTTTGTCAGGTGTCTGTACAGCACACAAGCATGACAGATACACATGATGCTTGACCATCCAGATCATGTGGGATATGTCAAGGTGGGGGGGGGGAGATGCTCCTGTTTACTGAGGATCTACAATAGGCGAGGGAACAATAAATAACGCGAGTCTTTAAGAAAACGTGAGCATACTCGCACTGATATTATCCCATTTATCAACCTCACCAGGGAGTGGGTGGTCAGCAGAAAGGAAGTGCACACGGCCAAGGCTTGAAGGGTCTTAAATTCTCCCCCTTTCATTTTCTTCTTTCTCCAGGTGGCGATATCACGACAGATACAGAGAACGGCCCATAACTTTAGCACTGCCCATACGATGACACCCCATTACCATGTAGTTATCTATGTGTACTATGTGTTTTAATTAACCCTGGAAATCCAGAAGCACTGATAACTGGGCTATTAGTCATGATCACAGTGTGCCAGCAGCACTGTAGTAGAACCCACAGCCATTTGTTTGCTGCAAGAACCTTAGTGTGTGGGGGAAGGGTTTTGAGTCAGTTGAGACCTCTTTTTCAGTGTGTGTCCTCTTGTCTTCAAGGTTGGAAGTTTATAACTGTTTAGAGCTCCTGGGCCTTCTATAAGAATGTTGGATAGGAAGTGACAACATGCCATTAAGAAAGAAAATGGTTCATGTTAAAAGAAAAAGGGAAAAACGATTAAAAGAGAGCATCTCCTGCCACCGTGTGAGACCTGTGCCCAATAAATGTGATTCACCAACATGGAAACATGACATGTACTGTGGCTTAGCACCCCGGCATTCAGCTGCTCATGGATTGAAACCATCTGTTTATATGAAACTATTGAGCCAATACCTATCTTTAAAATAGCAATACAAACTCCATCATATGTAAGAATCTATGTTTAAACTTCATCTTGAAATCAATAAAAATTCTTTTCACCTGCTTAAATCATTGCATGTCAATTGTGAACAAAAATGTAAAGTAAAAATCGCCAGCTCATTTTTTAAAACATACTCAATTTCTACAATAAAGGTGCCTGCTGTGCAAGCCAGAGTCTGAATTTTTAACCAAACCTTGCAAAGAATAAAAACAATGTGAATTTAGATAGACTATAATTCTGTCAATACACTTTATTATTAGTTGTGCTAGCCTGAAAACTAATTCATGACTCAGCTCTGGAACCTTCAGAGTTCATCTTTAACACCGTAACTCAGTAGAATCATATAGGAGTTTCCATGTTCAATATCAAATTTTACCTTGAATAATCTAAAAGTTGAGTAAAACGCTTAATCTTCTACAAACATAGCTACAAAGTAAATTACTAAAAAACCCCCAACTGTCTCAAACAGTTAAAACAATGCCTACTGTGTTTCTAAAGAAATTAGTTTATTGGAAGCATAAGCAATATAGCAAACTGAAGTCTGTTTTAAACAACATGCAAAATACTTTCTTTTTCACAGTTATAAAATACAATAAAATATAAAAATAGGTTATCACAGCCTATAGTGCATGCTAAAAATTAACAAGTAACTGAAGAATGCATTAATATATATGCATTAATTTAAGTGGTATTTGAAGTTCAGATGTGAATGAGTGTGTATTAAAATAATCCACATGGCCTATGAATATGTCTTACTTTCAACTTTGATTTCCTAAGTATTCTCACGTCTTTGGGAACAGTCATTTTAATTGCAAATACAAGATGTATATAGCACAAATTACTAAGAAGGAAAAGCCAGTCGCATCAAAGGTATACAAGACATTTTTGCACAGGAGCAGCAGGAACAAATCAGTTTAAATGTATAATAAATTTGAGGAACAACAAAATAGGCTGGGAATTTATTTAGGCTCCCACAGTCTTTTTTTTTTTTTAAACAAATCTATTTCCTAATCTGACTTATCCCTGAAAAATATTACCCAACTTGCCTAAAGATGAAAAGAATAGGAGGGCTTTAAAAGTGTGAGGTAATGGAGTCAAGCTCCGTGTATTTTTACTGTCACTGTGAAAGCAGACCCACGCTTGTCACAAAGCCCAACAGCATGTGTGACCAACCCTAAGTTTTTAAATGTTAACCATAAAACTCCTCAGTGTTTCTCTCTTTGACACCCACAGAAAGAGTAGGCAATGTCACGACATCACTTTTTTTTTTCTGTTAAAAAACAAAACAAAACAAAAACCCTCAACAAAGTTAGATGGGAGTAATTAAGGAGGGTGTGGACCTCTCCATCCCTTCCTAGGCTTTGCAGCCGGATGTCATGCAAACTTCACCTCAGCTCAGCCTGCTTTCTGATACAGCAAACTCCCTAATCAATCTGGAAAAGGTTTGTTTTTTGGTTGCTTTGGGTGAATTTCTCCTAGTAAATAGAAGCAATATGATTTTAATCAACAGTGATGAAAGACTTTGGGAAGCCATTACAACGTAAGGTAATAGCATTTTACTATTAAAAGCAACGATGTTATAAACATTTCAACATCCCAAATGATGGGCATCTCACTCATGCCTTTTGATTATTTTCAAAGATGTGTTACATAACTTCCCTGTCACATAGTTCTTGGAAGTAAAAGGAGAAATAGGCTGCAATGGAAATACTTTTAAAAGGTGATAGTTGCAGGTATCTGTGCCCTTAAAGATGCCCAGATGCAACACCACCTGAAGGGAATTTCCATGCCCCCTTCCACAAAAAAAAAAAAAAAAAAAAAGCACAAAACCCTACACTCATGCCCCGCTCCTTCATGTCCTCCAGCTGTAGGATCCTTAATTAAAAAGCCCGAACAGCTTCCTGCTCCAAGCACTTCAAAAGACTTGCTTTCCTTGATGTAATTTCCCACCATGTATTCTTTACCTGGATATTTGTATTTAGGGAGAGCTCTCCAAACCCAAAACCAAGAAATGATGCAGAAGCCATTTTGGGACATATAATATTCATGTTCCTTCGATAATAACAACAACAACAACAACAAAATCCACGGGCTCTGACTAAGACCCTCAATAATCTTGAGGGACTGAAAAAAGGAACAAAGCAGATGATATACACTTTAAAAATAATTATTTAATTGTCAACTCTTTTTTTTTCTTTTTTAGAAATAGGCATTTTTCACTCGTTAATGGCTTTAGATGTGACACGTTAAAATCCCAATTTAAAAAAAAAACATGTTTTGTATACATGTTCAAAGTTAGACACTACTGCCTTGAAGTTCAATATTGTAGACAAGGAATATTTCCTTGGTAAAAATTAAATGAATGTTAGATCTCAACAGACAGCAGTGAAAAGAATCATATTTTATGGAGTCAAAACAGGAATTGTACAAATAGCCAACATTGACATAGTCACCCCATTTCAACAATCCATCTAAAAACAGCATCCACACAAGCTTTCTTTTCCAAGTGTCTGCCAACACAGTTATTTCAACACCGGGTGTCCTGTTCCTTAGGGAAAGGTGTGAATAAACCTTGTGCTCTTGAAAAAAAAAAAAGTGTGTGTGTGTGTGTGTGTGTGTGTGTGTGTGTGTGTGTGTGACATGTGCCATGTCAGCAATCATCTACTAAGATCTTCCACAGTTGAGGAATGAAGTAACTTGGAGTTTGGGCAAAGCATCTTCTGGTTCCCTTGTGGATATTCAAGGAATGGGGGGGGGGGCGGGGATGGGGTGGGGAACACAGGGCACAGCCCAGAGGCAATTGGAGGGGTTGTCCACAAAAGGCCATTTTTTGTTTGTTTGTTTGTTTTCCCCAGGAAAAATCAGACTGCAGAGTGGCCCCGGGTGCCCCCTCCCAGCCTGGGCCCGGATGCCTGCACTGCTCACCTCGGTGTCACTGTTGAGGTTCCAGAGGTCCAAGCGCCCCATCCCGTCCACGCAGGCAAAGAGCGCGGGATGCACAGGGGACCACATGACATCGTACACATAGTCTGCATTGTCTTCAAAGGAGTAGAGCGGCTTGTTGTGCTGTAAAGCAGAGAGACCGTGAAGACTTAGTGGCGCTGCTGCCGCCTCGGGCTGTCTAGAGAGCCTAATTAAAAACTTTGCACATTCACCAAGTGTCATAAAACTTCCCGAGATGAAAGTCCTCGAGAAGGTGAACCGGAGCTTTAATGTGACTACAACTGTCCAGTGGCATAAATAAATCCCGGGGGGTGGGGGATACTCTGAATGGGCCGGGGCCGGACCTACGGAGTGAGGCGGTTTCAGACACAGTTGTAAGCGACATTCCAGACAGGTGGACGCGACTGCCATTAGGTTAGAATTCTTGCGGGGCCAAGCTGTGCAAGTCGGAGGGAGCCTGAATCCAGCAGTGGATGCTCCGAAGCTCGGGCGGTCCCTGGGTACCCTGATTCTGCACTGAAGGCAACGTCTGCCACTTAGTGGTCCTCGCTTGTTGCTGCAGCAACGGTGACCGCTTCCAGTCCAACTAAAGGCCAAATTCATATTTTAACGCTTCCTTTGGGGCAAGGAGAGGGAACAAATACCTGTAAGAGGGTTTCAGCTTTTATAGGAAAGTAGGAATCGCCATTCGATACCCTAGCCTCACTAGCTTTCAGGGTTAGTTTACCTGAACCAAATGGAGTGATGTAGCTCATTGTAGAACCGCTGAACTTAACACAGAAAATACACCATCCTTTCCAAATCACTGAGGATTTCTAGGCCCCCTAAAGTTGATGTTCTGAGGGGAAACACTGAACATTCTTCCACTGCATACAAATGCCTCCACTCCAGAGGGATATAATAAATTAAAACGGCACACTTGATTTCCAGTGAATATTGTCACATCAAAATAGCGCAGAAGTCAGAGGCAAGTTTGAAAGTACACCAGAAATAAAACGTAATTGGACTCTATGAATTATTCATTCCATCTGGCTTGTCTTATTCTAATTTCTGCATAATGGCTTTACTAATCCCTGATCAATTAATGTAAAATGAAATTTAAATGATAATGAAAGCCCCAGAGATAAAAGAAATTAACTATTCTTGTATCCTCTGACAGAAATCTAAACAATGGGAATTTTTGTCTTCTTCCTCCAGTCAGCTGTCTGTAGTCACTTCTCAGGCTCTATGGAATGTCTACACAGGCCAGGGTGGTAAGATCAAGAAAAGATAACACACAATATAACAATCAAATCCTTTCTGCTTTGGATATTCAAAGAACACATCTGTAGGGAATCAGCTCCAAATATCAGAGTGAACTGCCAATGCGAGCTGCTTGTGCACGCAAAAAGCCCAGAGCAAATGTGCCGAAATTGAAGTGGAGGAAACCAGTTCTTTAACCTAAATACAATGCAACAGCTTGCTATGGTAGTGACTATAATTGATTTCTTTCTATTATTTGCATTTTTCGACATTTAAAGGTCACTAGTTTGATGCAAACGAAGTTTAGTTTGAAGCAACACAGGTTGGGCCAGTGGAGTGAGTGTGAGTGTGTGTGTGTGTGTGTGTGTGTGTGTGTGTGTGTGTGTGTGTTTGGAGTGTTTCTATAGAAGATAGATGCATCATATTTGTAACTTCAAAACTGTCTGTGAAGGAGTATAATTTGAAAACAATGTTTGTCATTGAAACACCACAAAGGAATAAACTAGACATTTGTCTTATAGTCCTGCATGTTATTACCCTGCAATTTTTACACAAAAAATGTTTTCCATTTAATGTCTGCAATATGATTAGAAGCCAAAATTATTTGCTTATCGGCTACTTACTTACATCTTCCTCTCACTGTCTGTATTACATAATTCAAACTTTTTCCAGAAAATTCAAGTGCCAAGTTATTACCTAATAGCATGATCGTATCATTTTCTGTTACATATATGAAAAAGAAAGTATGGAATATCTGATCCTTCTCTGATAGTTGTATACATTACAATCTAACTCGTTGCAAAAGAGAAAAAAAATGTTAGCACAGACTCTTGATTTTATAGGTAACTCATCACTATTGTTAGAGAATATAGTGCATTTCTTTTAAAGTTGATAGCAGCTAAGACAAACCTGAGTGGATTCTCAGTGTCCTCTCATTCCCTCAGCCAACAGTACAACTGAGCACACAGAGCTGTCGATATGGATACTCATACAGACATGCAATAAACATACAATACACCTGCCATTATTGTTTTGATCAACTAACCCTCCCCCAGCTTGAAACAATCACTCTCCAAGGAGCTGTCATCAGAAGGCATGCCAATCCCCTTAATAACTTATTCTGCTAACTTTTATAGGATGCTTCCTCTTTTTCTTTTTTATATTTTCTTTACTGAGAAGTTCAGTAAAAATTAGAGTCTGTTCTGGAGACAACACTTTTGAAACATCTGGAAATAACTTCCCTCATTTTTTTTTCTTTTTTCTTTTTTCTTTTTTTTCTTTCTTTCTTTTTCTTCTTCTTCTTCTTTTTTTTTTTTTTTTTTTTGCCGTTCATCATATTGATTGAAATACTATTCTTTTCTTGCCTTCCTGCAGTTTTCTCCTCCCCTGTAGCCCCCAAGGCTGAACCTTCTACTACAAAAGTCGCCTTGGAAGTCATGCTTGGCTACGGTAGGTGTGTGCTTGGAAAAGAGAAAGAGGGTTTACATTCTCAAAGGCTGTTTAACCTTCATAAGTTCATGGGTTGGGAAACTTCCTGAGCTCATTACTACAACATCTGGACTCCTATCTGTGGACCAGTAGGTCCCATGTCCTGCATAGGCATAAAACGCACGTGCAGAAATGCCATTTTGTATACTAGTGCTATTTTGAATAGTAATTATACTTTGTTCAATAAAGTATTTTATCATTTTATTTCATTTTGTCTCCAAGGATAGCATTATTAAAGATTGCTTTAAATTCATAGTTTTAAAAATGCATGATAAGCATTAATGTCATGAAATCTTAACATTTTCATAAAATACACTGAAAGCACCTAATCCCAAGCAGACTGCTTTTAAGTTTGTGAAACATAAATTTCAGGGATCACAAACTTTTTATGGCTCACTGGGGCTTGGGTATTGATTTTAGAATACCACAGATTGCGAAAGGATGGTGTGGGAACAAACACCACCAATCACTTTGAGAAGGACTCTCACAGTATCCTTTGTGTATATCAAAGCCACAGAGGCTTCATGATTTTAAACATTTACTCCAGAAAGTACCGAGGTCGTTTAGTTAACTAAATATTGCTCCACAGCGTGTTGCCGTAGACAGTGTTTTGCAAAGCAGTCAAATTTCACTAGACAAACCCCCTTCACCTGCACGTTTCCCTTGCAAATGCGATGTGTGGAAAAAAGGAAACAGAAGAGGTCGTCATCCACACCCTGTGCATGTGTGGCACATGCCACCGAAATGAAACCTCAAGCCCCTAGGTTTCCTCGGATCTCCAGTTGTGTGACTCCAATAGAACACATGAAGCTATGCAACCCAGCTTGCTTTCAATTTGCTGATGTTCAAACAGAGCTAGTGATCGGCCAGCACCAAGTGATGTGAAGGGCCCAAAAGAAGGTTTGCTGTGGGCCAGGCTCTGCACACACATTGTCTGACTTAATCTGCATAAAATTTCTGTAAGGTACATGTTGTTTATGGAAAAGAAAATTACAGCTCAGGAAAGTAAGTAGGTTGTGGAGGGTGGGAGGTAGGTTTTGGTCTTAGGGTTTCTAGTTGTTAAGCACATCGTCTATTTGCATTCCCTCTAGGGTCTTTAGTGTCTACAGAAAAATAAAAGTAAATCTATTACCTCTGTTCTTCACCCTTCTGTGCAATTCAACCAATGTTTCCTGAGCACATAGTAAAAACTTGTATAAACAGTTAAATAATTATTTCTGTTTTTCTCCCCCTAACCTAGTTATTAATGCCATTTAGGGTATCACCCACACTTCTGAGGGGTCGTTTGGTGGGAAGACAGGAAAATTTTCTCTTACGTGCTAGATGGAATGGGAACTGTCTTTTAGCCTGAAGAGCACAGCAAGGGTGTGCCTTGGAAAGTAGAGTAAAGAGAGCAAAAAGGGAAAAGACTCAGATACAGTTTTCTGACTGGGTGCCTCTGGTAACGGCTACAATGATGGCAGCTGAGAGCCAGGAGTAGCAAAGCTAGGACCAGGCAGAAAGGTCATGGAAGGCAGGGAAAAGCTGCAGGACTTGGACAATTTCATCTCATTCCTTGAAACGTTAGTTTTCTTATGTGTAAGATGGGAGCTGGTGTCCTGAGGCTGGGTTCTCCTTTCTGATTCTGGGATGGTTCTGCTGTGTACCACGTTTCTCAGCAGCAAAGATGGACTGAAATAGAGTGTGCAGGAAAGTTTGTTTTTCTAAAGGGCTGCTCGATGGAATCTATTATAACACAATCTGTCTTACGTGATGTTCATAGAACTTGGATCACAGTCTATGAACAGTTTAAACAATTTTAAATGCTCTCTAGAATTTGCAACTTAGTGAAACAATAAGGTAAAACCAAGAAATTGGAGTAATGGGAATAGTAATAGCTTTTCTCTTTGATCAACTGAAAAATAAGAAATACTGAATTTGCATTAAAGAATCAGGCAGTGAAATTTGTTTAAAGAAACCAAACTTCCCAATATGCAGCATTCTGCAGTGAAGACTCTAGAACTTGGCTATGCTTTATAAGCAAACAACCAATAGACTTGCCCATTCTCCAAACTGCTGATTCAGAAATGATTGCCATGGGGTGGCTTTCTGTTCACACTGAGATTACTGAGACTGACATGACATTTTCCTCTGTGTTCTTTGTCTTCTTCATTTATGAAGAATTTAGTCCTCCGAAGGCAGGGAATAGAAAGGTTTGTGTTATAATACTTCCAGACAGCCTCAAACACCCTATGTGCTTATTGAGGTTGGGCTGGTTTCCAAATGATGAACTTTCCAAGCAGACAAAAAAAAAAAAAAAAAAAAAAAAAAAAAGGTACCTGACCTGCAAACAGTTCTTTTGTTGGGGATGGGTTATTTTGTATGGGGTGCTACTCAGACAGATAGGGTAAAGGGCAGAAAAACTAATAATACAGTTTCTAACCCTGAGTTCTGAAGTGGACCGAAAACAAATGGGTACCACATAGAAACAATGTCCTCTTTCAAGAGAATGATGACCAAGACGAGTAACATGAAAATATCCTCCAAAAATTTTTCTGTGGGTCCCTGTGAAGTGACTAAAATAAAGAGTCAGCCAGTTCTTTCAGGAAGCATCAAAGTTGCAGTATCACTTTAAGAAAGAAAACACTACCAAAGGACCCCAAGACTTTAGGCTCACACAAATGGATGCCTCTACCATAAAAGAAAGTGGTTAAACAAACAAATAAACCAAAACTCACAAATCAAACCAAAGAAACCAACACTGTTGGACCCCGAAAGGTGTTGGAAATCAGTAACATCATTGGAAATTTTCATATGCAACTTAATTTGAGGTCTTTCAAATGCACAAAGTATACCTTAATTTCTGTGACCTCTTACTAAATATCATGCACATGATACCAGCCTGATGACTTGTCTTCAGGTACAGGAGCTGGAGCATAGACAGCAACACTTTGGGTAAACTATTCTCAATAGAACGTATAAAACAGGCCAGTATATTGTTTTTGGTCATTAACAAAAACTGTGTAAAGCCTTCCATATGAACTAGCTGTTCTAAAACAAATTATGGACATCCAGGTACTCGACGTTTGTCTCTATCCAAATGTAGTTAACTGAGTGAGAGCTGAAGCCACATGAAAGGCGTTCTTTGTTGCTCTGCCTTCCTCTCCAGCTTATTTGCATGGAAGAATCCTCCTAATCCAGGAGGCGCCACCAATAAAGAGCCCAATTATCCATAAAAAAAAAATGTACACATATTCACAGGTTTTGACTAGTATGTGAGTGTTCAAAGCTATGAGGAAAGCTACAAGCTTTGCCCAATTCATAAAGGGAGCATTTCCCACACTGACAGTTTTATGAATGTCAGCTTGACCTCATGGCTCTTTAAAATTGGCATTGTAGGGGCATACATTTCATGGACACACTGTGGAAACATTAAGCAGGGTAGCTGCTCTTTGGAATGGCAGGGAAGGGAGGAGGATTGAGTCTCCAACACTGGGGTCAGCTGAGTCGCTTCATTCCTTCAACAGCTTCTCCTCCCAAGCTACATTCTCTTTCTCTTGGGAGAATTGTGGAGCAACAGAAAGGGGTGAGTAGGTTCAAAAGAGCCCCCTTCGTTGGGTGCACATTTTTTTTAGCTCTGTCACTACTATGGCAGAGGTGCTTCGTATTCAGTATCATATCAGTTAGGCAATAAAGCATCCTGTAAATCCATGAGGGTCAGTATAATTAAAGAGCTCCAGAAGGATGGAGAGAAAATGTGACTATCTCTCTGAAGGAATGGGGGCAGGGGACAAAGAGGGAGAACGGACCACACCCGAAAGTAGCTAGATCTGTGGTGGTGTCTGTGCCTGGAAGTCATGGAGAATTAGAAGAAGAAAGCAGTCAGTGTCTGCCAGCCTGAGTTCTGTGTGTTTATTATGACTTAGATGTCAAGTTGTACAACTAACTGTATTTTACTAGCCAGTAGGCTACACGGCAAAATATTTCCACTGAAATAGTTTTAAATGCCGATCTCCACTTTAAGGCCCGACATTTGTGACATCGGGCTTACAAACTATCACAGATGTAAACTCTCTTTTATTGTTGATCTTGTTTGAGGCAGGGTGTCAGGTAGCCATGGCTGAACTGGAACTAACTTTGTAGCTGGGGATGACCTTGAATTCCTGCTCCTCTGGTTTTATGCAGTGTTAGAGATGAAACATAGATTTTTGTGTTTCTTTCAATTGACTTATACCATCAATCCTACACAAATTTTAAAATCCATTCTTCCCACACACATATTAATATATATATGATATATCTTATATATAGTAATATACATATCATGTGTATATATTACTAGAATTACCTGTCCCCATTAATCCCTTTTACCCCCTTACATTCCCACTGAACTATGTCTTCTCACAAATCCTCCTCCTACTTTGATACCTTTTAAACTTCTCTGGTGACCCACAGTGTTTAATTAGGGTTGCTTACATGAATATAGGTGAGGAGTTACTCACTTAAGCAACAACAGCTTCGGAGCTGCTGCTACCACCACCACCGGCAATGCAGGAACTATGAAAGTCTAGTAGCGAGGTGTGTCTCACGAATCCTTCTCCTGCTGGTGTTTTTCTGAGAGGCTCAGTCTTGTCAGGTAGCGACAGCTAGTGTGAGTTCATGATGAATGTTGAAAATACCCAAATTAAAAAATATCAAATTAACAATTGATTCTACTCTTATTCCCCCGTTGTATTTATTTCTGATCCGTCTAAGTTGGTATTTGCCAATTATCAAAGCTGATCTGGTATTGATGAGTTCACTGCATCAGAATGCAGCATTTAGGTGTGTGAATGTGCTTGTCCATGTGCGTGTGTATGCATACATGTGTGCGTATGTGTGTGTTTGGATGTATTTTCAGAGTAAGTTAGCTCGTCTTGCTTATGTCTCCTATATTAAATGTACTATATCTTTTGTATAATATTTAATACTAATATAGGACTTAGTTGTTTTAATTTTGATGAGAACCAGAATGGAGAAGCCTAAAAAGTAGAAGTTTAAAGCATTCTGCCTGAGTTAGCAGTATCTTTGCAACAGATTTGATGACTATTTTATTTCTATTTAGCCAAACTGGAATTACTTTCTACTGAAGAAACAAACATGAACTAAGCATGAGGTCAATGTGAGGTGAGGTGATATTGTAAATGGCCACATGATCCCTTGGATTACTTTCTGTTCTAGATAATTTGCAAAGTGAAGAAATCACAGAAGGCTCGTCAAGATGGACCTATATTTGTTTGATCTCGAAACAGCTACTGTGGGGTAAAAATGAGTTCTAATTTATCTTACAATATTAGATGTAAAATGATAATTAATGCAGGAGGCCTAGATGGAGGGAACCTTTAATTTTACAACTAACTGGTGTGCGTCTCAACGAAATTATTTAGAAGGCTATGCTTGAGGAGGTAACCTGTGCAGTATAACATTAAAATACAGGCTAACATTTCCCTAGGAGGTAACCTGTGCAGTATAACATTAAAATACAGGCTAACATTTCCCTTCCCTGCTGGTTGAAAGAGCAAAAGAAAGGGTTTCCAAAGCCTTTACTTTTTTGCACAATGAGAAAGCCCAGTGAGCTGGGTGAATTTTAAGTCCCCAAAGTGTTTGTAGTTATATGAATTAGTCACACATGTCTGCATAAATATTCAGCAGCTCAAAAGCATGTGTTCATGGGTGAATGTTGAGGAGGGCTGTGGAAGTAAAGGACAGGAAATATGCATACAGGCTGAGCTGGGACATGGCTTGATGATTACTTCTGTGGTTTCCTTCACAGTTAAAGTATTCTGCATGGAAGAGCTTTTTAAAAAGGGATGCAGTAAATGCATGGACAGGATTTGGTGACAGCACAGGCCCTTTTATCAAAAGCCAATCTTAATGTTGACTGTCTGGTGCTAAGAAAGGAGAGGAGAAGGGATAAAAATGACGACAAAGTAAAAACAAAACAAAAGCATAAACAAACAAACAAAACAAAAAAGCAAGTAAACCAGACATTGCCTGGATATCGTGTTTATCAGAAATGCACCAAAAGACTTTTGGAGTTGTGGAGATAGTGTTTTCTGTTATCTGGTAAACCGTTACGAAGGTGGATCTCCAATTTTGTTCATCTTCTTGCTTGCCAAAGTTAAAACTTGAGATTTTATTGTGTGTGTGTCTTCCTTCTGCTACTTTGGACCTTTAAAAGTACAGGAGCAGAGACACACACCGTTAAAACGACATCAGTTTAGAAGGCGTTCATGCCACTTGTCCCTGCTGTGGCTTCCCTTCACCAAGCACATGTTTCAGGTAGGGTATCAGTGATCTACTGAGAGCAGAATGCAGGCTTACTGCCTTCGGCAATCAATGGGAGTCAAGATTTTACTCTGTTCGTAAGCACTAACAAACCAGATAGGAGAATGGGGGGGGGGGGAGAGGGTTCCGAAATGAAAATTGAGAAAGTCATGTGTTTGGAGATGTATTTTTCACACTTTATTCCAGGAAGGTCTGCTGTATCTTCACGTTATGTAACTCGCAGAGAGCTCTAACAGGGACATGGCATCCTGATGAGCGGTTCTTACAATTTGGTACTGAAGCAGATCCAAGCGGCGTGAAAACCAAGATGAAAGGGAGCACACCAGAGTTACAAGCAGTGTGGAGATTGCACGGTCTGAAGAAAAGAGAGAGGCAAATTCTTTCTCAAAGACAACATTCCTAGGTAAAACTCAGCAAGGAATTTACCTTGTCTGAGAAGCTTCGGAAAACAGAGCCGGCTGCCTGTCTTGTTTACACTAAAGAAAGAGAACAGGTATACAGCCGGGCATTGACTCTGTCAGGTGCCAGAGGAATTCCAAGACTGGCTTGCAGGTTCCCCTCTGATGTGGTACAGGAAGGTATTAGCTAGAACAGATGCCGAGACACCGATAGATGGGAAGGAAGACAGCCAAGTGGCAAGAGCAAAGCGTGTCTGGTCACATAAGTCAGGGTGGCATTCCCAGTTAGATGTCAAGGTGAGAGCCGGGAAAGCCCTAGTAGGCCTAAGCATTTGTCCACACAGAGAAAATAATAATAATTTTTGATCATGGGTATATTAAGACTTCTAATTCATTGAGAGTATGCATTGATAAATGTGCCATGTACTAAATACATCTGAAGATATCTAACATCCATGTGCAAGTTTTCATCTTTTCTGAGCGTGGATGACTGTGTAGTGGGTACCTGTCACTTAACAGAAGACGAAAGAAGTAGGGCAAGGCAAGGGGCTGGCATTTTAAACATGGTGCATTTGGGCCTGGGAGTGACTCTCAAATTAAACTGACAATAGAAACAGAGAGATGGGGCTAGGGCAGGACAAAGAAGTGTTGAGGGACAGGAAAGCTGCCATTAAGAGAAAGAAGGCAAGACCTAGGCAGAGTGCTAGACGACGGCTACTTATCAGTTCAGGGCTCACTGATGGTGTGAAAGACAGACACACAAGAGGAGTAAGAGGAAAGGCTGGGATGAACAGTGCTCAGTGCTGACACCGCTGGCTTTTCAAGAGCTTCTGCCAGCTGTGCACCCGACAGGATACTAATACCTGGAATTCAAAAGTTAAAGCCAAAATCCAACCATCCAGTTAATAGGTGGGCAAAGGATTTGAGTAAAGGGTTCTCATAGGAACCCCAACTGTCCAATAAACACATGCAAAAACGTTCAATGTTCTACCTGACAGGAACATGCATATGTAAATTACATTGAGATTCCATCTTATCCCATTTGGAATGGCTACCATGAAGAAAAACAAAACAAAACAAAACAAACAACAACAACAACAACAAAACAAAACAACAACAACAAAAAAAAATAATGGTGTTCAGGGTATGGGGCAAAGCAACCCTCACACATTGCTGCTGGAAATGTAAACCAGCTTAGTCACTCTATAAATCCGTGTGGTGGATCTAGCCAGGAATAGTCTTTGTACCATAGAAAAAGAAATTAAACATATAATGCATTCTATCCTATTAAAAACAGATGAAAATTAAAGCATCAGTATATATCCATAAACTCTTTGTAAGTCTTGCATTTCAAATGATTTGTGTTTATGTTTGAAAGACATGAACAAAACCCATGTGTTTGTCCAGGAAGAGCAGTGAGACCAGGAAACTGAATGGTACAGAGCCTGGACCCAAATCAGCACTCTGTATGACAGCTGAGCATGGGCAGAACATCAGTGAAGGTGGTACCCCTGGATGAAATGGTTTTTCCATTCATTATCAGCAGAGCCAACCTCATTACACCAATTGTATTTTCCCTCAAGGCCCTATCAGCCCTGGGCGTTAGACTTGGAGAGACTGTAGCACTCAGGTACTAGGAGCCAGGGTGATGAAGAGATGTGAAATTGTGATGATAACAGGGTTTATTTCTGGTTTACAAGCAAGAGTAAACCAGGATACCGAAGTAGGCTCAGTTTCCATTACAGGATGAACTGCATTGCTTTCAAAATTAAATTCCTATCCCCAGTACCTTAGAATGTGATTGCTGTCTTTGGAGATGCAGCCTTTGAACAGGCAATTAAGTTTAAATTTGGCTTTGGGGAATGTAATGCTATGTGAGCGGTGTCTTTACAAGGACCTGGACATGTGTAGGAGGAAGACCACTTGGAGACACAGAAGGAAGACTGCCGTCGGTAGGTTACGGCACTTTGGTATCAGAACGGTGAGGAAATGCATTTCTGCTGTTGAAGCCTCTCCATCCACGATACTTTCTCCAGGCAAGCTAACGAGCTCATAACTTAAAGGGGAAGCAGTGTAAGATTCCATCTTCCTCTCATCCACAGATGCCCTCTCGGGTTTATCTACCGACAATTCTGCTTCCATGGAAGGGTCTCAACCATACCAGACACTCTACTTCTGAGAAGCCACCTCTGTCTTTTTCTGAACGTGTCCTTTTGTAACCAGTGACAGTAGTTCCAGTTAGCTTTACTGTGCCTTCTGGTGAAAGGGGCAAGTTGGGTGGAATGAATATAAATTATGTCCCCCAGTTCTGGAGACAGCAAAGCCTTTGAAAAATTTCAAATTGGCTTCCATAATACCCATCACACTCTTGTGACATGTGAGCAGGTAATGACAGGGAAAGGGACATTCTGTGGTCTCCATATAAACTACCCCAGGGATCTGCCCACCCTTAACTAGGATAGGGGAGCTCTGCCACAGCAAGGCAGTCTCTTTTGCCTAGGGTCAGAGTTGTGTTCTCTTTACGTTTAATAGTCTTGTATGTATAGTGTATGCATGTATGTACATGTTCCTACATGTAAGTGTAGATGCCTGTGCCTGAATATGTAGAGGTCAATATTAGATGCCTTCTCCCTTCGTTCTTTTCCTTACTTTCTTTGAGATACGTCTGTCTTTGAGCCCAGAACTCACTGATTGGCTTGGTTGGTTGCCTAGCAAACCTCTGGGATCCTGCTATCCCTGCCTCCCAGATGGGTGCTGCCAAGCCTCGTTTTGTATAGGGGTCCTGGGGATCTGAACTCACACTCTCGTTGGTCACAGTAAGCACTTTGCTCATCGAGTTTCCTCCCAGGTCTCCCAAGCCTTATTTAGTTTGGAGTTTATTTAGGTTTGATCTTGCCCCTCCCTGCATCCTCTGCCTCATCTTCGCTTTCTATCAGAGAAGAGGTTCAGTGGGTAACACGGTATCCGTCGAGAGGATAGGTAGGGTAAGCACAGAGAGAAGAGCTGGCATGGATTCTAAAGCTGACACCCTCTCACACATGGCCTGGGGTTCACTTTTAGACTCAAGAGCAGCCCCCTGCCAAGCTCTCCTTAGCAGCCGCCTTGAAGGCTAATTACTGCTGAATGCATTCTCCAAGTTGGAAAAATTTCAAAGAGTTTTTGAATACATTTCTGCAGTTCTCTTAACAATAGGATCTATCAAACACTAGGCGAAGGCTCTGCTTAAAGCGCAGACAGGAGATCTGAAGAGTGTGTTTGATTGCCAAAGTGACTAATTTATCTTTGCACAGTATTAATGATGCTACAATAACCAATATCTGTAGCTCAGTTTTGACAGTGTATCGCAACGGTTCCTATTGTTTAAGAAAGAAGAGAAAGAAGGGGAAAAAAGGAAGAAAAGAAAGCAGGGAAGAAAGAGAGTGTTTTATTTCGCTACATTTCAATTTGTTAACAAGACTCCACATAAGCAAAACCAGAGGTCATTAGCAAACAACCAAAACATGCCTGTCTCCAGAAGCTTCCAACCCCCTTCATCATTTAAAATATAGCTCTGTCGAAAACCCGGCTCATGACAAATCCTGAACATGAAAAATTCAATGCAGACTAGAAACCACCTGACTTTGCTTTGGGCTTGCACTCTTTAAAATTACCTAGAAAACACCGTAATCTTCTCTCCATGAGGCTGGCGGTGAGCCAGAGCCCTGGCTCCGGAGGCAAAGGGCAAACTGAAAATCATGTCTCCATAGACAGCTCCACCCTCTCTCCCAAGTCCACTTGGCCTCCTGACAGAAAGTGAGGTCTGA
Source organism: Phodopus roborovskii (assembly GCF_943737965.1). Taxonomy (NCBI): domain Eukaryota; kingdom Metazoa; phylum Chordata; class Mammalia; order Rodentia; family Cricetidae; genus Phodopus; species Phodopus roborovskii. The sequence goes on from NW_026125546.1 coordinate 3,376,117, forward strand.
AGCACATTCATCCTGGGCCTGGGCTTTCTTGGCCTAAACTCAAGACTCTTGTAGGACAAACAAAAATGAAATCCCAAATGTTAGCACCCTGCCTGAAGAAGTCAAACGGGTTGAAATGAACGCTCTGCATATGGTGAGTGGTCCACATCTGCAGTTTAATAGGAGACCAACAGAATGAGAGGATAACGGGGCTTTCTGGTAGGATGCGAGTGGTTAGCTAAGATTTTAAAATTCCAGCGTGAGGTTTGAAAATGGGGGCAGGGAGGATTGAGTGAATTTGAGAGGCAAGTCTATTGCCATGCCGGAGGCACGTTGAGAGTGACCCACTAAAGGTAGAGAGGATGGAAGGTCTAGAACTGTGCTGTGGGGACATGCTCGCTTTGGCACCTGTGTTGCTAGACCTGTGCAAGCCTCCCTGTGCCCTCATTCCCTGCCTCTGAGAGCTGTAGATTTTAAGGACTGCCTGTGTCCTGTACCCACCCACTCACTCTGCATGCCCACTCGCTCTCACGCTGAGGCTGGGAGAGAGCCAGGAGAGACTGTCAAGTAATGTTTACCTCCTGCCAAGCTAGTGACAGGCTCAGTACAAATAGCTACATTGAGAAAGTGTCACTACACAGATCCCATGGTCAGTGCAGCAGCAAGACAGGCCGGGGTACAAACATGGCTATCGATCTCACTGGGGAAATGGCGGGGCCAAGCCTTTTGAGGGATTCCTCTCTGCTTGTAATTACTACAGTGTGCTTCAGTAAGTCAGGTTTGTTCACAGCCTCCTCCACTGTGCTCTGTTTGGGCACCATAGCTTTTTTCTACTCCTGAAGGGCCTCCTATTCCCTGCCCTGATCACTAACTGTCCAGTCATGTCATTTCCATGGAGTCCAAAAACACCATAATCTGATCTCAGATGCAGAACTTTTGAAAAATTCTCTTCTTCAGCTTCTAGTTCTTTTCACAAGTATGTATGTATGTATGTATATATTATGTATGCATGAATATATGCATGTGTGCATGCATGCATGCATACGTGTATATGTGTGCTGCATGTGTGGAGGTCAGAATAACTTGTAGGAGTTAGTTTGTTCTCTTCTCCCTTTGGATGGGTTCTAAGAAGTCAACACAGGTTTGTCAGGCTTAGTGCTAACCTCTGTTACCCATGAATCATGTAACCAGCACTAGCTTCTTTTTAGTCTCAGTGCATTCTGGGTATCTCTCTTAAATAGTACTATTTAACTATAGTCTTATTTCATTACCAAGTACTCAGTTTTCCACGTAGCACTCTGCCTTTTTTGCTTCTGTTCTCAACATGTAAATACTCCTAGAACACGTATGTTTTGGAGAGATTCCTTCAGGTAGGTACTGCTGACTGGAGCCAATGTTAAAATGAACCAATGTTCTGTTGTAAATTTATCATAATTTTTAATAAACCTTCCAACAGAAACTCCTGCAATATGAGATCATATAGGGATGGCATGAGAATGTCGTGATCCAGGTTTGCAAATTCCCTGCATGTCCGCTAGAACAATGACTCTGTATTGTCGCCTCATTTTTTCTGACAACTTTACCCCTATAACTGTGGTGAAGAACATGAATGGATTATCGCTTCTTTCAGTTCCCACTTCTCATCAGAATTAGTGCTGCAGTCTCTGGGTGTTTTCATGCCCTTGTTACATGGCCCTCCACGGTACTTTGTTATGTGGTACTCCAGCACCTACAAGCTTTCAGTAAAGAGCTAATTAACACATATGTACTTTGTTCTGCTCCATGTGTGTTTAAATTGCATTATAATGAAATCGAGGCAATATGGGATACTGACAGGAACTTTGGTTCTGTAAAGAATTTATAGCCCACTGTGGTGGCACCCACCTCTAATCCCAGTGTCTGGAGGCAGAGGGATGCCTCTAATCCCAACCCTTGGAGGCAGAGGCAGGTGGATCTCTGTAGGTTTTTAGGTCAGCCTGCTTTACATAGTGAGTTCCAGGCTGGCCAGAATTATGTAGAGGTACTGTGTTTAAGAGAAACAGCATTCTATTCATTATTTTCGGTAGAGTAAGAAGATGTATACGGTGAATCTGTTGATGTCAGGGACTGGGATCCATTTCTACTTTTGTTACAGCACCCAGCAGCACACTTAGAGCACATTAAGTTCTCCTTGAGTGCTGATTTCATGAATGAATAACTGACCAAGTCTAATTCTCTTTTGAGTAGACAGGGAAAGCAATATATGTGTTTATTTTGCCATAGAAGCTTAATTCCATTTTCATTATTTTTTTTGCAAGTTTCATGATGCCGATATTGTAGATATATAAATTAGTTCATAAACATTATGAGCATAAGTGAAATCCATGCACATGAATGTCTGGACAGAAGGAGACAATCCGTGAGGCAGGGGGAAAGGGTGATAGGTGCAAAATGAAGTAGAGATGCACTACTTAGGCTAGACAGAGATATCTTTGCAGGCCCACTGGTGAACTAGTTGTATTTCAGTCTTTAGCATGTCAGAGTGCAAGCTGAAATAGCCTATTATTAAGCTGCAATCAGTCAATGTGACAATCGACATATATCACAGCTTCATCACAACCCCACTGAGAGTTGTAGGGAAGACAGATGAGACATAAGAGATGGCCACTGCCCTCAAGAAACTCAGAGCTCAGTGGAAAACAGAAGCAGCTCCTAGCTCAATGGAAGTCATTGGCATTATACTGAGGGGCTGTGAGAGCTGCAGAAAATTACCAGCCAGTCCAGTAAGCAGCTCAAATCTGAGTCCACTACTAAATTGTAAACAGTAGCAGGTAGATAGCTCAAATATTAGCTCACATTTAGTACACCAATTTTGAACCCAATTATAATGAATAGGAGGTGGAAATATGGGGTTAAAATCACAGGGTAAATAACTCTTTCTCATTCTTCTCCTGAAGCCAGTTTTCTTTTCTGCAAACAAAAAACAAAAACAAAACAAAGCAGAACAACCAAAGCAAAGCAAAGCAAACAAACAAACCCAAAAACAAAAACAAACTTTGAGGATTTGAAGTGGAGAACCTTAAAGTGCTCTAAGGTTGATTCTTAGATCTTTTTTTAACCAAATGTTCTTGTTGGTTGGTGTTGGTAAGTTTAAGTTTTTCTCTCTCCCTCTCCATCTCCCCCCACCCCCCATGTGTGTATAGGTCATCTCAGAGACCAGAAGAGGGCATCGGGTTCCCTAGAGCTGTAGAGCTGTAGTTAGAGTTACAGGTATTTGTGAGCCATCCTACATGGGTGCAGGAACTGAAGTCGGGTCTTCTGGAAGAGCAGCAAGTGTGCTTTGGCACCGCTACACCATGTTGCTCTCTGAACTGTAACCTTCATCACAAATGCTTGTGGCAGATCGGGTTCATTTATTGAATCAGCATTGCCCTGGCACTGCACACGTCTCCACACACAGCTCCTTCACGGCTTTTAAAGCCTTGTTCCATTTCCATCTCTAATCATTATTTCTGAAAACACAGCTCTCTCTTTATTTTCTGTCTTGATCCAATCCAAGCAGCTTAACTGTGTTACTCAGATAATCTCAATGCTGACTAATCTGTAGAATTTATTTGACATTATTACCAATGTGTAAATTGGAATGATCGTCATTAGAATTTCTGAGACTAGTGGCTAGACTTTTGCCTAGAGTGTGGAGAACAAAAAAAGAGGAGGTAGGGCTTTCTAAAATGATTATGGAAGCTAGTAGAGCAGGGACTCATCAGTTTCCAGGGTAATAGTCCACAGATTGCTCTCTCTTACTCGCAGGTAAAAATCTCCCACTCTGGTCAATCTGAGGATCTCCATATTCCATACAGTTCTGTCAATCTTGATGAATAGAGAACTCTCTGAGAAATACAGTTGCTTGTTTTGCTTAACTTTTATGTTGTCTTTACAGGACTATCATGGAGCTCCCTCTCCTTCACAAGAAGGCTCCTGTGAAGAGTACACCACACACACACACACACACACACACACACATACACACACACACACACACACACACACACACACACACACACCACAGAGACAGCTGTATGTATGTTGTAGTGTGAGGAATGTTCTGAAATAATTATATAAGAATATGAATGGAGACCCTGTTCAGAGACACGTGATTTTGTCACAAACTCAATAAAGAAAATGCTATTTTGTCAATAGACTTCGGAGGTTTGGTGTCAGAAGGAACATTCTTAGAGGGAAGCATGGCCATTCTAATCTATAACCAATCTACATTAGCATAAAACACAATGAAGAGAGGAACTGAGAGCATTCACAGGTATGCATTCGGGAATTCGGGATTCGGGTTCATGTTGGTGGTTAAGGAAATGGGGAAATGTTTTTTTTTTTTTTTTTTTTTTTTTTTTTTTTTTTAAGACAGGGTTTCTCTGTGTAGTCGTGGCTATCCTGGAACTTTCTCTGTACACCAGACTGGCCTCCAACTCACAGAGCTCTTCCTGCCTTTGCATTCACTAGCACTGCCTAGCTCAGAGCTGCTGATTTTTCAGTGGGTGCTGGGAACTTAACTCAGGTCGCTTGAGCTACTTTCCAGTTTTATTTTTTTAAAAGATTTATTCATTTAGTATGTACACAGTGTTGTGCTGCATGTATCCCTGAATGCCAGAAGAAGGCACCCAATCTCATTACAGGTGGTTGTGAACCACCATGTGGCTGCTGGGAATTGAACTCAGGACCTCTGGAAGAGCAGGCAGAGTGCTCTTAACCCCTGAGCCATCTTTTCAGCCCAAGGAGATGGTTCTAATAGAAAATAACAACAAAGGCGGGTCATTTGCTGACCTCTGTTAAAGCAGGGCAGGGAGAAGGGGGCTGGGGAATCAAACTGTTCAGGCCCATAGGAAGTTGTTCACAGGTAGGTGTGGCAGCCAAGAGCACCAAGCATCAATCTCAAGGCCTGGTCACCGACTGCACACTGCAGTGCAGCTGGCCTGGCAAGGAGATGAAAGGGAATTCTGGGGGAGAAGATGGTCACAAGAACTCTTCTAATTTCAAAAAAGCCAAAAGAGTCCAAACAGAGGAGGAAAAAGAGAATGATGCAGAGGAGAAAAAAAGAAGTCACGGAAGACAAGAAAGCCGAGGAGGAGGAGAAGCCAGAAGCCAAGGGGGTCAAGAAGAGGTCAAGTTGGCCTGAGTAAGATCTGTGGCTCTGGCCTCTCTCCAACTCCCCACTCAGATTTTATATTTTCCATTCCTCAGTGTATTTATATAAAATATATTAAATATAGTATCTGCAGGAACTAGTTAGGAATCAGAGACCAGCACCCAGGTCAGCGGTGCTGGGGAACTCTTCCCAAAGCGGCTTTGTCCATCCTGCCCCAGGTCTGAGTGGAAAGAAAACGACCAAGAGACACACTCCTGAACTGCCAAGTGCCTGCCTAGGGGCTCTGCTAAGAAGTCCTTATTAAGCTTTCTAGAAGGGGTGACTGGGCCTTCCGGGACCCCTTATTTTCAGGCTTAGTTATTGTCAGCCATTTTAGATTAGCTCCGTTTAGACCTTCCCACTGGTCTCAGGAGAGCAGAAAAACCTCACACTGCCCTGTCTTCCCCCAAGCCTGCAGGTAGAGATGGTTGGCATAGCTTCCTTTCTGAGATATTTTTATTTTTTGAGGCTCTTTGTAATAAAACAGCACATTCTTAAAAAAGGAAAAGTCAAGTTTTTGATCGTTACAGAAGGTCCTAAGGAAGGAAACCAATGACTTAACATAGATGCTGTCTTGCTTTGGACTTGAGCTTAGTTCAAGCCAGTGAACCAGGGGACAGAAGGGAAAGCTATTTCAATCTGCCGCCAATTCCACAACATTCCTTTCCAGAAACTTCCACAAAGCTGGTGAGCTTCCAGTAGTAAACACAGAGGTTTGGTTGCCCTGGATTTATGGGAAGGCTGGTTACTCCACTTTGGAAGAAAAAGGAGAGTTTTTATAAATTAATTATATTTATTTTTCCATTACAAAATTCCATTTATTCTTTACAAAGCCCTATAAGAATAAAATAATTTTCAATATATATTGTGTGAAGTTGATAAAGTCATAGTTTCTCCTAATGAGAAAATTGTACTTATTTTATATTTTATATTACATATGATATGAGCAAAACTAAAATGAATTGAATATAGGATGGAGCTAAAGCAATATTCAGTTTAGAAAAAAAAGTGTGTAATTGTGCACCAAATATTCAAAATAATGTAGCTTCTGTAAATAGAATTGAATATTGAAATTACTAAGAATAAAAACATATACATACATACATACATACATACATATATGCTTCTTGTAGACCTGTATCGAGTGAACATTATCTTTCTTCTTGTCTTGTTATGCTTAAATTCCCTTTGAAATATCAGGATTTGTGGTGAAAACAAAGGGGCAGCTTTGAGTGATAATAGGAAGTATGAGCTATAACAATTTTCTGGAACCAGGAAGGATGAGGAAAGGAATCTTCACCCAGGTCTAAAGCTAGAAAGAAATTCTAAGCTGATGTAAACATTCAATTACAGATAGGTTTAATTGAAGCAAGCAAGCAGAAAGCCAGCAGGGAGATCCAAGGCCACAGCGAACCAGCCATGAGATGAGGACATATACAGAAACTGCCACAGAAAGCCGTAATCAGTCAATAGGCAGAGCTGTGGAGCCCAGCCCCCAAACACTCCCATACCCAAGGCTCAGAGAACATTACAGAAGAGGAAGCAGAAAGAATATAATTGCCAGACGAACAGGGAGTTCACAATGAGATTGTGTCTCTTAGTAACATCAGAAGCTACATCCATAAAGTATCACCAACATGACTGCCCAAAAGTGAACAACGACACCAATGGACATGTCGAATCTGATAGGAAAAAAAACCCTCTGAGGCCTCAGCACTACACCAGGAACTATAGGCAACTGAGCAAGGCTGGGAGGAGGAGAGGTCATCCTTTCCCGGGAAGAGAACACTAATTAGATGGCCAGTGCTTAATAGTCAGCCTTGAAAACATATATACAAGTAACATTAGATGGACTCAATATCCATCTAGGATGTTGGAATATATACATATATATAATATACACACTATAAGCACATATCATATATATGTATATTTTGTATGTATACACTATATGTATATATTTATATATATGTATATGCCATATATATGTATATTTATGCATGGACTAACAATGAAAAAAGAGGCCATGAATTTGAAGGAGAGTAGAGGGGTATATGGGAGGGTTTGGAGGGATTAAAAGGAGTGGAGAAATAGAATTAAAGTAACAATCTCAAAAATAGACAAAGAGAGAAGGTAAGGTCACATGGTGTTGTATTTATAAAATTGTGTGAGACGACTGGTACAAAGCCAGTCATATTAGCTTTCAATTGAATGTAACTTTATTGTTGAAGATAACCCAAGTTCATCGGAAAATTCCTATATGGTAAATTAGAGAGGAAGACTCTAGAATGATTCAGAAGTGAAGACTATGGATGGATCAAATAGCTACCATGAGTTCAATGGAACCATGAGTATGTATCTATGGAATGTGTTTGAAAGGGAGTGTAGAACACAAGTACAACTGGTATGAGTTATCAGCCTAGCGTTGCGCTGGGAATACTGGGGAGGTACGATGTCCCACATACTCACTATCACACTGCCTAACATAAAGCAAAAGACAGTGAGGTCCTATTCTATCATAAGCTGTCATTCTTGCCATTTTCATTAGAAAGTATACAGACTACCAAATGACATTACAGCTTTATTTTGATTCACAGTTTTGAACTTCCCAGTTCAGGATTGGTTGGCCCCATTGTTTTGGGCCTCTTAGTGGGTGAGTGGGGCATCCATCAAAGGTGGATATATGCAGGAAGAAATCCAGTGGCCCTATGATAAGAAGCATATAGGATAAAGGATTGACTAGTGCCCCATAGTTCCCCTTAGGGAGATACTTCTAATGACTAACGACCTCCATGTTGGCCCCACCTCCCAATACTGCCATCTTGGACCCGCTCTTTAATACATGGACTTTAGAGGACATGTAAGATTGAACTCTAACACCTGCTAATCACTTTAACATCCAAACCACACTAGAGCAATCCCTGTAGTTGGTAAAAATGATGGTAATAACTGTTGCTACCTCTTTCAACACTTTCTGTGTGATGGCCATGGTCAAAAGGCATCATTTATACTAGCTTGTTTAATCGTCACACTGTGATAAAATAGTGATAGGTGAATAAAGTGCATCACCAAGAGGTTAAAAAATGGCTACAGAGTCACAGCTTGCAAGTTCACTACCCCAGGCTCCTGTGCACATACACACTCTTCATCTTGCTTGAGCTCCCCTCCTCATCCCCCTTTACCTTCTTCTAACTTTAGCCTCGATACCTAGGCTTTGAGACATCTTAGGACCTCCCCTTTCCCTTCCTTCCTCCTGTGAATTGCATATGTCCCCTATGGACTACAATGTAGACAGGTGCATGGTCCCATTCTTCTTAAGGAGTGGCAGTGCACACGAGATAGATTTCCAAGAATAATCTTTAGAAAGAGCACTCCTGCCTGTAAGACAGCTGTATTGTCCAGGAGCAAGCGTCCTGGACCCAGACACACTGGGAATAGCCTACCTCCCTCACTAGATGAGTGTTCTAGAGTGAGTATACATTCCAGGACACACAATGTGGTGGCTCAGAGCTTTAGGTCCAGTTTCAACTGTGAATTGCAGTTCTACTCATTGTAGAATTTAACAGGAGGCAAAGAGCATCAGAAGGGTGCCATTCCACTCCTGGGTGGTTGCCCAAGGGTTTTCACCTTCATGTTATTATTATACTCACTTAAATATTCTCTAATCAGATTCTTAAAGCTTGATGTCAGTTTTATAATACATGTAAATTATAGTTTTGAATTTTATCACTTCATAGCACTCTTAATAGAACATTTTTTAGCAGTGTATCTTTAACACAAATCTTATTGAGAATTCAGGGTTTATTTGTACACATGCTAACCCAATGATTTACCAAGTGTTTACCAGGTGGTAGCTGCTGTGCCAGGCACTGGGAATATAATTAGAGGAAAAAGAAAGATACAGATCTTTCCCCAGGGATCCTACAGTCTTCCCTGTGGTTGGGGAGGACATTATAGTTACACAATCACAGAGACTCAGTGGACAAAAGCATTTTTATCATTGTGGTACATTTACCTATCATAAACATTTATTACAACACATAATCATTTTAGTTAATTTATCTGAAAAGAAAATTTTAAGGAAAAGCTCTTTCCCATCTTTAAATTGAAACAATATCAAATCATTATTCTTTTCTAGTAACTAGGAGGGAAGGCAATCAGTTAAGAGAGTCACTTTGCATTTTAGTTCTGGCACAGGCTGTACAAATCAGGAAGGTCTTACTAGTTCTTACAGCAACTGCTTAGAAACTGAATTATTAGGGTAAAGTCATCATCTGTCAGTCACTTAGAACACTGCATCCTCAGAGTCACTGCTTTGTTAAAAATAATTAGCAGCCGTAAAATGCATTTAAACTACCAGGACAGATTACTCAATGTCAAGATACACCCAAAGAGAGGCAGAGATTTCTATCAATCACAAGTGCATCATGGGAACTCCAGGCTTGTGTCCAACACTGCCATCAAATATCAACATGGGAGTTAAGTCAGGCCATATACTAGATCAGTCAATATAGGGGAGTTAAGTTTCAGAGCTTTAAAGTCTAATGCAGAAGGAATTTAGCAGATAGTGTCAATACAAGCAGAAGAAACCTAAGCTCTTGGAAGTTCAAGGAAAGGAACCGACCTGGCAAATACATGAACAGTATCAGGAAGCGAAATCCTTAAGAAACTGTACCAAGACCAAAATAAATATTAACCTAATGTTTAATTGGAATCCACTGAAACTTTCCAAACTGGATGAAATGATAAAAAGTCCAAAGACTCATAACTTGTCTAGCCACTAAGCTAAACAGCAGCACAGGGAAAAAAATTAGCCCAAACCTCAGCAAACAGAGAAGCAGAGTGGAATAATGAATGTTTTAATCCAGCCAAGAGTGCATACTTTATTTCTGAGCATCAACCCTGGCCTTTTTGATGGATGGGAAATTTAATATGCTAAGATACAGTAAAAGGTAAGGGTTGGTACTCGACAGAATTACTCAGGTCAAGCTTTTTTTTTTTTTTTTTTTTCTTGTCTTTTAAAAGAGTCACGAAGCCGAAACTTAAAGATGCAGCATTTTACTCCACTCCAAGTGGTGTCCCACTCTCTGATGCTCTCTGAAAGGCCTCTGGGAAGGACAAGTCAACATTAAAGCAACAAAGTCATCAAAGGAAATGAAACTGGCAAAATGACCCCTGGAACAGACAAGAGGGTCAGGGTGACTTTTGAAGGAAGAGGTCTATCAGAGGTCAGGGGGACAAAGGTAGATTATAGATGCTGATGCTGCAGGCTGGTGGGAAAAGGCAGGTGCTGGGCAGGCCAGGAAAAAGAAGCAAGGTCAAGGATGGGCATTTATGCTTTGCTTTGTTTTGGTAACTAGGAGGGAAGGGAGGTCGGGTAAATAGAGAAACAGGACCAGGTGATGCTGACGGGACACAGAATGAGATCCCATGATGGTCTCCACAGGTAGAAAGCAGACACTGTTTGGGCTTTCCAAACTCTAGTAAGTACTCAGCTGACTACTCCACCATCTACTGAAATCTCCAATATTTTGCCAATAATCTCACTAACCATAACAATAACATTTCTGTATCTATTTATAGTTTAGTCTTTAACTCCTGGGGTGGAGGTCAGATCATTTGTTTCACTCACTCCTGCGTTATAAGAACTTGCAAAGAGTTTAAGGCAAAATATACTGATTATTAAGATAGTGAACAAATTATATTATTTAAAAAAATGGGCACATCACAGTGCTTACAAATAAAATGGGATTTAGTATAGCCTGTGTGAAGTCTTGGTTCAATCCTTAGCCCTATCATTAAATTAAATAAATAATAAATATAAGTCAAATGAGATAAAATGATGTCATTAATTTTATTGCCTTTACTGCTAAACACCCCCTAAATATATGTACAGATGGACTTGGGTGATTTCCCCTGTCGTTTCCTTCTCTTTTGTAAATATCTCCGAAAGTTCATTGCCAATAAGATAAAAAACAAAACAAAACAAAACCCCCCAAAACAAAGCCTTACTTACAAACTATTCTTTTGGCCTTTACTTTATTTTACATTTTGTTTGAGACAGAGTCTCTCTGTGTGGCTTGCACTAATTGTCCTCCTCCTTCCTGGAGGCTGGAATTATAGGTGTGTACCACAGGTAGTTTGATAACTATGTTATTAATAATTTCAAAATAAGATGGGTTTCTTTTTTTTTTCACTTAGCTATTTTTACCAGGATTATTTACAGTTATAGTTTTAAGAAAATTTAATAAGTAAATTTTTGAGATACTGTTACTTTTTAAAACATTTTCTGGTTTAATAGAGAATTGTGATGCTTAGACATGACTATTGATTGACCTGAGAAACACCAAGGAGACTGTTAAAGCACATCTCTAGAAACTTCTAGAGACAACTAGATCACTAGAGCTCTGACTCAAGGGAATTGGTAATCTGATAGAATTCTGGTGAGTGGTGAAAGGCAGAGTGAGGTCTGGCTGGAAGAGTAAGTCACCAGGCAGGTATAAGGTGTGTTAGCTTCGCACATGCCCACCCTATATCCCTTCCCTTGCTTCCTCAATAGCATGAGATGAACGTCTCCACTCCCCGTTCAGATGGATGAACGGTCTTCGAAACTGTAAGAAAAAATAAATCTCCCTCCCTACAGTTGTTCTATAAAATGAGATACTATCAACTCAGAATCTCATGGTGAAGATTCAGTGGATTAATAATACATTTAAAACATTAGTTCAATGCAGTATTAGCTCAATACATGTTGAGGTGGGCTGCCCATACAAATGAACCTTTCATTTCTTAAAATTAAATTTCAATTAATTACATGCCCCCCTCCATGGCTAACCATCATCTAATAAAGTAAAAATTAATATCAAGTATAGTTACGTTATAGAACCTTGTCTAGACTACTTTCTAGGCTCTGCCTGGTGTGTCTGTGTCCTTTCTGGACCCTTACTTTCTAGCCTTTGGATAAAAATGTCTGCCTATGCATGTGTTGACTCAGCTGCCTGGAATGCAGCCTGGGCCTCTGTTTATGAGGAAAACCACTCCAACAGAGTTTCTGCTTCCCAGCGAAGTCTTCCCTGACAGCGGTTTAATAATGGCACTTGGTGTGGTCGGGTCTGGGGTTGGGACTGGATGTGTAATGTGTTTTAATCTCCACTCCCTTCAAGTTGTCCTCATTCTGCTAGAATTCCAGGTCTGAGCTGAAGCCCCACCCCACTTCCTCCCTTCTTTGTAGGTTTGCATAGGACTTTTTGTAGAAATTTCTATTAGTATGTCTCTCCCCTAAGTCAGTTACTCACAGTTCATTTCCCCTTTCTCCAGATGCTTCTGACGTGCTCAGCATCCCTGTCACTCATTTTATAGGAAATGCTTTTTTTGTGTCTTCCATCTTCCAGTCGGTAATTCTCTCTACTGCCTGCCTCAGTGGAATCCTAGACTGACAGAAGACTTTCCTTCCTGCCTTAGTTAAGCTGACTGTGGTCAAGTAGCAGCTGTGTGTTCTCTTTTCAATCACTGCTTCTCAGCTCTAGGGAAAATCCTGCTTTTAAAAGGCCAGCCACCTTCCTCTACTTTTTTTTTTTGCCTCACTGAAGACTTAGACATTGCAATAATCACAGTCTCCCTTTCTGCCCTAGTCTAGTCATTGTTCTGACCCATTCCAAAACCACAGTGTCACAGCACCTTTGTCTTCTGTCTCTTCATAGTTCCAACCCCCGTCCACTAGATTTCAGCTCTGGGCAGCTGCGTCCTTCATGGCTCCTTAAAACTCACTTGGAGTCAGGCGTTCATAAAATACTAAATCCAAACATCCTACTTTCCCATAGTGATCTCTTGCTATCATTCCCAGTTACTTCTTCCCTCATGCTTTGATTGTCCCTGGGTTTCCAGTCCCTCATTCCCTTCGCTTTTCTTGTCTCTTTTTATTTCCTTTCTGCATGAACTTACAACGCCAGATGCCTTCTTGCTTCTGTGTCTACGTTCTATGTTCCAGCTTACTTCCATCACATTCTGGCACAACTCGAGTCCAGAACTCCAGCTCTCCCTGGCCTATGTCCAAATTTGTGCTGCTGACCTCTGTAGGTGCAAATCTGCTTTGAAGATAGATGACATTACCATTCTCTGGCCACAAATGATCTGCCACCTTGCCTAAAACCTCTTGTGTTTTGTTTGCACATTTTGTTTCTTATTCTTGAATCTATAGTAGCTGAAATTTGTTTCCTTCAGTACCTCTACTTCTACTCAACAGAGGACCGAGTCTCCTACATTGTTAACAAAATAGCCATTATCAGTGTTTACATTCTTCAGTCATCAAACCTGGTGAATTGTACTTATCTCATCCGGTACTTCCTGTCCCTCTATTATGACGAAATAGATGTCATTGCTCAAATTCAAAATCTATTGCCTTGCCATTACTAGGGATATTGTCTATGCTGACACGTTGACTATGCTTTCCTCCAGTATAACTTACAGATTTCATTTTCTTCCTTTACCATCTCTTGTATAACAGTAACATCAAGAAGCATCTTATAGCCTTTCAACATCTACAACAACAACAACCATTGTGGTTCATGCCTGTAATCCCAGGCCTAGGGAGGCTCAGGCAGGAAGCTAGGGAGTTCAAGGCTAGTCTGTCATATAGTGATTAAGAGGCCATCTTGGGCTACCAGATATTCCCTCTTAAAATAGTCAAAAGAAAAGAAAGATCCCACGCTTTTGAGTTCCTTTTGACTTTGCACCCACTCCTTAACCTATTGTGATTTGTGCACCTTTAACACACTTTAAAGAAATTGTATTTTCCCTAAGCACTGATGTCTTTTGGGTTAATAAATACAACAAGCATATTACAACTCTAAATATTTGTCAATATTATTCACTATTTTTTTATTTAAATATTGTTAGTGAAGACTTCAAACATGGCGAACATAGATCGATAAATGCACTAGTGCCATGTAAATCACTCACTTTCAATAATTACCTACACACATCCAATCTTTTTTATCTGTATTTACGAGCTCTCCCTTGCCTAAATGGCTTATTTTGAGTCACTGGCACCAGTAAGTTTTTTTTTTTCATTTGGTATTAAAAGGTTGAGAAGCAAGTAATATAGTTTATATAAATGTTCTGGTTTGCATGCCTAGAACATAAATCCATGTGAATTATTATAATATCATAATCATATCTAAAAATTCTTGAGTGCAATTAAATAGTAGTCATATGTCTTTGACAGCTTTCTAACCTCTTAAGCAAGCTGTCAGTTTTAGCTCAGATCTATGTAAGAACCCTATTTTGAGATTATTTGAAAAAGTCTCAAGTTTGGTTTTATTCTATTTTGTTTTGATATACAATTTCCACTAACATTTGGTTTTTGTTTGTTTGCTTCTTTTTCTTTTTTTCAGTTTGTTGTAGAAATTAAATCCATTGTCCTGTCAATTTCCACATAGCCTGGCAGGGCTGCTTACATACCTGTGGTGTTATTTAACATGAGGCATCTGTGGTTTTTTTTGTATATAATCTCAGGGCGCTGAAGACTGATAAGATTCAGAATTGATACTGTGTATGAGCCTTCTACAAAAATGATACATCTACTATCCTAATTACATATTTTTTTCCAATTTTTACAATATTATCAGCCATAACCATTACTGTAATCACTGGGAATTATAAAATGATAAAACTCAAATTTGTTTCATATTTCTGTATTGGTTGGGATATATCGATATATATGTCATTCTCCAAAGTTTCAAAAGTATATGAGCAAATAGAAGAAATGATGAAGTAGTATTCTCAGTTCTTTCCACCTAGCTCTTCTAATTTAGATATAGTTTTAGAGATCAGCTCATAACAGTGTGAAGAAGTCTTCATTTTTTATCTACTTTTCTCCTCACAGTGGATTAATGAAGACTTATGGGATTTTTCAGCCATTTGCTCTTTGTTTGGTATTTCAATAACTGCTCTTCACCAGACAGCATTTCTTATTTGGCTCATCTATCTACAGCATGGACTCCCTAATGTGAGAATGGCTTGTTAGGGTCTGAAGTATCTTTAGATCTTTCCAGTTATTCCCCAGGATTTTGTACCATTGTACATTTCCTGAACCGATGTATAAGAATGGCTGACTGCTTTCAGATAGGAAATCCTTAGATTTTTTTTTTTCCACCTGACGTTTGAAAATAGACTTTTGAGTGTGGATTTCATTTGAGTTTCTCTTATAAACGGGGCTGTGGATATTCCCAGACAATAAAGGACCACTTCTGTCATCCTAATATTGCCATCTCCCTGAACACCCATGAACACACACACACCACAAACCCAGTGTCTTCTATTCCCTGACTTGCTTTCTGCTCCTTCTCTGGTACCACATCTCTTGCCTTCCTCCAAGGCCCTCCTCCACCAAGTCTGCATGTTTCCTTCCAGGGCCTCTCCTGTGACTACAATTGTCATTGCTCTTCTGATTGCTACTAGATATGCAGCTGCAGCCCAGGACCCTCCTCCTCCTGTCCCTTGCAGCAAATGGCTTGCTGAAGGCCTTCTTCCACGGCACCTTCCAGGTACTCTAAGCTTAGCTCCCATAAAACCCTTCTCCAACATATCCTTCCCTGGGCATACTGCACTACAAGCAGTGAAAGCTACCATAGGTCACTAACTTCTTTTGTGTCAGGACGTGTCTGTGTGGATGTGTGGATGTGTGTGTGCAAGTGTGCTCGCCCTTGTGCGTGCTTATGTGAAGGCCAGATGTTGCTGTTGGGTGTGGGCAAAACACTGTCCACCTTAGTATTTTGATAGAGGGTGCCCTGCTGAACTCAGAGCTTTATATGGGTGGATTGGCACCTCTCCAGACTCCCTGGGTTTTGCTGACTCTAACTTACAATCCTCCCCATCAAATCACCAATCACCCATTTCTGTGTGTTTCATCCCTTCCCTTTCCATCTCTGCCACGACTCCTCATCCTCTACGCCGCTGCACCTTTCTTCCAGATGAACTTTGATTCTTTTTTAAAGAACATAATCTTGTTTTGTTTTTTTGAGGCAGAGTTTCTCTGAGTAGCCCTGGCTGTCCTGGATCTCACTCTGTAGAGCAGGTTGGCCTTGAACTCTGAGATCTACCTGCCTCTACCTCCAGAATACTTAGGATAAAGGTGTGGGACACCACTGCTCAGGTTGATTTTTTTTTTTTCTGTCAAAGCACAAATGACATTTAAAGCATAAGTAACACAGGGCCATGTTCCAGTTCAGAAACCTCCAAAGTCTCAAGGAACCAAAATAGACCAAAAAAAAAAAAAAAAAAAAAAAAAAAAAATCAAATGATGAGACAAACCACACAAACATTTTTTTTTTTTAAATCGTAGCCATGAATGTGTGTAAGCAAATACTACAGATCCCAGAGAGATAACATGAGCAGCATTTGTAAAGGAGGACTTTGGATTTGGATTTATCAGTATTTTTTTTTTTTTACAATTGGCCTGTTTTCAACTATAACTTAAATATTTACAGTAAGTATGGGCTATGAAAAGACCTTAAAGTCTCAATTAGCTCCTGGACAGATGGAGCTCCCCAGTAGGCTCTCTGAATCTCTATGCCAGTTTCTCTCTGCCACTTCCTCAGAGGGAAACATCCTCTTCCCCTGTATACTATGGGACAGCTTCTATCCAGCCATCCTTACCTTTGTGGTCCACAGTTTGACAGTCCAGTCAAATGAGGATGTGACAAACAGATGAGAAAAGTCGATGGGGCCCACAGCCATGTGGCAGTTAATTCCCGTCACTGGCCCTTGGTGACCTTCGAAGACCTCGCCAATGCCTGCTTTGCTGCGGAGAGCAAACATAGAGCGTTTCAGTGATCTTTGCAAAGCTCAACCCTGTTAGAACAACCATACATGTAAACTGAATGAAGAAACTGAGCAGACTGTATTTAGGAATACACACATATATACATACATATTTGCATATAATCACAATTAATAACAAAAGAGGTCACAAATTTGAAAGAGAGCAATAGGGGTATATTTAAAGTTTAAGAGGGAGAAATGATGTAATAAAATTATGACCTCAAAATTAAAAGAAAAAAGTGACTAAACAAAAAGTAATCACACACGGTCAAGAATAAAACCATTTTCACAACAATTTTGACAGAAAAACAATCTTAAGCATTTAATAAGAAAAATTTTTATTATTTATCGATTTCTGGTGGGCTTACAGAGTTTGTTATTTTGGGGACACTGTTGTGGGGAAACAAATGCACTTGACTCTCAGGAGTTTTCTTATTAATGATGCAGCAACTCCTGAGATACCCAAGCTCTATTTGAGTGCCCTCTAAGAACTTTATTTTCTATAAAATGCAATAACTCTTTGAATGAATAGTTGTTTAAACCTCGAAGGAAACTTCTTAAATTAAATTGACACATCTAAAAAAATGTAACATATGAAGAAAACTGTTGTTGCTTCAGAATAATTCTCATGGTATGTCTATAATACAGAAAAGAGATCTTTCATTCCACTGGAAACTGAAGAGAGATCAGAGGTTCAATTTGTAAATTCCATGAGGCTAGCTTTCTTACATTTCTTGATGTGAAGTGTCTAGTACACAATAAATACTCTATAAATGTTTGCCGGATTAAATCACAAAGGAAAAAGAGAAAACTTATGCTCTTTAAAAAAAGCACACTTGGGAAATAAGGATGCACATTTTATAAATCCTCTTCACTCATGGATTATTTAACTAACTGAGCTGGGATTATTTCCAGCCTTCTCTTATTACATAATAGTCTGCATGCAGTCATATACAATCAGGCAATGCTTAGGAAATATATACCCACAATATTATATTTAAAAGATCCATATGCATGAGGTTATAAGTATGACAAACATGTAGGGATAGTGGAATCTCAATATTATGTCACTAAAGGAAGAATGAATTCAGTTATTAAAACATTTGGGTCCGGAGCACCAATAAGTGTCAATGTGCCGAGTAAGATTTGGAATCATGGGCAAAGCACTGCTGAGTGTCTTCCGCGTGACAAGCACTCAGCCATTAAGCTCAGTAAAACTGCTAACAGCGCTTCCAACATGGACTCAGCAAAGTATGCCCTGTTGAGCAGAGGCAGCCGATCTGTGAAGTGGCCCCTGGTGAGGCTCCACTTATTCTTAGCAGAATCCTGAGAGGCTTTATAGGGTGCAAAGTGAGGACCTCATTTAATTTGTGGAATTGGATTTGCACTTTACATTAGGTAAAAAAATAGACCCCCCCATGCAGCCCTAAATGACCCATTTAACATTATTACAGAGCTGACACTTGCTACTTTATGACCTTACCAAGATTTGCATTTTATGGTTCAGTTGGAAGGACCAATGTCAAAAGCAAAAATCAAACTTTTAGTAGACATTTGTGGTGTGAGTCAGAGGCACATTCTTTTGGACAACAATTCATATTCTGGGCCTGTTTGTAATAGCCACAAAATAAAAATACCCATCATTTAGAAGGTGGCTCGCTTAAGAATCTGGAAGAAAATCATAATGTACACTCCAGCTCATAAATGCTCTGAGTATACATACCCAGACTGTAGCTGAATCGGGTTAACCAAAAGTACCTTAAGACCCTTCCTCCAAGACAGGTAGGTGGTAGTGGCACCAGGTGGTGGTGGTGCACACCTTTAATCCCAGTACTCCGGAGGCAGAGGCAGGCGGATCTCTGAGTTTGAGTCCAGTCTGGTCTACAGAGTGAGTTCCAAGATAGCCATGACTGTTTTATATATAGAAACCCTGTCTTGAACCCCGCCCCTCAAAAGATCCAGCTTTAAATAACACCTGTCTACGTGTTCTTTCATTATTTAAGTACTGTCATTTCTTTATTTCTTATTTAAAGTTTCAGCCCTTCACCTAATAAGCATGTGCCAGGGTCTGGGGCAGGAAATCAAAGATGAAATGGAAACAGTTTAACAAGAGAAATATGGTAGAATAATGACTGATGAATGACTGATTGAAACAAAACACAATGGATGCTATTGCAGATGTATGTAGAAGAATATATAAAGTAACCAGCATGACTGGCTAAGGTTCTCTCTTGCTTATTCTACTTCAGTTGCTGTGATGGCTCTTAAGCAACTATCTAGTTTTGCATCAGTCTTTACTCTCAACAAGGATATAGGTACCTTGCGCTTTAGTATAGTCTTATGATGGTATCTGGTGCTAGACCAAGTAAAAAACCAGAGGCATTGACTGATGAAAGCACACAGGCTTAGGCAGGATTTGGGGGTTGTTAATCTCTGAGGGGTACATGGTTGGAGCCTGATGGTATGCATGAAAACGAGACTGGCAAGGAATCAGGGGTGGGATAGGCTCTGTGAAGAAGACGGACATTCTCTTCAAGGTAATGTGAAGCATCCATAGGTTTGTAAATCACCAGGGCCCCAGACAGATGTGTGCTTTAAGCTAATAGATTTGAGGTTGTGCAGAAATAACTATCTTACAAAGCAAGGTGGTCATAATCTAGATGGCAAGAACTTGGAAAATGAAGACCGTGTCATCAGAAAGAAAACAGAAAAAATCACCTTCCATGACGACAAGCTGTGTAGACAGTACCTTCCTCACTGCCAACCACGAAGTTGTTGACGTCTCCCGTCGGGAAAGCCATTCCCGTAACAGCAACAGGCTTGGACTTATTGTGCACCAGCTCCATGCTCTCCTACCAAAACATGGTGTGGTTACATTTCCATCTGTCAACTCCTCGCCATGCCAAAGATAGCATGGAAAAATCATTTGGCTAAATCGTCTGTTTGCTTTTCGCACAGTGCTACAAAAGACCCCCACTGTGCTAGAAGCCAGGCTCTACTGCCCCTGACATCCAGGCTGCTCAGTGTCTCTGGTTTCAGGCCGGCTGGATTTCATCAGCATGAGCCCCTGCTTCCCCAGTCAGGCAGAGATGACAGGTGAGAATTTTGAAACTAATGGTGCAGAAACTAAAGATAATACTGTAATGATTACGCTTGTCAGCTCCAGGCTTTAATAAAACACACAATACCCTTGTATTTACAAACATTTTCAAAACCAATTGTTCGTGAGAATACACATGTATTAATATCCGATGTACTAAACACATTTGTCACAGAGGGACTGTGGGTCCTCCGTGAACTGAGACCAGGAAATTGTCACTTGGGTCATGAAAAGCAGAATCCAACAGGAAGTAGACCCCATGAATGGTAGCTGTTGGGTGTATAGGCTCTGAACTCACGAAGAAAGTTATATAAATAATTGCTTCAGACCATGAGTCTTTATTATGGTAAAGCTCTGCTAAATTTAGAGAGTTCAAAAGACATACTTCTGGGGCTGAAAAGATGGCTCGGTGGTGAAGGGCACGGAGTGTTCTTCCAGAGGACGTGGATTCCATTTCCAGCCGGTGTGAGACAGCTCACAACTCCAACTCAAGGGGATCTGATCACCTGACCTCCATGACACCTCCACACACACGGAATACACTCACACAGACACACAACTTAAGAATACACTCACACAGACACACAACTTAAAATAAGTGTCTAAGGAAGATACTCTGTTAAATTCAGTTTAATGACAATGCAGGGTGATATCAGGAATGCCCCTCATTATTCCTGGCTATTTATATCAAGCAGCCTATTTTTGTGTATCTGAAGCTTGGCACAAACTGTTGGTGGCATTGTATGAGAACTAAGGTTGACTTCCTGTGCAAGTCAACCAAGCAATTTTAGCCACAGAGTTTATCAATTGGAAATCTATGAATTGCAAACCCTGGCTGATGGTGTATAGTCACAGGGACCCTGACCCAGGTAATCCAGCCCATTCATTGACACCACCACATTGCAGCAGGCTGACTAAGGGGACCATGCCTTGATAGTAACACAGACAATAGAGACATCTGATGTTCTGCCCCATCTCTAAAGTTAGTGGTGAGGAAGGAAATGAATGTTGGCCACTCACTGGGATAGGGTGGCACTGGGAGAGAGGCAGGCAACTGTGGGATGTCCCACTTATCCCTCAATGGGGACAAGACTATGAAATATTCCATCTCTGTGTAGAGCCAGGCATGTGTGGGCATGCTAATAATAATAATTAAAAACAAGCAAGCAAGCAAACAAACAAACATAAAAACAAAAAATGGGTTCAGAGCTCCCACACCACTGACTTAACTTAAACACATGCTTAATCAGCAAAAATGGGCAATTAAAAACTCTCAAGTAGAGGGTTTTCTCTGATATCTGTTTATAATCTCCAGGCTTTTAAAAGAAAACAACACATTGCTGAGAATTTTAATACGAAACCATAAACTATTCGCATACAACTGCAGGCCTGTATAAAGATCGACAAATCCAGGAAGCTAAATTGTGACCTGTTTATTAGCTCTCCCTCTCTCCCGCCCCTAAAGTATGTGAAAAACTTTAGTGTTCTCTACATCTGCAGAGACTTAAATGGAGTCTTTACAATTTCCACATGTCCTCATATATCTTGAAATTAGTCCTTTTCAAAATTGAATAGGAGACATTCTAAAGCTATCATTCTAGAAGAGGGAAAAGAATTGTGAGACTGGGGACTATTTTCTGGATAGTTCTATGATTTTTCTCATATATCTGCTGAAGACTATCCTGATGAATTTTTCATGGTTTCAAGCTGGGGGAGCATGTTACATTTTTTTCACACACAGACATGTGGAAAGCATGAGCATGTCTGCATTTATGCTTGTACACATGTGCACGTCACATGTGTGTGCTCTGAAAGTGGCGCTCAGACGGCTGCCTCCAGCATTCTTCCCTGCTCCAATCCTTTGTTTGGCTTCAGTTGCTGTGATCAGTAGTGGTTTGGAAACACTGGAACCTTTTCATTTTCGACTTCTCACTTATTGAGCAAGGAATGGCAGGAGCCATGTTCACAAACATTCCAGAGAGGAAAACAGGCGGTTGTCTAGGGCACAGGAACAAGCATCAGCCTAGATTTCTGTTTTGCTGGGATACTTTTCCTTTAGGCCAAGTCCCCAGAAGGGGTTGGTCTGCTGATCTCCAACCTCATTTGCATTGCTTCCCAATGCTGCAGTGAGTACAATCCACACTACATGGACTTCTATAATCAATGTGCTTTAAGATGGATTATTTCATTTTCATTGGAAACTGACCTAAGGATTAGTGTATTACAATAATGACATAATTTGTGGTAGAGGAAATTGGTCTTGGCTTCAAGGGCAGGCTGCTGAAACCAGGCCTTTAGGCCTTTAGGAGACACGTTCCTAAGCAGGCAGGTCTTTGAGCCAGTAATGTGTAGGTTAAAAAGACACACCTGAGGCGTTGAAAGCATGTCCAGGCTCCAAGAACACATTTTTCCATCCGTAGAGACAGTGATGAGGTTGTGAGCATTCTGAGTCCCAACAACATTGACACAGTACACAGGATGCTGCAAAAACATCAACACAGAGGGTCAGGTGTTGCTGCAAGGAGAAATGATTGCATCTGAGTGACAAGCATGATATTCTGACAAGGGCTACAGAATGACACCATCTGGCTAGTGCAGGACCTTCCAGTCATTTGCCATTTGTGAGCCCAGTTTTGTAGAAGTTCTGTAGCAACCACTAGTAATGGAAATACTTACAAAGCTTCACCTTGCGAACTTTGATGCAGTGAAATAGAACCAAAGAGAATGAGAACAAGTGAGTATTTGTGGGCCAGGAGCCTGGGAGTTTGGGTTACATGAGTAAGTCTACTACACAGCAAAGCATCTAAGCTCGATGCGAATGTGAAAAGGAACAGTCTTCAAAGGCATAGAACTATAGTCTTGGAAGGACTGTGTTATCAGTGCCAAATATTTGGTAGCATTATCTTTAAA
This sequence comes from Phodopus roborovskii, assembly GCF_943737965.1. Lineage (NCBI taxonomy): Eukaryota > Metazoa > Chordata > Mammalia > Rodentia > Cricetidae > Phodopus > Phodopus roborovskii. The sequence goes on from NW_026125546.1 coordinate 3,399,102, forward strand.
AAGTGGTTAATACTCACTAGTTTAATTTGAGCAGGAATAGATTGGTGGTAACAATATACTTAGTGAAATAGAATTATGGTTTTCTTGTCTGTTATTTCAAAGTCTAAGGTGAGAGGTTTACTTTTCAGTTGGAGTTGTATGGAAGCTTAAATTTGGTTTCAGCCTTGACAAAGGTCATACATACATCCTGGGAACTATGTAAGATGCACTGGCATCTGTCAGAACTCGAGAAGCTTATCCAGTTCTGTAGACTTCTACACACTAGGCTAAATCCATTTGCAGCTGCTCACTAAACACTAAATGGAAGGTTAGAATAAGCAGAACCTAGCAGCAATTTGGGTTAGATTTCAGGCATCTCAGCTACGAGTGGCCAAACCACAACTTACTCGATGCTTCTCTGAACAAACATCTGACAGTTGAAGCTAGACTCTTGATGAGTTAGTGTCCATAATACCTAGCCACAACTACAATGAAACAATCTTCAATACTTGGAAGCTGGTATTACAGAAAGGATGGTTCTAAGACTGTTATTATCCTATAAACTCCTGGTCAGAAAGAACAGCAATAATCATTGAGTGTAGCTACTTGGCTGCATCTTCCTAGAAGTCATTCAAACTGGGCTGCAACACCTTTCTTACAGGGTGGTTGGTCAGTGTGAGCATTAACTACTGGGAGTTTTCCCTCCAGTAGCCATGATAAAAAAGCCTATGGATCTACTCAGTGCATTGAGTCAAAACAATACAACTATTTGCACATTTTTAGATTACTTTTTTATACTCCTCCCACTTTTAATTCCCAAATCTTGCATTAGGCTAGTTATCACTAATTCCTTCAAATCTTTCTCGGCTACCTAATTCTCAACATTTTCTTCATTTCAATCATTTTCTGTTGAATACACTGTCTTTTATCAAAGTTCACTAAGGGTAAAGTTCCAAGAACAATGAAGGACTATCTATCTACATTTTGACCTCATAGTGTAGAAATAAGTGTAGCAATGATTTGCATTTTAATACTCTGAGATATAAGCCATTAATGCATTGATAGATTACACTTTTTTTTAAATCATTCTATTATCTTCTACCCATGTTGATGGAGTGGCAGTAAGTTCCAGTGTCTTTTACATGCCACATTCCCACTGACACCTTCCTATATATTGGCATTAGTAGATCCACCCAATGGTAAGTATAGTTGATATTTGATATCTGCACATTCATAAGTACAGCAAGATAAATGGTATCTTGATCAGGTCTCTAAATACCAGAAGGATTAGTTGGGATGGGGCTGTATCCCCATCAGGTCTTTGGTATTTTGGAATCCTAAGAACTGTGTCCTCAAACTTAAGTCATGAATGAACATTGTAGCAGGCCAAGGTTAGAGAAGAGCTCAAACAGAAAAATAGATGTAACAGATTCATCTAAGAAATTAGATTTAGTAAAACTGATGAATATGTGTGAATGAATATTCAGAAAGCTGCTGTTGTGACTTGATGGGACTGATCTGAAAAGGCACTGTATTGAACTCAGTTTTCTCTATCTCTTTAGTAAAATGCATGGTACACTGCTGTGAACTTAAAGGCTGCCTGAACTACCTGAAGTTGTTTTTTTTCAAGAGTCAAATAGAACTTTGTTATTAACCACTGAGACCCAACACATATAACCCGAACTATAATCAGTTCAGAAGCCTCAAGGTGCAGGACAGAGAGGAGATGAGTCAAGAAGAGTAAATTCAAGCACATCTCTACTTAAAGGAAAGACACAGGCAACACAGCAACAGGACAGATCACTTTTTTTCCCAACAGAAATGCCAGCTTGTTTTTATTTATTTTAGGAATAAACATGCTGTGTGGCAGAAGGATTTTGTTTTAATTATGATTTCCTGTTGCCCCAAATACACACGTGTGGTGGGTGTGAAAGGAAATTAGCAAGCCCTCTGTGGAGAGACATTTTTTTTTGTTGTTGTTGCTGTTTGTTTGATCCTGGCACCAATCAGCCAGGCAACGATGGAAGTTGAAAGACAAGCACAAAACAAACTGTACGCATTTGAGCTATGGATTAGACAAAACACAGCGAGAGAGAGAGGACATGTATTTGTGTTTTATTTTCTAACAGAAACAATGCCACTCAGCTTGATAATAACAATGCTTAGTTGTGATGGCCACATTGTTCATTACTTGGAGAAGAAATGGTAAGTCTTCCAAAGAACTCCTGAGTTTGGAATGCCCCCAAAAACTTTTCGCTAAATTTTCTAACAGTTGGGTTTATAATTTTTTGAAAAATTGGAAGCTTGTTCACAAATGCACCAGACACCCACAGAGAGCCAAGGAATGGTTTTGTGCTATTCGAGGGGACACCTGCACTGGGCTGGTCTTCTCTTCAGCCACAATTTTCTGTTATTAGTTTGGAGAAATAGGGTAGGCGAGATCAATTTCCCAAGATTCCCAAGAACCATTTTTACCTGCACGTGTCTTTGGCCCCAGTCAATCAAAATTAGGACTGGCTTGGCATTTGCCATTTCCCATTGTCAAACTGAACAAGAGCGGGAGAATCCCCCCCCTCCCTTCTTGTCTCAGTGAAGCGTCAAGCCACCCATTTCCTAAGCTGGAATGGTTTTTGTGGACAGCAGATGAAACAATGCAGCAAGTATATTAAGGAAATTGGAAACAATGCTGGGGCTGTATCCTTGGGCATAATTCTGGCATTTCAGAGAAGGAACATCAGTTACCCTGAATGTCAAGGTAGTGGCGATTGATGGAGACATGCCTGTCTTCTTGTCCCTCCTAACAATTGCTCTTCACACCTGTCATTCTCTTAAAGGAAATGACAGAGTAGTTGTCTTGTGAACACTATGCTGAACCTCTTCTACTAAATTATGGGTAATGGTTTTGAGATGTTGACTTTTAACCCTGAGGATTATACTGTCACTGTAGACTTCATGTTGAGACACTACACATTCCAGAATTTAAAGTCATAGAACTCTTTCAAATTGCAGATGGAAAAGGCATGTTGTTGGCAAATGTCCCATATACCATCACTAGGTACTTGCTCTCTGTGGTCTGTTTGAAAATATGTTTGCATCTCAAATGCATCTCTTTAGGTAGAGAATTACAGGAAACCTTCTTCACTGGTGGCTTCTGAACATCAAAGGAGCTCTTTCTATGTGCTAGAACTTGAAGATTTCCTGAAAGTCAGTGCGTTTTTGTTTGTTTGTTTGTTTTGTTCTTTTGTTTTTTATCTTTATTTTTAATGTGGTTCTGGATGGCCTGGAGCTCAATATATAGACCAGGGTGGTCTAGGTCATCTAGAGATCCATCTGCCTATGCCTCCCAAGTATAAGCCAATGCTTCTTTAGCCCACTGATTTTTAGGCAGGCTCTTTCTCTGTAGTGCAGGATACCCTCAAAGCTGGATTTCTCCTGACTTATCCTCTAGGATGCTAGGTTAGAAGCATGCAGCATCACACTTTATCTGCTATTCACTAAGCCATATTGTAGTCAATTAGGATGCAGGCCCTATAAATTGGTCACCTCTAACTCAGTTAACACTGTTGCTCTGTAAGCTGCTTCCTCTCTTGGGGCTTGGGTCAGTGACAGCAGTATGGTAAAAACTTGACTTACTGTATGTGCAGCAGCTGACAAGGGGGTCCGCTGGACAGGGGTCCTTCGATGACTGCGATTGTCCCAGAGGACAATCTGGCCTGAATAGGTGCCACCGACCACCAAATTAGGATGAAAACGGGCAAAGCAGACTGACATCACTGAGGACTGTGTGGGAGGAAAGAAACATGGTGAATATGGTGAATGGTCATTGAATTGTCTCTGCTTTCTTCCTAGATAGAAAACAGCCCGTCAGACAAGTTCAACAACTCCCCCTCCCCCCAGAAGACATAAAACAATGTAAATCTGACTTGTGAAATACATAGAAGGACATTTTATACACTAGCACAAGATTTTTTTTAGAGGTCAACCAATGGCTTACCCCCTTGAAATCTGAAATTTGAAGTCTTGGCTATGTTGTCAAATAGGCAGAAAACCTATCTTAAACACATCATTGTTTTGTGGTTAATGAAGTTCACATTGTAGACATTTTCCATCTCTTGAGTAAAATTGTGATAGAAACGCTATTAATTCCTGACTGGGACCCCAACCAAGCAATCCTTTATTCTGAATGCAGCACAGAGGCAAAGTGATTCTAGCTTCAAGAATTTTAACACTTTTTTTCTTTCTTCTTTTTTGGCATAATATAGACTTCTAGGATGTATCCTGACCTCAGAAGGATCCAACCTGCTCCTACTAAAGTTCCTCCTATGGGCATTCCCTACGACCTTCTCCTGCCTACTTCAAACAACTCTTAATGCTATCCCTTGCCTATTTTAACAAGGAGTCAGAAATGGACCTCAATCCAACTTGACCATGCTCTGTCATAATGTCACAGTGTGGCTTCTGAAATTCCACAAAAGACTACTTGGCACTGAAGTTCATGTAAAACAACTTAGTTGAGGCACTTGAAGCCAGACGACTCCCACATCTGCTACATTCCTTTTGATTTCTGGAACACTCCCCATATTGCATTTATAAGCTGAAGTAGTGCTTTCAATAAACACATATCACTTCTTCAATTAAACTCAATGAACAGTTGCTGAGGATTTACTATGTAGAAGGAAGGCATTATACCAAGATGTAAATAAAGGCACAGTGAATGCCCTAACAGATGTGAGCTCTACTAATGGGAATGGAAGGAACACAAATTCAGATGAGCTGAGCCACTGCTATGGAGGCAGTAACTTAGTGTGAAATAGAGAAAGTGTCCCTTGTTATAGATACCATTGTGAGGACAGTCACATGTCTTGGCAAATAAAGATAGTGGAATTTGATTATCTGTTGTGTCTTGAGTGCACCATCCTGGTGCAGGATACAGCTTATTACTAAAGGAGTAACCATGATTGTAATACCAGATCCCGTTAAACCAGAGGGGTCTGTGTGCGTGTGTGCGTGCGTGTGCGTGTGCATGTGTGTGTGTTTAGCATGTAAAGGCTCAGGGAAGATTAGTTTTAGTGAGAGGAAGACAGTTAGATTATGGAAAAAGCAGAGTACTTATAAAGGCTTCATGGAAGGGGATGTATTAGGCCTTGAAGTGTGCGTAAAATTGATACAGAAGAAAAGAAATGCATTTCAGAGCAATGAGATAATAAAGGTGGACTGAAGATTGCTGAAGAACAGTCTGCTACCTGACTGGACTGGGAGGGACGGCAGGAAAAGCACAGATTTTGAACAAACAAGCATCAAAACGCTATAATGAATAAATAGAGTAGTGATCAAGGGAAACTGGCTTGCTTTTGACTGGAAAGCTGAACTTCCCCTCCCGCCCACCCTCCCTCCCTCCTTCCCTCCCTCCCTCCCTCCCTTCATCCCTCCCTCCCCCTCCCTTCCTCTTTCTTTCCTAACTTTCTGTTTTCCTTCCTACCCAGCTTCTGTCCTTCCCTTCTCTCTTTCTTTTCTTTCCCCTTCTCCTTCTTTCCCTCCCCACCTCTCTTTCTTGGTGTTTTGAGACAAGGTCTTTCTCACTATACTGCCCTGGCTGTCCTGGGACTCACTATAAAGATCAGGCTGGCCTCGAACTCTCAGAGATCTGTGTGTCTGCCTCACAAGTGCTCCCATCAAAGGTGTGAATCACCAAATCACGCACAAACTGTCCATTTCTTGGTAAGAACAATAACTAAAAGCTGATCTGATCCTCACAAGACTCCCTAGTCCAAAAGAAAAGTGCCTTCTCTCTCAGCACTCTGAGGCAGAAGAAAGAACGGGGCTATTTTTCAATGTCATGTTTTCCTAGTTTGAATGATTTTCAGATCCAATTCCTTGAACACAATTGGACAGAGAACATGCCCATGCCCCAATCTGGTTTTCATAAAAGCTAAGAATAACTCTGAATAATGATGCCGAATTAAAGAAAAAGAACATAAGGCTGGTCAGCTTCTTGTTTTACACATCCCACAGAAATGATTCTTAGCTTTCAATTGATGAAATTCTTATGCTTCTTGAGCTATGTTGGAAACTTAAAAAAAAAAAAAAAAAGAAAAAGAAAAAAGAAAAAGCTTCAGAGAGTCTTAAAATCATCCAGGTGGTATCACCAATTGAATTTACGAAAGCCCAAATCAATATGGATAAAGGAATGTCATTCAATTGGAAAAACCCAGAATTCAACCACTTGATTGCTTCCCTGTTTCAGTTAAGTCCCAGCAAATTCTCCTGCAAATCTCACACAGTTTATTGCTGGAATGAACTGGAGGAGAACAATCAGTAAGAGGTATTTCTGAAACTGACAGACAGAGCTAACAATGAATTAAAATCTACTCCATGGGCTGGAACTAATACCCTCTTGTCCATTCATTCACTGGTTCCATCTTCATTCATTCATTCATTCATTCATTCATTCGTACATTCTTTCTTTCTTTCATTTGCTAAATCATTTCAGAACTTTCCCAGTATCATAACGCCCTGCTTGAGAGCCAGAGTTCTATTTAACCTCAGTAAACCATCAAGTGAATGTTGCAGAAGAGGAACCCCATGTTGGGGTGTGGGACCAATCACCACAATTAACTTTGTTTTTCTGAAAAGCAGTTTTTATGGCATCATTAAGAGGACTAAAAGCACACATTGTCACTTTCCTCTGATATTCAGAAATTGAAGTATGGTTACCTTAATCAACTTTACTCCTATTGAACACATCACCCCAATCATAACACGTTAACATTATGTGATGAGCAACATAAATGTACATTCTACAAACAATCTGTCTTCTTTCTTTGTGCATCCACCTTGACACACATGACCTATAGGTTTACATACAGAAAGTTCAGCAAACAGCTCCAGGGTTTGCCACACTTGATATGATATTACCACTCATATGGAAACACTGAAATGATGTGATCTTAATGGCCTACATGTAAAATTTGGTTAGAATTTGGTCATTTCTTGAGCAGTTCTTAAATCCACCAGCGTTTGAGGCAGGGATGGCAAACGTCTGCACGTTGCCCTTAAGTTTTTTTGTTTTTTAAACCTTTCATCCCAAAGCATAGGCTCCTTTAGACTCCACCCACAGCTCTGGAAGTTCTGAGAGCTCTTCAGATTTGGGGGATTTTGCATCAGCTATGCTCAGAGGGGGGTCTTGGAGACATCTGCATCCCCCTGCTGCTCATGAAGCTACTGTCTTCACTACTGCTACAGCCTGGGTTGTCGGGGAATTTACTAACTGCCAGAGAAAAACGCAAATGGTGGTATCACCCACCCACTTACAGCTGTCTGGTAAAAAGGAGAAAAATGCGTCTCAAGAAAAGGAGTTGACACGTCTAAAAAAAGAAAAGGGTTATTATTATTATTTTCTTTCCCGCTCTTATTTTTAGCAGCATATTTCCAAAGACAATTATCTTGGAAAGCATTTTATTAATATTAATGTTAGTTTAACATTTGTCACTCTCCCAGACATTAAGGTTGTGTGTTAGCTTAGCCATTTAACATTGTAATAAGGCATTATTAAATTAAGAGAAGGAACATTAAGAGGGTAAAATTAATTGGAATCAGGATGTTTTCTTTTTTCTTGACTCTCTTGGGGTCTATAAAAATACACATATGGCCTAATGCATGCTTGCCATTCCAGCCCTTGGGAAGTAGTAGCATGGGAGTCAGGAGCTTAGGGCCAACCTGGGCTACATAACCAGAGCTGCTCACAAAGAAATCAAACACACGCATGTGCAGATATTCTTACATTCAAATTTCTTAGTTACTGGATTTTATTCTTTCAGGTGTTAATGCCTCCATTTTGAAAAAGAAAATATGGATGGCCTTTGGAGTAGGGTAAACTAAGAAAGGAGCTCCTGTGAGAGAAAAGCGGTGAAGTTGGTGAGAATTTTTGGACGATGTTAACTGTTTCGTCAATGTAAACTGTTCCTGACACCCCAGTTGAACTCTGCTTTCACAAAGTTCGTGATTTCATTGATGTGGCCATGTTGGTGGTCAAATCAGAGGCCTAGAAATATGGTAAGCCTATATGTTAAGAGCTTGATATAAAACTGGCAACCCTGAATATGTTGCACACAGAGGTGGGGAAGTCCTTCCTAACAGGACACACAGCACATTTTGTCTATGTAAAAAGCACAATTGCTCCCAAATCAGGACATGGGACAACCCAACACTGTATGTGAGGAGCAAGCCACCTTCACTGATAGGTGTTGGTGTCTTCCATAGGTGTTCTTGCTGAGAGACTATCGAAGATATGTCCTATTTTTCAACCTTGAGCAGATCACCTAGTTATAGGCATCTCTGCAAATCAGCCTCACCCATATTGTTACATGTCCCCAGAATGATGTACCCATTAGAGAGGGCTACACATCGTTACCTCTGTTTCAAGAGAACTCAGGTCATTTTGCCCCATTCATGGGGGAATTCCAAAGGGTGGAGACTCCACTTTGAGCGTCTCCCGTCACTCATGGTATACCACTGCATTCAATTCAGTCAGCCCAAAGTCTTCTTTAAGTGGTTGAGGAGGCTGTTTTACATTTTGTAGAGTTAATCTAGGCCAGCTTAGGGATCAGACTCCCCCTTAACCACAGACCCATATTCTGAGGGTGAACAGCCTTTGGTCACTGCTGTCTGGGAAGCTTGCCCCCTAGGTTCACATTTGATCTCATTCCCCGTGTCCTTCTGTGGGTGGCACTCTGCCCACTCCCTAGCCACCATGCCTGGGTGGGAGCGATAGGAGGTCCTGCATCCAAAAGCCTCTCCTATTTCAAGTACCATCTCTTCTGGGGTAGAGGTCGGTCCCCAGGGATGGAACGGCCATATTGTTGCCAGATGCTGACTAATGGTGGCTGACATTTTATTTGCCTTAAAGTAAATGCTTAACTGTCAGAAAGCCATGAGGCAGGCAGATCGGATCCCTCTGCTTCCCACTGAACTAGTGTATACTTCTGCAAGGACCCAAAAAACTCACAGAGACATTTCTTTTGTTAATAGAAACGTGTAATTGGAGAATGTTGCTACCAAAAGCTCATGTGTGGAAGGTGTGAAGGTGATGAAGCCCCCAGGAGACATGAGTTGACACTCCCATGGAGAATGGAGGGAAAGGATCCATTCTTCCTGTTCATGTCTTCCCTCTCTTTGTGACAGTCAGTCTATCCTGGCGTGTGCACTCCATTATTCCAAACTCTAGGAGTGACCATGTACACAATGTTGTCACTTGATTGGTGCTGGGATCTCTTTGGCAGAGACTGAGTTAGCCGGCCTTTTATTTCTCATCTTAGTTTGCACACACACACACACACACACACACACACACACACACACACAGCAGCTTATTCTAAAATTTCTTCAAAACTTGAAAGTCAACCGTCCCAACAAGCTACTTTAGAATTCCTTGGAGTTGGCATGGCTTTCACTTGCGAAACCCTAGCACATACACAAGGGGGACTCTGAGAGAAACACAAAGGGTAGGAGGCAAACTACAAGCATTGACTAGAATGTGGAGAAAATGGAATGCTCACCAAACTGCTAGTGGGAATGCAATGGTGCAGCTGCTTTGCAAACTGGTCTAGTGGCTCCTGAGGAGACTGAACAGTTGATGATGGGGCAGTTCTACTCCCACACGAATACCCGGATCACCGGATGCTCAGTTTACATGAAAGCCTATGCACTAATGTTCATAAGTGCAATGCTAATCATAGTCACAAAGCAGAAACAACTGAAATGCCCATCCACCAGGGAGGGGGAACATAATATATGGCAAGTCCTTGTGAATGTTGGTTAGCAATAAAAGGGCAGGAAGTACTGTGTGGGCTGTAATACGGATGAGGGCTGAGAGAGTTACTGATGTGAGAAGCCACACAAGGATAAGTGATAGCCCCACATCTTTGGAAATTTGTTAAAAAGGCACAGAGCTGGAGACGATAAATGTGGACGTATGGTACATTAGTCAGGGTTTCCCAGAGGATGAATGCGCACGCACGCACGCACGCACACACACACACACACACACACACACACACACACACACACACGCACATATATATATATATATGTGCGTGTGTTGGGGGGTATGCACATGGATTTACTAAGCCACTTTTAAAATAGTAACAACAACTAAAATCACGTCTAAGAGTCTGAGAACCTGGTAGCCAACTCAGTCCTTGAAATGTTCCCACCACAGCTGGGATGTGTGACAACCAAAAGTTACGCATTTCACAAAGTGGGGTGTCCTAGTAGTGACAATCTGGCCCCGGAAGCCTGGACATTTGCAAGAGAGCAGTGGCTCTGTAGTCTATGATGGAAGACTGGAAACTGGTTCACCTGTCAGTGAAGGCAACATCATCATCATCACCATCACCACCATCATCATCATTGTCATCAGCAGCAGCAGCTGCATTGATAGGGCAAATCAAATCTTGGCAGGAGGGAAGGCCAAGAAGCAGAACACAAGAAGATCATCCTTCTGTATTCATTTGGGATGCCATCAGGAGCCACTGCCTACAGTCCTTCTGCATCAACTAAGGTAGTTGGGATAGCTCTTCAGGTGAGGCTCCCTGGAAATTTGTGGTGGGTTGACCCCAAGACCAGTTGTGATGTACACGATGTGAAACATGAATCAATTTTAAAGTGTGCAGACATGTTTCCAACTTCATGGACTTCCCAGCCTTATCTCTGGAACAAATATCTGGATTGCCGTGGCTGCTAATTGTTCAGGTAATTAATCATCGCCCTTAACTTTTTTTTTCTGAGTGTCCCTCAAGTTTCCATGCCTAAAGGGCCTCTGATAGAGAAAGGAGGAAGCACAGATGTTTAGGTCCCACAGATCTTGGTCATACGTGTGTGGGCACACAGTATGCAGAAGCCAGAGGTCAACAAAAAGATACCTCCTTCAATCATTTCTCCTGCTTGTTTTGAGACATGATCTCCTTGGACCTGGAGCTCACTGATTAGTGGGCCTGGCTAGCCTCTCCAGTCTCTGCCTGCAGGGTGCTGGGGTTACAGACACAATCCTTTGTGTCAGGGATTTTGCATAGGCAAAATCTGAATTCATGTCCTCAAGTAAGCATTTTATCAACTGAGAAATTTTCAGCCCTTATTCTTGACACACTTTAAAATTATTTACTTAAAAAATCGACAAGGCTAGAGAGATAGCTCAATGGTTAAGAGCACAGGCTCTTTTTCCAGACCACATGGTAGCATAGCACCCCTTGGATGTCACGTGGTAGCATATATGAAATTTCCTTTCTTTTAAATGCTGATTAACAATTCACTGTCCTTATTGGTCACATTTGGTTTATTAATTTAGTTACCACCTCACACTTGGGTTGCTCTTTCCTTTTGGCTTTTGTGAGTAATGTTGCCATGAACATGGCCATGAAGATATTTTTTTGGGGATATGCTTTTAATTTTTTGGGGTATATATTCATAATTAGAATGGTAGGATTGTATTGACATTCTCTTTGTAATTTTTTTTTCTGGAACCACCGTATTTCAAAAATGGTTTTCTCACTTTACATTCTACATGCTTTTATTTCTTCTTCTGTGAGTTTTTGTTAGTTTTCAATAGTAATCACCTCAATATTTGTGAGCTATCTAAATATTCATTTCCATTTACGGACTTTTGAGATATTTTCTTGCTATGCAACTCAGGCTGCCTCTAACTTGCCATCTTCTAGCCTCAGCCTCTCAAGTACTGAAATTACAGGTGGCATTCAGCATGTCTGACTTAGTAATTGTCAGTTGATAAAAGGAGAGCGACAGGTCTCACCTTGAAGACACAAAGGACACTTTCTCCCCCAGTTTCTTGGCAATTAGAGTTCACTGACACACTTTGGAGGCATTTGTATACAATATGCCCCAACATAGTTAGGAATGACTTGACACTACATAGGGTTTCTATGTGTAGCTTTGTAGACCAGGCTGACCTTGAACTCACATAGATCCACCTGCCTTTGCCTCACGAGTGCTGGGATTAAAGGCGTGCACCACACTGCCCAACTAGGAATGACTTGACTCTTGATCTGAAGAAATATGCGCAAACATAATAAAAATCTAGAGGACTCCTCGTTTTGGTCAATGTATCTTTCTCCCAATCTTAACCATAATCCTTGGGCCAGTCTTGATGACTTAAACATTTTATAAGTGGTTGTTTTATAGCTTAAGTATTTTTTTTTATATTTTCTTTAAATTAGAAACAAGCTTGTTTTACATGTTGAGTTCTTATTCTTGACAACTAGATGTCATATCAGAAGCATAATCTACCAATCTGTGAGGTGACTTTACATCTGATTTCTGAAGATTTGTCATATACAGGTACCATTCAAGTTATTTTCTAAGTCAGTGTCATTCCAAGATTGCATGTATTTTACCATCAAGCAGAGGACTTATAGGAAAAAATAATCACCTATGCTTAGGCTACATCCTATACTCAGTAGTGATAGTTTAAAGAATTCTGTTGTGGAGTCAAAAGTGGAGAGTACTGCATTTAATCAATGTTTCTGCACATACATTTGAATATTAGATATTTTATTACATATATTGGAGAATTCCAATATATCACTTACTTGTGTCTGTGAGGAAGGTTTATGGAGATGTTGATCAAACAGTCAAAGGACAAACAATTTCGGTGAGACAGAAGGAACAGGAGATCTATTTGTATATCCTCACGGCTATATTTAATAATATATTGCATATTTTGGAAGTGCTAAAGAGTATATAGGTGTTCTCACTGTATAATACACATTAAAAGTAAGTACGTGAAGGAATGCATGTTAGATAGTTTGATTTTGCCACTATATATTGTATTCTTTTTGTTTTTATATATTGTATTCTTATATCAACATATCATGTTCTATACCACAAACAATCTTTTCTTAGTTAAAACAAGTAAGCAAGCAAGAAAACAGATACAGATGTCTGTGTCCAGGCTTGGATCTACCAAAGTAGAGAGAGAAACCTGGTGGTCCAGGTATGTCACAAGAGTCCAGTGTTCCTGTCACAGAGATTTGAGACACAATTCTCAAGAGAGTACTTTAGTAGAGTGTGACTCTGCATTCTTGTGGGGATGATTGACCCTTCATAAAATGTAGGTCAGGGCCTATGGTATTTCCTTTATGGGAACACACACCATTTTAAAAATTGGGCCATCTGAGATATCTATTATACATTCCACGAAGAGAGTACCACCATGCCATTTCCTTCAGTGTTGTTAGTTTATATGTCCCTATCAAACTAAGAGAAAGTGGTAAAGCCTAAGCTTGAACTGTCCTTTGTGATCGTTAAAGCCAGAACATAAGAACAACTGTCAGGATTGAAGGCGGGTACCCTCTATTTCTGGGACACAGCATCTCTTTTTCCATGCACCACACTTCTGATTTTTCTCACTCCTGTGGAACTGGAATCACACTGAATCTTGTGCCCCCCACATGGCAGAGAGGACTCCTAGGTCCCCTGCCCACTACAGTGGCCTTGGCAGTGATCCCCAGGCCCCTGTACAGCCCAGTTTCTACTGCTCCCATCAAGATAGCTGACCTCCTCACTCAGCTCCCGGCCTGTGAGCTGTGACAGGTGACAACCGAAGTAATTAGTACCAAACATGGTGATATTTACTATGAGGTGGGTATTCCTGCTGAGAACTGATTGAGGCCAATTAATCTTTTCATGAGAGCCTACTGAACAGCTTGCCACTGCTGGGACACTGATAGGGCCACTCCCAACAAGCTCTGTGTTTATTGCCACTGTTTTGGGAGAACATTTTTGTCTTGTCACAGTGCAACCTATCCAAAAACATCATTAAAAATCCCCAAAATTCTTTGTATGTCTATCCCCTCAAATTAGTTGAATTGTTATTTATTGTTGTAAAAACAAAACAACAGTGCCCCCTATGGATTTTAACAAACAAAGGAGTATTCTCATTTAGAAGCTTCCACACAAGAACTGGGGAACACTCTTATGAACTCAAGAAACATGAAATGAAAATTCATGCATCTTTTAATTTTATAGTCATCTCATGGGAAGACAGAATCATCTTAAGCAAAACAGTTACTTGTTGGAAGTTGAAGATCATGGCTTAGGCTTTCACAAAGTTTATTCATTAAATATGAATGAAAGACTTGAGTTGCATGTACCCAGAGAGCCTTAAAATTTGAGACACAAACCAAAAATTCAAGGTTAAAATGTATCTACACACACACACACACACACACACACACACACACACAGTTTTGACATTCTTGTTAAAGTCTAGCTAGCAGCAAGGCCAGCAGCCAGTTGGTGACAACGAAGTCATTCTTAGACTAGCCTCTGCACTCTACCACATCAGAACTTAGCACATGTGAGGTGTTATCCTGTCACTGAACTGCCTGCCATATGTCACAGAGCAAAACAGTTGCAGAATTTCCATTTCCTGGTTGTAAAGGCCACATTTGTTTCCATTACAAAATTGGTTTGCAGAAGAAAAAGTGGTTCTCATTTCTCCTATTCAACCCTCACTGTTGGTCATCGGAACAACTTACTAAAATAGGCTTAATTTTTCTAGGAAAGTTGTGGAGTCAATTTCCATAAACACCATGCCGATTTTCTATTGTGACTATCTTGTCACCATATTAGCACAGAGAATTGGTCAGAACTAAGGAGACACGCTTACATTCCAGCTAATTAAAGCCCACACACTTCATCCAGATGTTCTTGGCTTGTACAACCAGCTCTTTTCCTGTTCAAGCATCCCAACCAAGAGTCCCCATTACACTCGACTCTCATGTCTCCTTCTGCCTTTCCAGGCAGGGACAGTTCTTGAGATTTCCACTATCTTTAACACTCCCAACTGCTTTGAGAAGTACACTGTAACTATCTCTTTGTTTGGGTTTACCTTTTCTTTTTTTTTTTTTTTTTAATGTGAGTCTATAGTGATTCAAACTTTTGCGTTAGCATAAAATATTCTGTATAAAAAGAAAGAAAGAAAGGAAGGAAGGAAGGAAGGAGGAAAGAAAGGAAAAGAAAAGAGAACAAAAGTTTTCAATACTGAAAAATTTTAACAGTAGCATATTCACTACTATCTGTCTGTCTATCTACCATCTATCTATATATCATCTACCTCTCTCATCTATTTATTAATCTATTGCCATGTTACATTTAACTTTCTTATTCATTCACTTTTTTTTTTTTTTTTTGAGACAGGGTTCCCTTTGTAACCCTGGCTATCCTGGATACATGTATTCTTAAAATTTTTACTATAGTAAAAATAGGGTCATGCCATTGTAACTGACAATAATGTCTTGTGAAGCATTCTCGGGTCAAAAATGCTTTTTTTCCCCCTCTGTGGCCTTTGAGTCAATTACCAAGTTTATTTTCTGCTTTCAGCATAAATGCAACAGAAGTTGCTATGGCAAGACTAGAATAGACATGAGGTACAAGTGTAAAACGACCTTTTGCTTTCAGGGACAAAAATAATAAAAAGTCAGAAATACATAGATTATCTATGTAAGTAAAAAGCACCAGCTTTCTTCAGTGGGAATGTCTAAATCTTGCTTAATTAAAAAAGATGAAACTTATATATTTGGGATGTGTTGACACTCATTCCTTTTTGAGTACCAACTAGAGAAAACAGATTACTCTGTTCACAAAAGAGGACGAGCTCTGATTGACAGGAAGTGTGTAGGCAGGGCTCACTTCAGTGCTCGTTCAGACATGAAGGATTAATAGGAGAAAGGGAGGGAAGAATTCCACATGTCACCAGTTTAGTGTCTTTAAAAAAAACACTTGGGGTTTGCTAGAATGGCTCGCTCAGCCACATGAAAGCTATGCTAAGGGATTCAGCCACACAGTTTCTCTAAATCTAGGGCTGGGGCCGCTCTACTTTTACCAACCAACCATCTTCCTTGAAGTGCAGCCACAAATTAAATTTATTTTTATTGAAAAAAAGTGCTCAGTCCTTGCAAAGGGGCCAACACAGCATTCATGAGTATGGCCCTGTCCCTCTCCCCAGTCTCGATAGAGTAGGCACATATAAACAGAGTCAACTTAGCCTATTACTCCTTCCCTGCACTTTAGCTATAGAAGCCTAAAGAGGAGTGAGTTCAGTTATCAGTTTCCCTCCTCTTTACCCATCCCTTTCCCTTCTATTCCCCTTTCTCTTTCTTCTCTCCTCTTCCCCCCCCACCATTCCCTCACCTGTTTTCAAGCACAATCATAAATAGGCTAATTGTATGAAAAAAAGAGGAAGAAAAATATCACCTCCATATGTCATTCAACAACTGCTCATCGGTAATTGTAATTCCCACTTGGAGGATTCACCCAAACAGTCACAGGCTATGCCACATGACAGCATCATTACCAAGCCACTCAGGTCAGAAATTATAGGGTAATCATCAAGTAAAAAAAAATAAAAATAAAAAAAGAAGCCCAAATTATTCCACCACATGTGGACTCTACATGGTTGGTCTAGGTTACTTGGTAGCTTTGCTAGCTATAGTAGTTCTTGGAATCCGTGGAACCATTTGAAAGTTCACAAGAAACTGGAATTGTCCATTGAGAGGAGGTCTTTCCTCATCTTAAACACTATTGGCTAATGCAGATCCCCAGGGAAGCAAATAGGAAGTAGAGTCTTGCATGAGGTGGGAACATTTGAGGGAAGCCACCCCTGAAAATAGTTGTATATGCTTATTCTGAATGGAGATCAATCAGGTGACTGGCAGATCACAGATGTTTCTTATGAGATCCAAAGACAGAGAGGACTGGTAATCTCTCCTGGAGGGCTTCTGTCTCACTCAGGTAACCCTCACTTAACACAACATTTATGTACACAAAAGAAGACTAGCAGAGAAATAGAAATCAAATTTCCTAGAGCTCAGCATGAGATAGCTTTAAAAAAACCGAATAACAAACAAGCAAGAGACAAAGGTATGGTGAATGAAGATTTCTTTAAATAGGACCTTGAGAGGAGAAAAAGAGATCTCACTTGGCAGGAATAATAGAATTTGTGTGAGGCCTACTGGGGACAGGGGGAAGGGGACCAATAAGAGAAGAGGGGGACTCGGGGACGACAGGGGAGGAATTAACAAAAACAAAGCACAATGATATTTATGTATGAAAATGCCATAAAGAAACCCATCACTTTCTATGCCATCTTAAAAATGAAAAGATTAGATAAAGTTAAAAAATACCTTTAGAATCAACTAATTAAGTTTACTTTTCTTTAGGGGACATTTTCTTAGTCTACAGGGGTAAACCTATTGCTAAGCATAAGATATAGGACATACAAATTAAAGGGCACTTAGATAGATTTTGAAGTTCTCAGTTCTGGAAAGGGCCTGGAGCTCTATTAAAGACCATGCAGAGCTGAGTCCTGACTTGACCATATTCTTCCTTTAATGACATTATGTGGCTGTGCTAGCCATAAATTCTGAACAAGCCACAGCACAGCCACTGTGTGTGTGCCAGTCAATTCTCATTCTGGAATGAACTATTTGGCTCCATGCAGATCTAAATAAAATATACAGGAGGATGACATTTTCTTTCCTTTTCCTAAAATAGAATACCAATTGATTTTATGCAAAGAGTAAGAGCAGATTTTATAGCAATATGTGCTTTGTTTATAGGCTTTCGAGGAGGAACTTTATATCACTAATGTTGGAATCTGGAAACTGGTAAGATCATGAAGGGCCCAGTGTGATTTCCCAAGAATTGAAAAAAGAAAGATGCCCATTGATTCTGGAAGAATCTGAAACAATGTGAAACCAGATAATGAAGAGTTAAGAAACCCTTCTAGGCTTGCTAATGAACTCCATCTTGCCCTGGTGAGACCACCCTCCTTTTAAGTAAGAGGTAATTTAATATGCATCGAACTCAGTTGTGTTTGGGCTTCGTCCAATCTAAGAGTATCAGTGTGATAAATTATAACGAATTGTCTATAATAGCCCTGAAAAACAAGATCCTTAAGCTTGATTTCTCAGCTCCCTTTGAATACATTTTGCCTTATTGGTCAGACCACTCCAAAACTTGAAAATATTTTCTATGGCTCTCCCCATACCCTCTCAACTGAAAGTTATTATATATGTTCTGAGCCCCATTTGATGAGATCCATAGTTGTTGGCTGCCTCTATTAAATCAGACTCCACATTTGAAAATGACACCAATATTTCCAGCCAAATAATATAGCAAGAGAAGGAACATGGCCCTTTAGATTCCAACGGGTTTCTTCACATGTTAATTTCCCTTTGTGATCCACACTGTGCTGGAAAGTAGGGCAGAAAAGGCAAACTTCCACAATAGATTCTTCAGCAACAGCTGGAACCATGGCACCCAGTGTCTGTGAGGAGAAGGAGCAGGGACCAGAGGGCTCAAAAACTCAAGTTCTAGCAGACCTCTCTGACTCCAACAGTGTTGCTTTGTTTCTGCGATTCAAGTCCCCTGGCATAGTGTTTTTCTATTGCATGGCCCTGACCTGGAGAAAGCCACTTCTCTTGAAGTTGTACCTTAAGCTGTTCTAGCCCCCTCAGGACCATTTTCTGTAGATGGTTCTAATTATCCATGAGCAAAAATTACTAGATTGGTATTAACACCGTCCGGGGTAAGAGGAAGGCAACACAGGCCTTGGGTAACAGATTTTGTGTCAGGGTGCGTCCTCCAAGACCCATATTCACAGGATGCAGATGTCACAGGGAAGTTTATGAAGACATATTTTCCACAGGGAAATCATGCTAATTTTTTCAGCCTTAATTTCTTCCTGGGCAAAAGGCAAAGGGCCTGTGAGACTCATGTAGCTCAATGGAGCAAAAGCTGGGTTGCTTTTCCTGGGTTGGTCCTAGTGCCTAGGTTGGTGCTGAAGGGCAGCAGAGGTTAGTAGTAGTGTCTCATCTGTACTGTAAGGAACTGCTGGATTAGAGGCTTAGAACAACAGTTACCAAGCTGGAGGTTAGAATGGCTGAGACAGAAGGGATGGAGAGAGCCACATTCCTTCCTTGAGGCTCCAGGGAAGAATCAGTTTCTGGGCTATCTGCTCAGCTTCTAGTGGCCACTCTAATTCCTTGTCAAGGCCAGCCATGCTTGGTCCAGTTTGTTCCCCTGGCAGCTGTCTGATGGTTTGTGTCATCACTTTTCCTTTGATGAGAGGATGCTCATGCCTCCTTCGTTCACTTGTAAATGTTCTATTAACCAGCACAGGGTAACATCCCCATTTGAAGCTGCTCACGGCAACCACATTTCCAAAGTTTCTGTGCTATGTAAGGAGACAGTCTCAGGGTTCTGATATGTCTGGGTGGTTATTCTGTGTACCACAGTCTTCAGTAAATATCTAATAAATGTGTAAAAACTTTGAGAGAATGGAAAATTAAATACTTTGCATTATATGCTGACTCCCATAGGTGATCACAAGAATACTTGAGATTTTGCCTAGACACACAGTCCTCTTACTGCCATGATATTTCGGCTCAAAACGTATATTGGTTCTACTTTCTTTTTCCTAGTAGAATATAATTTGCTGGGACAGATATTCCTAACCAGATTCTGTAAATTGTTCACTGTCCTCTCAAGACAGAAGATGATGAAGCCATGCTAGAGAGTTACAACTTTTTCCTAAAAGCCTTTGACAGTTAACCTAAACCACCAAGGATGAGGACAAATCCTTAGGTAGGAGAAAAGACATGGCATATTAGAATCCTGAGTACCAAACTCCAAACTGTGCCATTATTAAATGCTTCTGCATTACAATTCTTCCTCCAAATCTTTTAAATCTGGGTCATATTCTTTGAATGACTCTGTCAGCACCTAACCTCCATTTTATTCAAAATCCATGGACCTTTGGCCAAAGCTGTAGAACTCTGTTGCCCTGGGAATAAAACATTCAGCAGAGTGCTCCCTCCCAGTGTCACTCACTGAAGCAATAAGGGTTTAGAATGGTTTTGGCAGGAAACCTGCAAAGATACATTTCCCTTTTTAACTTATCAATTGTTTTGAAGCTGTTGATACATAATGCCAACTAGTCTGTGTAGCTTAGGCTTCTCTATCATAGCAATTACAGGAGTACCGGTTTATCTTTAACTTAACGGTAGAACTCAGAGAAGGATAACAATCTAAACTAACCCAGCTTTACTTTTACCAGTATATCAGATAAAAGGAGAGCAAAGAGAGATTAGGAATAATTGAAAATTAATTGAACCCTGTAATTTGTATGAGTGCAGAAAGGTGTAATTATTGAAGATCCACTTGGTATGCAATCTCACGCTACAGTTTGCTACCACACATCATCTTATCTTAATTCTGACAGTGACGTCATGCCAGTTGCAAGCAAAGCCGCAGCTTGAAACACTGAGGATCTTAAGCACAAATAGAATATTGCTTAACCTAGATGATAAATTTATCTGTTGAAATATCTACATATCTATCTAAAGCCCACAAGGCAAAAACTCCACTGAACTATTATCCCTTCAATTCTAGATCACTGACTAGGTAGCACTACTGTGTGCTCCTAGAAACGGCTTACAGCAGGAATCACACAGCATATTATTTTCAGTGAAAAATAAAAAAAAATTTGTTGAAAAATTTTTGGATTAAAAAAAAATCTCTACTATGCTTTAATTTTTCTTCCTTATTCAAATTTATGTCCTTGAACATTAATCTTAAAATGAAAAGAAACGGAGTAAATCGACTTGCATGGAATCAATAATACTGACTATCAAAGAGTAGAAAAAAGAAGCACAGAATGATGTGGATTTCTGAATTAGTTGTAGGGACAGATCAAAACTTAGTGGCAATGATATCTTTCATAAGGCAAGCCTAAGGTATGCCAGATGCCAGTGGCTATTATTTTTCAAGTCAAATGCAATGTTGAAGAAATCTGTAGAGAGGCTCCCCCACCTCCCCAACTTAGAATTAAATTACTTTTTCGAAGGGTGACCACGCTAGGAAGGCGATGAGAGTTCCATTTTCCTTATATAATTTGAGTAACTACCTCAGATTTCCAACTCCCTTCCAAAATGTAGATAAGGGCTATGGCTAGCTCTAAGTTGTCACAAATCTGGAAGACTATTTTAAAAACACATTCAAAATGTTTTGACTACAGGATGCCAAGCATCTGGTAATGCAAGCTTCTCTCAGGCGTTTCTCTTCCTCAAATATTCTGCCTGGTGTAGACAGACACTGTGCCAGGGTTTGAGCCACATTTTTTATTTGTAGGATAACAAAAACATGTATGGAAAGGTAAAGCATTCCTTATGATTTTGATTAGGTGGATTTAACATAACAGAGTAGAACATCTTTTGTTCCTGTGTTCTTAAATGGCCCACAAGCTATACTCTCCCTCCATTCCTAAAAACTTGCTGTGACTGTCCAAGGTTCCTTTAAGAATGGTGTCTCCAGAGAAGGTCTAAGCTCCCTCTTCCCAATGATGTGACAGACTTTGATGATCCCCCATGGAAGGCCTCACTATCCTTGGAGAGTGGGTGGGAGGTGAGTTGGGGGATGGGAGGGAGAAGGGGGTTTGATATGTAAAATAAGAATGTTTCTAATAAAAAATTAAAAAAAAGAATAGTGTCAATGGAGAGAAAAGTAGGAGAAAGAGAAGGGGAGGAGAGGAAAGCACGTGCGACTAGGAAGATTGAGTCAGGGTAGGAATAGAAGGCAGAAGAGAGAGAGAGAGAGAGAGAGAGAGAGAGAGAGAGAGAGAGAATGAACATAAAAGAGGGAGCCAATATTGGTTTGAAGAGAAAACTGAATTTAAAGAAAGGTCTAGAGACCTACAAAACTGCTGCCAACTAACAATTTGAGCAACTGTGGAAAGGCTACCATAAATGCCCTTCCTGGAGAGTGAGATCAACAACTAAATTATCCACCATCATGGAGCCCTCATCTAGTAACTTTTGGAAACAGAGGCAAACACCCATAACTAAACACTAAGTCGAAGTAGAATCCAGATGCGGAGGGCAGAGGGAGAGGACAAGACCAGGTTGCAGAAACGCATAGCGACAGCTGATCTGAATAAGGAGAAGCTAACGGGACCAGACTGATAGCTGGGAAGCCAGCATGGGACTGACTCAGGCCCCCCTGAATATGGGTCTCAGCTAGAAGGACTGAGCAGTCTAATGGACCTCAGTCAGTGGAACCAGGACGTATTCCTGGTGCAGAAAAGGACCTTGTGGACACTTCCCCCATGGAGGGATAGTCCCTTAACCTAGAGATAGGAGAGAAGTCCTAGTCCCTACTTCAAATGACTTGACAGATTTACATGACTCCACCTGGATGGCATTGCCCTACATGGAATTGGGGTGGGGGGATGGGAGGGGAGGGTGGTCAGGGTGCATGTGAGGGGGGGGAGAGAGGGTAAGAGGGAGGGATGAGAGGGAACTAAGATCGACATGTAAAATAAAAACTAAAAATAAAAAAATAGAATTAAGAAATGTTAAAAAAAAAGAAGGAAAAAAAAAAAAAAAAAAAAAAAAAATAATGTCACCCAAACAGATAGCACTCAGTCACTTGCCTAAATAGTAGCTGACTTCATTGTTTCATTTCTCATTAAGGGGAAGGAAAAGTGAGGCTTCTAGGTTTTTCCTGCTGATAAGAACCAGTCTTAGGAATACCTGCAGTTCACCCATCATCCTCAGGCCATTTGCAGGCTCCTGAAGTAGGAGGAAAGGTATTCTGCAGGTGAGGTCATCTCCTACATAATATGAGCTAGCTCAGCTTTCCAAAAGCCTTTGACACCCACCAACCAAACCATCTCCATGTTCTTAACTACTGGTCTGTCTCTCCAGCTACTTTCTTGTTTTTGAGGGACAGATTACTTCAAGGCAGGGAACAGAGTGTATTTGTTATTGTCATTAAATTGCACAGTAACTATCTGTTGAATTGTTTTGGGAAAATGTAACTCTGTCTTAGCATTGAAGTGAAGACCATCGTGTCTGAAATAACATTACACTGTCCAGTCTGATCATAAGCAGTTATTTAAAGTTTGGATGGGCAGAAATACTGCCATCAAGTGAGATTGGCCCATCAGAACTACATTTTCATTCCTTAATATTTTATTTATTATGGAAATTGAAAACAGTGGGCTATCGGCTTGCATTGACTGGCCTTCCTTAAGACAGTACACATATGGTGGACAGAAAAACTGGGTCTCATTCTTTGTGGGGTATTCTCTGACTTGATTGTCTAGAAGTTCCAGAGTCACTGAGCTGCTCAGGGTTCATTGTTGTTGTGTCGTCAACTATGACAAAGCTCTAGAAACTGGGACGCAGGAGTAAAGCATGCTTAGGATAGTGACCTCAGTTCTCAGATGACACAGGCCAAGAGGACAAGGCCAGCAGGTCTAGAAATTAGTGTTACTTCAAAATGCTGTTGGTGTCACTGGTGTACTGGAATTTTATTCCTGAATATAATTGCTTTTTTCTCTTGAAGCTTCCAGAAAAAAAAAAATCAGTAGTATTTGAAGAGTCCAGAGCTCTAAGTTGGACATATTTTTTTTCTATTCCATTCTATCAATAGAATCTTATTTTTAAAAGATTTTTTTATTTTTAAATTATGTGTAGGAGTGTGTATGTGTGTGTGTGTGTGTGTGTGTGTGTGTGTGTGTGTAAGTGTGTAAGTACAGCCTTGACCACAGATGGTTGTGAGCCTTCTGATGTAGGTACTGGAAACCAAACCTGGGTCATCTGCAAAATAACCTGTGCAGTTCGTTACTGAATAATGTTTCCAGCCAACTAGAGCCTTATTTTATAAGCAGTCTTATGTAACTTAGGAAAAGTCAGATCAGATAGATAAGTGGTAGATGACAGATAGATGATTGATAGATTATGTGTAGATAGATGCTAACTATAAAAGCACTCTTACATGACTTAGAAAAACTTGGATCAGATAGTGAAATGATGGATGACAGATACATGATGGATATGTTATATATAAAATCAATCTGGTGATTTGAAGCAGTATACTTTGTTCTCACTGTATTCATTAAGATATTTAGTATTTTAAAAATTCAATAGCCCAAGCTATTGCTATTTCATTTTTAAATACATGTAACATATTTTTAATAGTTTCATGGTCGTTTGAAAAGAAAAATTTAGATGGTCTCCCAAGGGGTTAATTCTTCCAAGGTGGAAAACATATTTACATAAATATTTCCCCCAAATCTGTTCTCCTATTTAGATTATACAAATAATAAAGATGGTGGCTAATACTCTTAACCTTTTGTCAGTTTTCTGTTGATGAGAAATCAGAATCAAAGATTATTACTTTTACAAAGAATATTTAGACATCCTGGTGACATGATCACTATATGAAATATAATTCAAATTATCTCGGTTTAACACTGACTTTGACAGTTAATAAAATCATTTAATTTTCTACTATGGAAACTGTTTTAATAACTTCAACCACTTTAAGATTATACCAATTCTTGGAGATGAAGTACGACAGAGAATCAAAATAATGTGTAAATTGAGCTCTAATGCAAAAAGTAATTTTCATCCTTTAGTAGGGATGCTAGCAAATGACCTTTGGAGGGCCTTTGGCTTCTCCTTTTCTTTTCCTCCACCTCTCCTTTCTCCCACACCCAGACAACCCACCTCCTGAATGCAGACTCCAGCTAATGACCCCTTCCCGCTGCCTTCTCCCATTCTCTTTCATTCACATTCCCAACTTTGCATCTCTCTTCTCATTTTCCTTTTTTCTTTCCGGGGAATGACCACCTCAAAGGACTAATTCAGAACAGGCAGCAGGAATGGTAACAAGAGTGGGCAAATCAGGATGTGGACTTAGAAGCAGGGGTATTTTAGAGGAGAGGTACTCTAACTAAACATATGTTAAGAATCTGGGTTTGCTGTTCATGGCGTACCTGCTGCCTGCCATCCCAACCCCTGTCAGATTGGCCTTCTCAGAACAGCACTCTCCCATGGTCTATGGAGTAAATATAGCAGCTATGTATGTGTGGACATCAGCAGTTCAGCAGGTTGCCTTTCTTCTTGGTCTGTCCTCGCTATTGGCTCACAGGTGGTACTGGCTACTAAATTAGTGAAATGGACATAGACCCTCTGGCTTGGCACCAGAAAGAAGGAAGTTCAAGTTCTAAGGAATGAGGCTTCAGGCATATAAGAACTCTGATAGTTTCTTTGCCAGCTAACCAATAATTTATGCAAGCTTTATTCCATATCATCTTTGGTATCTTGGTTATGAGAACTAGGAATCAAAATCCATTGTTCTTTGCTTTAAGAAATTGTGCAGGGAGACTTGGAGCATTTCCCCCTCCTCTTTTTGAGATAGAGTTGTCTTTAGGACTTCTCTGTGTGTATTTGTTTATGCATGTTAGTATGTATGTGTACATGTCCCCATGGAGGCTGTAAGGACACTCAGTCACTCAAGCAAAGCTGGAATCACGGGCATTTGTGGTTACTGGCGACCGAGCTCATGTCTTCTGAAAGAGCAGTGAAGGCTTAGTTAACTGCTGAGCCATCTCTTCAGCTGGAGAGTGTTCTATTTGGGGCCATCAGGTTAGGACCTCCCAACTCTTGCTAATATTTTTCTGTAAGAGCACATGTGTTCTCTTGCTACCAGAGAAGCCATTGGCTTTTCTGATGGAGCTCCCTCTAGCCATGAAAGATCCCTATTCCAGTTTTTATGCTTAATAAAATTGCTTCAAATGTGTTGCTTTTTGGAGGAGTCAGACTTCCTCACAGCCTAGAAATGTTTGCTGAGAAACCCCTGGTGCTCTTTTTTTTTTTTTTTTTTTTTTCCAGAGAACCATGTAAAACTTTGCCCACTTTCCCCTCTTTTTTTCCCCTGAACAAATTCTATTTTGAATCCCTCTGCTGTATCAGAAGTTTGAACACAAACATTATTGGTGTCAACAGTCACATCTATGGCTCCTGGGGATTTTCCTGAGGAACCGTGTAGGATAACAACATATAGCTTGTGTCCTCCCTCCCCTCTCCCTCCCTCCCCCTCCCTCCTTTCTCCTCCCTTCCTTTCTCCCTCCATCTCTGTCTCCTTCCTTCCTTCTTTCCCTGCTCTAGAAGATTTTGATGTGGAGAACAGTCATGCAGCATATTTATGGCTTGAATTAATTCAATTTGTAGGTAATACCCAATACTGTCAATACAGAGCAAGTGTCTAAACTATGAACAATGTGTAAAAAATATAAAAGATTTCTTAATTAAAGCTTAATTTGGAATAATATGGGACTGAGACCCTCACAGAGCCCCTTGACCATCTTCTCTCTGGAACACATGCACCATCTTATCTAGCTGCAACATCATTACTGCATAGCAAAGGAGAACTAAGGGAATAATACAAAGAAATAGTTTCTTCCTAAAATCCATGGTTATTAGTTACATAACAAAAAATTCCCGGTTCTTGGTTAAAGTAGGCAGAACAGCAACACTTGACTCACTAGTTCAAGTTTGTCACATAGTTTTATGCTTAACGAATTATCAGATACCATGTTAGAGAAACCAATGTAAGAACACTCTCATTCACAGAAAGGACAATGTGGAGGTTGTAGTTACTTTTAGAAAACAGTTTAATTACAATATCTTATGCCGCCCCGCCATAGAGACCCGTGTGTTGTTTCAGGAGTAGTTTTCTCTTTGTTACCCAAAGTAATGCTCTTTTACAGAGCTTGGCTCCAGGAGATGTTTTCCCATGAAGCCAGCATACTGTCAGGCCACAGATTTGTGCTGCTTGTTTCTTAATCTTTTAGTATAGAGAGGTGACCTGTGATGACCAATTCGGAGAATTAGCTGAGCTATCATGAACGTGACCAAGCATATGGAAGAAGATGCCAGCAGAACCACAGGGGTCATGACCAGGTGTGTGGCTTGGAAGAAGGACATACACAGCTAGGATATATGAGCTCCTTCCCTCAAAACAAGTCGTTTCCAACCATTTTAATTATGAGAGGTTGGACTAGTGTTGAGAAATTGGGAGAGACACATGAGCTCCCTTAAACACGCATCTTCGCTGTCACTAGTCACCTCTTGTTCCCAAGTATTGAAGACACAACCAGAAGATACAACAATAAAGTCCAGCTATTAAGCTGGCACATACGCATCGTGTGTGATTAGAAGTTATGATTCTCTAATCAAGTGCCTGTGTTGCTGAGAAGAAGTAATACTACTCATGATAGAGTGTGGAAAGACAGGAGTGGGAATAAAGACTGGTTAATGGCACCAGATTAGAGTACGGAGAAATATGTTCCGATGCTCTGCATGATGCTCTGCACAGAAGGGGGACTGTGATTGCGATAGGGTATTGAAGATGTCAAAGTAGCAGACAAAGGGATTTTGAATGTTCCCACTACAAAGAAATGGTATGCATGAGGTGGCAAATATGCTGACTTCCCTGATTTGGTCACTAGATGACACACATGGGGACCACAGCAACATGTGCTCCCCTGTTACAATATGTTACTGTATGTTAATTAAAAAATAAACAAAAGAAGAAAATGCTGGTGAATTCAACAGATTCTGTATAGACGAGTCTCTCCAGTTTCCTGCATTCTTCTCTCTCTCTGTGTGTGTGTGTGTCCTCGCTACTGGAGAGGCACATTTGTTTTGATTGTAAAGCTCTATTTAGTTATTAAAAACCACAACTCCAGTTTTTATGCTTGGAAATTCTCAAAATGTGTTACTGTTACAGGGAACTGGAAGACTGAACCCTCGAGTGAACATGGTTTCAGGAGCAGTTTTACCATATGAGCTGAGTGCTTTGGTTTGTGCTGCAATACATGTGACAATTTACATCCTGAATTAACACTCCTCTCCTACATGCTTTTCCAAAGCGTAGTTCGCAGGCTGCCCTGCTGTGGGATCAAGGGTGGCACAGTAGAGCTTAGGCACAAGAATGGGCACAGAGGGGACTAACAGCCTGCAAGAGGAAAAGCTGAAAAGGCCCAGGAAACATCTCATGCATAAGCTGCTTCTCTGCTATTATTAGCAAGGTGAGGGGATCCAGGCAGTACTTTGTGGTCTTTAAGGACATTTTGGTTTCTCTTGGCATCATGCTCTGAAATTATTTTTTCCATTTTTTCATGCTGCCTCTGAAACATGACCTCTTTACATAGTATATCTCAGGAAATGACAATTGGCTGTCGTATCCCATACAAATTGATTGGATATGACAGCTTAAAGGAATAACTCTTTGGCGAGAGGAGAAAGTTTTTTCTTTCTTTTTTTTTTTAACTTGTATTATCCTATTTTAATTCTTTTTAAGCCTTCTTAGTTAATTTTACTATTTCAATTAGACCATTCAAAAGTCAACACATTACATTCCAACCTCCCCTAAGAGCAATCATAAGATTTGATGATTTTTTTTTTCTGATACACAGGCTAGGGTTTCAAATTTGCATTATTCTATCTACTGAATTAACTATGAATTCTAAACCAAACTAATGCTGCCATGTGCTTTTAAGCATCTCTAATCTGAACCATCTGGCGAGGCGTGGCTTTGCAAAGGCTTCCCTCCCAGGACACTCTGTGGATTCTGTCACTGCTTGAGGTTTTGGCCAACTA
This sequence comes from Phodopus roborovskii, assembly GCF_943737965.1. Classification (NCBI taxonomy): domain Eukaryota; kingdom Metazoa; phylum Chordata; class Mammalia; order Rodentia; family Cricetidae; genus Phodopus; species Phodopus roborovskii. The sequence goes on from NW_026125546.1 coordinate 3,427,607, forward strand.
TCAACATTACTATAGTTCTCTTTTATGAAATATAGCTTTTGACTGGGATTTTAGAGTCTTGGGTGAGTTTGTGTGCATGCATTTATATGAACATGGGCACTTGTGTCCACATTTTGACCCCACCCTGTGCATATTTCAGAATGTACTTGTAGTAAATTTATTTTAAAGAGACCAACGTTTTGTTGTATATAAGGTATACTCATGTTTAAATTCAGTTACTCCACATAACCCTGGATGCGCGAGCTTACAGGATAAACAAGGACACACTGCTAATATAATGATAATAGCATAGCTTATTATCATAAGCATTGAAATTACTTTTTAGACAGTCAAGAGCAGAAAACACACCAGCTTTAGAATCAGAAAGTAAAACTTGGTAAGTGACGACACCAACAATGATTTTAGTATATAAGACAAACTATGTTTTTGAGGATAGTGTAGTTAAAAATAATCCAGGCACACCTCAGGCTTTCAACTAAGATTAAGTGTAAAAATAACCAGCCTAAATCTTTAACTCAAGAGAAAGAGAACCCAGTGCTAAGTTCTCTTTAGCTAGGAATAAGCATGCCATTGCAATACCAGTAATCAGTACACACGTGGGAAGAGCCAAATATAGACTTCTTGCTACAACAAAGGGTAAGGCTTCTCTTGGAAGCCCAGATAATTCTATTTTCACAGTTCTCTTTGATACAAACAGTTTCAAAAGCTAAGTTCTCCTAAAAATTTAGTCTTCTGCAATTTCTGTAATGTTCCTTGACCAAAGTCCTCTCTCCACTCTGCTTTCATGGCCCCTTCCTTCTCCTACCAAATACCACTTTTCTTTGTCATAGGTTTGTTCCAAGAGTGTGGGTGGGATGTCATTTGCCTTAGCAAGGGCAAAGGATTGGCGGCCACACCACCGAGGCATTCTGCTGCCTGAATTTTCCTGATGAAAGTGTGAATATTTATGTGGCTGGGGAAACGTCAGTCTCTTCATTTATTAGTAACAGGGGTTGGGTATTGAAATAGGTCAGCAATTCTGATGATATTAGGCAACTCAAGCACTCTCACACACACAGAGATGACCAAGAAGTGATTCTATTCCTAGTCAGCCATGCATAGATGCACGGTTATAGCTCGATCCAGGTTAATACTAAGGTAGCCCAGGGGAACAACCTAGCCACCCCTGCCTCTTCTGGTTCCTTTTTAGGAATGAGGTTTCCTTGTCCTCACTGACCTCTGAGGGAGAACACTGTCCTCTAGAGACTTCTTCACAGCACACCACGTGAAACTGCTGATACTCTTTTATACCTGCCCCTAGGCATCTGAATAAGGATGAGGAAAATGCTCAAGACTTCCCATGCATACCCATCTCTAGACGAGACTGCAAATGGCCAGCTCAGTCTACTGGACTCTGGATAGCCACATGAGCTATGAAGTTCTTTTATGGAGCTGAGGTCAACAGTATGAGTAGTTAATCCAGAACAGAAAACAAACAATCCAAACCCAACAAAACAATGCATTTGTATCTAGCATGTGCCAGGAGCAACAGCAGGCATGGCTTTTAAGCCATATTAATTCAGGTAACTCTGTTAGCTACTAGTAATTTCATTTTGCCCTTATACTAAAAATGCCTTTTCTGTGTCCCCTGCTGCCAAGCTGCCCTACTTCTTTCTTTTAGCACCTTTTAGTCACAACTTTTTCCATTCAGAAACTAAGACTAAGACGTGGTGCACAGAGAGACCTGTACCAATGCCATTTGGGCAGTATAATATAGATTATTACAGCTTCTTACACCTTAAATAACAACTGTAGCTGCTATCTACTGGACACTTCAAATGTGCCCAACACAAGTGCTTTGCATGCCTTCATTTGTTTCAGTTCCATTAACAAGTCTTTGACTTGCCCAAGGCAATAGTTTATAAGTAATAGATCTAAATTATAATCCCAGGCTATGAGGCCCCATAGCCACATAGCCACATGCACTTAAGCCCATCCTTAACTAATTCCCCGGACTCAGGAACTTTCTTCTAGTCATCCAGTCAGGAAATAAATGGTGAAATGACTGTGATGAGAGGACTCTGGAATTGTTTGGGCTTCCTCCTTCCTTGACATGTGTACAAAAAGGGCACACATACGAATCTCGCTAGGTCCAGGGGACTCATAACTGAGGAGAGTGGGCCAGATGATTAAAAATCAAGTCTGCTGAAGAACAGGGAAATTGGAAGGGTTTTAGGGAGAAGAGACAGTTACTTCTGAATTTCAACCAACTGTTGCCTAGTGGGAATGACCATGGTGGGTAACCCATGAAAGTTTGTTAAATGAATGACTTGTCAGCTGGGTGAAACTTCTTAAAGATGACAGCAAAGTGAGAAAAATAAGATCACCAAGCTTGGTTTCACCTTCTTCCCATGGAACTGTCTATTATGAAACAAAAGTGAAAGAAGAAAATGGAATGTTCTTTCACTTCTTGCAGCGGTGTCCCTGATCCTCCAGGTTCCTTATGCTGAAGCTCCAACAATGGCGTGATGCCATTTGGAAACAGTGCATAATTAAAGTTGTAACATCATGGAGGGAGTGGACTCTAAAGGAATGGGACTGGTGCTATTAGAAGACGCATCAGAGAGTTTGCTGTCTTTCTCTTCTTCCACCATCTGAGGACACAGGAAGAAGGTGACCATTTATAACCCAGGAGGAGAGACCCGAGTCAGAAAGAGCATCAGTCAGCAATTTGATCCTGGATTTTCCAGCCTTTAGAAACGTGAGAAAAAAATTGCTGTTGTTTATACACTTTAATCTTTGCATTTTGCTATGACACTCCAAGCTGACAAACATCCACATTATCTATTTTTATATATATATACATGTATATGTATGCATATAGTGTGTGTGCATGTGTGTGTTCATGCACATATGTTCATTTACATAAATACATGCCAAAATGCCTGTGTGGAGGTCACGGGACAGTTTGCTAGAATTGGCTCTCTCCTTCCACCATGTGGGCTCTGAGGGTGGAATTCAGGTCATTAGATTTGGTAGCTAGCATCTTGATCTGCTGAACCATCCCCCTGGCTCCTGTACTGTCTGTTATCACAATTATTCTCAGAAGTAAGTAGAGCCCTCTCCCCATTTATCCCAGGACACTCAGAACATTCTTCCTCACTCCCACTCCCCAAACCAAGGTTTCTCTGACTCCTGTGTGTGTGATGGGGGAGGTCCGTCTGTACGCTGTGAATATATGTTTCTCTCATTGGCTGATGAATAAAACTGTTTCAGTCAATGGGCAGGCAGGATGTAGCCACGCACAAAGTATATGGGGGGCTACCAGCCTAGGAGAATTCTTGGAGAGGACGCAGAGGCTGAGTCATGAGAGAGATGCCATGTAGCTGATGAGGAAGAAAGTGGCTCAGGCATCACCTGTAAGCCAAGGCCATGTAGAAATACATAGATTAATAGAACTGGGATAATAATTAGAGAGAGCTAGCCAATAAGAAGCCTGAGCCATTGGCCAAACAGTTTATAATTATTAGAGGCCTCGATGTATTTATTTGGCACTAAAGGGCTGCAGGACCTGGTGGGACAGAAGCTTCCATCAACACCAGCAAATAGCTATGGAGGAGACAGGGGAATGAAGAGAGACATAGATGTGATAGGCCAGAAAACTTGTTTACATTGCCTGTTCGTTATCAGTGCCAGAACCAATAATTCTTGAAGGTAAGTTTTTGAAGTGCATGTAGAGAAAATCCTATTAAGGGGGCTATAGCACAGGGATGGGAAGAGGAGGGAAGAACATTTAAGAGAATAGGTTCCATGTGAAATTCTAGGGTCCACATATAGATGTATATGCTCACTAATGGGATACCTTTAGTCATCATAACAGAAAGTTTCAGCTTGATCATCTGTACTATGGAAAGATGAAGAAACAAAACCACTTTGCTCAAAGCTATATACTTATGATGTGGTTGCATCAAGTTACTCACTGCTCATTGGTTGCTAGCACTTAGAGAGGTGTTCACAGCCCTTTATTGCTGGGCTCAGATGAGAAATCACCTTGGAGTCCATCTCTTTGTTATAATCCATGCAATAATCCCAGTTTCCCAAGATCTACCTCAATGACTAATTCTACTTTTTATGTTATTTGTTTGAGATTAGGTTCTCACTATGTATCCCTAGTTGACCTGGAACTTACTATATAGATCAGGTTGGCATTATATAGATCTACCTGCCTTTGCTCCCTGAATGCTGAGATTAAAGGCAAGTACCTTTGGGACAAGGCCTTGTGCTACCCATTCTTTGGAAAAGATACAAAGAGGGTAGATGATGAATGGAATCTAGCATTCTTCTAGCTTCTTGGGCCAAGTGGAAAATGAAATGCCTGCTGTTTTCTTTAATAAGAATCACTATCTAGCTTGAATCATCAGTCCAGTCATATTCAGTTGCATACAAGAAGTGTTTCCTCATGCCTGCATTTTGTTTCAGCATGCACATTTAAAGTCCCTTAGGCCTTTTCCTAGAGGACTATAAGGAGATAAAGATGATGAGTGGCTGTTTCTCTCACCTGATCTATGGCATTTTAGGTATTTTTTGTTGTTGTTGTTGCTATTGTTTTTTAAAATTTAAATTAGAAACAATCTTATTTTACATATCAATCCCAGTTCTCTCTCTCTCCCATTCTCCCAAGCCCTCCATTGACCCCTTCCCATCCCAACCCCCATCTACTCCCCAAGGGAGAGTGAGGCCTTCCATGGGGGATCATCAAAATCTGTCACATCATTTGAGGCAGGGCCTAGATCCTCCCCTGTGTATTTAGGCTGAGAGAGTATCCCTCTATGGGGAATGGGCTCCCAAAGTTCATTCATGCAGTAAATACTGGCTCTACTACTAGAGACCCCATAGACTGCTCAGGTCTTCTAGCTGTTGCCCACATTCAGAACTGGTTCTGTCCTATGCTGGTTTCCCAGCAGTCTGGTGGGGTCCATGAGCTCCCCCTTGTTTAGGTCAGCTGTCTCTGTGGGTTTCCCCAGCATGGTCTTGACCCCTTTGCTCATCTATCCTCTCTCTCCACAACTGGATTCCAGGAGTTTGGCTCAGTGTTTAGCTGTGGGTGTCTGCCTCTACTTCCATCAGCTACTGGATGAAGGCTCTAGGATGGCATGTAAGGTAGTCATCAATCTCATTATCAGGGAAGGGCATTTAAGGCAGCCTGTCCACTATTGCTTAGATTGTTAGTTGGGGTCATCCTTGTGAATCTCTGGACATTTTCCTAGAGTCAGATTTCTCTTTAAACCTATAATGGCTCCCTCTATTAAGGTATCTCTTTTCTTGTTCTCCTCTATTTGTCTCCCAACTCAATCTCCCTGATCCCTCATGTTTTCCTCCCCTCTCCCCTCCTCTATCTCCTACCTCCCTTGCTCCTCCCCCATGCTCCTAATTTGTTCAGGAGCTCTTGTCTCTTTTCCTTTCTTTGGGGACCATGTTTGTCTCTCTTAGGGTCCTACTTGTTTCTTAGTGTCTCTGGAGATGTGAATTGTAGGCTGGTAATCCTTTGCTCTAGCGGGGCAGTAGTGGCTCATGCCTTTATTCTCAGCACTTGGGGGGCAGAGGTAGTGGATCTCTGTGAGTTTGAGGCCAGCCTGGTCTACAGAGCAAGTGCCAGGAGAGGTTCCAAAGCTACACAGAGAAACCCTGTCCCAGAAAAAAAAATCCTTTGCTCTATGTCTAAAATCCATATATGAGTGAGTACCTACCAAGTTTGTCTTTCTGCGACTGGGTAACCTCACTCAGGATGGGGGTTTCTTCTAGTTCCATCCATTTGCCTGCAACTTTCAAGATTTCATTGATTTTTTTTCCGCTGAGTAATAGTCTATTGTGTAAATATACCACATTTTCTTTATCCATTCTTTGGTTGAGGGGTGTCTAGGTTGTTTCCAGGTTCTGGTTATTACAAATAATGCTGCTTTGAACATAGTTGAATAGATGTCTTTATATGAGTGTGCATCTTGTCGGTATATGCTTAAGAGTGGAATTTCTGGTACACTGATTCCCATTTTCCTGAGAAACCACCATACTGATTTCCGAAGTGGCTGTACAAGTTTGCACTGCCACCAGCAGTGGAGGACTGTTCCCCTTTCTCCACATCCACTCCAGCATAAACTTTTATTGGTGCTTTTGATTTTAGCCATTCTGACAGGAGTAGATGGTATCTCAGAGATGTTTTGGTTTGCATTTCCATGATGGATAAGCATGTTGAGCAATTTCTTAAGTGTCTTCCAGCCATTTTAGATTCCTCTATTGAGAATTCTCTATTTAGTTCTGTACTCCATTTGTAATTGGATTATTTGGTGTTTTGGTGACTAGCTTCTTGAGTTCTCAGTATATTTTGGAGATCAGCCCTCTGTCAGATGTGAGGTTGGTGAAGATCTTTTCCCATTCTGTGGGCTACTGTTTTGTTGTTTTGTCTAGTTGACTGTGTTCTTTGCCTTACTGAAGCTTCTCAGTTTCAGGAGGTCCCACTTACTAATTTTTAGTATCTGTGCTACTGGTGTTATGGTCAGGAAATGTTCTCCTGTACCTCCAACTTTCTCTTCTAAGAGGTTTAGTGTGGCTGGATTTATGTTTAGGTGTTTGATACATTTAAACTTAAGTTTTGCGCATGACAATAGATATGGATCTATCTGTAGTCTTCTACATGTCAGTATCTAGTTATGCCAACAACATTTGTTGAAGATGCTTTCTTTTTTTCTGTGGTATAATTTTAGCTTCTTTGTCAAAAATCAGGTGTACATAGGTATGTGAATTAATTTCAATTTGATTCCATTGGCCTACTTGTCTGATTTTGTGCCAATAACAAGCTGTTTTCATTACTATCCCTCTATAGTAAAGCTTGAAATATGGAATAGTGATGCCTCTGGAAGTTCCATTATTGCACAGGATTGTTTTGGTTACCCTGTTTTTTTCCCGTATAAAGTTGAGTATTGTTTTTTCAATGGTTTTGAAGAATTGTGTTGTGATTTTGTTTGGGATTACATTGAACTATAGATTGCTTTTGGTAAGATTGCCATTTTTACCATGTTGATCCTACCTATCCAAGAGCATGGAAGATCTTTCCATTTCTGGTATATCTTTAATTTCTTTCTTTAAAGACTCAAAGTTCTTGTTATATAGGTCTTTCACTTGTTTGGTTAGAGTTACCCCAAGATATTTTATGTTGTTTGTGGCTCTTGTGAAGGGTGATGTTTCTCTGATTTCTTTCTCAGCCCATTTATCATCTATATATATAGGAGGGCTACTGAGTTAATCTTGTATCCTGCCACTTTGCTGAAGGTTTTTATCAGCTATAGGAGTTCCCTGGCAGTTTTTCAGTCACTTATGTAAACTGTCATATCATCTACAAATAGTTTTGACTTCTTTCTTTCCAATTTTTATACCCTTGATTTCCTTTTGTTGTCTTTTTGTAAGAAGTTATTTTACCTTCATGCTCTTAATATATATAACCTTTCATTTTCCATAATTCTGTACTATGAAATGTGTATCCTAGCTACAATAGAGTTGTTGAAGTCTCCTCTTGTGTTTTGTGACTCTGGAATGTATCAAACATCTCATTTTATAAGTGTTTGGGTCTCTCCTTGGCCTACATGTTCTTGGCCATGGAATTTATTTTCTCATTACAAAGCATCTATGATATGCTTTCAGTTGAAATGCTAGGAACTTACAACGAATAATAAGTGAAGCACAAGCCATCAAAGAAATTTATATTCTTTGTACCTTTTCTTTCTTTTTTAGCAAATCCAAGAGGAAAACTTAAAAATACTTCTTGCTTTTTATCCGGTAGGGCATAAGAAAGTTAATCACTCTTTTATATTACAGAATAAAAGTATTAAGTCATATTCTAATACCTATTGGATATAATATACTTTAGGAAATAAATTTAAATTAATTTAGAGCTTTGTGTCCAACAATTTTACACACAACGTTATTATATAGATTTGGACTATGAGCCTCAGTCTGGGTTGGAGGAGGGATACAATTTGGTGAGAAATTGACTTCATTGAAATGAACCTCACAATTCTACCAGAGCCTGGGGAAGGCCTCTCCTTATGGGACCAGGGAACATAACAAAGCCAACACAGCTCACTCAGGGTCAGCCAGCTGTGTTGTCAGCCAAGAATGGAGTTGCAATGTCTGACTTTTTTTGTCACTGTCCCAACCACCAGCTCAAGCTCTCCCTGGTTTACTGTGGCTCCTCACAGGCAGAACTCTTTTGGGGGTCACTGGGAACCTCAGCAGACCCAAAGGCTGGGCACCAGTTACAGTTCCATCTGTAATCTTTGTAGAATTTTAGGAAGAAGTGAAGCCACACATAGGAAAAAAACATAACTGAGGGGTTTCAACACTGGCACTCATAAAGTCAGCTGATTTCATCCTGCTTCACATTTTGCTTTTCTCTTGAAAGCATGGAGGGTTAGCCACAGTCAGTTGCGGGATATTGCCAGATGATCTTTAAAAAAGGGAGGTCATGAACAAAGAAGCCAAACCAGGAAAAACAGAAACAAACAATCAAAAAGCAAAACACAAAAACAAACCCTCTGACCACACTAGGCCACTAAATAAAGAATTTTTACTTACTTCAATGCAGATGCATCTAAGATTTTATATATATATATATATATATATATATATATATATATATATATATATTCTCTTCATTCCATTTTAAAGAGAAAGACCACATCAGGGTAAGCAATGCAGGGTGGTCAGACATATAATCTAATGAGAGTGTGTGAAGCCACTACAGAAGGCAGCAGGAGCATTGCCAGACTGTGATGGGGCCACATGGCTGATTTCTATGCAGAGCCCACCAATATTTTCCAAGTATAGACAGCTTTTATTGAAATGAAAATAGAAAATGCAGGCCCAGTGCCCACATGAAAAATTTAGTGTAGTAGACACATGAAGCCTCCCATGGAAGGAGAAGGTATTTGGACTTTTTTCCCCATAACAGCAAAACGAGCCTCCTTCTGAAAGCTCTTTGTGATTAGGCTGAAAGCTCGTTGAGTCCTGCAGATGGGAGACTGAGTTGAAGCCTGTTTACTGACAAGATAGTCTATGAGCCACTGGGTTTGTTTGCAATTATGTAGTGGAAACATATGAAGAATCCATGGAGATTTATAAGAAATGATTAGCTAAAATGATGAAAGAATAGTCAACATAGGACTTGCTCACCTTTTTCAACCCCCTGTTCTGTGTCTTAGAGCATACTGTTTATCTAATCTTTAAATTACTGGAATGCCAGAGGAGAGTGAGGATTCAACCGATTTGAATATGGTGAGTTAATATCCTGACAGTACAGGTGTTAATAAATGAAATTCGTCAGAGGTGAGAAAAGATGTAGGAGAGGAGTCAAAAGGGAGAGCTTTTGTTTTCTCATACGTGTTTGCTTCTGTTTGTTTGGAAGTACTGACTTGCTTGGAACTAAAAAGCAAATGAATCCCAAGATGGCTTCCAACTCATAATGCCGGTTCCTCAGCGCAACTACCCACACACTCAGAGGGCTAGGACTGTAGGAGTGTGCTACCGAGCCTGATTCCTCACATTACTTTGAATTCTGTGGGCTCTCTGAATTTCCATACCAGGGTAGGAAATAATAATAATCTGATGACTTGTGAACATCAGGCTGCCAGAGAGAAACCTATGATGATCTTCATAGCTCCTGCTACAGTACCCATGCTTGCCCCATGCATCAGATGCAGCAAATCAGAATTTCTGAGGATGGCAGCCAGGCATCAGTCATTCTTAAAGGTACCCAGATGGCTATAACAATCCGCTTAGGTAAAGGCTCAGCTTGTTTCATTCTTCTCTGTTCACCCTCTTCCCTCCATGGAACAAGGCCTCACACCTGCAGGAGGTTGCATCCCTTACTGATACAAAATGACACAGGATGTGATTGGGTGGGTGGGGGGGGTGTCAGCTTATTCCAACCATTCATGGGTACTTATCTTGCTTCAGGGTTCTTATAAGCCTCTTTCTAGGCTGCAGCCACTGAGAGAGCTTATGGGAAGGAACATAAATGCTAGATTCTCAATATTTGTGCATGTTAAAGATCTAGTGTTATAGACACATTCCCCATGATGTGTTTTGTCCTCTTCAAGGGATGCTCAGATGCTCTTCAAGTTACACTTCCAGTTGAATTTATTTGCTTGCTATCCCAAAGTGACCTGCAATTACTTTCATTTTAGCAGTTAGGAAAATATTGGTTTCTTGGATTGCTTTGGGCGAAATCAAAGTATTAACCTTGTATACTGATTTGGCTACTCTGTGCCCAGTTTATGGGTGAAACACTAGTCTAGATATTGGTGGGAAGTATATTTTAGATACAATTTATACTTAAATCAGTAAACTTTGAGTAATGTAGACTACCTGCAGTAAGGAGAGAAGGTTCATCTAATCTGCCAAAGGTCTTCAGAGTAGATGCTGGGGTTCCCAAAGAGGAACTGATTCTGTTGGCAGCATGAAACTTCTGACTTGCTGACCTGTCCTCTACATCTCAGCCTTAGGACCACAGCATCCCTTATTCAAATCTCCACCCTCTGGCCAACTCTGTAGATTCTGGGCTTGCCAGCCTTTACAACTTAAGAGCAAGTTTACTTAAAACCCTCCCTCCCTCCCTCCCTCCCTCCCTCCCTCCCTCCCTCCCTCCTTCCTTTCCCACCCTCTTTCAAAGGACACCTTTATCTCTTCAATATCTGCTATATTTCCCATTGGCTCTATTTTTTTTTAAAGAAGGATTTCAAATGACCATGAAACAGTATCCTTGGGGGGGGGGGTGGTTTCAGGACCTCCCTTCCTTTGAGCATCTGCAGATGCCAAAATCTTTGGGTAAAAGGGTATAATGTTTACATATAATTTACACATCGTCCTCTATACTGAAAGTATTCTCAGTACTATTTGCAATACCTAGTACAATGCAAATGCTATGCACCTTATTGTTCTATTGCTCAGAGGGTAATGTCAAAAAGTCAGAGTGTGTTTTCAAATGTTCCTAGGCCTCAGTTAGTTGATTTTGTGGATACAGACACAGAGGACATAGAGAGCTGACTGAAATTACATTTGCTGTCACTTCTCTTTCCCAAGAGGGCTCCGAGCTCCTTCTCTTCACTTTTCATAAAGTTGGCCCTACAGTTTGCTCCCCTCAATTACTATAGTCAGGACATTTAAGAGCCATTAAATAGGGGCACAAACTAGACAGTAGAGTGCATTCTGCAATTTGAATTTTTAAAACATTTTTCTTAAATGTTTTCTTCATGAACATCTAGGTCACCTATCTGCACCACCCATAGTTTTGCTACTAATCATCTTCAAAGCTAAGTGAAATAACTTTGGCTCATCTCTGAAGTCTTAGTGTCAGTGACTTGTCTTCCCAGTTTGGATAGCAGATAGCACTTAAAATTGCCACCTGCTTCTGGTCATCCAATGAAGTAAAGATAGCAGGGGCAATTTGGGAGATGAAGGTATTTTATTTAGCATCTTTCGGTGACTCTTATGTGGCTTTATCTTGTCTCTGTTCATACTTCTGGATAAAAAAAAAATAAAAACGGGACTATATTTTCTTCTAAAATACATATATTGGATCATTTAAATAAGAACCTAAAACTGAAGCACAATAATTGCTTAAGTCGTTAGTAAATGATACCCAACCTGGTATGAGAAGGAAGCAAGTATCTCAGTCAATACTGGTATTAGCTTTGTGGCATGATGAAACAAAGAATTTAAAAAATTCTGATCATTTCAAAGACCTTTGGTCCTTGCCTCTTTACTCAGTGTTATCAGGATCTCATTGGCTTGTTTACTATACGATATTGTGAATATTAACCATGTTACCCACTATTGCCACAGGCCACCAGGACTTGGTTAATATAATTAGAAAACTCTAAGTTATGATAAACATCATAGGCATTGACTGGAACAGCATGGGCTACTTCTGGGAGCCTTAGAATTAAAGATATGCTTTCTGTATATCAAAACAGCCTAAAAGGCCCTGGCTTTCAAAAATGTGCTTCCCTTTATCCCATAATCCTTACAGTATTTTCCTGGCAACTCAGCAAACCCCTTAAAACTGAACAAAATTAGGATTTTGTGCTTCTATGTTTACAAAAAGAGCCTATCAGGCTGACAAACTTGATAATCTTAAAAAAAAAAAAAAAACCTGTTCTCATTTCAAAGGTCCAGAAAATAAAGGTTATTTACTATACAGGCCTAGACTTCTTGTTAAGTCGTTTGTGAGATAGCAAATTAGAAAAACATGGCCAGAGTTAGAGGTTACTCAATCACGTTGAAGCTGGGCCTTTCATTCCAGAAGCTCTTGTTCCCCAAATTATATCTGATAATGTCCTAAAGTGTAAACATATTTTAGTTCAAAAAGATACCCAGAGATTCCTAGGATGAGACCAGTGGATTTAGCTCCTGATCTCATTAGATGCATGTGTTCAGGGTAGTTCTTAGTAACCCCCAACTCTAATAGTTGAGGAACTGAAATTTTGAGTTAGGGAGTTTTTTTTTCCATTTTCCTGTCACAATCACATTAATAAGGGGGTTGGTGCACTGGCTAATGCTAAGGCCTGTCATTTGGGCAAAACCATGGCATCAGAGCAGAGCTGAACATATGCAAGGGTAACCTAATCCCAGTCCCAGTGTGTCAAATGGAAGAGAAGTCACATGTCATTAGCCACAAGGAGAAAAATACCCCTAACTCTCTGATAGAATCTGCACTTGCAAAGTAGAAATGCCATCTAAGTTTGCCAGCAATTCAAGTCGTGTTGGTGGAAAATCTTCCCTTGACTCAGTTTTAAAAGTATCATTATCTCCAGAACAGTATGGTGCCTACAAACTTAGAAACAGCACCATCCACTGAAGTGTGCTTCAGAGACAGGAGGGACCTCGTCTGGGAACACTTTGAGGGCATCCACATGGGTGGGCAAGCATATGCTGCTCTGAGTAGAGGAAGTGGCAGACCACAATTTCTTCCTAAGTGCGAGGTCTTTATAAACTCATCCTCATGGGGGCTGTTTTAAATAGAAAGAAAATGACACACAGTCCCCAACCAGGCTTCCTAACCATTTGAAGAGGGCTGCCACTTTCCCAAAACATTAGGTTACTGTGGGGGAATTTTCCAAAATTGTCAACAATTCCATTTTTAAACTGGGTTTTTCCTCCCAACCCAAGACAGATGCAGTACAGCCTGGATTATGTTTGGTCTAGTAGGAGATGGGAATTATTTTTACTGTGCTGACTCCTACCTGACAGTGGAAGACATATTCTGGTGTGGTTTTCTTGAACTTCATGTTCCACACCAAGGCCACACCATCTGGTTCGTGGGGAGCATCTTCATTGTTGTTGTAAGAAGCAACCATCAGCTCAGGGTACTAAATGAAGGAGATTACAAGGATTCATTACATTAGGATGATAGCATAGGAATTTTCTCATGATCTTCCTGCATCTATGTCTTCAACATATTCTATCAGCGTATACCACCCAACTGCCTCACAAGAAATTTCTCTTCCTACATACTTGTGCTGTGTTACACATCTCAAGTGGTCATATCTTTTAAAATTTTGGCACATTAGTATCAAATCAATACACCTTGTTTTTTTTGTCTCTCCCATTTGTTTGTGCATGAATGGTTATCAGACGGGAAACACGCGCGAATCCTATAGAATCAGTCGCTTTGGCCTACCCTCTCCTTTCTTCTACATTGGTTTCCATGACAACTTTCTGTTCTGATTTTCTTTCTTTGCTGCTTTGCAAAACCCATGCAGACTCTTCTTTTGTTACATACATTCCTAGACGAGGCTTGTTTCTGATTTCTTAGCCTTTCCTTTTATTTTTACCTTCTTTCTAGGTGATCCTGTCAATCCCACAGGCTTTTAAAATCTTAATATGTTGATGATCTCCAAATTTCTCTGTAGGCTTGCTATTTCTCAGAGTTGTTGATATTAGTATTTGACTGCCCACTGGGGGTTGCTCAGGATGTCAGGAATCTTAACAGTACCAAGAGGGATACATAGAAATTATACTGATAGGCTTTCTCAAAAAGCTCACTGCTCACCTAGTGCTCCTTGTGATTGTGTCTTATACATGGTGTTCACCTAAGTGGCCCAGCCAGATAATCTATTTTCATCTTTACTCTTTCCTTTCTCTCCACCCACATTCTGTCTATTACTAAGTACTTAATACATTTTGAACCTCCATGTTGTTTTCATTCTTAAGGGCAGAGACAACTAAATTAACTTCTTGTCTGATGAGAGAGGGTATCAGACTCCTGGGTAGCTTCCTGTTCTTGGGCTTTCCACAGCCTATGCCCATCTATTCCCTACTCTAACCTTTGCTGGATGAATTTGTCAAGTATATATTTGTTAAGTTTCACTCAGCTTGGCAATTACGTCTTATCGTGGCTTTCAAGGGAAAATCCAAATCATGTAAAATCCTTTCTGGTGTGCTTTTCTATATTGCTCCTTTACCCACGAACTCTTCCTACCCAGACTCATCAGCTAACCATGAGGCACACAGGTACTAAATATCTCTGTATCTAGGACTCTGCTCTCATGCTCACTGTGAGATCTGTCTGTGTTGCTTACCTCATTTACTCACCTTTGAGACTCAATGAAGATTCTAAGCCCTCTAGACAATCCTAACCATCTACCCCTCCCTTGCCTTTTAACACCCTTATGTTTTTATGCCCCTATTATAGCACATGTTCAATTGTAGTATGTTCCTTCTTCACTGTGTATTTCCCTAAATCACAACCTCTTTGAGTATCAGGACTACAGTGTTATTGTTGTTTTACTTCTGAACCCATAGTTGAATAAATCCCAACATATGATGTGTGTAGGTAAAAAAAAAATCAATTGAATAATTTGTAACTTTTTTAGCTTAGGGACACTTTTATTTTAGTAACTCTGTGATCACTATTGAATCATTTGTTATCAAATACCACAGTAATTAAATTCCTTAATATAAGAAGCATAATCATACTATAACAAGGAGGGCTCTAAAGCAGTGGTTCTCGGCATGTGGGTCACAACCCCTCTGGTAAACCTCTGTTTCTAAAAGTATTTATATTACAATTGATAACAGTAGAAAAATTACAGTTATGAAGTAGCAACAAAAATGATTTTATAGTTTGGAGAACTATACACAACAGAACTGTATTGAAGGGCCACAGCATTAGGAAGGCTGAGAATCACTGCTCTAAACATATGTTGAAAATACCTCCTCACCCTACATGAACTCTGTTCAAAGTGTGATCAAATAAAGACAACGAGACTTGTGAGCAATATCTAAGTTAAAACACATTTCACACTAATGCCCTTCTTACCTGGTCTTTTCATGAGTGACTCTGTTACATACCAAAATTATTGTAGCTCATATGAATCTCTCCTCACATATGATCTAGTTTTCTCTCCCTGTTGCCTATGCTATGTATATATTCAAATAGAATAATACTTATGTAAATATGAATGTTGACTGTTTCTTCACATGAACCATAGCTAAATCTGTCTTCGATGTGGCTTTACTCATTCTTTCAACTGCAGAGAGTCACAGTTTACTGGTTGCTACAGGGGAGGTGTAGGCAAACAACACACATGGATGTGGCCACCAAGGGAAGTCATCATTCTTTATTAGAAAATGCCCCTTAGCAGATGAATCAAAGCCTATTAAGCAAGGCCTTTGATTCAGAGCCCATTCAATGAAACTAACATCCAGATAAACACAGAAGTCTCCAGACTGTCCATCTGAAGTTTAACTATGTCACATGTGAAAAGGCAAGTCTATAAACACTGACACCACTACCGCAGGGGCCAGCAAGCAGCCAGATGTGTCTGCAATAGCATCCTTCACATCTGGGTCTCATCGTTCACACCCACTTGCAGGTTTTCTTCTTTCTTTTCCATCTAAAAATATTTTAACTTGTTTGGCTTTTAAGTTTCTTTAGCAAACAAGCAGTGAGTTAGTGAAAACACCAGGAAAATGCCTTTGGCAAAGTTCCCTATAACAGGAATTATAAGGTGTAGAGGGACTGACTTACATCTTATTTCATGTTGACTGTTATGATTTCTTATTGTACATATTTTTTTTTTAAAAAAACCTATTTGTTTGAGCATGGCTAGCCATATGTACTCATTATCAAGTTTCCAAGCAATTATGGAAATTTAATGCTTAAAATTATGCTTTTAACAATTGTGGAATTTCTAGTCGTTTAATTACTCATAAGGACTGGATTGTCCCATATTTAACTTAAAGAAATTTTACCTAGAAATTACTAGCTTTGCTCTCGTCAAGCTAAGTCTTCAGTAGAAATAGAATCTAACATTTCCTAGACAGAAAAGAGCCCTTATGTTCCAGACATTGAGCTGGGCAATGTCTTAACTCACTTGTTACTCATGACTCTATAAAGAATGTAATGGTTTTCTCCTTTGTGCAGACAAGGAAGATGAGCCCTTGGGGTAGTGACATGTTCCACGTCACATTACTTGTGAATGACAAGGTGAGGAATGCTATGGAAGTCAGTTGAGCTCAAAGGGCTACATCTCCTTTTGTTCACAGTGGCATTGTGTCCAGTGCTGTCTGTACATAAATAAACTGTGGCATCAGAGACAAAATGGGACAAGAAGATTCATGTTAATGTATTCTGTTTTGTGGGAGCTCGCCCTTGGCTCACCATTGGGAAATAGCACACATGTAGGAATAGGATCAGCCCAGACACCAAAGCAGAAAGATGTGTAGTATGAAGGCAGTATCTGCAAGCTTCTGTAGAAGCTTGGGCATGTGGTGGGTGTGGAGATGGCTCTCCACACACCCTCCACACACTGTCATTAGGGGTAGGCGTTTCAGCTGGGAGACAGCTGGGGAGGACATTTGAGAAATGGCAATGGTGACTTGGTGAACTTTAAGGAGAGAAGTGGGAGGTGGCTAGCCACAAGAGTAGGAAAACAGGTGAGGAAATTCTTCCTGAATCTGGCTGGCTCACAGGATCCTCTGTTGGGAATCACTCCATCCTACACGGATGCCCAATATCCCAGAAATGACTAATCGCAGAGTTGACACTTGGCCCATACAAGCTAATGATGTTCTCTATCTTAGAGATACATTTTCAAGGGGACAATGTTTATTGATGAGGTCCCTCAAACTGCTCAGATGCTTTTTCCTTTGCAGGTCTTCACCTTTTCCATGGATTCTCAGTTTACATTACTAGCTTGCCAATAATTTTCCCCTTTTAACTTAATCTTGCCAGAAGAAACTTTTATTAAAAAATAAAATATTCAAAGGACATTTTGTAGGCTCTGTGAAGAGATATAAAAGAAGAAACATCTAAACATCCTCAGGGCATCATCACAAAAGTTCTTGAGTCCAGGTAAATATTTTTGAAATTTACTTTGGGGGGGCAGGGAGTAGGGATCATATTCTTTGAGTACTAATACCACTGTGACCACTACTTTAACTACATGTCACATTTATTGAGTGCTTTCTATGTACCAAAAATTTAAAACACCCAGTCCACTAGATATTTAATACCCACAGTAAGCATGAAAGCTAGATATCATCATTTATCAGCACTTCTTAAACAAGAAAGTTCAAGCCAGTAGAAGTTAGAAAACTTGCCAAACAT
Organism: Phodopus roborovskii; assembly: GCF_943737965.1. NCBI lineage: Eukaryota > Metazoa > Chordata > Mammalia > Rodentia > Cricetidae > Phodopus > Phodopus roborovskii. The sequence continues at coordinate 3,445,248 of NW_026125546.1, forward strand.
TTAACTATACAATAAGTACAAGAGAAGGAAATTAAAGAGACACAAATAGGAAATAAGTCAAATTATACCTATTTGCAGATGATATAGTTGTTACCCATAAGAAATTCCAAAAAAGTCCAACAGAAAACTTCTAGAAATTATCAACAAATTGAGCAAAGTGTCAGGATAAGAGTCAGTTTACTAAAAATCAGTTTCTATATGACAATCACAAGCATAGTAAGAAGGAGATTGTATGTATACTCCCACTAGCTTCAAAAAATATTAAGGAATAAAGGCAACCAAGGAGATGAGAGAGCTTGTGGTGGTTTGAAAGAAAATGGCCCCCAAAGGTAGTGGCACTATTAGGGTGTGTGGCCTTCTTGGAGGAGGTGTGTCACTGTGGGGCAGGCTTAGGGGTCTTTTTCTTAAGCCCCCCTCAGTGTGATCGGGGAGTCCATTGCTGTTGCCTGCAAGATGTAGCAGTCTCAGCTCCAGCTCCACATCTGCCTGCTCACCACCATGCTCTCCTTCATGATCGCACTGAACTGAACCCCCGAAACTGTAAGTGAGCCACCTCAATTAAATGTTCTTCTTATAAGAACATGGTCATGGTGCCTCTTTGAAGCACTAGTAAGCCCCTAACTAAGACAGATCTCTAGAACAAAAACTTTAAATGTCTGAGAAAGATTGAGGAAGACGCTAGAAAATGGAGGGGGAAAAAAAAAACCATGTTCATAAATTGGTAAAATTAACGTGATGAAAATGTCCATTCTATTAAAATCAATTTACAGGTTCTATTCAATCTCAAACAATGTACCCACGTACCTATATTTCCCTCCACAGAAACATAAAAACCATCTGAAAACTCATATGGAACAACAAAAGACCAATGATGGCCAAAGCAACCCTGTGCCAAAAGGACAGTGCTAGCAGGAACCGCCATTCAAGACATCAAAACATATTACAGAGCCATAGTAATCAAAGCAATATGGCACTGGTACAAACAAACATGTATACCAATGTAACAAACGTAAATACATGTAACTATAGCAATCTGATAGTTGACAATGGGACAACAGTCATACACTGGAGAAAAATAGCATTTTCAATACATGGTGCTGGGAAAACTGGATGCCCACATGTAGACATTAAACTTGTTTTGTTACCTTACAGAAAAACTCAAAAAATAGATTCACAATCTCCACAGTGAAACACAAAACACTGAAGCCATTAGAAGAAAATAGAGGCAGTAACCTATAAGATAAAAGTATAGGAAAGAACTTTCTTAACATAACTTCACTTGCCCAGAAGTTAAGACCAACAATTGACAAGTGGAACCTTATAAAATTAAAATGATTATGTATAGCTAGCTAAGGGAATAGTCAACATGGTGGGGGGAGACTCCTTGCCAGCAGTACATATAATAGAGGATTAATATCAGAATATACCTAGAGCTCAGAAAACAGAGTTAAGAAAACAAATGAACCAATTAAACCACAGACTAGGGATCTGTATAGAAATTTCTGAAAAGAATATGGCTAAGTAATGTCTTATGAAATGTTCAACAGCATTAGTAATCAGGGAAATGCAAGGAAGAATGATACTGAGATTTCATTTTACCCCAGTTGGTTAAGATCAACAAAATGACCAACAACAAATGTTGGTGAGATTTTGGGAATAGAGGACCCCCATCCACTGCTGATGGGATTTTGAACTAATGCAATCACTATGAAAAGCAGTTGGAAGATGTCTCAAAAAACTAAAAATAGATTACATATGATCAAGCTATACCATTCCTTGGCATATGCCTACAGGAATGGGCATCCTATTCCAAGGATATTTGCTCATTCTTGTTAAGTGCTCTCCTATTCACAATAGCCAGGGAACAGAAACAATCTAAATGCTCTTCAGTAGAGGAAAGGATAATGAAAATGTTATATATACACAACAGAATACAATTCAGCTGTAAAGAAAAATGAAATCATGAATTGTTTAGGTAAATGGATGGGCTTAGGAAAGATTACATTGAGTGAAGTGACCCACATTCAGAAAGATCAACACTGCATTTACTCACTCAGCTGCAGTTCTTAGCTCCAAACCCTCAGGGGTAAGTATATTACTGGAGTAACTCCAGAAATAAGGAAAGTAAAAAGGGACTACTAGCTGGGCATGGTGGTACATGCCTTTAATCCCAGCATGTTGGGGGCACAGACAAGCATATCTCTGTGAGTTTGAGTCCAGTCTGGTCTACAAAGCAAATTCCATAACAACCAGGGCTGTTACAAAGAGAAAGCCTGTCTTGAAAAACCAAAAAAGGGTATGTGTGTGTGTGTGGGGGGGGGCTATTAGGTGGTTGTAGAGAGAGTAATAACAGGATATAAGAGAGAAATGAGCCAGGGGTTAATTGGGAGGGAGCAGGGACATCAATACAGAAGAGGGAGATGGGGAGGAGAAGACAACAACACTATAGATGTTTGAAAAATCCATAGGGAACAATATATTTTATTTACCTAATTTTTTTTAATGAGGCTATGCCACATAGAGTATCAATGCTACCTATCTCTAAGGGCCATAGACTAAAAACCTTCAGTACTAGGCATGAAAAGCTCTCTTTGGAGTTGTTGGCTAGGAGAGTCCAAGAGATTCCCTAACAATAGTCTACTGCTGCCACCATTGTTTGTTTCCCAGAGATTGAAGGTAACATGTATTACTAAAGACAGCATGCACTTCAGACACAGGTCTTGAAGGATTTGAATTGGATCTGACAGGAAGAACTCTTTCCTGGGGACTAGCTTCTGTAGTACCAGAAGATGCTATGCAAGCTGCCAAGGAAGGGAAACGACCAGTAGTCCAACCAAACTTTGATGCTTATGAACCACAACAATGGCCAGTAAAGGAACATATCCCTTAAGATGCAGTAGTTATGCTCATATCTTAGCTGTAACCAACAACTGTCTGATTGGACTTAAGGTACACTTAACAGAAGGGAAATTGTGCCTGGTGGTGGAAACCTACCCAACTTCCCAGAGCTAGAGAGGTTGTGGATCTTAAAGAACCTTCTGCCACCACTCTACCACTCTAACATAATCTCCACCCACCTTCTAAATACTTCTATGTATACCCCAAACAAGCTTTCACATCTCATCAAAGAGTCTTCTCTTTGTAGCAGACAGAACCATTACAAAACACCATGACTGTTCAAAACATAACTGATCATGGGCTGCCTAGATCCAGTTGCTATATCTTTGATACAACTCTCCCATTTAAGACTTGAGAATCATCAAGGAAGAAGGGTGGAGAGACCGGAAAAGTCAGAGAACCAGAAAATAGGAATGTGTCTCCTAGAAATGAAAGGGAAGATACATCATGATACCTCAACTGTGTGCCTGCCTGAACAGGAGCTGAACAATGACAACATCAATAGAAATGCTATTGTGGAGGAAGAAATGTCATGGGGCCTCACCCCTAGACAAAGAGCTGCAGGCAACTAAGAACTGCTGAGAGGGAGAATTACTCTTCCCCAGGGATGAAGCCACGGATTGGTTGTTTAGTTCTAAGTAGTCATTCCTGAAATCATATACATACAAGCAACACTAAGCTCAGAAGGTTGTGTCTATGCACAGAAGGTTCCCATGCACTTATATGTGAGAAGAAAAAAGAGGAAATGAATATGGGAGGGAACAGGTTGGGGGAACACATGGAAATGGTAGGAAGGAGGAAAGAAGGGGAGATAATATAGTTACATTACAATTAAAAGGAAAATTAATATTACAATATAGTACGTATTAACACAACATAATACATATTAATATAATATATAATATAATGTAACTCATCTTTACAAAATGAAAAAACACTTATGCTAACTCTAACATGCAGAGACTAGATGTAGAGAAGTCATCAAGGCCTCTGTCTTCTAAGATAGGCAAGAAAGAGAATAAAGCATGAAGTGTTTATAAACTCCTAGCATTAATGGCTTTGAATTAATACCAGAAGGAACTCTCTTTTGATTCCATAAATTTCACTGAATTCATAACGAGGCAAGTTTTTAAAGGCCATTTAGGTTAGTGTCTTATGTGATGGCAGGATTGGAGGGCATCTTTTACATAGGCAAGGTGTACACATTGTGTGAGCAAGGTGAGAGTCTGACTTTACATACACCTAGACACGCTGACACATGGGCTACGGACAGTGTTCTTGTGCTAGATAACAGAGTTGACACTCCTTTAGAGAGGAGTGTTTGTTTACGTGATACTTTACAAGTATTATGATATTAGAGTGCTATTGCCTAAGGAAGTCAGAACATAAAGCGGAATTATGCAGATCCCTCATGTTCCTTTCCTTTCCTTCCACCAGTTGCATTTGTTTCACATAAGTACCCCTCCGAGGCATACCTGGCGCCATTACACACTAAGCCAGTGACACACCCTTAATGTCATTATGGTTGCCTACATCTCCGAAGCATGGAGATCTGGCTCTTTGAACCCATAAGACTATTATGACATGAGAATTAGTGATTATATTTTTAACTGTATAAAATGCATATCTTACAATTTCAAATCTCTTCCCACAGTGTAGATAGGCAGGTCTCTCTCTCTCTCTTACACACACACACACAGAGAGAGAGAGAAAAGAGAGAAAGAGAAGAGGAGAGGAGAGAAAGAGGAAAGAGAGAGAGAGACACAGAGAGAGAGAGAGACAGAGAGAGAGAGAGAGAGAGAGAGAGAGAGAGAGAGAATGAGGAAATACAGCCTTCCCTGGCAGAGTTTTTATGCTTCCCAACTTCACTTACTTTGACACAAACGTCACATGGGGAAGACCTTGTGTGGAAACAAACCCATGCAACCACACACTGAGGTGAGGTGGGACCAGCTCCATGGTTAGTAGACCAGCAGTCTCTTCGTGGAGCATTAGCAGCTGACTTGGGAACCACTAGCAGTTGCCTTGGTTAAGGAATGTGTCAGATAAAGTTCCTGCCTGATTTCTAGACCATGAATAAGTGAACACACCAAGTTAAGTGTTTCCTAGGGCTTGGATCTGATTTCACTGTACACAAGGGCATGCTCACAGACCACCCACTCACTGCAGAGAGACTGGGCAAGCTTGGTTGTCTTCATCTTTGTGCCACAGAGCTCTCTGTGCTCTGTTTTTTGCATGTCAAAGCGAATTCAAGGGCAGAGAATCCCCACCTACTTGGTAGCTGCTGGCAGTACAGTTATAGGGATCATACTGTCCTTCAATTCCTAATAGTGTTAAATGAGATTCTTCTTATATCCCTATTGCTCATCTCCCTACATCATCTTCTTCTCCTTCTTTGCCTAAATCACAGTCTTCTGAGATGCTTTGTCTGACTGGTGAGTGAGCCCCACTTACAATGAACTCTTACAGTACTTACTGCCTGTCTAGATCACTCAGCACCTCCAAGCTCTTTTGGTTTCAGCTTCAGAAGCAGCTCTTTGAGAGAAATAGCAGTTAAAACCTATGCAGTAGAATGCTGCAAGGCTTGAGTACATCTCCACTGTGTTCTAGCTGAGTGATTGTTAGCAGGTTATTTGGCATCTACTGAGTCTTGGTATATCATGCACATATTGACAGTGACTGCCTTATATAATTCTATTGAGGGTAAAATATGTTAAAGTCTTCAAGGCAGTTGGTATAGTACTTGGCATATAAGTTATATGGATTAAAACAAATTCACTACATGGCTCAAAATTCAGACCACCTACATTCAAAGTCTGACTTCACCACAACTAAGTTATGTGTTTTCACAAGTTACTTAGTTGCTCAGTGCTAGGCATAGTGATTTGTATCTTGTCAACTGACTGGGTTGTCCATTCATCATGTTGACTTTTGCTTGCCTATTTTCACTGCAAATTCCAAGTTTTGGATTTGGCCTTTTTTTAATAAGCAAGGAGGAGTTTTATTTCAGAGAATGAAATGATTATATTTGTTTTTAAGGACGATTGTTTGATTCTATGTCCTAAGGAAAAACTCTGAGTGTACATGCACAAAACAGAATGTACAGTTTTGAGCTTTTCTTTAATTTGTGGAAACCAGGGCTGCTCAGGGATTAAAGGTGTACACCACCATGCTTAGCCTAATTATAAGGTTTTCAATAAAGCAGATGTAAGGTTGATGAATATATAAATAGAAATATGTATTTCTTGATGATGGACTGGAAGAGGAAGATGAGAGAGAAGCTAGTTATGTTGATGATGAAAGTTCTACATTAGGTCTTGGGGTGTATTATGATGTCTTCAACATACAGCGAATAGGGTAGGCAAAAGAGGGTTGTGATATGGAAGGAGAAATGATGAGTTAATGAGTTAGTTTGAAATTCTCCGGGAAGCCTGTGTGGATTTGTTTAATGTAAAAAGTAGATTTAGGAGGGAGATTGAGTAGGACACTGCAGTCAAATACATAGGCATGCAGAACTCTGGTTCAGTGAGTATATCAATAAGAAGAGTGGGAGTCAGATGTCTGCAAAGGTAAGAGAACTTGAAACGAGTAGAGAGAATCCAGTGGAAGGAAGCTGTTTCTGAAAGCACAGGGAGGACAACCAAACCGGCTGAACCAAAAGTCAGAAGAGATGAAGACTTAACCGTATCCATAGGACTCAGAGAGTAGGAAACCAATGATGACTACATTTACAAAAGTTTCCTGCACAGAGTGGGCTGGCTGTTTGTCTGTTATTGAGAACAGGTCAATTAATAAATATAACTATCTGAATGGAAAATTTGCTCCCAAACTTCAGAAAAATGTGAACAAAAGCAATGAGCATAAAGAAGAGAGTTAAAGATTAGTAAATAGATCCAAAAATGTAGGAGCAACTACCTTATTGTTTTATACAAATGTCATAAGAACACAAATCAAGTTTGTCCTGTTCACACTAATTCTTACCTGGAGAGACCAGTCCATACATGTGACCACCCGATGCTTAGACCAATGCTCATCATAGAATTGGCGGTTGAAAGAAAGGTTGGCTCCAGCCTGCACATCCCTAAGAGGGTTAAAATAGCAGAGGTAAAAAGTGAGGTTTCAGATCAGAGTGACCTAACAAAAGCATATAATACTCCTGGAAGGCAGAAGGCCAATCTAGACAGTAGCACATGATCATGAGTAAATGGATTGAAGATATCCTTTATGAAAAGCTCTTTCTACTGGCTCAGAAAAACTTTCTGAATGAATTTGTTTTGAGTCTGGTATAAAATGTCCAATTTGTCTCAAGTTCTTATCTTAGTGAGTCTTGAAGCATTTTTCTTCCCTTTAATTTGCTCTATCCTGAAAAAGAGTTATTAAAAGTTCCCTTAGCCAGCAAGAAGGATCAGCAGATAAAAATACTTATGTACAAGCCTGATGTCCCAATTTCAATTCCCTGATCCTGTGGTAGAAGGAAAAACCAACTCCCAAAAGTTTTCCTACCACACCCACTTGAGTAGCCACACTCATACACATACTAATATTGCATTAACAAATTAAATTTCCCTGAAATTAAATTAACATAAAAATACAGGGAGCTATTCGATATCAATATTACCCTCTGTGTTATTAGACCTCAAATGATATACATGTTTTTATCTGTGACTTGTGACTGACCATAGCAATTGCCTCCTTAAGTAACAGTAGGTGATAATTTCTGCCATGAGAAAGGTATTGTGGAGATCTAGTGTATCTCAAGAGTGTTCCAGACATCAACCATGTCAGTCATGGACCAAAAAAAGCATTGTCTCAGAGGACTGAAGGTAACTTGGCCAGTGTTTGTTTGTCTAACGCTCAATTGGCCTTGGTACTACCTTCGAAGAACTCAGCACTCATAAGTCTGCCTCAAGAGTCAACTGTGCTTAAATTGAATAATGTCTGTTCTATGCCAGGAGCTACTGGGTCTGTCCGAGAATCTACCTGAACCTTTCAGTTTAGGAATTTGTCTATAGTCATTCTTCCTCTTTTCACATTATTCTGCTCCATCGCATCAGAGCAACTCCCCTCTGTCACTCTTGTTCAGAATGAGTAGTCTGGCTTCAGAAAATATCATTCTAAGCTTTGATCAATTGATATATGATTTCCCTTGACCCTAACACCACCACCGATCCTATGGCAGCTCTACCACTGCAAACTCACGTAAGAGGTGCATGTTAGTCCTGTTAGAAATCCAGTATGGCACTGAGCCATGTACTAAGATAGGAAGGGGAGACCATTAAAACCAGCTGAGCTACCAGAAATGTGTTTTGTTTTGTTTTGTTTTTTGGTTTGTTTGTTTTAGGAAAATAAACATCAGTAGAGCATACAAATTCAAGATCCTGCTTATCTCTTCTGTACAGTTTAATAATGCCAACTGTTGAGAACCTTTTCAAAACATCACCGTAAAATTATTTTTCACATCTTTGGTCTGCTCTTTTCCATATTCTCAATGTTGATACCATACTGCCCTTTAAGAAGGCATTTGTCTTTTAGAAATAATTTTTAAAAAATTGGATCCAATGCAAAAGGCAAGTGATCCTACCTCCACGTGTTGTTCTCAGACCAAAGAAATCTATAGCAGTAATCCAACTCTGTCTATTTCTTACCTGTCTTATAAAGTGCCTCCTCATATCTCATGGTGATACCCCACGGCTGGCAGCTACTGCCCCTTCTAACACATACACCAACACCAACTACAATCACAAAGCCATATGAAATCCTCTCCACCCATTTCTTCAGCTAATTTTTGTTTCTTTTATCTGTAAATATCTCTTTGCCGTATGTTTCCTAAAATGTGCATATGTACATGTAACACATATATAATCTTACAGGACCCAAAAGAAGTTGAGTGTTCTAAACTGTTACTTCGCACCTCTGTTGTGACCTTATATAGCTCATGCTTATTTTCTCCACTCCCTGTATGTTTAGACAACAAGACGCAATCTAGCTGATCTACAAATCTCTGCCAGCCACATAGGAGAATATTTCTCACAGAACAATGTGTATGACTCTGCTTGTCTCTATCACCTGGCTTGGGCTCCAGATATCAAGTTCAAAAGAATGTCACAGAGCCACATGATAATTACAGGGAAACGCTAAACCAGAAGTTACAACCAATGCTCACAGTCAAAGCTTGTTTGGTATGATTAATCCAGGAATTTCATCTTCCTCTCATTTGCTGGACTTGGGTTTTGCCTAGTCAATACATAAATGTATTTACATTCAGTGAGTAAAGCTGGGCAGACAGTATGCATCTGGGCTAATAGCACTCAGAATGGAAGACAACTTGAGCCTACCACAGAACAGCTTGAACAGCATAAAGAGATCCCTTATCCTAAAAAGAAGAGCAAGACAATAGAAGCAACAATTCTTCACACTGTGTTTTTCCAAACATACATAAGCAACGAACCCATCTTTCTCCTCCAGCTCTCGGCCGCTGTAGTCAAAAAAGATGTCAGAATCCTCAGCTAGTGCTCTTTCAATCACTCGGATTGTTCGGTCAAAGAAGATGAGGAATTCCTCTGAATGCAGGATCTGCTGTTTTTCTTCTTCTGTCAACTCCCTTGGAGGGGCTTTTTATGCAAGAGAGATAGTTAGGGAAGCAAAAGGGACAATTTAAAACTGTTTTAGTGAAATTCTGCCTGTGCAAGAGCTTGCTTATCCAGGGAGAGATAATGCACAGGAAAACAAACCATTGTTCATTAGGATCACAGATTGTTCTTTAATGGTAGTGTGGGATATTTTGATCACACTCTGATACTCCCAAGACTGCACAATAAAGTGGTACCTTGAATGCGGGGTAGGGGGTGGAGGGGTGGGGGTTGTGGGGTGGCAGAGCCAGTGACTCTCTGACTGAACTGGATGTAGAGAAGCCTGTGATTTGGATAGAGAAGCCGAACAGGAAGGGAAGAACTAGAGTTTGAGCTTTCCTGGTTCTGGGATGAGGGGAGAGATGTGTCTCTTGCGGTATCTTTGGCCAAAAAGCAAGGTCAGCTAGTTGCTACTCAGCCTCCTTGAACTGACAGGTTTTCACCCCAGACTTTGACTTCTGAGTCCTATTGGTAAATAGAATGCTACAGACTGGCCATGAGACAGGAAACCTCACCAAGCCACAGCCTGAGTGGCCAGTGGGGCACTGACTGAGGAGCCGTGGGGCAGCAGACAATAATTAAAATAGTAGTGGATTCACGTGCAGCCACTAAGCTGACAGAAAAACATCAAAAGGCTTTTGTAGCTATCCTCCCTAAAAGATTTCACATCTCATCTACTCCGTATTATGAAGAATTAAAAAGAATTACAAATGAAAATAGATTAGCATGCTTTACGTTATCTATTCTAAATGTTATTTGCTTTCAAACTGAACTGGGGAAAAAAACTCAAATAGGACAGGAAAAATACATTGATAAAATTGTACTAATTAGGATATGTCTGTGACACGGTGCAGATGGTTCTCTCCTCTCCACTAGATAATTCCACTTGGCTTCTGAGGGCTAGCTGGAGAGCTGACATTGCTATGAAAAGTTATGTCCTTCCTAATGTGCAGTCATTCAGGGCATCTCTGAAACATTTCCCAGTTGCTTTTATGACTTAGAGCAGTTGTTTTGTTTTATTTTATTTTAATCTTATCTGGCCAAATCTGAAGAAACAAAAGGAGACAGACAGATGAAATAATTGTCAGGGTTCCATGGAGTCTGTAACTCAGTTCCCCTCAGTGTCAGCACTGGGTCCTATAAGTAATTCCTTCAGCAACTCTTTTTGTATAAAACTCTAGAGGAGATATAGGAAACCTTCCATTCTGGAGAAGCTCATAGGGCTGACATTTTCAGCTGAATCTTTATGGTGTCTAGAGATCCTACTTCTACCTCTAATTAGTCATCCAGGGAACAGTTGAGCCATCCCGCCCAGGAGGGTCAGCAATTAAAATAACAGGGTCTTCGGTGAACTTATTTTCCTCAGAACTTCCCAAGACATCTAAGACATCCGCCATCAGACCCAGGTTCTCCCTGGCCACATGATGAGAGGAATCTTTTAGGTAGAGTCAGCTATTTTATAGAAGAGTTGTGTAACTTGATTAACAATATTCCAAGGTCATTGTCCTAAGACATCTGGATGGTTAAGAAGCCCCCTTCTGTAGAGCCATGGCAGGGAATTTCTCTCTCCACTTTCGACGGTCCCTTCCTTGCCTAAGACCATGACCCTGGGAGTCTGAAGAGACTCAAGACTATTTATAAAAAACAAACAACAAAAACAAAAATGAGAATTATTCTGATGTAGCTGATTCATACTTCAGAAATGCTGTCCAGTTAACAATATGGTGAAACATGGTTGATCAACTATAGCAGAAGACCTGCAGATGCAATCTGCTCATCATTTCTGATAGTTCCAAACAGAATTAGGGACAGTTCTTTGATGATTAAGATGTCAGAGTTCTAAAATTACCAGGTATGTTGGGACTTTCCAAAATTTCCACCAGGATCTACTTGTAGTCTTATCCAGATGCCAGTCTACAAACTGATGAGGTTGGTGATGTCTAGATTCAGAATTTTGTTTGGGATTTGGAGGAGGCCATTACTTATTAAGACAATCCTAATAAACCAACATTTCCCAGACACTTATTTGCTCTGACTCTTATTTATTAATTTGAGCTTAAACCCTGAGTATCAGTCCAGTTTAAAAATTATATATACACATATGTGTATGTATATATATCCCCAAACAGATAAGCCTTCAATAATAAATGGATAAGAAGTAATTTATGACTCTATTTTCTAAGCCTCCTTGTGCCACTTAAATTATCTTTTTCTAGAGTAAAGCTACTCAATGTGACCAGGTGAAACAATGACCAAATCTGATAGGTCTCATTTGTTTGGTTAATACTATTAACAAATGAGTTAACTTCACCAAACAGGGCTAGCATGGGCCAAGAAGAATGTCTTTTAAAAAGATTCAGCCTTGGCCACTGTTCATAGGTGACTTAAGACACGTTTGAGATTAAGCAAAGTAGCCAAAACTTCCTTGTGTCACCCTCCCTGCTCTCCCTTCCAATATGAGGAAATCGAGAAAATCTACTCTCTGTTTATCTTTTTGAACCACATCTACTTTACCTTGTATCTCCTCTTGCAAGTCTATTACCTTGAATAAAAAAATAGTATCTGTGTAATTTTCTGTAATTTTTTCTTCCCTACAGCTTATTGTCACTTTGATCTCAGCTTTCAAGACATACAACCTCTTCTCTGGGAGAAACATAAATGGCTGATCAAAGTGTCCCAGCAGAGGCCGAGTCCAGGTAGGCGAAACAGCCGCCTCTGTAGACATTATCTTTAACAATACAATATTTGGCCTGAAATCAAATTGCTACTGAACCAAAACAAAGGATACACTTTATATTAAGCTTTGATGTCTAAAAGGGATCAAATGACATGGTTTGTTTTGTACAAAATAATAACGTGTATGTACAGATGAGCACTTTCAGAATAGTTATAAACAATGTCCAACTTACAAGTTAAACAAAATCATAGCTATTTTTGACTAAAACCAATCTCGTATTGCTTTAAAAATATTTAAATTGGTAAGTGTTGTTACAATATAATGAGAACATAATGGAGTACTCAGGAGCCACAATCAAAAGGTACACTTAGTAATAAAACCTCTCACACAAAAAATTAAAGTGTTAGTTAATGGAATCCAAAAGGTTTCAACTACAGAAATAATAATAATAATAATAAAAATAGGACTGGCAGTGTCTTTTCCACAGATGCAAAATGCAAAAATGTAGAAATTAATTTAAAATCAAAAACCACATGAGAGCAAAACATGGGTATGGATTACATAATATGTTGTGTGGCCTCTTCATACAAACTGTGGAGAATTCCTTTCTGGAGCTGATAGCCAACAATGATTTTACCTACCTTTAAAGGAGGAATTTCTATGAAAAGTAGAATATGTAGATATGACTTACAAAGAACAAGAGAATTTAATCATTTACCCAGTTACATTGAGCCTGAATAACATGTATGAAATAACATGTATGAAAGAGATGCATCATACTCATATTTTAAAAATATGAGATAAAAATTTAGAAAAATCTATGAATTTGTGACCTGTAAGATTAAAATATAGTATAAAATTTATTCAGGATCTCCTTTTCATTATTTAATTATATAAATGTTAATTTCTCCTGGTCATATATGAAGTACATTTTAATGCTTCCTTTAAGAAAGTTCTCTCCTATTGGCCATGTTTTCTTGACTTTTCTCACTGATGCGAACTTAGCCTCTCCTTCATTGGCCCCATTTACTCTATTCTCTAGCTCTTGTTTTCCAGGGTCCTTAGAACATTTGCCTCTACAAAGACAAAATGTACACAGTGAAGTTGACATTTTATACCTAACATTTTAATTTCATTTTATGTTTGCTTATAAATGTAAGTGTCTAGTGGTGTGTGTGTGTGTGTGTGTGTGTGTGTGTGTGTGTGGTGTCTGTTTTGATCACCTTTCCAGTTTGGAGACATCATCATTTGTCTAGACTGGACATCCAGCTCACGGATCTGCCAATCTCTGCCTCCCTAGTGCTTGGACTATTGACAGGGGCTGCTGTACCTCACTTTTCACATGGGTGCTAGGAACCCAAGCTCAGGTTGAGTTTTCATTGCATGTAATTTATTGATGAAGTCGCCTTCCCAGTCTTAAGTTGAGATTTATATTTGTAAAATACCCACTTCATAAATGGCTTGCCTTGTTTTTTGCAATGTATCATTACATTGGAATAGAAAAACATGGTGTTTAAGAGATATTTTTGCAAGACTATCTAAAAGATAAAAATAAGTAGCCCACATAGCCAGTGAAAACACCAGATGAAATCGTGGCAATGGCCGTAATGGAAATTTTACAGTACAATCACTTCATAAACAGCGGCAGGAAACCAAATGAAACTGACGCAGACAGACATTTGTCTCTGAAGTTAGCATGAAGCTTGTGGCTTCATCTGAATTTATAGGCGTGAGGACCCCAATACTCTGACTCTTTTAACAGTGTTGTGTGGAGAGTTATCCAATACTCTGACTCTTTTAACCTGACACTGTTGTGTGGAGAGTTATGAAGTTTTGATGGACAGTAAAAAGTCACCTGCAAGTTTGTATACTCTTTGTGCAACAAAATGCACACGGCAACGTAGAAAAATCAAAACTTTATTTCTTTATATTCAATGCATTTTGGGGTCAGATGGAAAAATATGAAAAAAAAATTCAAAAAAACGAAACAAACAAAAAAAAAAAAAAAAAAAAAAAACAAAAAACCAAACCTAGTGCACACTGAGGGTTTTTTCCTGTCTCTTATGTTTTAATTCAAGAAGACAGATATAGAAAGATAGTAAGAAGGAAGGAAGGATGGAAGGAAAGAAGGAAAGAAAGAAAGAATGAATAAAGGAGTCCCCCAAAATGTGTCCCCTGGTTTGAAACTGTGTATGTCAAGTTTTAGCACAGAGCACATTTTTAATGGCTCAGTATAAGTCCCCTAAAGGCAGGGTTCCCAATGGGAGTGCTGCCACAGCCCTAACTATTACAGCAGCCCTGTGAATGGCGCCATAACCAGATCTGCTAAACCAGATCTGCTAGAGAGTCTTTTAAAAGTTTGCAAAATACTGTCCTGCTTGAAAAAAAAAAAAAAAAAAAAAAAAAAAAGGGGGGCCAGATAGTTTGATGCCAACATAAACATGCTTTTAACCCATTATGTGCTAATTTGCAGAAACGTCATTAATGGAGAACGAGGCACACGGTGCTGTGGTAACAGGAAATGTTCTTTCAAACTTCTTTTAGTATGGCTTTAATCAATTCCATAAAGCATGGGGAACAGTTAAAACTGAAGGGCGTTTTTGCTTGGAACTTTAGAAGGAGGTGCTCGGCTTTGCCAGGAAGATGGTTTGGGATTGGGGTTGGGGGGTGGGGTGACAGTGGGGAATCCCTGCCAAGGCCTACAAGAACACCATGGTTGCATATTACTGGGCATGTTTTAAGCTGTTTTGCAAAAGGAAACAGAATGCATTTCAGTAGACCCTGGCTTATTTTGTCCCTGGCTGTACCGGTGATGGTGGCATTCCCTTTACTGGTGTTTTAAAAAAAGATCTTTTTAGTAGAAGTTTAAAAGTGAAATCACTCCCATTAAATCTGTTTGGAGTTTCTCAGAAAGAAGCAAACCGGATGCCTTCTATGGATGCGACTGTTAAGGAGGCTGAATCCTTTTTCTGTCCTCAGTCACTTTAGAACCTGACTCCTGGATGCCTGAGACCAGACTGGGCATGGTAATCACCTTACCGATGGCTCTTTGAAACAGAAAGAACTGTTTGCTTCTTTTGATTTCAAAGCTATGGGTCACGGCAAAACTGAGCACAGGGAACCAGGGCACATAAGGCTGTGACGTCATGGGGGAGGGCACAGTTACAGACCTCGTACTGTAAGGCAAGGCCACTAATAATAATTTGGCAAACTCTTATACAGCACGTACTTTGTGCCAAGTTGTTCCATACTAGCCCCTTTGTGTCTTATATGAAAAAAACAAACTCGGGAGGCAGGTATTATCTCTGCTTGCCGGATGAGCAAACCGGGGCCAAAAGAAAGAGAGTCAACCAAGTTGATCATACAGCTATTGAGTGTCAGAGCCAAGATTTGATCCAGGTACCCTGGCTTCAGACCCTTTTCTTTTCCCTCACTGCTTTACACTTGCTTTTCTATAACTGAGTTTGTATAAACATAATCAAGGCAAAATTGAACACACATGCAAAACTCAAGTAGGCCTTAGCAGGAGGTAATTTCTCTTTTTTAATTTCTCTTTTTTAGATTTATTTATTTTTATTTTATTTCTATGGGTGTTTTGCTTGCATGTATATCTGTCTCTATGCCCGATGCCCACAGAGGCCAGAAGAAGGTGCTGAATTCCCATAACTGGAGTTACAGATGGCTATGAGCTACTAGGTAGGTGTTGGGAATCAAACTCTGGTCTTCTGGAAGAGCAACAAATGCTCTTAACCATTGAGCCTTCTCTCCAGCCTCAGGAGACAACTGTTAAAATCTAAGAAATGCCTCTACATTTTATCTATCCAAACCTCTAAGTGTGCATGTATGCAATTTGGGGTAGCTATTCAGACTAAATGGATTTTTTTTTTCTTCTCCTGAGAACGCAGGTGTCTGGAGCAAGCACATGGGCTCAGGACACATTTTCCCAGAACTCTCCAATCAATCACTTGCCATGCACCAAGCCAGAGCCATGGCTATCTTTAAAATTTAATATTAACACAGATGATTTTAGACTTTAGTTGATCTGTAGCTGACAAGCCTAGTTGGAAGTTTAGAAGAACCTGTTAACCTGCACTCAGTTCTGCAGGGACCACTTGCCATTTTTCAGGAATAATAACAACTCAAAATCTCATCTCAGTGGACTGAGAGTCTTGACATAGTGAAAGAATAAAATTTCTAAGGGAATGTCATGAAGACAGCATTGTGGTATAAGATACAGGTTGTAAAGTCAACCTAAGTCTTGGCTCATTCAAGATTTAACCTACCTCTTGGCTCACATGTTTATAAGTAAAGTATGTATCCTGTGGCAGGTTTTTACATCTTTCTCTTCTGTCCTCTGCCAGTACAATAAGGATAATAATAGTATATGCCCCCCAAAGACATTTTGAACTATAGACAGTATATTTTCAGTGCTTGGAGGGGAGGTAAGTAGATTATAAGCCCTAAATTGATGCTAGTTTTTATTTTGTGTTCTGTTTCCTTCCAGTGCTGGGATTGGAACCCAAGGCCTTGGACTTACTACAAAAGTACTTTACCACTGAAGCAGATTCCCAGTGTTAGTGGCTATTATCACTGACATGTATGGAAGATTATTTGTCCTAATATGGGCAGAGTTGTGGAAGAACACTGAACTGTAGAGTAGTGATTGCTGTTAATGTTTTTATGTAGCACGTATGTAAAACTTCAGAATTGATAAAATAATTGCATTTGCCCCTCTTCCTCATGATTATCTTTCATAGTCTAGCATGACAACTGATGGTTTATCTTTTTTTTAATCTTTAAAATATTTAGTAACCTCTTAATTGGAATTGGGATTGGCACTGAAGTTGGTTCTACTCCATTTCTTAAGTCAATTTGAAAATAACTGATTCTTGGCCTGGAGATTTTAGTGTATGTTTTAAAAAGAAATGTATCATGTAGCTGTACAAAATACTATATAAAGGGGATGTGAGTGTGAGCTTGATTTGCTTCTATCATCTCTGAGTTTAGTAAGAGAAAACAATAAAACAAACAGTACTTGCCCAGTGTATCTCCTAACCATACCTTCTTTCACTTCTTGGTTTTTCTCTTGATTTTCCAGTTCAGAATCATGACCAATTTTAGGTTCCACCATCTCCTCGTCTTCCTCATCCTCTAGAAAGAAGAAAGAGAAAAACACATTATTTTTCATCTTTAAATCAAAGTCTTTGGCTGATGGTGGGAGGTAGACTAAAGGGCAAAGTTCCAGCCATTTAGGGCAACTTCTAAGTAAATCACTTCACAGAAAATGCCAGACAAATGTTCATGAATATATGAATAAATTATCTTCCAAATGAACCTCTTTGAAAGGCTCCCAACCTGCTGGGAAATCTGCACTGAGTGGGCACCTGTTATGTTCCCCCCATAGACCCTGACCACATGGGATGTCTTGGAATTGCCTCCCTGACCTCTGAAGCTTCCTTGGAGATGGCTCAGAAACAGGTCTGAAAATGTTTCCACCTGGAATGCTTTCCAAGCAAGGGCCACCTGCTGCCCAGATGACTCATTTCCAATTTCATTTTTGCCAAATCAATTTGTTTTTGACCTACAGGAAAGGGTTAAATACAGGTCTAACCCCAGGTCAAATGCCATGGGCAAGTAAACAACCAGGGAAAGACCCCCAAAGTCAATGCCACTGGTCTGGAAGAAAACAACCCACTCCAAATGGCATTTGCACATTCACAATAGTTCATGAATTAATGTGAATTTAATGAGCGCTAACAAATGGACCCAGTCAACTGCCATGGCCAGATGTTACAGTGCCCTTTCTGCTCTATGCAAATGTGGGTCTCTCTCCACCTGCCTCATTTAGAGGAGTGCTTGGAGCCACTAACTGAAATAGGATTTAGGAAACAAGGTGCTGAAGAAAATCTAACTCACAGATACAAAATGATAAAAAAAAAAAATACTGGAAGCTGTTTTCCTAGATTTTGAATATAGTGTAACATTTTTAGTAGGTGTTTTATTTCTTTGGTTCAAGTGAGTGTAAAAGAAATCACTTCTTCCCTTCCTTTCTATACATTCTTTCAACAAATATTTATAGACTTTGTGTAAGATGCCCAGCTCTGTGGTACCTTCAAACCCAACCCATAACAACAATGCAGGCTTTTAGGAAGCATGGAGAAAGTGCATTATCAAGGAAATCAGGAGTTGGTGCTTTGGTTCGGGGAAGCTGTGTGACACCAAAAATGGTCATCAGAAGAAGGCCACATGGAGGTGACCCTTGGGAATTAAGTAGTTAAGTTGTGCAGAGATCTAGAGGAAGTAAGATGATAGCCCACACTTCTTTCTTAATCTGTAGACCAAGAGGTCAAGGTTCAGATACATTTATTTCCAGCTCTACTGAATATAGACTTAAAGATGGTTCTAGTAGAGCCATCTTGTCTGCACACTTGTATCTTCAAGTTCTCAAAACCTAAGGCATTTTATCAAATGGCTTTGTATTAGTCATCTTCAAATTGTACCATTTTTTTTTGTCTTTACAGATAGGAAGTCTTTTATTTTAAGTATTAGTTCTTCAAAGAGTTAAAAAGCCTATCATAATAGAAAGTCACTAAGAATTTATTGGAAAATATTATTCTATAAAGTATTTGGCTACAAAAAGTTCTGTGATACCATGTGTTAGTTTATACATAGAAGTGTGCAGGTAAGTCATACTTTATACAATTCCTTGAATAGAAGGAAACCCTTCCCTTGAGAGCATGCTTTCAATTTGTATTTTTTTAAAGCACAAAAATGTGTACCATGTTTACAATATGCAAAATGCTGTATAAAGGACTATAAATAACAGAGAAAAAATTTTAAAGTGCCCGCCTTTTTAAAGTGGTTACGAACCATTTGTAGGTATTAATTTTTAGTAGCCACAAAATTCCTTGTCTATCAGCCCTTTAAAGACATAAAGTAAGCGTTTCAGTGGATCTGTTGAGGAAATAAAACACAAGAGGCTGGTTTGTTTCTCTGAATACTGATATGTTTGCCTTGCTCAGCAAAGAGAGTGTATTTTTCTTTAAGACTCTGGTTTCCTTTCTGGTGCACTTAGAATAACTTCTGTGGAGACCACTTTCAAAACAGTTCAATAACTTTTAAGAAAAGGATTTATGTAGACCCTCTGCAGACTACTGATATACGACTTGGGCCACACATTCATACCCAGTTACATTTCCTTGGAGATTGGAAAGGATAAAAAAATACCACCCATGTATGGTTTCCTATAGCCAGGTCCACACAAGAAATTAATAGTGGCAGAAACTACCTGTCAGTCTGAGCGACTCGATTCATACAATGGCATCTTTTAGATACATGCTTTTCTTTAGCCTCCATGTTCTGCCACCTCTGGTTGCCACCTTCAGTCCCCTCCTTAGAAAACTCTTTGGCAACTACTGTCCTCCTTCTTGGAGACTTAATGAAGGACTCAGGAGTGGCGGTATTTATATATACATACATGCCCAGCACAGGACTGTCACTGTGTATGAGCTCCAGAGGATTTAGTTTCCTCTGCTAATCCTTGATTCAGATAAGATCAGGGCAGCCAAGCTTAACATGCCACAACCTTTACCTGACTTGCCCTTCTAGCCTTACAGAGTTGGAATGTTGGAAAGTGAGTCTAGTGCAACAAGACTTATCAGTGTTTGGCAATAGTATACCACAATCTCCTGTGTAGAGGACAGTGCCTGGATCAACTCTGTATTGGTGACAAGTGGGACAGTATTATCTTCCTTTGAAGCCAGAAGGGAGACAGAGTGAAAAAGCAGGACTGTGGTAGACTAGATGTTCCCAACTCACACTTTGTCTTTGGGCCCTGGGAGGCAAAGTGGAGAACACAACTAGGATACATTTAGGGCATCATGAAGTTACAGCATCAATGCCCTATATGCTGGCTAGATTGTTCCTGAGGACCCATGTCTGGATTCTGTCGGTCAAAGGCCCTTTTATAGACTGTTCCTTCTGCTTCCTGTTGATTCTATAAGTACCAGATTTCCTTCTAATAAATTCCAAGAGAGGTGGTGTCAGTACCAGATTTCCTTCTAGAAAACCCCACTGGACTTGGTGCTTGGTGCTTGCAACCAGAGCCCTCAGAACACAGGGCAGCCCTGTTTTACGAGGTCGGTAAGTGTTGCCTTCCCAGCCCTCTCAGGATCTGCAAAGCCTCTGGGTAAGAAGGCCTGAGGGCCTGGCTACATTTCATGCTGTTCAGTTGTTGCTTTTCACAAGAGGGCATGGTTCCTGCATGTGCCACCTCAGGGAGACAGCTAGTCTGGGTCAGGTGGAAAATGGAAGGAGAGCACACTAAAGGCCATGCCACTCCATCCTAGTCTCCAAAGGGCACCCTGCTACCGTCCAGAGTGGGAGGCCCAAAGCAATTACCACAGGACTTTGAATTGAACAGGTCAATGGCTGTAAGATCGCTTTATACACCCCTAAGAAAAGCAATGGCTATTTTGTATTTTAAACTGCATTACATCATCCATTCTAATGTGAAAAGTTATGAATGTTGGAATTAATAAAAGACTTCGTGGCTCACGAAATGAGTAGGAACTGCTTCCAAAAAGGAAAAGAAATGGCAAAAATATCAAGAGAACTCTAATTACCAAGGATGGCAAATGGAGAGATAGGAAGGAATGTTATTTATCTTTTCATTATTTTTTATTAATTAAATTTGTTTAATTTCATTCATATATATATATATATGTATATGATATATGCTTATTTTTGCCCTCCCACCTCTCATGACTCCTTTCCATTCCTCTAAACTCTTTTCCCTACAAATCTCTTTCCCACATTCCTATTGATTTTCTTGGTTTGTGACCCTCTGAATTGAACCAGGGACATCTGTGTGACCAGTTTGGAGCTATCCATTGGAGTAATGCTGGGCTCAGCAGTGGATTTCCAACTGATGACAATGACTTCATATGTCCCAGAGCCTACAATAACTGGTCATTTAGAAGTAACAGATGGGGACCCATGAGTCCTTCCCTTGTGGATCACTGACAGTTGATGGGGTCAGTCTTGTGAAAGTAATGGCAGCTGTTATTGAGTTCATGGTTGCAATTGTTATGTCACACCCAGAAGATTTTTGTAGTCCTTAACCTTCTCTTCCAACTCTTTCATTATTCCTAGCCCCCATTTGCCAATGGTTTCTTTACCTTAGAGATGTGGTATAAATGTCTTGCTTCAGGACAGGTCATCACTTACATTTTGGGCAGCCATGAGTCCCTCTGTATTTACCTTTACTTATTGCAAAGAACAGTTACATTGTTAAAGATGAGAGTGAATTTCATCTATGTGCAAAAACCAGATATTTAGAAGGCAGTTTAGAGCTATGTCAATTTAACTAAATAATTTCCCTCATTGGGTCTACGATCTTCCTATTATTATTGATGGAGCTTACAGTAACAGTCACAGATTTCCTCCTGTGAAGCAGAACTTGAAGCCAACCAGAGAGTGATTGGTTACCACTATGGGTCATGCCACTATTGCACAGGTGGGCACATATGTTGCTTGACTGGTTAGTTTTATAGTTTGTTGGTTTCTCAGCTTGGCATGATAGTTGAAGATTTCCTGAATGCTTGTCCCCTCTTTCTCTAGCTGAAATCCTTCTTCTTTCCAAAAATTCCTTTTTTGTACTTTTATGACTTTTAAAAAGATTACCAATGAAGGATGGGTCTCATGAGTCCCTCCCCATGCATGATGAAATGGTGACGTGCCAGTCTTGTGCAGGTCTCAGGCAGGTGAGTTTGTGGAGACAATGGCTGGGGTATTTCTGGAAGACATTGTTTTGTAGTTTTGTACCAGTCTTCACCAAATTCTCCAAATTCTGACTCTAACATTTCCTCATTTGTGGTGTTCCCTGAACCTCGAGGATTTTTTTTTTTCTTTTTTCTTTTTAGTTGTTATTTGGTTATTTTTCTCTTTCTTTCTTTCTTTCTTTCTTCTTCTTCTTCTTTTTTTTTGACATGTTTCCAACAAAAGTACAAATGCTTTCACCACTTTATATGGTTTTGTATTTGAGGGTTTTATGTGATGATTCTTCTCAGAAGATACTTACATTTTTTTTCAATAGAAAAATAGATCTATTTTTCCTATGCTTTGGCTTTTATTAAAAACAATCATTTCAATACTTTTTTCAGTTCTTTGGTATATTTTTCTCATATTTTCTCATATCATACACTTATTTTTGATAATGTGTATATCCTTGTCTTCTAATCACCTCCAAATTGATAGCACAGGCCACAAATCTCTGCTAGAATGCAGAGTCTATGAAGCATTCTGGCATCTCACCCAACTTCTACTCAGACTTGTTTCTTTCATTGAGTTCTCCCATTCTCACAACTGATAGCACATTCACATGGGATCACAGCTGGATCCAGGAGAACCAGCTCACTTTTGTTTTCAATCAGGGACTATGGAAGAGCATTGCCAACTCTACTTCCAAATCCAACTCAACTCTACTTTTCTTCTCACTGTCCTTTCCGGTGCAGCTCCAAGCCTAGCATTTTCCTATATCCTCTCTTTGTCTCTGTCACTACCTTGTCCACATCTCTGAGACATGTCTCAGAGGAAGCATTTATATATCTGTCTGTACAACCAGAATGAGCTATTCAAAGTTCTACTGAATGCTAGCATCATCAAAACCAATTACTGAGATCAATAATATGAATAAAAGAGAAACTAATAAATGTAGTGATGAATTGTTTGTAGTCTAACTAGTAAATGTTACCTGAAGATCAGAATGCAAAGCAAGTCACAGCCATAGAGGTCAGGCAGTGGTGGCACATATCTTTAACTCCAGCAGTCACACTAGTTAGCCGTAGAGGCTGGGTGGTGGTAGCATACACCTTTAATTCTAGCACTAGAGAGGTATATAAGAGAGGAGCTCAGGATCTCATGGGGTATTCAGTCTCCAGTTACAGTGAGGATTCGTAGAGACAGGATCACCAATTCAGTCTGAGGTATAGGTAAGAGCTAGTGGCTGGATGTTTTGCTTCTCTAATCTTCAGCTTCAACCCCAATATCTATCTCTGAGTTTTTATTATTTATGATACAAATAATACAAAAAAGGAAATTGCTCTGGATGACAGTCATATACTACACCACGTAGGGCCTTGAGTGACAGAAGTATGGACTTTTTCTTAGAAAACAGTATGTCTCTTATATTACGTATGTCACATTCTGCTCATAAAAGTTATTCAAAATTTCAAAGACATATAAGGTACTGGATGTGAAATAAGACTCTTGAAACCATACTGCTTAGCTGGTCATTGGTGGCACACACCTTTAATCCCAGCCCTCAGGAGGCAAAGGCAGGGGGATCTCTGTGAATCCGAGGCCAGCCTGGTCTATAGAGCAAGTTCCAGGACATGCTCCGAAGCAATATGGAGAAAAACATAGAAAAATAAAAGGAAACCATACTGCTCTTCTTCACAGGTAACTCTGATGCTTTCTGGGGCAGCCTGACTCCAGTGAGGGACTTTCTTCCTAGTCAGCCTTATAGAGCAATGGGATTCTTTACAAATGAGATTCATCTTCTGATTTTAAGTTTACAGAGGCCAAATGAAAGCTGGAAGGCAGTAGGCAAGACTTAAGTCAGGGGACAACCAGAGGGCTGGCTGTAGTTGGACTGAACCACAGAGGATAAGATGTTGACCCTGGCTGGCTACATAGCCAAGAACAGTGCTAAACTAAGCCATGTATTTGCACAACAGATAGTGAAGGCTCTCTCACAGACCTCGCTACAGCCATCCTGTCCCTGGACCAACTCTATATACAGCTTGCCAACTTCATCCAAAGTCTGAAGAGAGCCACCCTTCTAATACATGTCACCCCAGCCAAAATAAAGTATAACATGCACTGCTGAATGCTTACACAAACCTAGGTGAGCGCCCGTGTGCTTTAAAAATATGCAGGAGAGACATATTTTGTGGGATTTTCAGTAAGCACTTTGTTAAATATACTACATGCTAATATTTGAAAAACCTTCACTTTCTGGTCTAGAAAAATTTGGCCAGAGGAAAGAAAACATACATTTCTCATCATACAGAGCACCCCTGTTAACACTCTTGGCCACATCAGTTCTTTCCTAAGGCTCTAACATGACAGTACTTGGAAACTTTACTTCCTGGTGGAATGTCACCCAAGATACTGCAAATGAGAAGAAATGAAAGAAAATATTCAAATGGAAGGGAGGCCAGAAAAGAGTGTTTTAGTGGGTGTTTCTGAAACATGTATTGTGCTGATGTATACGATGTGCAGTTAGTACACAGTGAGCAGAAGAGATGAGATCAGTGTGTGTGGAGAACAATTCATTTCTCGGAACTAGGCAGTCTACAAATAACTTCTTACACACAGTGTTTTCAGATAGGAGCCGCTGACTGATTTGTGTTTCCATCAGTTTTCAATTTTTAACATTTTCAATAGTTCCCTATTAGCTTAGCATTTAAAGACCATTGTTATATGAATCCAATAGAATTCTCCATTGTCTCTCAAATCAGAGAGAGATTCTTGGTCCAGTTCTGTGCAGACTAGGACAAGCAAGCTGTTGGTACACCCCACTCTTCAGACTATGCTTTCTGTCTGTCTTTCTTTCTTTCTTTCTTTTTCTTTCCTTCCTTCTTCCTTCCTTTCTTCCTTTCTTTCCATCTTTCTTTCTTTCCTTCCTTCTTCCTTCCTTTCTTTCCATCTGTCTTCTTCCTTCTTCCTTTCTTCCTTTCTTCCTATCTTTCTCTCTCTCTTTGAGACAGTGTTCAAATGTCTAGCCTTGGCCTCAACCTTGCTATGTTAGTTCAGGCTTCTCTCAAATTCACAGAGATCCTCCTGCCTCTGCTGATATTATTCTATACAACCACACCTTTCTTCCTTGTCTTTAGTCTTTCATTTTTTCATATCTGCCTCCACTGCTTTCTCAGAACATCAAGGACCCTTCAATCATAGAAGAAGACAATTACATGGGCTAGTTCATACTGTTGGATTAGACTATGGTAACCCAGAGACATTAGCGTCTAAGGTACCAGCTTTTTCAGGACCTGGGATAATGAGGTCATCTTAAGAAACATCTTTCCCTCCCTCTCTTCCCTTATCTTCTGCTCCCCTCCCCTACTCCTCCCTCTTCTCACCTCACTCTGCCCCTCCCTTCTAGCCCCTCCTGTCTTCTCCAGTCTTTTCCTTTCCTCTCCTTCCTCTCCTTCCTGTCATTCCCATCTCCACTCTTCTCTTCACCCCTCTCCTCTTCTTTCTCCTCTACATTCAGTCAGCCTTCTCTTTATCCAAGTGGGCATAACTAGCCCAACTCCAGAAAGCATCATTGCCAATATATTCTCTGCTAAGAGGACCTGCTTGAGTTGTGTAGGAATTGTCAGCATGGCTTTGCTGGTAGTCCCATTACACACACACACACACACACACACACACACACACACACACACCCCAAAAGCAACTGAAAAGGTAATTTTCAGCTTCTTGGAAAGGGAGAAATACACATACTTTCTATCTCTAGACTTAAACTCCTTTGCTGCTTGCTTCTGTTTTTGGACAATTCTGTAATTTGCTTCATCTACTATATTTTGAAGGCATGTAGACTGTAGACCTGTAGTCCCCTTTAGTGGGAGACTTGTTCATGAAAAAGGAAGCTGGAGTAAAAGGAGCAGAGGTAACATGATATTTAACTTTCAACAATGACTGTAACCAAGTCCTAGGTACTAATTGTTTTTTATGTTGTGTTAACTCATGACATCAAAGGAAAGAAGTAGAAGGCATTTAGAAACATTGCTTCCCCAGGAGAGATCCTGTTTCTAAGGAGAAAGTGGTATCTCTCATCCCTAAGAATCCTACTCATCACTCTAGTTCCCAGTTCCCACACTAATGGCACCTTCAGGCCACCCCATTATCATGTCTCCTCATCATGCATTATTCAGTTATTGTAAAGAAAACTTCTCTATTCTTGTGAGTTCTCTTTCATTGGATACTCTTCTATTGCACAACCCTTTTTATTCTTTCAATGTCTGCCTCCTTGTTATTTAAGGACAGAACAGCCTCTTCTGTATTTCACACCATGGTTATTTAGCCAGTGTTCTTGCCTCTACCCTTTCTCCACACCAACTCCTGCCACACACATCACCTTAGAGAGCTCCTCAAACACAACTCTGGATCAAGTTCACAGTCTGGTTGTTTCTTCTTCAAGCAGAGTAAACCTGAGTTGTTTTCAAAGTGTACAAATGTGTTTCCTGTGTACAAATCCTCTCTCATGTGCACATTTCACACACATAACACACATGCTCCGGGTCACTTGTCATGTGTACAGATGCATAATGTTTGGTTCATGGCTTCTCATCAGCCAGATACTTTCTCCTATTTTTTTTTAATGTACTGAATACTATTCCAGGTGCTAGAGATATACCAGTGAACAGAACAGGCAAACTGTCCTTACAGAGCTGGCATTTTATTGGGGAGGGAGCAGTAAACCAGACAAGCAGCAGGTAAAGCACATACTAGGTTAAAGAGTTGCAGACGGTAAAAGATGTAGTGTCAGCGAGCAGCGAGCGCCACCATTTAACAAAGGAAGGAAGGGGAGTGCTACTGAATGCTGACATTTAAAGAACGGAGACTCCAGAAGTGATGGACATAGCTTGTGAGAGCCTTCCTTGACAGATGAGACAAAAGCACATGGGTAGTATGTACTTACAGTGTCGAGGGCTTCCACTCCTTCGTCATCTCCACACATAAACAAGCTGCCCTTCAGACTTGATTTTCATGACTCCCAATCCCTTAATTCTTTCATTTCACACCTTACCTTGTCAGTAGGAACTTCTTCCTCTAACTCCCCTAGAGCATGTCAGTTGGGCATCTCTTAACACATTTTCCCCCCATGACACCAAAGTCTGCCATGTCAAAATGTCATTTATCATTTTCTCCTCTATCTAGTGCTGTCTGGTGGACGTGGAGTGCTTGGCAGTGGTCCCTGTGCTGCAGTCTTGTTTTCCAGTTTGTGGTGCTATTGGGAGGAGGTGGAGCCATTAGCAGCAGAGGCAGAGCAGTCGGAAGTTAGGTCTTGGTGTGTTGCTGGGGCTCTGGTACATCCTCCTGCTCTCTTTGCTTCCTGGCTACCATGAGGTGAATAGTCTTCTTCACTCTGTACTTTCACCATGGTATTCTGGGGGAGGGCTGCTACAGGACCAAGGTAAGAGGAAGAAGATATCATAGACCTTAACTCCTGAGACCCTGAGCCAAAAAAAAAAAAAAAAAAAAAACCTTTTCTTTTGAGTTGATTTTTCTCTGCATGGCAGTAAAAAGCCAAAAATGTGCCTACTATATAATCTATAATCTATTTCCATATTTATGAGTTTTCAGATTGTAATTTTTGAGTGGTATCTTTTACTTATATTTGGATACCCAAACATGAGTGTTTATTAAGTGCTTTGGTCTAGATTAGAATTCAATGAGTTCTAGTTTCCCCCAAACGGTTCTAAAAGTGACATTTTTCTCTTTTCTCTCACTTTCCAAATGCTCCAGTCCCTTTTCTTTGTCATTGATCTCACTACTGACAGCAACTCTCATTTAAACTTGGGGAGACATTCCCTATTCCCATTGGGAGAACCATCATTGTCTTCGCTTATCTTAGTCACTGGACACTAGATGTTTCCTGACCACCTTCCATGTTCTCAGATCTGTCGCAGCTATTGTTATTCTAAACCAAGGAAAACCAGTGGCTATCAACTTATAGGATGAAATATAGCAAGTTTGTGGTGTTTTATATCCCTTATCCTATTTAATCTGCCATAACTCACCAAGGCAGATATGATTAACTTTCTGTATATACTAGAAAGCTGGTACTCAGAAAGGCAAGATGATCCAGCTGGGGTCAATAAGCAACAGAGCCAAGATTCAAGCCCATGTTTTTCCAACACCCAGTCTCCTTCAATTTGCTAGTAAATTGTACCAAACAGCATAAAGAGGAAAGGAGAACTGTAACTGACATTTGTGGCTTTGACCACCCAGAAGCTACTACCCCACTTCTTGGGATAACAGTCCCTCCATTCTTCAGTGGACACACACTTCTTACTTTTAGCCAAGTCAGCCCTCCTTGAGATTTCAGGGAAGACTGTGAATCTGTAGTAGTGGCCAGTGAGGCTGGGTCTCAGAATTTGGGCTTTTTATACTATAGTGGAGGGACTCATAAATTGGAATACTTCAGAAGGGACTGGATATACTGTTAATAACTAAGCTGAAGTAACAGGTATGCTTGGAGACTGTCTGGACAAACTGAAACCTGTGGTTACTCCATCTACCAGTTAGGCAAATTCTTTTCCTCCCCCAGATTAATCAACTGCCTTGGGAAATTCAAGATGTGTTATCCCTAGGTCAAAAAAAGTGGACTATTCTTTTCTATTGGACTGGTTGACAATTCTAGCTAACCCAGTACTCCCAGTCACCCTAATCCCTAGGGAAACGGACTCTTGCCTTTTTTTTTTTTTTTTTTTTTTTTTTTGGACTGATGTTGTGTTGTGTTGATGGCAAAACCACATTGCCCCAATTTCTCTAGATGGTGGTAGAGAAAGAAAGCAAGACTACAATGATAACAGTCTGGAACCCAGCAATGATGGTTATCATTGACTGTCAACTTGATAGCATCTAGGGTCTTCTAAGAGGCAAACCTCTATAGACTTGCCTATTAAAGACTGCTCAGATTAGATAAGTGAGGTGAGAAGACCCACCCTAAGTGTGGGTGGGGCTTGCAAGGGTTTAAGTTACAGGCTGAATAAAAAGGAAAAAGGGTATTTAGCATGAGCACTCATCTTCCCTATTTCCTGACTGTGGGTGAAGTATGCCCAGCTGCCTTGGGGCTGTTGGGTTCCACTTCTGTGTCATGATTGAACCCACTCTCAAACTGTGAGCCAAAATAAACCCTTGCTTTTTTGAGGTTTTTTGAGGGGGGCATTTTGTCACAGCAATGAGAGAAATGAGTAGTATACATACTGCATATACTACCCAGGAGAAATTTCCCCTTCCAGCCTAAGTGATACAGCAGCGTAGCTCACTGCATTCTACCCTAGAATATGCACTTGTTTTCTCTTCGCCCTGGTTTTCTTTTGCAAAATATACACTTGCATGTATGCATGTGTGAATGCATGAGTGTGGATGCATGCATGCTGCAGCACATGTATGAAAGTTAGAGGACAGTTTTGGGAATTAGACCTCTCTTTCCATCATGGGTCCCAGAGAAACTCCAGCCACTATGCTTGCAGAGCACCGGTTTTACCCACCAAGCCATCCCATCCATCCCTGATTTTCTCTCCTTAGACAGATTTTTTAATCAGCTAAGCCCCAGACCCTGAATCCCAATTCTCCTCTCAATTTCCTAACATTGTTCACTCTGGCTTATGAACTTGTTTATATGTCTGTTTCTTGTCTCTCCCACCAAGGGAAGAAGAATTCCACAACAACAGGGATCATGTCTACTTTTTACCGCACTGCCAGTATCTAGGAAAGATCTGGGTCCCTGAGAGGTGGCAACAAATATTAGTTGGCTGGCCAGATCTACAGATTGGATTCTTTGCAAAAGGAATCATCTATGTCTTTTGATTTTCAGTTCTTCATAACACAGAGAAGACATTTCACTGTCTTTTGTGGGCTTTTCTTCAAGCATTTTGTCCAGTCCTCAGACCAGGGAGAACTGACACATTTTCCACCTGAGAACACATCGTACTCCACTCCAGTTTGATTCTGAGCAAGGATAGGATCATTAACAGGTTTCTTTGCTTTTATCTTGGCATTAGCAGCTCTATTTGGGGCTAAGTCATTTCCGCTAGTTTTAACTTTGTGTTTTCCCATTGGCTCACACATGCAGTCCCTTGTCTGTCAATGTAATAATTTTCTATTAATTATAAAAGAAGAAACTAGCAGTCTGAGCGTCTTAAGGAAGAATTTGTCTGATCCAAAAAGCCCGATTTCCAGTTCCTTGGACTAAGTACAACTCTCAGTTGTGGTCAGATTCACAGGGTTCCAAGTGTCCCCCTGTTTTCACTGTCTGGTCAGTCTAGACATACAGGTACACAGTACAGGGAAGATGTGGGCAGTGAACGGCCAGAAGATTTGCAGAGGAAGTAAGTGATGGTCTTAAGACCAGGATAAATAGCAGGATAAGTAAGGTGATACACCTTCGCTGTTTGATCTCTTCAGCTCGTCTGAAACCAGCCTCCAGCAAGGTTGCCTCAGTTCACAGAGAGCTTTTAATCATTGCCAGCACTCCTCAGCAGGACAGTTTTCATGTGGCAACTGCCCTCACCTCCCCACAGACGGCACAGCAAAGCTGGGTCTGACTCATTGCCCTTGGTATGTGATATGCAAAAGATAACTCTCTGCTTTTTCCAATATCCGCTTTCTCACCCGAACATGAGGGCTGCTAATTTCTATACTACTTACACAACAGAGTTTGCATAGTGCAGCAGAGGTCAGAGGCCCCAAAGCAGACCAGTGTCTCACTGTAAGGAACATTTGCAAGTGAAGCTATTTGGGCAAAAGGGTAGACTGTGTCACACACGACAACACACCTCAGCTTCCAACTGCACGATATTTTTTGGTTTTGTTTTGTATCTTTTATTAGCATCTTTAGTTTTTGATTACTTTATTTATTTATTTATTGTTTTCTTTTGTGGAGAAGGATGCAAGGACAGAGGGCAGATAAGGAGGGACAGGGAGATGAGGGGGATTGGAGTGCATGATATGAAATTCACAAAGAATAAATCAAAAAAAAAAAAATGAGTCATTGAAGCTTGAAGTCTGAGATCTATCAGAAACATCCTGTGTATGTCCAGAACTCTACAGGCTAGTAGGTTTCTTTCCTTTCCTTTCCTTTCTTTCTTTCTTTCTTTCTTTCTTTCTTTCTTTCTTTCTTCCTTCCTTCCTTCCTTCCTTTCTTACTTTTTCTTATTTGTATTATTATTTACATTTATTCATCTATTTTTATATCTCTACCTCGGCTTCCCCTCCCTTTTCTCCTCCCATTCTCCCCCCCCCTCATTCCCCCCACCTACTCCTCTGTTTCTGTTCAGAAAGGGGCAGGCCTCTCATGAGTGTCAGCAAAGCATGGATATCAAGTAGTGGTAGGACTAAGCTCCTCCCCTTGCATTAAGTCTGGACAAGGCAACTCAGTATGGGGAATAGGTTCCTGGAAGCCAGCCAAAGCATCAGGGACAGACCCTGATCTCCGAAAGAATCCTTTACCGCCTTCTTCCTTACCCGCCTTGACTTGATTTAAGTCTCTATCGGTTTTCATCATGAGCACTGTTGTGGCCTTCTAATCGTGCTTTCTTCCTTGTCTAAGCCCTCCCAATAGCGTGCAGAAGAGCTGCCAAGAGGAATTCTGCCCTGGCTGGAATTCTGACCATGTTTCGGGCACTCAGCACCCGAAGCCTGCATATGTGGCTCTAATTCATCTATTTTTATATCCCTACCTCAGTTTCCCCTCCCTCTTCTCCTCCCATTCTCCCCCTGCCACCTCACCTCATTTTGTACCACTGCCCCATGTGGTCCTTTTACTCAAATACTCATCATCCTCCTTGATCTGCCCATGGGCTGCTTCATTCTTTTGTGTCTTTATATAATTTGCCTGCCCGGCGTGTCCTTGCTCACCTTTGTATCCTGCTAACATATACATCCTTCAAAACACAGTTCCATGACTTGATTTCACCTTCTCTGGGTCACTTTGCCTGCCACTTCAGTTTGATGTAGCTGTCCCTCCTCTGTGTAAAGCAGTACAGCCCTTTCTCCTTCATAATTGGTGATTATCAATTTGTCTACACAATGCTCTAAATTCCTAAAGGTAGGTGTGTGTGTGTGTGTAATATGTGGAGCACAGTAGAAAGTCAATTACTGTTTCTTCACATTAAACTAACACGTGGCACATTTGGGACAGAGCCTACCTCATTTGTCAATCCATCTTGGATATGATTCATCCTCACTTCTCTATGTGAGTCTCTGACATCATTGGCTTAGAAAATGTCTAAAGGTATTCAAGTCACACAACAGGGTGCTCATACTAACCTCCTGATGCGGCACGAGGTATATGTTTCCTGATCATTTCCCCAGAGATTCCCCGAAGAAAGCTACTAGGAATTTCTGAGAAGGGGTAAGACATTCGGAATCCCCAGGGAGTGCCTACAAGGCACTGCTTTTCAACACAGAGATTTTTGGCCTCTAAGCAAATTCCAGATATATGTGACTGTATCTGGTGATCATTTCTGGTAATGTGGGTGGGGGTGTGGTCCCACTGGAATATATTATGGTAGACAGAAGCACCAAGTGTGTGGTCAAGCACAAGACAGCACCCCACGGCAAAGACTTAATCAGCACCAAACAGCCATGATGCCAAGACTCCGAGCCCCCTCCCCCAGTCTCTGAAGATACACTTCTGCCACTGAGGTGACAGGCATGGCACTCAGCCAGCATTTCCTTTGTCTGGTGAAGGTTCTTGAGGTGGTGGTGTCACTGCTGGGTATGGATGTGACATAAAGACCAAGGCACAAAGACTATACTCTGTGTTCCAAAGGATTAAGCACTTGTTTCATTTCCAAGTGCACGCCATTTCCTCTAAGTCCTGTGCTGAGCAAAACGTTTTACTGTACCCTAGGAGCTTGCTGGATCCTGGCTGCTGCCCTCAGTATAGGCAGCAGGGTTGTAGCCGTCAGCTACCCTACTCCAGACAGCACCAGCTTATATGAGATAGCAGGATGGCGATTACTCACACGTTTTTGGGCCAGAGCTTTTATCCACAGACGGGTCTTCAGCCATGAAGTCTACACATAAGAAGATGAACAACTAAAATCCCAAGGCAGCAAATAAGCAGTAGTTGAAGCAGAAGGAAGAACTTGAACAACTTTTTGTCTTGTCTGAGGTGTTACTAGCTTTAGGGCCAGCTATATGATGTGGGAAGATGGAGGGTTGATTGATTGGTGGATTTACTAACATGCCACGTTTTACAAGGATGCCCATGATTCTGAACCTGTAAGCCACAACTCACAACTCCCTCTGATGTGGAAAACATATTCCAGAATGTTCCAATGAAAACTGCGAACTTGTAGTAGAATTTCATTCATGAGTACTTTAGCTTTTCACAGTGAACTGTTTCACAGTCATCTGCTCATCATATCACCTATAATGCAAATGAGTAGTATCTTTCTCAGGTGAAAGGACTAGCAGTAACTAGAAATAAGAGTGTCCATGGCACAAAAGTGTCAAGTTGGCGTTCTGACAACATACCCAGGACTCCAATCAACCAGCAGAAGCAAAATATTTCATCCAAGTTAGGACTGGGAGTGGAAATGCACCCATTTTTAAATTGTACCTTGTAGCTCCACTAGCTAGCTAAATGGAGTCTTTTGCGCACCTTCTGTGCACATTGAAGTAAATAACAAAGGTTATTGTTTTGCTGGAAGCTAGTAGATGAACACCGGGTACGCCATAGTTTTGACTTATTAGCTCCACGTGCTTGTGCTGCATAGACTGGTTCTCAGGACCGAGTGCACAGGAACACAGCCAGCTACACTGGGATAGAACTGGACTGAGGCTGAAGATACACCTATTACAGGCTGTCAATCACATCAGAGGGAAGCCCGTCCTACATGCCGAGAGTCAGAAAAACAGTTGGTTTTTCAATGCAAATACAGTAACACTCTTTAAATGGGAGGCACATTTATCACAAGTCTTCCAATCTTGGCCAAGTAACAAAAGCAGGTACTGTATGTTCTTTCTGCTCTGATTTGAGATCCCTGAGATAAAAATGCCACATAGGAATAGAGGAGGATTTAAAGGCAAACCATCCAGCATCAACATCTTTCATACAGATTAAGAGTGATCAGTGTACCACCACCATAGGCTGAGTTGACAGTCAGGTCACATAATTATGAATTTAATAGAATTTCTCTTACTAAATTGAGCCCATCCCTTTCACATAACTGGCCCTGCCTCAATGTCTTGGGAGAGTTTGTTAATATTTCCATTGGTGAACCTTTTCATCTATCTTTGTTTTCAAACTCTGTGATGAGACAGATACTTCTTTTTAATTTCCAATCTCCCCAAGCTGGATAATTAAAATACTTTGTAAATGGACAAATGACAAGCAAGGCATTTTTATGACTGTGTGACATTTTGATAATTGTACACAAAATGAAACAAAGTAAGTTAATTTATATGTCTGTAGACTTACAACTATCAGCATGAATGACCAGAGGGCACAGTGATGCTGAATTCCTAAAATATTTCCAAGTTCTCACTCGCCAATGTTTTCCTCAGCTCATTATAGACTGATAACAGTTTGTGAATTAGATCTAGCCTTGGGATTACATGCTGCATTGTAGTTACTAAAAGGCAAAGACATTTGAAAGACTACAATGAAAACAATCACCCATCTTTGCTTGCATTTTACTTATTTGTTTAGTGTGTGTGTATGTGTGTGTGTGTGTGTGTGTGTGTGTGTGTGTGTATGTTTATGTAACTGGCGACTCCTTATTAAATCACAATGGTCTACTTTATGATAGAAGGAACAAGATGGACTTTAAAGAACTTTAAAAAGGATGTGACATGTAACTATTTAAATAATGAAATTGTTTTTCTCCAAAAGCACAATGCTTTTTAGTACACAAACTCCCTCTTCTAGAACCCAGAGAAGCCACCCAGTCCGCCAGGCTCCTACCCCATAGCCGCCTTACATTCCTGTTTGCTTTCAGAGTGCACAGGGTTGTTGCCAGTACAGTGAATGAATGATGGTCAGGAACCCCTTAGCTCCCTAACACCCCCATGTTAATAAGATCTCTGTCACTCTCAAGACAGTTAAGGCCGTGTGGCCAAAGTGTTGAATCAAGGTGTTTGTGCCTGCATAGAATTAAGTCACAAGTAAAGCACTTATTCCTGACAGCGGATTTATAATGGGAAAAAATCTCAGTGGGATGAAGAGTTGGAGGCCACAGCTGCAAACTTTTCATACACTTTGCCTTGATTTAGTGACTCAAACAACCAGCAAGCAAGGCAGACTGCAGCGGTAATCCTATCATCTTTTCTCCAAGCAGCACCGTTCCATCTCCTTGGCTTCCTCATGCTGCTAACATGAATTCAAATCATGTGTGTTTAAAGTTCAGGTCCATGATTGACAGTTCTTGAAAGTCAGTCCATGGTGAAGACTTCTCTAGATATCTATCAGTTATTACTACAAGCACAGTATGATATTCAATACCTACAGTGAAAATTGTTTTTAGCGGTGTAATGTCTGATCTGTTTTGAAAGAAATTTTAAAATAAAGAACTAACCATAACCAGGTGGCGAAAACCCTAAACTTGCCCACCCTCTCTCACATAGGTGAAAAAGAACTGGGAAGAGAAGGTGAAAGGTACTGTGGAGGAGCTTCCATTACTATAAAAAAGAGGTCAACATTTATTTTTGAAGCATGTTTCTACAAAGGAAAAAAAAAAAAACTTACAAAAGGGAAGAAATTTTATTTCTAAAAGACACAAGAGTCTGGATTAAAAACTGCCATTGGCTAAGAGGTAAGTGTGAAGAAGTGTTTTTCTCTGTTTGTATGGCGTCCTCCGAGGAACAGCTAGTTGCAGAGGCCACTCATAACAAGGGTTTGCTGAGTGACACACAGGCTTCTTAAGACACAGACCCACCAGTGCTGTAATTGGTCGCCATGTGCGAAGAAAGCCTTCGTCCAGCCAGAGCCTGTTTGGGAGCCTCCAGAAGCCTTTCAGCCTGGATGAAGCTGAGTTGGCTGCACATGTGTACTCTGAGGGTCTGATGCGACCCGCCAGTCCCTAAGCACCGCTCTGTACTCAGCAGCAGTATGCCAGATCAAGGCCCGAAATGAAGAAAAGCAGGGACAAAGAACAACGGAAAGCATGTAAATAAATAAATAAATAAATAAATAAATAAATGGGCAGAGAAAGGACATGAAAATGCTTCTCTCTTAAGCATATTATATAGGACCTACAAATTTTATGTCTCCACTTACTTAAAAAAGGGCTTTCTTCCTTTTTTTTTTTTTTTTTTTTTTTTCTTTTTCTTTTTCTTTTTCTTTTTGGCCAGGTATAGTAATAACATAGTGGTGATTTTGAAAATACCATGTGTGTGAGGGCCCGGTAAAAGCACTGGGAAGGTCACTGCCCCTGTGTGTTTGCTGAGGATTTCTGTTAGAACCTTTGGGTGATGAAGTAGAAGGTGCTTTCCTTGGCTTTGCCAGTAAAGGGGGAATAAAAGAATGGGAGGAACCTTTGGGGATGGATTTGAATGTGTCTCTTAGTCTTCTTGTAGTTGAGTTCCCAGTGGCATTTTCAAGATTTCTGTAATCACCAGTTGTCACTCTCTGCCATTAGTGAAGGGAGCTGCAAAGGAAGGGAATCTAAGCAAAAAATAAATAAATAAAAAACCAACCCAACCCACCACCTTATGTCAGTAACAGCAACTAGGAACAAATATGAGTCAGAAGGACAGAAATATTTCATCACAACGACTAGTGGCTATTTTCAAGGAAAAACACACCCTGAAAATACAAAGAACAAAGAAGAAGGCAAGGAGGAAAGACAGGGGAAAAAAGTCTACAGGGAGCAGCAACTAGAGTCATATATTTTATTATCAGACTCAATCTCCTGGAGCCCGGAGCACACATTTCAAAATTATGCAAGCAGCCAAAACTTCTTAAATGGAAAAGTCCTTCCCTGTTTGTCAGTTTGGGTTTTTTTTTTTTTTCTCATCTGCAAATAATGGAATGCAAATGATGTTGAGGGGAGTTGAAAGGAATCTATCCCACGAGGCTGTGGAGAACCACAGAGAAATATACACAGGGAATCATCAGGGTGGGGCTACCCACCCTTGACGTGGCCAAAAGTCCATGTGAGGACTTCACAGGAGAATGATGGAAGTGCTTGTCTAAGAAAGATGCTGCATCGGCATCTTGCAGTGGGAACACCTAGTAGAGAGATACTTCTGCTGGCCTGTAGCCTTCACAAGGAGGGCGGAGCCATGATGTCATCAATTCTCTTTCTACCTTTCTGCCAGATGTGTTTGAAGAAGGAGACATATTTTAATTTTGATCTCTAATGAGAAGGCTTACTTCATACGACCAACAACTCTGCAATTTTTAAGGAACCATATCTGCTGTCATCTTAAAGAAGCAGTGACTTGACCTGCAGGTGGCCCTTAGCAGGACCAGAATGTTGATGGTCCCTCAGAGAGGATGGTGGCTGGGAGTGTCATTAGACCCTCACCAGAGATTCAAGTCACTCTTTCTCCTGAAACTTCCTCTCCCCTAGCTCTGTGGCATCTTACTGTGACTGTATGTTGTGTTGGGAGTAAGTACTGGTTTGTAAATGTGTGGAAGGTTGACTTTAGGGGGTGACATCAGGGAGTTTCCCATCTATGCAGCTGCATGGAAGTCTCTATCCATTCTTGGGTGAGACTTTCAGGTAATGTGGCCTTTTCAAGGACACTCATGCCCTTGAAAATAACCCCTCACTCCATGGTCCTGTAAGTAATCCCAAAAAACTCGTGGCTACATCACTATATATTTGGTCTGTCTCTGGTGCCCTCTCTGGGATGAATAGACATTGATTTATTTATTCCCAGGAAAAGTTAACAGAAACATAGAAGATGAAACAAATAAGACAAACCCCAAAGACCTATTCAGATCCCAAACAATTTTCCAAATTCCAAATCCAGATTTTCTCATATTCACAGTCAGTCTCATATTCACACCACTGCCTTGGAAATGTAGGCAGCATTACATCTCAGGAGCACATCCTAGCCTTCATAAATAAAGCTTCTGACCTTCAAGTCTAGGTTTTGTGAATAGGAACATAAATGGTATGCTAAGAATACAAAAATATCCAATACAATACTGGCAAATAGAATTCAAGAACACATCAGAAAAATCATGTACTGTGATCAAGTAGACTTTATCCCAGAGATGTAGGGATGGTTAAAACACATATAAACAAATTGAAAAAGAAAAAATACTTGATCATCTCACTAGATGCTGAAAAAGCCTTTGACAAAATCCAGCAGCCCTTCATGATAAAGGTCT
This sequence comes from Phodopus roborovskii, assembly GCF_943737965.1. Classification (NCBI taxonomy): domain Eukaryota; kingdom Metazoa; phylum Chordata; class Mammalia; order Rodentia; family Cricetidae; genus Phodopus; species Phodopus roborovskii. The sequence goes on from NW_026125546.1 coordinate 3,483,544, forward strand.
TGGAGAGATCACTGATAAAAGGAACATACTTAACATAATAAAGGCAATATAAAATAAACCTACAGCCAGCATCAAACTAAATGGAGAGATTCTTCTAAAATCAGGACCAAGGCTGACCACTCTCTCCATATCTCTTCAATATTGTACTTGAAGTTCTAGCTAGAGCAATAAGACAGCAAAAAGAGAACACGGGGATACAAATTGGAAAGGAAGAAGTCAAACTGTCACTATTTGTAGATGATATGATAGTTTACATAAATGATTTGAAAAATTCTACCAGGGAACTCCTACAGCTGATAAACACCTTCAGCAAAGTGGCAGGATACAAGATTAATTAAAAAAAAATGGTAGCCCTCCTATGTATAGATGATAAATTGGCTGAGAAAGAAATCAGAGAAACATCACCCTTCACAATAGTCACAAACAACATAAAATATCTTGGGGTAACTCTAACCAAACAAGTGAAAAACCTGAATGACAATAACTTTAAGTCTTTAAATGAAGAAATTAAAGAAGATATCAGAAAAATGGAAATCTTTCATGCTCTTGGATAGATAGGATCAACATGGTAAAAATGGCAATCTTACCAAAAGCAATCTATAGATTCAATACAATCCCCATCAAAATTGCAGCACAATTCTTCACAGACCTTGAAAGAACTGTATTCAACTTTATAAAACAAACAAATAAACCAGGATAGCCAAAACAACCCTGTACAATAAAGAAATTTCTAAAGTTATCACCATCCCTGACTTCAAGCTCTACTATAGAGCTATAGTGATGAAAACAGCTTGGTATTGGCACAAAAACAGACAGGTAGAACAATGAAATTGAATTGAAGATGCTGATATTAATCCACATATCTATGAAAAATGTTTTTGACAAAGTAGCTAGAGTTATACAATGAAAAACAGAAAACATCTTCAAAAAATGGTGCTGGATCAAAGACCTCAACATAAATACCCTTAAACTCATTGACACATGAGACCACTTCCTGAACGTAACACCAGTAGCACAGACACCGAGAACAGCAATTAATAAATGGGACCTCCTGAAACTGAGAAGCTTCTGTAAGGCAAAGAACACAGTCAACAAGACAAAGCAGCAGCCCACAGAATGGGAAAAGATCTTCACCAACCCCACATCTGACAGAGGGCTGATCTCCAAAATATACTGAGAACTCAAGAAGCTAGTCACCAAAACACCAAATAAATCCAATTAAAAATGGGGTACAGAACTAAATAGACAATTCTCAATAGAGGAATCTAAAATGGCTGAAAGACACTTAAGAAATTGTTCAACATGCTTAGCCATCAGGGAAATGCAAATCAAACACCTCTGAGATACCATCTTACTCCTGTCAGAATGGGCTAAAATAAAAAAACACCAATAAAAGTTTATGCTGGAGTGGATGTGGAGAAAGGGGAACACTCCTCCATTGCTGGTGGGAGTGCAAACTTTTACAGCCACTTTAGAAATCAGTATGCCAGTTCCTCGGGAAAATGAGAATCAGTGTACCTTTAAGATCCAGCAATTCCACTCTTTGGCATATACCCAAAGGATGCGCAGTCATACAACCAGGGCATCTGTTCAACTATGTTCATAGCAGCATTATTTGTAATTGCCAGAACCTGGAAACAACCTAGACACCCCTCAACCAAAGAATGGATAAAGAAAATATGGTACATTTACACAATTAAGTACTAATCAGCAGAAAAAAAAGATGAAATCTTGAAATTCAAAGTAAATGGATGGAACTATAAGAAACCCCTGAGTGAGGTAACCCAATCACAGAAAGACAAACATGGTAAGTACTCAAAGATATTAGACATAGAGCATAGGATCACCAGCCTACAATCCATATCTCCAGAGAAGCCAAGAAGCAAGTAGCACCCGAAGAGAGAAATACGTGGTCCCCCTGAAAAAGGGACAAGAGCGCTTGGACAAATTGGGAGCATGAGGGAGAGCGGTAGGGAGGTAGGATAAAGAGGAAGGGACAAGAGGAGGGGGAGGAGAACATGAGAAATCAGGAAGGTCGAGTTGACGGAAGAACACAGAAGGGGAGCAAGGAAAGAGATACCTTAATAGAGTGAACCGTTATGAGCTAAACAAGAAACCATGCTCTAGGAAAATCTCCAGGGATCCACAAGAAAGTCTCAACTAAGAATCTAAGCAATAGTGGAGAGGCTACCTTAAATGCCCTTCCCCTATAATGAGATTGATGAGCACCTTAAATGCCACCCTAGAGCCTTCATCCAGTAGCTGATGGAAGCAGAATCAGAGATCCACAGCTAAATACTGCTCTGAACTCCTGGAATGCAGTTGTAGAGAAGAAGGAGTGATGAGAAAAGGGGTCAAGACTGTTCTGGGGAAATTCACAGAAACAGCTGGCCTGGGCAAGTGGGAGCTCATGGATCCCAGTCTGACAACTGGAGAACCAGCATAGGATGGAACCAGGAACCTTGAATGTGGGTATCAGTTGCCAGGCTTGGGCAGTCCATGGGGCCTCTGGCAGTGGAACCGGTATTTATCCCAAGTGTATGAATGGGCTTTGGGAGCCCATTCCCTATGGAGGGATACTCTCTCTGCCTAGATACACATGGGGGACCTAGGTCCTGCCCCAAATGATGTGACAGGCTTTGATGATCTCCCATGGGAGGCCTCACTACCCTCTCTGAGGATTGGATGGGGGGATTGGTGGGGAGAATGGGAAGTCAGGAGTGAGAGAGCTTTGGGATTGGTATGTAAAATAAGACTGCTTTTAATTTAAATAAAAATTAATTAAAAGAAAAGGAGATTGAAGGGCTGGGGAGACAGCTTAGTGGTTAAGAACACTTTCTACTTTGGCCTAAGACCTGGGACCAGATCCTAGCATCCACTTGGGGTCTCAAAAGCACCTGAAACTCCAGTTCTGGATGGTCTGACATCCTCTTCTACCCCCCACAAACATCTGCATACATATGGTGCACACATACAAGCTCACACCTGTGCATATATAAACAAACAAACAAACATATAAATAAATACACAAATGAGATGGAGTGAGCTCCTATTTCTTTCACTATTGCTCTGTGGACAGTCTAGGAAAGAAACTGGGATTGTCTTAAAGGAACACCATCTATGTCCCACTGGGGAAAATCTATTTTAATTATATCCTAAACTTGTAGAACTCTGGTCCTGTCTATTGAGCAGAAAATAATGAGAATAGTAAAGTGGTATTTATAAAGACTTTAAAAGGTGTAATCATTGGCATCCAAAAACACCAGTCTGTTTTATTCACCCTTGTTCATTCTTGGCTCACTAGGCCTCTTTATTTTGACAAGTTATAAGACAAGTCAAAGGGAAAGAAGACTAGGGAAAACAGAGGGATGCTGGGCAGAGGGTGATTCACACCCTGTCATAATAATCCCACGTTTGGTCAGTATTGATGGTCTTCAAGGCTGCATTTTACCCATGTGCTATTGGTAGTGTGTCTGAGCTGAATTTGGTTCTGGTTTTCACCCCCAGCTCTGTAACTGGTTCATTATTCCTAGACGACCAGTGTTGCCTCTCAGGCCTCACTCTACTCTCACTCTTGAATTGAATCTGACTTCTTCACTTTCTGCTCAGGATTTTTAAGTCAACTTTGTAAAACTCTGCCAGGGAGCTACAGGTTTAAAAACATGATGATGCTAAAGGACACTCAAGGCTCATGATTGCTTATATGTAATATAAGCTATTTTACACAGGTCCAGTGAATAGAAGCATGGATGGGTAAGCCTTGTTCTTCAGTTATTTTAAAGTGAGGCACATTTTAGCTAAGAGATGAAGCAGTAGATGTAGTGGGAGCCAGCATAGACCAGTTAGTATTCATAGGAAAAGCAAACAACCCCCCCTTTGCTCCCCTAAAAGAAATCCAAATTCAAATAAACTTTGAAGCTATGCCTGGATAATGGAGCATCATGGCACCTTCATGTCTAGTGTTTATTATTATAATATGTCCTTAGTGCTTTCTCTATCTGAATCCTTTTAGAAACACAAAAGTGTCATAGGGCCCTTAGGCTTTCTAAGCAACCATTCCCCCTGTTTACTTTATGGCATACTGCCTGACTGGGGTAAACATTATAAAATGGGAAGAGGAGAGTTCAAATGGAATGCACCTACAAATCAGAGCTCTCTAATTCTCTGGAAGAATTCTGTACACCAGCTAACTGGAAGTAAGCAAAGGAGAGAACGATGAGCTACTAATAATAGCAAGCTAGTCTAAGACAAGCTAGTCTTGTGAACAGTCATGGCAAAAGATAATCTAACAGGTATAGTTTGGCTGCATTTATTGAAGCTGCTGCCTGTCTTGACCCACTGTAGTTACTATGGATGCTGGAGTTCAGAGAAGAAGGTGTGTTTCAATCAGCCGAAAGCAGCATGTGTCCACCTCTGCTATCTACCTGCTAGTCATAGTTCCTGGCCATGCTAAGAACAAGAACAAAAATCTCAGCACCTCACTAGTGAGAAAGTCCTACTGAGTGACTTTCATCTGCACATTTAAAGGGAACACAGCCAGGCTAGTGAACAGGCCTCCCATCCCAGTGCTAACAGTCTCCATGGATTTCCAACAATATTGAGAATTTTAGTATCAGAAAAGCAATTTTTCATTAAAAGTCAAGTACTCAGAGGAGCCAGGCTTAGGTCAATGGCCATTGAGAGCTACAACTTCAAATGTGCAGAAAACTGGCTCTCCCCAAAATAGAGTTCCCACAGGTATATTGTGCATCTCTTTTTTCCCACCTCTGACTAGCTCGTCCCAGAGCAGTCATGGCAAGTTTGGTGTTGCAGGGATTCATGCCGTTGAGGGCTAAAGGTATGAATTCCAGAAGAGATTTATATGCGTAAGACTAGACCCCGTAATGGTTCTGAATAAACGTGCTTCTGTCTTTCTCTTTCTCGTGTGTGTGTGTGTGTGTGTGTGTGTGTGTGTGTGTGTGTGTGTGTGTGTGTAAAATCTCAATGCAGGGGTGTTTGCCAGGTGCATACTCTTATCACTAATGCCAATTTGATCTTCACTTGACCTCTATTTTCTCAGGAAGTTCCAATTTTCTTCAGCTTCATATTGCCGCCATGCCTTAAGCCACATCTCCTACCATACAGAATCAACTTACAGACAGGAGGAATACCCAGGGCTCAGGAAGATCTCATTCAAGAGACTTTATGGTTAAAAATGAAAATGAGGAGGCAGAGGCAGGCAGATCTCTAAGTTTGAGGCCAGCCTGATCTACAGAGTGAGTTCCAGGATAGCCAGGGCTACACAGAGAAACCCTGTCTTGAAAAATCAAAACAAACAAACAAATACCCCAGAAAAATGCAAATAGAATTGTATCATTATATTTGAAGGCTGATGAGGACACCAGAGCTCTGTATAAAACCATCCACTACTGCAGCATTGCTGATCCAGCATGCTGGTGCAAGCTGGAAGCCAGCATGCAGGAGGCTGAAGCAAGGTGACTGCAACCTCAAGGCCAGCCTGAGCTACAGTGTGAACCACCTGTCACGATACATGTGCCTTCTCATTGATGTATTCCTTGACCTTTACTCCCAATTGGAACCCTCTCACACTCTTGACTCCTATAAAAAATACCACATACAAGACTGTATTGTTTTGTTTGTTTGGTTTTTGTTGTTTTGTTTCATTGTTTTTGTGAGATAATGGCTTGCTACATAGCCTAGGTGGGACTAGAACTTGCAACCCTCCTGCTTTAGTATTTTGAGTGCTGGGACAGCAGGTATGCATCACTACATATAACCATTTTGCTTTTGTATTAGAACTCTTCTGGGTTACAAAATGCCTGCTTAATGTTAAGAAAGTAAATGATGTTAATGCTAATTTAATCTTTAGAAACTTGTCCATCTTCAATTTTTTTTTATAAAAGAAGGGAAATCACAAAACAGGATTCCAAAGTGAATTTATTATATGAGATAGCTAATCTTACTGCTATTTCATGTCTCTTACTTATAGAGAGTTCTTTTCTCTATGATAATCAAAACGAGATTGACAGAAAAAATGAATTCAAATTGGAGTAATACTTGTGTAAAATTAGAAATACTGAAAAATTGAAGATCTGTACACTTAGTAGAAATAACTTCTTTAAAAGACTTACTATTAAACTGTTATGATAGCAGAATGGGATCTTTCCTAGAAAGACTGAACTGTAAAATAAACATTGATTTTCATAATTAAATTTTAGGGGCAAGTCATACCTCTTTTCTCCACCTTCACGTATATAAAATTTATTTTACAGAAGTTTGTAGAGTCCCTAAAATTACATTATCATGAATGCATTAGGTTGAGACCAAGTTTTTCTTCATGACGTTTATCTCAAAAATAAATATCGCAGCAGGTTACATATTACCAGTGTTTCTTTTCCTTTTATTACTCTTTGTGTTATTTCTACTAGTTCTAATGACACTGCTACCCACATTCCAATCCCTATCACTACTCTTTACAATTACAAAAAGCTTTCTACACAAGCTCCCATTGAAGCAGAACTGGCAGAGAAAACTCCCAAGTCCCCCAAAGTTGAAAGTAGTAGAACCATTATTGAAATGTAAATTTTTGATGTCAAGTTACCAAATTCTAAATGATACTATTACAATGGAAAGAACCCACATTCCAAAGCCACAAGTTGCCATGTATGTGCATCCTGCTAACACTGTAACACTTCCACCCTTATTCCAGATAATATTTTCTTATCAACATGACAACAATTCCTTATTGCATTAGCTCGGTGTAATATAGCTGCAAGCAATCAGCTCCTGTTTTTGGAGAACCAGAAACTTTATCAAGGTCATCACTAGCATGAATGTTATTAGAACTTGAGAACTAGGTAGCATATCAGATTAGCCTGCTAAATAAAGTATCAGTGGGCAGAGAGATATGCAACCAATTTGTTATGTGTAAGCTATATACATCTAGATAAAAATCGGTCTTCTGAGCTAATGCAAATGCGAGGAAAATTTCAGCGACAGAATGGATAAGAAAACATAAGAAATAGCTATGGTCTCACCAGGAGGGAATTTAGAAGCACACTATGTTACACACACTTAAGAAATGCCTCAGGTACAAGCAGAGAGAGCTGGAGCTGAGAAACAACAAGCTTTTACAGGAAGAGATGGGATAATAAATTAGAATTCACACAGTCAATACAATGCTACTATTCAACCATTAAAATAAGACTGTAGCATTAAACATACTATCTTGATATTAGCAAAAATTATATTCTGTGTGAGTGTACGGTATATATACATATATATCCTATATAAATATCTATATTTTTACAAATATATGATGTGAATATTAAACACATACTCAAGGACATTAAGGTGTTAATCGTGTCTGGGAAGCAGTTGCATCTACCCTTGCTTGGAAAATTTTCCCTTTTTCTTTTTCAGAATGTCTTATTTCCACCACTACAAAACAGAAACACAAAAAATTAAATGAGAGAAAATGTATGTATGTTTTGCTTTAATATTTTTCAGTCATTTATAATGTTTCAGATACTGTGGTGTTTCTTCCATAGTTACTTCAGTGAGTATTATATTAAACAGGAACTACAAAATCATCACCACACCAAAAAACCTAACAATACCCAACAGTCCCAAATATCTGCTATCACATATCTTCAGTAGCCCCCCAAATATCATTTATAGTTGCCTTTTTTCATGACTGCAGTCAAACTGAGGCACACCCATACAACTGGTTAGATCAATTTTAAAAAGCTAAAATAAAAGTTGTATACTGTATTAGCTAACATTGTCTTTATTGTCCCACAATAACTTAAAGGAGAGAAGGTTTAGTCTGGTTCACGTTTGTCCATGGCAATTTGGTTCCATGTATTTGAACAGAACATCGTTCTATTAGGAGCATAATGAAGTGTCTGTCTTCTGAAAACCAGGCTGTTGCTCTTTAAATTATTGAGTATAAAAAGTTCAATTAAAGATTTATATCTTTACATACTTTAGGGGCAAATATTTTATCAGGTCATGTTTTTTTCAATATTCATTTATTGTTAAAGATTTTTTATTTGTGTGTGTGTGTGTGTGTGTGTGTGTGTGTGTGTGTGTGTGTGTGTGTGTGACTGTGTGTGCATGCCACATGAACAGAGACCGGAAGATGTCAGACAACTGGGGTTAGAGTTAGAGGTGGTTGTGAGCCACCTCACATGGATACTTGGAATTGAACTTGTGTCCTCTGGAACAGCAGCAAGCACACTTAGCTTCTGAGCGATCCTTCCAACCTCCGGTAATCCATTCTTATGCTGCCTTTTCACTACAGGGATTGTTTTCTTACTATGAACATAGTTTTTAATTGGCTCCCTCGGAGCAATTGACAGTTCCTTAAAAAGAATTTCCATATGATCTAGCATTACCTACTTCAGGGTATTTCTCACAGAGAATTTCAGTCGGGGTTTTAAAGAGAGCTTGCTATGCCCAGGATAATTTCTTCACTATTCAAAGTAACCAAGAGTGAAAACATCCTGAATATTTGGAAAGCTAAGTAGAGGTGAAACAATAAGGCGGTGTGCAGAGACGGAAGAGGGAATCTTGTTCGGCTCCTAAGAAAGAAACTCCTCACTGTGCATCGGCATGGGTAGATCTGTGAAACAGTAACATGTGGCTATGACATGGTTTCATTTATGTGTGGTATCTAGTTAAGTTGGTAGACTCAAGAGTGGAGTGACAGTCACCCGAAGCTGGGAAGGGGGCAGGTTGGGGAGGGGAGCAGCCCTGCTTTATCTCATGATTGCTGTACCCTCCAGTAGCACACTCACATTGCAAAAATGTGTTATTTCTTGCTGGCTGTCCTTTTAAAAAAAAGAAGACATTTTATCGATTCTTTGTAAATTTCACGTTATGCTTCCCAATCCCACTCATCTCTCTGTGCCTTCGTACCCACCCTCTGTCCTTGCAAAGTCCCCTGAAAATAAAATGAAGAAAAAGAAAAGAAATCTTGTCATGGAAGCTGTATTGTGGTGCAGGGAGTCACAGAGAACAACATTTAGTCTACATATCTTTACTTGCAAATGTTCATTGCCACGAGTCATTGGTCTGGTTCCAGGCCTCTGACTTCTGCCATACTATTAATATTGGACCCCCCCCCCCCGGACTCCTCTTGGATGCCCTGTTTCTACCCTGTGTGGTGAAGATCAGGAAGTTTTGTATCTGCAGGAATGGCCCCTTTACTTGCTCCAGCAGTTCACAGATGGAGTAGATGTTGGGGTGGGTCAGTTCCTAGCCCTGGATCTGGACTTGGGTGGTCAGCCTGCCATCTCTCACACATTCTTACCACCAGGGCAAGTTCTCCAGCACTGCCCTGGCTAGCTTACCCAAAGCTGCAGGCAGCAAGAGGTGGGGCCAATTCTCCCCCTCTCATGCCCTCACCCACACCCATACCACCAGGGCCAGCTCTACTGTGCTGCCCAGGTGAGGGGCTAGGCTGCTCGCCCAAGTGCTACAGATGGTGAGCGACAGGATGACCTTTCTAGTTCTCATGTCTCTGAGGCCAGCTCTTCCGCCTGCCACAGGTGTTGAGGGGCAAGGAGGGCATCTTTCCCACACAACCTTCACCAGGTGAAGGGTGGGACCAATTCTCCCATGCTCATACCCCCAGGGCTGGCTCACCTGCATCTCGCCCACCTGCAACAGGCTCAGCTGTAGTGTGCTGCCCAGAAGAGGTGCAGGGCCTGCTCTCCCGAGTGCTGCTTAATGCAACACACAGCGCAACATAACTAAGCCAAACAGAAATCTAAAAATGTCTGGTGTTCTTCTCACATTGAGATGTTCATGTTTATTTTTTAAATCAATGCTTTATATACATTATCTGAACTTTTAAATAATGTTAGCATCGACCAGGAGGATTGAGCCTGGTTAGGAATGGAAAATAGGAAAGAGAGAGAGAGAGAGACAGAGACAGAGAGAGAGAACATAAAAGAGGGAGCCAATATTGGTTTGAAGATAAAGTTGAACACAAAGAAAGGTCGAGGGAACTACAAGACTGCTCCCAACTAACAATCTCAGCTCCCGTGGAAAGGCTATCATAAATGCCCTTCCCGGAGAGTGAGATCAACAACTAACTTCTCCATGGAGTCCTCAACTAATGCCTGTTGAAAACAGGAGCAAACACCCATACATAAACACTGAGTCGAACTAGAACCCAGAAGCAGATGGAGAGGACAAGACCATGCGGTAGAAGTACATAGAGACAGCTTACCTGAACAAGGAGGAGCTAAGGGCCACTAGACTGATAGCTGGGAAGCCAGCATGGGACTGACTCGGACCCCCCTGAATATGGGTCTCAGGGTCTGAGCAGTCTAAGAGACCTCAGACAGTGGAGCCAGGATGTATCCCTGGTGCACAAAAGGACTTTGCAAACATATCCCCCATGGAAGGATAACTGCCTTATTCTAGAGATAGGAGAGAAGCCCTAGTCCCTACTTCATAGGACCTGTCAGATCTACATGACCCCAACTGGATGGCATTCCCCTACATATGGTATTGTGGTGGGGGGTTGGGAGGGGAGGGTGTTTAGAGTGCATGGGAGAGGGCAGAGAGGGCAAAAGGGAGGGAAGGAGGGAGGGAGGGCTGGAGGGGAGGGAGGGAGGGAGAGGAAACTGGGATCGACATGTAAAATAATAAATTAAAAAAAAAAAAAAAAAAAAAAAAACGCTTTGACTCCAAAATTTAAGTTGAAGAACAAGTTACTGGGGAAAAGTATTTCTATTTTTGTTTCCACAGAAAATGAAATGATGTGGATTCCTTCCAGACTAATGTGGTTTGATCACGCCAGACTGCCTGAAACAGAGTACAAGCTGATCCTACATTCCAAACAGCTGGACAAAACAGCCCTACAGACTACAGCTAGGATATCTGAATCTTCTTCGAATCCCCCAAGACAGCGCCCCTTACCAGCAGGAAGTAGTTTGGAAAGAACGACGCCCAAATTCCCAAATATTGTGTATAAATGTTTGTTTTCATTTAATTGGACTTTGCTATATAAAATTAAATAAAATTAAATAAATAAATAAAAAAATAATGTTAGCATTAAAATGGTGTTGAATGGTAACAGCATTGATGGTAACAGGTAATACATTCAAGAGAGAGAAGAAGTCAGGAAGGATCTTAAAATTTGCAAGTAAAATCTGGCAATGATATTGGTACTTGTTAAGTCCTCTCCCGAGTTTTGTGCCTGTCTTCATTGTGTGACTATGAACTTTGTATTCATTTTCCAGAAAGGAAAATGACAGCATAGCTCTTAAAAAACATTTATTGTTATTGTTGTATAATGTGTATGCACATAATATGTTTAAATGCAGGTACATGTATGACACAGCATATGAGTGGAAGTCAGAGGACAGCCTTCAAGAGTTAATTCTCTCCTCCCATGTTAGGTTCCAGGTAGCAAACTCAGGTTATCAGCTTGTGCTGCAAGCTCTTTTACCAGCTGAGCCTCTTAGCCCACCCCATAATTGTTTTTACATGAAAGAACTATCGTTGATTACGCTATTTTATTTGTGTGCATGTAACGGATTGGCTTTCAGTAAGCTAGGGGGCATTTTATGCATTCAGCCACCATTTTAAATAACAAACGCCTTACAAGTCTTGGTCCTAGGATGACGAAGATATTTCCACTTGGATGCTCATTATGATGTGTTAGCCTTGTTTTTCTAAATCAAGGCTATAATTTGGGAAACAAAGGTCTTGTCTGTAATTTATGATGTGCCCTATAATACTAGCAACATACTAGGTACCTCATGAGAGCTTGCAAGCACTCAGTTTCCTCCAGTTCCTCTGACAAAATGTCCACATTGCTTTTTCCCTAATAGTCATCAAGGTTGGCCAGGGCCAGCTGTCTTCCAGCTGCTTTCCCTGGCCCATATGGTTTATAGGCCAAGAAACTGAATAGCAGAGTCTGCTGTGGCTGTTTTCCCTTTTATCCCTCTGTTCAAGACCACCAGGCAGTTATTTCTGGCACTTACATAGAGGCAATTATCACTGGCAGAAACCTCTTCTGCCTACAATAAAGAATATGAACTGTGATTGTTTTCTAGGCAAGTCTCTTCTTGGCACCAATGAGTGACCCAAGACTGAATTTATGAATTAAGAATAGGTAGCTCTCTGAGTGTTGGGTTGCATTTTATGTTTCTTCTTTGACCACCACCAGGCTGAAAATAAATCTGGTTAAGACCAGCAATGGAGGGAAAGTGTGGGGGACAAGGAAGGACAACTTGGAAGTGGGAGTCTCATTAACTCTAAATGTTTACATGATTTTATGTGAGTTTAAACACGTGTCCCTACCTTCCATGCAGTTTTATACCACCTCGATAGTACTTTGGATTCAAATAGTGTACCTCTCATGAACAAACATCACATTGTGTTTGGAAGCTATGTCTTTGTGAAAGAGGAGATCTCATCAGTAGTTGGTAGCTGTTGACGGCTACTTTGTTAAGTAGAAGCAAACCAATTTCCAAAAACTCTAGAACATAGTACATTTCTATATTGGTTCAACACTTTGAGTGATGAGTTAGATGTTTTGTCATTGTGATACGATACTTAAAGAAAGGAAGATTCATTTTGCCTTAAAGCTCCAGGGATTACTACAGTCCATGAACCCTTGATTCTGTTGTTGATGGTAAATCATCACATAGCAGAGAAGCACACAAGAGCAGAGGGACCAGGAATAAACATCCATCCTCGATAGCCACACCCATGGTGATCTACATCCTTCCCTTTGGTTCAGCTTCTTAGCTCCTACCTCCTTTGAATAACAACCATGAAATTATGAGTCAACCAGTGGGTTAGTTTGTTGATCAGAAGTATCATGATACAATCACATCCCCAAAGCCTGGCTTCTAACTATTGCATCAAAGAACCATGTTGTCAGTACATACACCCTTTACAGGAACTTTTCATATCCAAACCACATGAATATGCAAGTAGCTTGAATATGCTAAAACGACTACTTCTGAATCTAATTCACACACACACACACAGAGGGAGGTTCTTGGAACAGAACCCAGGACCTTGTGCTGGCTAGACAAATGCTATAGCAGTGGCCATATTGCCAGAACTCCACTGACTTGTCAATGCACATAAACGCTCTAGCATTGCCAGTACACCGTTCTCCAAACCGCCAGGCCATCAATCAGTTGGATTATTTTTGTCTGGTTGCTAAGAGGATAACTCCCAATATCTCATCAGAAGTGATATTACTGAAATAGGGATTTTTCATATTAAACCATGTTTTTCAAAAACTCTGCAAACATGCTGACAGACTATAAGACTTTTGACTGATAAGCCACTGAAAGTTGTATTCCACCTGAATTATAAAAATAAGCTATTTCAACTGGAAGCCGCTGAAGCTGCTATCAGTTGACAAGCTAAGTCATGCTCAAAACCCACCACTGAGACTTTCAATATACCATGTAATGTTTGCCAGGCTCAGAGTCGGAATAAAACACTGGACAGGTTCTACAGGCAGACATTTCTAGAAGCTATATCTTCATGTTTCTAACATATGTGCTTGAGATTTTCTCAGATTTCTGAATGGAAGTTCTGCCTGGGAATTAAAAACAAAATGTCTGCCTTAAGCCATGCCCACTGGCAGGTTTTGAGTCTCATACCCGGTTCATTAATTTCATATCCTTTAAGTTAGTGGGCTTATCATGTTAACTCCTCAAATTGTAAATGTGTCTTTCCAAATAATTGTGGTGATGAATGGAAAACTGGCAAATATTGAACAATACAGAACTATCTGATATGATTTACAAATTACATATTGGTTTAAATATAAACATATGTAAAGAAAAATATCTAAGCCAGGTCTGGTGGCAAGGCTACATAGAGACTCTGATGTTAAAAAAAAAAAAAAAAAAACAAGCAAACAAACAAATCTAGAACAGGGCCTACTAATTTTCTGTGGAGGTCCACTTGGCATTATTTCAGTACTGCAGATTGTACTCTCTTTTGTAGCTATGCAGCATGGCTGTTGTAGTGTGAGAGCATCTTGAGACATTTATACTGTGGTTCTACCACATTTTATATAAACCAGATGGAGTCTGGTAGGCCTGTGGCTCATTTGCTGATCTAGAACCACATAGGCTATCTTGTGAAAGGCTTAGCCATGCTGGAAAAAACAAAAAACAACCAAAAAACAAAAAACAAAAGACAGAGCTGAAGAGCAGTAGTCACAGAATTTTTCTTAGTTCTATTGTTACACTTTTTTCTTCACTGTACATTTATTCACAAATTACTTCTACAATCAGAAGCAATTACAAAGTTTCACTATTTCATTTGGCATCTAGAGTATCAAAATACTGTTTTGACCATGTTTTTAAAGATCGTCTCAACTGGCATACAAGAAGCAATATTCCTTCCATGACAATGCCAGGCCTTTGCTCTTCTAGTAACTTCCTATGCACATGAATATATTGCAGCCCAGAGCCTTCAGGGTTAAAGAAGAAAGAACATTAGACAGAATCCCACTCAGAGAAGGTCATGGGTAACTGGCCTCTCCGGTAAATGAGGACATGCTTCACTGTTACATTTCTTTTTCAATTTATAGTTTTGTGTCAAAAACAAATTAGTTTACCACAGGACCCAGCAATTCCCCTCTTAGGCATATACCCAAATGATCCACATCCATGCAACAAAGACATCTGTTCAACTATGTTCATAGCAGCACTATTTGTAATAGCAAGAACCTGGAAGCAACCTAGATGCCCTCAATTGAAGAATGGATAAAGAAGATGTGGCACATCTACACAATGGAATACTACTCTGCAGAAAAAAATAATGGTATCTTGAAATTCGCAGGCAAGTGGATGGCACTTGAAGAAACCATCCTGCATGAGGTAACCCAGTCACAAAAAGAGGAACACAGTATGTACTCACTCATATATGGATTTTAGACCTAGAGCAAAGGATCACCAGCCTATAATTCACACCACCAGCGGAACTGGGATACAAGGTGTATTCTAAGAGATTCATATAAAGTCCCTCACAGAACCGGGAAGGGACAAGTCCCCCAGAGCACAGGGGAAGTTGGGGGCAGTGAATGGAGAGAGAAGTAGGAGAAAGCGAGGGGGAGGAGAGGAAAACATGTGTGACTAGGAAGATTGAGTCCGGTTAGGAATAGAAGACAAGAGAGAGAGACAGAGAGAGACAGAGAGAGAGAGAGAAAGAGAGAAAGAGAGAGAGACAGAGAGAATGTAAAAGAGGGAGCCAATATTGGTTTGAAGAGAAAATTGAACCTAAAGAAAGGTCTAGAGAACTATAAGACTGCTGCCAACTAACAATTTGAGCAACCATGGAAAGGCTACCATAAATGCCCTTCCCGGAGAGTGAGATCAACAACTAAATTATCCATGGAGCCCTCATCCAATACCTGTTGGAAACAGGAGCGAACACCCATACGTAAACACTGAGTCGAAGTAGATCCCAGATGCAGATGGAGAGGACAAGACCAGGTGGCAGAAACACATACAGACAGCTTATCTGAACAAGGAGGAGCTAATGGGCCCCCAGACTGATAGCTGGGAAGCCAGCATGGGACTGACTCAGGACCTCCTGAATATGGGTCTCAGCCAGAAGGACTGAGCAGTCTACGGAACCTCAGACAGTGGAGCCAGGCTGTATCCCTGATGCACAAAAGGACCTTGCTAACACATCCTCCATGGAGGGATAACTGCCTTAACCTAGAGACAGGAGAGAAGCCCTAGTCCCTACTTCACATGACCTGTCAGATCTACATGACCCCAACTGGATGGCATTCCCCTACATATGGAATTGGGGTGGGGGGATGGGAGGGGAGGGTGGTTAGGGTGCATGTGAGAGGGCAGAGAGGGTAAAAGGGAGGGGAGGGAGGAAGGGAGGGAGAGGGAACTGGGATCGACATGTAAAATAATAAATAAAAAAAAACACACATTGCAGGGGTGGAGAGATGGTTCAGAGGCAAAGGGCATTGGCAGAGGACTGGGGTTCAATTCCTAGCACTCACATGGTGTCTGTAAATCCAGTTCCAGGAGATCTAGTACTTCTGACATCTTCAGGCACTACACGCATGTGATGCACAGACATACATGCAGGTAAACCATACACATACTCAAACACATACTCACACGTGATATACATGTACACACACATACAGAAACACACATGCCCTCGCACATTTAATACACACATATACACACACATACACGTACACACATGTAACACACACACATACACAATTTTTAAAAAGAAACAACTTTGCAGGAGAGTGAGAACTGGGTACCTTCTACAAAAACAGGCTTTGTTACTGGGATCATTAGGTGTTGCATGCTCAAGCCACAGATAGCAAATAGCGATGGGCTAATTCTACATGTGAATGCCTTTCAAGCAGAGACTGAGCAGTAAAGGTTCACCTTACCTCCTAAAATGTAAACATAAAAGTTCAGACCTCCCAACCCCTAGACACCACCTTCAGAAAAGGTCAGAGGAATAGGCATTTTGTGTGTGGGGGATGTAGACAGTTGCCCATTAAAGTAATGACATGAAAAATATAAGCAAACAAACCATCTTATCATTTATTGGCAAACCAGTCAAAGAAGTGTTAGTGGAATCCTTTGAAAACCTTTTCAGATGTGTCAGAAATTAAGACGCAAGTTTGATAAGTAATGACAATAACTGCCACCATGGTCACCAGTAAAACACCCCCCAGCTGTGTATTTATATGCCAACACTTAATAGCAACGCAAAACCTAAGAATGCCAGGGTGTTCAAAGGATCTCTGTCTGATTTTTACCAATTTCACAAATGGCTGGGCTCCAGCAGACTAAAGGACTCACAGGATTGCAAACAGCTCACCCCAATGGGGAACTTTCTAGACCTGGTACCTTAGGAGTGTAGAGCAGAGCAGGATGGGTATGCAGAGTACCCAGATGAAGTAAAGGAAAACCACGCCCTTAAGGATAAACCCAGATAACTATCTTTCTGTACCTGCTGAGTACATCACAACTTCTCAGAGAACATCTTGCCCACAGCCCGCTGCCAGACTCTCATCTCCAGAGAAGAATTCCTAAATACGGTTGGACCAATTAAATGTAGCATCCATATGTTTAGTGGAGGAAAGGTGAAATTATTCCCTGAATGTGATCATGCATGGAGAACACAAGTACAGCACCAGTAACTGCCTCCTATGAAGGATGCTTGTGTACATGGCCTGCTACAGTCCGTCTTCTCAACATTTTAGGAGTGAGAACTATTAATATCTCCATCTGAGAAATGCTCAAAGGAGGCTTAGCAAGGATCATACACTTCCTACTATACACACACGTGCGCGCACGCGCACACACACACACACACACACACACACACACATATGTATGTATGAATTCTGCACACATTGGAGGGCATCAGCATATTCCATAAGCCCAGGCAACAGTAGATGAGGTATGGAGAACAGGCTAACAATAGCTCACTATAGTCAGGCTGTAGCATTTGGAGGGTCCTAGCTCCACAGACTCAGATGCATGCTGATTTCTCTGCATTCACACTGGAGTTCTCACACTGCTCAGGGAGCCTAAATATGCACAGCCCTGGAAAACGTGCTATTTGAATAGCAGCTTTTAAAAGTGTGGGTCTAAGCCACCCTGTGAAAGTGCTAGAGGGGGCTATCCGGAATGTAGAAATATGGACTCAGTATCATCCAGTTGGAGACGCAACATATCAGAGCAATGATGGCAGAATAACTCAGCTTCCACAAGTACAATATTCAAAGACACATGTGTGCTTTCCTGAGAAGGCACTGGAAGGCTTTGTTGAGAAGCCAGCCTCTCAGCTCTGTGCTCTCACACTGGCTGTTTACCCCAAAGGCAGGGTCTGATAGCAAAGTGCTGAACCCACAGGGCCCAGTGTGGCTGGCCAGCCCAGGTTTCCCCCACACGCCACAACACAGTCTCCTGCTATTTCAGGCCATGGGTCTGTAACAGACGCCACCACTGCCCTCCATCCTGGCTTGTGTGAAATTATGTGGTGGTTTAGTGAAGTCAACAAATAGCTACAATGGACCACACGAGTTGGAATGAAAAGGAGGCTGGCATCAGCCCCGTCTTCAGAAGGTCCTCAGTAAGGACAGCCATCCTCTGTCACCTATCGGAGAGCTAACCTTAACAACAAAGCAAACCATTTTTATTGGGTAAGGATTTCAAATGAATAGACACACTTCAAACAAAGCCCTTGCCCCAGACTTCTCAATAATATATCACCTTTGTGATATATTATTTGTGCTCTGATTCTTGCCAGGCCCCTAAACACTTGCTGTATTTCCTGATTAAAGGGATAGGCTATGTGACCACAGAACAATCACTGATGTCGTAAGTTTACTGATGTAGCAGTGTTTACTAATCTGTCGGTCATGTCCTTTTTCATCACTTAACCTAAGAATACCCTTCAGACCATGTCAAGTGCCACCTACACCAGGATGTCATCTGACAGTTCCCTCCTCTTTTGTGACACTCTTTCAGAGCCAAGCACAGATTGACTCTCTCATGAGTGTTATTATATCTTGCCTTCATTGCGTGGCTTTACTGCTTCCCTCAGAATAGTAGACAACAAGTAACTAAGGGTATTGAGACACAATTTATATGAAATACCTTCACAATTTCCATGATGCCCATTAAAAAAAGAAAAGAATACTTTTTTCTATCCTCTTAGCCTGGGGAGAGTCTCTTGAAAAGTCCATTAAGTACACCTACTAAATGACAACATTCTTTGCTCACAAAGAATCTTGTCGAAATATGTTTACAAAAACATTCATTCTGTTGTCAAATATTAAATATTTGGTCATTTGATTGTTCAAAATATGGATCACAATTTCAATGTAGTTCAATGGATCAAAGCATAGTCAACATCCATTCTGGGTAAGGCTTGAAGAATAGATAAAAGATACTATGATATGGGGATGGTTACAAGTAGTCTGTGTGGAAAAGGACTCTCAGGGAAGGGAAGCTTTTATGGTCATTATGATTGTAAGAGAACAAAGCCAACAGCGGAACTGGGAAAGGAATGTCTGGGCAGACAGAGGGTTGGTTCACACGTGATGCTTTTCCTTCACCCTCTTTTCTTGTGTGCTAGGCCCAGTTCAAGTTCATGTGTATTCACCTCTCCACACATGTTCAGAGGAATAAAAGTAACTTGAATGATTCTCAGAAAGTTACCAAAAGTTTGTCAATCGTTTTCTGGTACCCAAACTGGCCATGAAGCAAAAGGTCTCATACCACTGAGTAGATTTAAATGCAAAAATCAAAAGCCTTGTACTTTGAATTTATTTATTTTTACTTTATCAGTGTTTGGACCGCATGTGTGTGTATCTGGTGCCTTTGGAGGTGAGGAGAAGGTGCTGGATCTTCTGAAACTGGAGTTACAGACAGTTGTGAACCACCTTGTTGGTGTTGGTGTTGAAAACCCTACCCAGGTTGTCTGCAAAGAGCAGCAATTTTCCTTAACTTTTGAGGCATCGTTCTAGCCCCTAGAATTCTCACACTTTTTAGCATTCAGAAATAGTCATCTTTAATATTGATGCAATCATTTGAGTGTAGGCATACGCATGAAGTAGATAACACTTGATAAAAATATGCCAAATAATACTCTGATATTCAGTAGCTTTTTATTTTGCAATAGGTTATATGTTTTCCCTGAGAATCTACCATAAACTGACATTTCATTTTATAGTTATGCCTTAGTCTAAGTAGCTTATGTCTTTCTCATCATATTTCTAGATGCTTGATCATATGCTTGCTCTAAGGAGCATTCTTGAACTGTAGTCCTTTTCTCATCTGCTTTAGTTTATACAGGGATGGATGATTCATACAGACAGGTTGCTCAGCAAACAGGTAGTCTGAATGTCTATGATGTACCAAAGCTGCTTTTTTTGGCACTATGCTGGCAAACTTATTTCCCATAGCAGTGATGCAGGAAGCCCTTCTTCCACACCCATCCCAACCCTGGGCATTATCTCCAGCAGTTAAATTATGTGCAGGATGGCTCCTGCTTTGAATTTGGGATTTTAGAATGTATATAACATTCAATTACTTCCTTGGAAGTTTGTAATCTCCTTTTATGAGTTTTCAGTGTAAATATTTAAATGATAAAAATAAAAACTGAAAGAGATAAAACAACACTTAAAGCATTAGTTCAAATCCAGTAAAATGTAATTCTACTCCATAAAATGAAACAGGCACAGGAGAGAAACAAGGCAGGTTTGTTCCAAGTTCAAGCACAAATGTCATCGGAGAACAGGGCTCTTACTCTGCATCCCCGAAGGGTCAGATCGTTTTGCAAAGTGCCTGTCAAATTTTGGCTATTTTCTATTTTCCAGAGAGCCGAATGTTAAAATCAATAGAAATGTTACTGCATCCATGCCATCCATCGAAGGGTTAGACAGATTCATGCCCGCAACAGTCAAAGCCATTTCTGTTTAGAGTCTTGGGAAGGAACCTATTCCAAACTTCCAGAATCACAGCTGGCAGGCTGTAATTTCAAGTTGCATACAGGATAATGTGTATTAGTCCATTACTAAGCTGTAAGCTGACACCAACCTTTGGAATTGCTTTCTCAGAGGAAATGTTGAAAAGCCAATGCCTCAATCATTTCCAACAGGGCTGGGGAAAACATTCAGACAACCCATTAGACCCTTTCATCTCACATTTTGATGATTTTCATCAAAAGGGAAGTGGAAAGGGGGTGATTAGACACAAATCTTTACCGCTGAACATCCAAACATATATTTTTAGGCTCAAGACATTGATAACATATTGGCAAGTCTTGTCCCCACTTACATGAACCGGCCCAGCTGCCCAGAATATCCTAATGGTAATGGACACATTTCCAGAGCGGGGGGTGGGATTGTGAGCAGATACTAAGGCAGATATTGCAATCCGTCGTATTTTGACAGGCAAACGGCATCTTTATGAAAACCTTAAGCCACCGGGGGTTAGTTTGGAGGTTTTTAGTTGCTGGCACTAATGCTGCATTGCATTCCCATTTCAAGATGAAAGGGTTGTTCTTTGGTGATGCGGAAGAGTCTATGGTGATTGCAAAGGTTGGGTGCAGTCATGTGAGAGTCCACAGAGTGGCTTCATGAGAGAGGGACCTGTCTCTTTAGGACAGGTTAAAGTTGTAAGCTTTACCCCAGCCTATGCAGTCTGGTTGCTTCTGGAAGACCACAGACTGGGCCTTCAGCAGCCATGGTCTGGACCACTGTGCTGTGCATTTGTGGTATGTCCTTGTCTTTGGACAAACATAATTTGATCTAAAATCTCTATCATGTATCAGAACTTCGTGAAACCCTGAAGATTTTTTCAACACTATCCCCATTTCTCATTCTTATGAGAATCAGGAAAAGCTGCTTGCATTCTAGTTCAGTGCTGCATAAATCACACACGTGACTTAAAATCTTCTAGTAGTTACATTCAGAATGTAAAAAAATAAAATGTTGCAATAACGCTAAGATCACAATGAGTTCAATAAAGAATCAAATTAAAATCATTGGGCTATGTTTTACTATAGTTATAGCAACTTTTAAAAATCTACTATGTATTGTGCATGCATCTCAACTCACATTGCTGCATTTCAAGTGTCCAGCAGCCTCACGTGACCACTGGCTACTACGCTGAAAGGAATGTACATCTAGAATGAGAAGGTTCTGAGGAAGCAGGAGAGATGGTTTCTTGACTATTTGCTATTTAAGCATGAGGACACAAGTTGGAATTCCAGCACCTATGCAAACAAGTTAGGCAAGGCTGCATGTACTTGCAAGCCCAGCTCTGGGAGTGTGGGTGGGACACAGAAACAGAAGGGTACCTAAGTCTTGCTGGCTACTGGTCTAGCTCCAGGTTCAGAGAGAGACCCGGTCTCAAGGGGATAAAGTCTTTAGTGTGTTAGTGATAGAGAAGGGCACTGGACATCTTCCTCTTGTCTCACACACAAGTGTGACTATACCACACACACACACACACACACACACACACACACACATACACACACACATGCAAAATCACCACCACCATCACAGTCAACAAAAGTAGTAAGAACTAAGAAAAGTAAAGATAATTTGATGTTCAGACACAGGAGATGGCAAACTTTACATTTCATAAACCCAGAAATGCAGGGAAAAAAGAAGTCTGTGAAGGTTCTCTCTAAACTTCTCTTCCAATGTCCACATGTGTCTTGTAACAGGGTACATGAAATCAAAGCTGTTCTTAATATGGGATACACCATGAAAGGCAATGCCATCTCCTATAGTCCCTTGGAAACAATGGCAAGAACACACAAAATTGTTCCTGTGCCTTGATCCAATTGTGGGTGCTGGCATGCCAATATTAACTTCCAATTAGTAACTATTATGTGGCCTAATTTTTAAAAATGCATTGGTACGCAGTTCTCTATTTTAATTCCCCTTCACTCAAGGGCCATTTGTATGAAGAAGACATACAACTTCTAAATATGTGTGACTGGTTAGGAGCAATTAAAAGAGCATTGCTAGATATTGTTCAAAGTGCTTCCCATAATAACAGTCTATTGGTCTGTGGAGCGAACTTTTGCAAATAAGCCATAAAATTTAGCTATTCCACAAAAATGACTCTTTGCCTACCATCTTCCTTCACGTTATAATCTAGTAATAATACTTCACATGTGGATAGGACTTTGCTGTTTTCATCAAGCTTTAGAAGAAGGCATGAATGAGGTCACTGAAACACATGTTCTCTGTCACCTGCTTTCTTCCAACATTTTATTTCTTTCATGAATATGGATGATAGGCAAGGCCATTAAAGGGTGGTTCTCTGATGTCTGGATTTTTATTTTAATTTTCGAAAAAAAAATATCAATGAAGTTTCCTATATCTTGATAAACTACAGTAATTTGGTTTCTACAGTAAGTCACAGCCTTTGTCCTGCCCAACCCTGGGAAAATGTATTTTACCAGTGGAAACATTCCCCTGTTACTCAGTAGCTTATATTTGGTGGACTGAAGTCTTTACCTGACACTGACTTACTATTTAAATCACTTTCTAGGAATTCCACCTGGTGCAGAAAGATGTAAGCCTCTAACAGACCCTAGCCTCCACCAAGAAAAAGGGGGAAAAGATAAGATGTTCCTAAAAACTTAAAACTCAGGTCAAAAGGCTGATTTTTAATGTTTCAGAAGAACCTGTTGGGTCATAAGAAAAATCTTGTGAAAAGAAACAGTGACCTAAAGCCATGTCTTTAGAACTCAAGACCAGAGAATTCATTCCTATTTTGTAGAGAAAAGAAAGAAACACAAGGAAACGAAAAGGCTTTTGAATCATAGAATAAAGAATGGGTTCGTTCTCTCTTTAAGACATCTTTAAATATTTTTTAAAACCCAGCTCTCTGATGCCTTGGAGCTAGTTTCCCTCAGCTTCTATGCCTACCCATCGAGGAAGTACAATGAAGGAGTGTGTGTGTGTGTGTGTGTGTGTGTGTGTGTGTGTTTGTGTATTTGTATGTGTATATGTGTATGTGTGTGAATATATGTGTATGTGTGTGTGTGTGTGTGTGTGTGTGTGTATGTAGGTACATGCATACCATTTCGCTAATAGATCTACCCAATGTTGCAGCTTGTTCTCATATACATGAAGATGTCCACATACTAAAAACAGCCACTTACTAGGGAAATGGCTCTATAGTTGAGGGGCTTACCACAGACGTACAAGGAATGGAGTTTGGATCTCCAGAACCCACACAAATGGTGGGTGGGACAGCAAAACGAGGAAAAGAGATCCCCGGAGCAAGCTAGCTAGCAAAGTTGTGGGCTCTGTGTTTGGATAAAAAGCTCTGCCTCAGTGAACTCAGTGGAAGATGATTTGTGCTATTAATGACAGGTCTCCACATGTACCTACATGTGCTCTCCTCTACATACTCATCTGTCCACAGGCAAACATGGATACACACCACACAAACACATGAAAAGGGGGGAAAAACAAACCAAACCAAATAGCCCTTCTCACCCAGCATGGAAATGGGAAGAAATGAGCAGAGAGACTCTAGCTTCATGTGTGGTTTTCACTTTCTCTTACTGTAGGTCCCACACATGGAGCGTGGTGAAGACAGCAAACCCAGCAGAACAGGGTTTGGTTTCCTTAGTTCAACAGCTTGGGGAGGTTGGAAATCCCCTCATGCCAAAGTAAGCTAACCAGTAGGTCCTCCTCCAAAGAGTTCTGCCTTCTGCAGAGTTCTGCCTTCTGAGTCCTACAGAAATGCAAAAGCTATTCACTTTAAAATACACCTTTAATCCATTTCAAAATATACCAGTCGGTTTAAGGAGCTTTTTAAATTACTCAGACTATTTTTCAACCCACTGATGCTAAAGAAGAAAAGTAAAATTTCTAATGAAAAATTTATCTGCCATTTGATTTGATTTGAATGAAGATTAAAAATACAACTTAGCAGCTCTTTGATTTTATGTCACTCAAAATCTAGTTTCATATTTTTAATTGCTACTGTGAAAAAGTCTTTGATTGCACTTGACGGGATTAGGTTTTACCTTTTCAATGATCAAATATGGGGAAATTCCAGTGTGTTCTAGTTAAGAACTTAAATTAAATTGTTTGTAAGTGTTTAAAAGACAGAAGCAGAATCTGTTGGAATATTATTTTATCTGCAGGACAGATACAATACAGAATAAGTGGACAAGGCAGTCACTCATTCACTCACTCTCGGTCCTTTCAAAACAAGTAAAATATTCCTTCAAAGAATAAGACAGGAACTATTTACTGGGTTAAAAGGAAATATAGGGTCACACTCTTCATAACTGCGCTGTGACAGGAATCATTTTAGAGGAAAGTGACA
Source organism: Phodopus roborovskii (assembly GCF_943737965.1). Classification (NCBI taxonomy): domain Eukaryota; kingdom Metazoa; phylum Chordata; class Mammalia; order Rodentia; family Cricetidae; genus Phodopus; species Phodopus roborovskii. Next base: position 3,508,419 of record NW_026125546.1, read on the forward strand.
TATCCATCACAAGTCATGGCGTGACAATCTCAAATGTCACTGGTCAGCCAACACAGTCATAAATTTGGTGCACATTCAACTCTTGGGATTTCATTTTGTAAGACAACCAGGGTGTTTGCAGATGAGGGGAACTCAGGGAACTCACTGGTTTATCAAAGACCCAGGCATCACACAAGAATTTTTGATGATAAATCCCAGACCATGTGTTTCTTACTAGAGGCAGAAAAACTTGTCCAGATTCATAGCTGAATACTAAGAAACAGGGACAGCATCTTTGGTCTGCAATGAACAGACAGAAAATAATGGATGAGATGAAGGAGCCCTGGGCTCCCACAAGTAGCTCTCCCCCAAAGAGTCTTTTATTCTACAGAGGTTTGGCATACACAAGGGTCCTTAACATTCTGAAAGCCTCACGGCCACAATGTACCACGAATAATTATGAAAGAGCGACTCTCAGGTTACCCTGATACATGTCACAATATCCATGGTAATTTTTCCACATCGTGCGAGCTGTTGATACTGGATGAAGAGGTCAGGTCTTCATCTCAGTGGAAATATATTTTACTTCCTTTTAGGAGTGCAGTGCTCGTTAATGCAAGAAAATACAATTCCGTTTTGAGGCAGGCTCTGATAACTTGATTTTATGTGGGTGGCGTTTGTGTCAGCCCTGAGGTGGAGGAGATATCTGGCTATTATTTGGAAGTGATGCACTGTAAATTGCATAGCTCTTGAATAAATGTTAAACTGGCTCCTCACAACCATCACTCGGAGTACCCTTTTCCATAAATAGTCAACACAGCCTTACAATGGGAAGCGCTTCTGTCTGGGATAAACAACGCCCCACACAACAGAATACTGAGTATGCACAGCCATGCCAGTCATGGCTCCAACTGGGGGGGAGGCCTTTTGCCTCTTTCTAACTAAAAGTCATACCAATCAACCAAGAGTTTGGAAAAGAATTCTATTAAAGTGTAGAGAGCTAACACTCGACAACAATGATTGCTGTTCAAAAGGCACTTTAAATTTTTGTATCTGCTTTCGTTTTACATCATGTTGAAGATGACTATCTTGGGGGATGTCTTATATTGTTCTGTCATTGTTTTAACTTATATTCACATATCATTAAGATTCCTTTACCTTTTGACCTAATATCCTTTTTTCTGTCCCAGGATCTCACCCAGGAGAACATATTACATATAGCCATTGGGTCTTCTAAGTCTGTAACAGTTCCTTTTTCTGGATGACCTTGAGGGTTTTGAGAAGTCCTGGCCTAATTGTGGAAGATGCCTTTACCTGTTGATTCTTGGGTAATGTCTTTCTTGTGACTGGACTGGGGTCATGAGTGGGGGGACATAAGAGGGAGTATCATATCATATCATATCATATCATACCATATCATAGATGCTATCAGGAGGACTTCCTGCCATTCTGCTGTTGGTCACAACCCTCAGGCTGAGGCTGTGTTCTGTTCCTTCACGAGGAACTCACGCTTGACCCTATTTTCTACTCTATGTCCTTGGTAAGTTACCTAAAATGCTGCAAGGGGATGTTCTACCTCCTTTGAGACATTTTCTAGTGAGAAACGTGTGTTTGTCTTCTAGCTTTCTTTATATTCCACCATTTACTCAAACTCTGGGGTGTGGACTTCATACTTTGACTGTCACTGGGTAACATGCTATTCATTTCATTTTGTTCAGATTGTCCTGGCTTTGACCACTAGGCTTTCCTTCAGTTTGTTCTTGTAGATCAGCTTTGAAAAAATGTTAACACATTGTTCTGTTCTTGGGTCACATTTTTCCAGTTCGTACACGAGAAGAATACGCCGACTTTCATGTTGATTTTTCTACAATTTTCAACACCAAAACCAGGTTCTCAGATCTGTCACAGGCTGTCTCATGGGGGAAGGGCATTGCGCCAAGCTTGTCCCTTGTCAGTGGACAGTCACACATGTTCACTTAAGTATTCGACTGTTCTTCCCATTTCCTATAGCTGGCTGTTTCCTCAAATACTCACATTTCTTTCTCTCACTTGGCTTCTTGTATTTTCCTCCAAAGCATTATTTTATGAAGAGAAGCTGTCCTTTAAAAATAGTTTTGCAAACACGAGGCCTAACTAACCCTCAGTTTGTGAAATTAACTTATACTTACAAAAAGAAAGCGGAAACCCGTGCCATTGAGAACTGAAATTGGTATGGCATGTATCTAACAAACCAGCTCAGAGATGACTTCTCACTCTTTGAAGGAACCTTGAGTCAGTCATCTGTCCCATATCTAGATCATGCCTGACTTATTTTAGGGTAGCACAACTCATAGCCAACATCACTTAGCTATTTCATTAGAATTCACTGCTAGTTTCCAAGGGGCACAGGCTGCCATAAACATACATGAAACCCAGCACTCTTTACTATTGAGAAGACATCAGTGCAGAATCATTTGTGATTCTTTCCGGTTTGCTCTGAACAGAAGCAAAGCTCCTGTCTTTCCCATCTTGTCCTCATGGACCACAGTTTCCAGGACTTTGAGCTGTACTCTCAGATTTCACAAGAGTCAAATCCTGAGATACAGCCTTACATAAAACAGAAGATGCGCCAATCCAGGGAAACTGAACCTGTTCTTCGAGAGAAGATATGCAAGATACTGTTGAAAGGAGAATTAAAGGAGGATGGGGTCAGTGAACACAAACATGCCTTCGGAATAAGGAATTTATGACGAACAGACATAAAGGTGAGTAAGAAAGGTCAGCTCAACACATCTTCCGGTGAAGGCCCCAGCAACTTTCTTGTAACCTCTGGAAGGTTAGCTGGTCTTCCTTCCTAAGGGATTTTTTTTTCTAGCTCCATAGCTGTGGACTGAAGCACACAGGATAAAGAAAGCCAACTGCTAAAAGATGCACGCATGCACACACGCACACACGCACGCACGCATGCCTGCTGCTTGCCGTCCTGCATCTGCATCCCATCCATACCTCTATGGCTGTCCTCCTGAGATGGAAGCTGTCTGGCTGGACTGGGAAGGGCTGAAGGGCCTCAGCTTTCCTCCTCAGTCAGTAGATAGAAGAGAAATTAGAGGAGCAAGGAAAGAAGCCACGGAAAGCTACAAAGCCAAAGGAAAAATTGTATCAGAGCGTGGTTGGTAGTGGACACACGGCTGACAGGGAAGGAGTAGACAGGCATATGAGGTGTGAGGGGGTGTGAAGAGACCCTGGCTGAACATTAAGTTAGCTGGCCGAAAACCAAAACGAAACTGATTCACCCCCCCCCCCCCCCCCCCCCGAAAAGTAAGCGAGGTTTTATTTTGCTTCTGTCCCCGCCCCCACCTTTCGAGTAAAGGAGAATGAAGGCAAAAAGGTGAGCGGACCTCCCTAAGGCCACCCAGAGCGTTTCCCCCACCTCCCCCTCTTTTGAAAATAAAGGTTTACTTTAGATACTCAAATAGACATTTTCGAATGTTGTTCAACTCCGAAACCTCAACCACTGGTCCCCATGTTTACAGTTCAGGATTATACAAATTTCCCTCGGCCCTCTGAGGCCTCATCTAAGAGACTGATTGATATACCCTTGCAGCCCCAGGCCAAGGGTTGGAAGCTTCTCCAAGCACACCGTTAGCTAATGGACACATTTTTCATCCCGTGGAAGGACAGACGGCTGCAGCCAGCTCCAGGGCCAGCCAAAAGTGGCACCTACCAGCTATGAAGGACAGCTAGTGCTCGGTGCCTGGAGAGTGAAATCACATAAAGCAGAGCTCAGATGCCCCGGGATGTAGCAGATGCTTTCAGGCACAGACTGACACACTCAACAAGATGTGTCAAGCACGGTGACTTGGATAGTGTCTACTTCAGCCTAACACCTTAAACGACTTGCACATTTTCCCCGGGTGTCTGGCGGGAGGGAGAATTCTGCGGAATACTAGTGGAAGAGGTTCCCAAATATCTTAGTAAGAAATGCTGAGATGGAGCATTTTCTTTGCAAGAGGCCTTTACAGCGTGTTGGCTAGCTCATTCGGTTTGCAACGGTTTTTATATGGCAGTTTATAAAACACAGAGGGACTGTCAGTAGTTCATCTCAAAGAATGGAGGCGTTGGCAAGGAGAGGAAAGTTCTCTTTGGATCGCTTCAGCGCATCACCAGAGGGTGTAAAGACACATTTGCACCCTGTGAGAACGCTCTCGAATCTGCAAAATCATGCCCCGGGCTTGCACCTTCTCCCCTCCCAAACCTCTCCACAGCCCCTCCCAGGCCGCAGTCCAGGCCAAGGTCGCTTGATATTTTCACGTCATTATAGCAGGTCAGGGGATAGCTGGCAGGGCCAGTTGGAAAGTGAAAGTGTAAACAGGTTTTTATTTCCCCCCCTTTTCTGGCTCTCCATGAATAGAACTTTCACATAAGAACCTCAAGCTGATGGAAAAATTAGATAATCACACTCGGTTGCCTTAACCTCCCATAGTCATTCTTACTGTGGGTCAGTTAAGGGCTCCTCGAACACATGAAGAAAAAAGCTGTAGTCTAGCTTTATTCATGGTTTTTGGGGTCGAGATAGCAAGAGAGACGAAAGAACAACTTTGAAGTATTTCAGCCAATTCACTCACTCTGATTGCTTTGACTAAACTAAAATAATTTCCATGTTTTCAAAAGAGCTGGAATCAAGGTGCCAGGGACTTTCTAAAAAGCGAGCCAGCAGCGCCGCCTACTGGCCATTTTCTGACCTAATGCAGGGTCCAAAGCTTGGGAAGAAAGGGCTTAGACTCAAGAAAACATCCAAGAAAAGAAGGTATGTGCTAAGAAAATTATTTATTCTCACACCTTACAGGTTAAACGTGAGTCTTTATTCCTAAATGTCACTTAAGTCTCTTCCAGCAAATATGAGAAGAGGTCTTATAGCAAGCAAACGCTTGCTTTATCATTTTATAATATATAAACAACACAAATTTATAAACAAAACATCTCCCCTCAGTAGAAATGGTACAAATAAACAACAGATAGCGATATTCATGAAATTCACATATTTTAAACCATTCTTTTTTCCACATAATCTCTAGGCTCTGCCTACATTTTCCATTTTCAAATTTAAAACAACTACAGAGGGCTCTTACTAACAATGGGAAAGGCAGTAACAAAGCCCAACCAAGTGACTTTATTTGGGGAATATTGATTTGGAGAGATGTGTGTGTGTGTGTGTGTGTGTGTGTGCTTTTTTTTTTTATTGTAGCAAGAGTTTTAGTTAGGAACAATTCCATCTGTGACTGCTCTTTCTTGGATATTTCAAATGCGAGGGTCAGGGTGACCCCTTAATGCTCTCTGTCGTCAGGCAGCTGAGGCACAGTGCTACATTACCGGGTATATCCTCCCAGAGGCAAGGCTCAAGGCTTTTGGGGTGCACTATCTTAAAGAAGCAAAAGCAGTTGTTTACTTTCTAGTAAGCCAAGCTCTTCTCATGCTGGGGAGCGCACTCCCCCAAGGCTTTTGTTGTTGCTGCTGTTATTGAACATTGCCAGTGAGGTTGAGAGTGAGCAGGCTACCACGCTCTTCATTTTCTCTGCTTGTGAGCTGGCCCTTCCTTTTCCCTAATTACTGCTACCAATGTATGTTATTACTTGTAGGCATATAAAGGCTTCAGTCTGACATTTCCACATGTGCATCTGCCTGGCTTTGTTGCGTGTCTGACCTTCTGTTATACTCTCTCTTGCCTTCCCAGGTTCCCTTCCCTTCCCGTGATCCCTGTCCTTTCCCTGGAAGTACAGAGAATCTTTTTTATTAGCATGTCCAACTAAACTGAAGAGATATTAACTGACAGAAGTACTCAGACAGCACTGATACAGGAATTTGTATATGCAAGTTTACAGAGTGAAAAGTAAAAATGTATAGATTTTATTTCTTTTACAAATAGGAGTTCCATTCTATGAACCTACAGCTTTTACTTGACTGAAATTTATCACAGTCACTGAAAAAAAAATCACATTCAATATTTTGATATTTTCTCTTATCTTGGTTCCTACAGTTTTATAGAGATGTGTAGAACTAAAACATCAATAAATATAACACCTTGGGTTCATAAAATATGTTAAATAGAAAAGTAAAGACCCAGATAGACAGAGGTTCAAATCCCAACATTTTTTTTCAGGGGGGGTTGTTTGGGTTTGGTTTCTCAAGACAGAGTTTCTCTGTGTAGCTCTGGTTGTCCTGGAATTTACTTTGTAGACAGGCTAGCCTCAAACTCGGAGAGATCCACTTGTCTCTGCCTTCTGAGTGCTAGGATTAAAGGCTGCCACCACCTGACTCGAATCCCAGCATTTACACAGGTGTGTGCCTCTGTGTGTGTTATAGTTCTTTCCATTCTAAAAGTCATTTTCAGGGTCATTGTATGGAGATGACTGGGAGAGGCTTCCAACATATGGTATTCAGGGAGTGACAGCCATCACTGTGTATTATCTGTTAGATTCTCCTTTGTGAATACAGAAAACACTCCGACATCTGAATTAGGAGGTGCTTCATGGTCAAACAAACACAGAGGAGAATAAAAGAGGATGAGTGTTCATTGTCCTGTCTCATTTAAGACATGGCTAGGACTATTCTTTCCAAGGACCTGGATGGGTCTTTGGCTCTTGAAGGACATAAAGCAGAATGACAGGATTCAAAAGAAGTGCATGGAGGATTGGTTATCTGCTCCATTTCCTTCACAGGCCGGGATCAACCTAGTCTGCTCCAGTCAAGGGCTGCAGGGCCATGTGCCACGTTTGGGCATGGCTGGCACCCAGAGGAGAGAATACATTTGTGAGCCCCATGGAATTTAAAGAAAACAGGAATTAACGCAAGTGCCAATTCCTCAAAGGCAGACTTCATTCTCAAATTGCATGCCAGCGGAGCCACTAATAAATTATTAGGTATCTTCATTCTGAAATGCTTGTCCAACATTAACTAATTTGACCATATGATATTTTCAAAGGGATAATTATCATTCTCATCTCACAGATGGGGAAATAAATCAGAATGATCATCACATTTAAAAGGGAACATTATTTCATATTGTGACTAATATCATATTCAGTTACTAATCTTATTAAAGGGTGAAAATGTTCTATCCACACATAAAAAGGGTACGGCTGACCTAATATGGGTAAGGCATGTAGTTTGAATGTTCTTTTTTTTTTTTAATTTGCTCCTTTTCTTAATCTACAACCCACAAAATATTATAAGCAGCTTACAAAAACAACCAAAATAGAAAAGAATACAACACGAAATTAGGAAACTCTGTAGATGGAAACAGTTGTTCATGGGAGAACAGCCCCTCCCATCCAGCCTAGGGAAGAGCTCCAAGCTTCCCTGCAGAAAAGGATTGGGTACATCCACGATGGCCATGAGAGGCAATGGGCTTCAGCTTGTTTTTCTCCAGGAATGAAAGGTTGGTCTTCATTTAGGTTTCTTCCTGGCGTCTAGTCCACTTGCCAAATGCAGAGTGGGCTGGGAACTAACACAGTTACAAAGAAACCTTGATATCTAGGCATCCTATATTGGAGGGATTAATCAACTAGAGACAATATATTTTCAAAGCTAATCTATAAACAAAGAGTATTTATATGGCACTCAATGTTGTAAATAAACTACACAATTTAGTGTGTTGCAGAATGGCATAGGCCACATCCATATACTGAACCATTGAAAAAAATGTATTCTTCCCTCATATATTATTTCCCAACTACAGTTTTCCCTCCCTCCTCTCCCCACAGTCCTCCCCCCCCCTTAGATCTAGTTCTCTTCCACTTCCCTTCAGAAAAGGGCAGGGCCTCCCAAGGGTTGCAGGTAAGTGTGGTGTATCAAGTTACAGTAAGGCAAGTATATCTCTTCATATCAAGACTGGGGGAGGCCACCCGTAGGAGGAAAAGGTCCCAAAAGCTGTCAAAAGAGGCAGAGACAGCCCCAGCCCCACAAGAAGATCGAGCTACACAACCATAACATATATGCAGGGGGCCTAGGACAGATCCATTTGGTGTCTCGGATTGTTGGTTCAGTTTCTGTGAGCCTCTATGATTAATTGATTCTGTGGGCCATTTTCTTGTGGCAGACATATACCATTTTATGTGAGGAACCTTGGTATGCACAGCCTTGGTGTTCAATGGAGTTCCTGAAACCAATTTCCTGGGATACCCAGGGATATCTGAATATAGTTCTGTTCACAAAAGAGGTCAGAGCTAAGAGGCTTTCAAGTAGGACACATGTAAGATTCTGAGGAAGATCATAATTTCCCAACTGCTGTTCTGTGGATGAGTACTGGTTGTGAGCAACCGACTGAGCCATGGGAGGAGGGAGTGGACACCTCCATTACTCCAGTGCCTACAAATAGATATAATTTTGATGTAAAGAGATTAGGAAACACAACTGTAGCAACTGAACTATAATCCCAGAACTTATTAGTGAGTATCCTGGAATATCACTCATAATCTAAAAGACTGGTGAGAACATCATCCCCTTCACTAAAATAATTTTAATGATGTATAGGAGTGTTTTGCCTGCATGTATGTCTGGCGCCTGCCAAAGCCAGAAGAGAGTGTAGAATCCCTTGGGGCTGGAGTAACAGACAGTTGTGAGGTGTCATGTGGATCCTGGGAATCAAACCCAGGTCCTCTGAAAGAGCAGCCAGTGCTCTTAACCACTGAGCAATTCCCCAGCCCAATTTCCTTCATTTTCTGTGTCACTCAAGTTTCACCCTCTTGCAGATGGTTGGCATCTCCCTAGTTTTACATTATTTGAATTCCATCCCTTTTGTTTTTCAACCACAACAATCTAATGATCTTTATTTGGAGGTAAAGATCAGGCTATAGAATAAGGGTCAAGATTTAATTAACTCAGCTCAAGAGAGCTCGTAAATAATTTCCATTTATGTACATGAAGATGTAAGTAGCCATACCACTGTTGGCTTCCATGATGTATGGCTCTGAACCCTAAACAGAGTCATACATCATGGAAGAGACATTAACAGGCCTTACATGAACAAGTGAAGAAACAGGCCTGCAAAGAACTATTAATAGAGTGTTCTTGTCAAGAGAGGCAGAGAGTTCAATAAAGGAGCTCAGTGAGTTTTCCTTTCTGCCAACTTGCAAACGTTGGTCCTCATTTTGAGTGCATGGGAAACTATTTTCAGGGATGTGTGAAGCTAACCCATTGCTCTAACACTACCATACTAGGAGTCCACCCTTGATTGTCTGTCATATATGTCTGTTGTTAAGGTGGCTTAATTCAGTAGAATTAGTTTAGCAAAAGAATTGATAGAATGAATATATATATATATATATATATATATATATATATATATGAGAGAATTTATTGACTTGTGTTACATAATATTGTTCAAGGAGTCCAACAGTGTTGGTCTCACTGGATAAGCTGACTATCAGGGAGTTGATGATTCCATAGGGCTGGATGTCTCAGCAGTCCCAGTCTGGTTCTGAAGGCCCAGGGAATTCCTGGAGAGCTACTAGCCTCCCAGCAAGAGTGAGGAAAAACAGGCAAAAACACAAAATTTCTTTCTTCCATGTTCTTTTATCTGTGCTGCCACCAGAAGGTGATATTCATGTTTAGAGTAGACCTCCTTGCTTCAAACAATCTGATAAAGAAGGTAGTGGCCAGTGCCTTGATTTTAGTCTGTTGCCTGATGCAGTCAAGTTGCCATCACTGTGGTCCTCCTACTGTTCTAAAGCTGATTCAGATCAAAGCAGGGGAAAAGATGAGGCTGCAGGTTCCTAGTCTATAGCCATGCATGATGCTAAAGAGACCAAGACGTGGACACAAGTTCAGTCCACCCTTACCTCTGTAAATAGTTCTTGCCTCACATGGGCCAAGACAATGTAAAGTCTTGTGTGAAGGTAGCACAGTTCCTTCCCAGCTCCTTGAGTACTACCCTCTGCAGAGCTTTCCAGTGAGAGACTCTACACATGGTCAGAACAAGGTAGGTCCTATCATAAATCCTGTGGTCTTCATTCCATTCCGGATACGGATACAGGGACAATAAGCTCTTCACCCTGAGCCACATGCACTGCACGTGCTGACTTAGAGGAACTTGATGTCATCAAAGTAATGTCTTTATGCAGTTAGGTGGGACAAATGGGTCAGTCCTCTACTGTACAACAACTTTTCCTTTCTGTGCATTACTATTTCTCATGTGATGAGTCAGAAATGGGGAGACTTTAAAGCAGTTTGGGTAACATGTTCATAGAATGCATGGTTCCAGACCTAAGGGATGTGATAGCTACATCTCCCCTTGATATGGCAGAACTATCAGACAGAAATAGCACAAGGGATGAAAGACTTTGTTTTCACTCATGATTCAGAGTTTCAGTCCATCATGGCAGAAAAGCTTGGCTCATGGCAGAAGCAGGTAAGCAGAGGTTGCTCACATCACATTGGAACAGAAGAGAGAGAGAAGGAAGGAATTAGTGACCTCATATAACCATCAAGGATTAGTGATACTTTCTGCCAGCTAGAATCACACCTCCTGAAGGTTCTAAGGCCTTCCAAAGTTGCTCTATCAGATGGAGAACAAGTTTCAAAATAAGAGCCTGTGGAGGGACATTTCAGATTCAAATAAGAACAAGGGACATCCTTATGTCAAAGGTTGTTTCATCTATAATTTGTAGCTAGTAGACATGAACTTGAAACATGTGCTGTATCTAGTCTATCTTGTTGGCGGTGAAGACTCTTGAGCATTGTGGTTCTATAAACAGTGTCCCTACACTAGTAACAACAAATGTTGTCCTGAAAACTTACTGCTTGCCCATATTCTCAGGCCTCGCCTGAAGGATGGGGCTCAACTCTCTGAGGTGAGTGAGCTCTCCAGGTGACTGTCATGTATGCTTATATTATTTAATACTTCCCTTGCTTGGGACTCACTTTCTTTTCTGAGTCTGTTTGCTATCATCAGGTTTGCGTAGTATTTCTTCTCCTGTACATTCATTCCTCCATCCCCTCTTGTCAGTCATCTTGATACTCAGAGGAAGCCTACTACACATACTAACACTGCCTCAGTGACACTCCTCTGGAGTTATATTGGTTTCTTTTCTCTTGCTGTAACAAAATATCTGATGCTAGGTAAATTCATAAAGAAAAGGTTTATTTAGCTAATGGTTCTGGATATTTAAAAGCTCACATCAGTTTGGTTCCAATAAAATGCTCCTGGAAGGGGTTTTACATAATAGCAAGACAGAGTAGCCACCTGGTAAGACAGGAAGCCAAAGAAGTTAGGGCATGGCCAGGATCATTCTACTACCACAATATCCCTTTGGCAACTATCACAACAACTATCTTAATGCCATTCAAAAGGAATTACTTATTTATTAATTCATCTATTTGTGTGTATTTATTGGAGTTTGTGTGAACCATATGTGTACAAGCACCCGCCAGGGCAGGAAGAGAAAGTCCATCTACACCAGGGGGCCATCATTGGCCTTCACGGGGCTGCCTTGTTTCAGGCTCAGCTGTTTTCTGTCCATGGCCAGCCTTTTCCATCACAGCGTTCATTCTGGCTTCTGCCCACTTTGCTTTCACCACTGACAGAATCAAGATTTCAAACTTGGGACTGTTTGCCCTGGCTCCATCACTCCTGCTCTGCGGGGTTATGGAGCTATACTCACCCACTTCGATATTGTGCATCACCCATCCCTCCTGCTATTGGCTGAGAGTCCGGCTGAGCTGTGGCTTCATTTGAATCCCTTTCTTAAGTCTGCCAAGTCAGCTTCCTGAGAAGGTCACACCACAAAAACCACTGCTTTCAGGGAGATAGCCTTGTTCACCCTCCACTCTAACACCCTCCACTCCGAATCAACAGTAGTCAGGACAGAGATGGCAAGAATATAGATGATGAAGGCCACCATTTATTATGTGCTGATCATGTGCAACAGTAAACTATATACATGATCTAATTAAGTATTCAACACAGCCACATGAGGAGGTTTTATTGTTATCTTTATTCTACAGGTAAGAGGTGTGGGGACTTTTCTATGTCCATAGAACTAATCAGTGATAAGAAAGAACCTGAACCCAGCTCTGTTCTCTATAAATATTCACAATCTAAGAACTGGACTTTGATGGGAGATGTCATTCTGTAAATATGTTTCTCTTATTGGTTAATAAATAAAGCACTGTTGGCAAATAGGAAAGCAAGATAGGTGGGACTAGGAGACAAGGAGGATTCTGGGAAATGTAGTAAGGAGAGTCAAGATGTAGGTTCCACATGGAACCACTTAGATTGATAGAAATGTGTTAATACTTGAGACAGAGTTAGCCAATAAGAAGTGCTAGTAACAGGCCAAAAGCTTTATATCTAATACAGCATCTCTGTTATTTGGGGCTGACACGGCGGCACTGGGACCAGACTGGCGGGAAAACTGCTCGTAACAAAACTTCACTTCTCCAAGTGTCTTGGCCAGGTATCCAAAGGCTCACCACACCTGATCCCCCACCATTCCTAATAGAAGTACGTTTTCTATTTTGAACCCACTTGCCTGCTTTCAAAGTCATGCAAATATTAAGCTCTCTGTCTATGAGACTTTGTTCTTCCTTTATGTCTTAAGCCATACCTTAGAACCTAGTTCCATGCTTACCCCTGCAGGGATAACTCTGCCTTAGTTGTATAGAAGCAGGGCTAGGTTTCTCAGATAATACAATGGGAAATACAAAATATCTGCCTACTGAGCCAGAAATTCTGAGTGCCCAGGCCTTCAGGAGCAGGAGGTGGAAACTGGTGCAGAGATACAGGAATCAATGAAAGAAATTGTTCTGTTTTAGATGGGATGCAACAGTGACTAGACTAGAGTTAGGGCTTTACCCCTTGGAGTTATTGAAAGGATATATGAACTAAAACACAAATTCATGGGTCCTGAGGTGGCTTCAGTATGGAGTGAAAATGGAAGGAGGGAGAATATTTCAAAATTCTATCCTTCTAGTTCAAAGCAAGGAGCTGAGCTGTCATGCTTATAGCATCCTTGCTGAACTGACCAAGTAGGGGTCTTCATTCCTTAATGAAGAGGTCAGGGCAAGTCTCACAGCCAGAGGTTAGACCTGCAGCTCCTCCCCTGACCTAGGATCCCAGAGTACAATTGCTGGAGATTTCCCTGGCCATCAAGGACCTGCGCTTACATGGAGCCAGCTCTAATGAGTGTCGTGTTTTGTCATAGCTGTGTAGTAGTGAGTACTGGGTTATTTTGCAGGGGTGTGTAGTGGTAATCGACCTTCTTGTTCTACATACATTTTATGTAATTACCCAATTAGCCAAGGACTAATCCATAGACAGTGAACTCTGTGTTGAGCACTGTATTGGATGCTGCACAGATCCTGATGAGCAAAACTGAATGTGTTCATAAAGCACACAGAAATGTAAGGACTCAAAGGTATCTATATCCTAATCCTAGAACATGTGACTTTGGAATATTACATAGAAGAGGAAGGTAAGGTTGTAGGTGGAGATTAAATTACTAATCAGAAGATGTAGGATAAAGATGTCATCAAAAGAGCAGATTCATTTCATGTAGCAGAGGCAGGGTCTAAGTAAAGCACCAAGAGATGGGCCGTTCCTGGGTTTGAATACTCATGAGTCATGAGTATGAAGTGTGGCCATGAGTCATGAAGTGTGGCCATGAGTCATGAAGTGTGGTAATTTCAGAGGCTGGATAAATCAGAGCAGACTCCTTTGAAAAGGCAGCAGGAGGTGCCACCGGCTTGCCACCACTTCCAGTTAGCTTGATTGTGCTCACATTAAGCTTCTGATAAGAGGAAAGGTGAGGCCAGGAGCTACAAAATTTGTGGTAATGAGTTGCAGCATCAATAGAAACCCTGAACACTTTCCTTGGGAGCCAATAACTGACCCGGGAGTGAAGGATGAGAATAAACTAGTAAGTGCACAGTGAAAATTTGACAACAGTGGACAGAATAGAGAGCGGAGAGGGAAAACTTTTGGGTATTACCACACCAGGTGCTCCCTGGGTATGGGAGATGAAAGAGAGAAGCTTGTACATGAACAACAACATACTTAAGGCCAGGCTACGATGGAGCCAGGAAGTGAAGCTCTCCAGCAGAAGCAAACCTTCACTGGCAGTCATTAGATGCTAAAACAGAAGTCACTGTCTGGAAGCCAGCATGAATCATTATAAAGGGATCAGAGTCCACGATGCGCAGGAAGATGGCTCAGGGACTCATCGCACAGATAGCATCTTGTGACTCTTTTGCCAATCTCTGCCTGTGCCAGGAGTACGGCAACTGGATGGGGGAAGGGGGTGGAAGACAGCTCTTGAGGGAGTTATGCATGCTGTACAATGTATGGAATTTCTGTAGGGCCCTCAGGTCAGATGATTCTCAGCTCACAAGCCTGGAAACCCATCTGCATGTTAGGGGCATGACTGTGAAGTTAACACAGAATAAGGGGTGGGGTGGCAAAGGGAAGGGGGCATACAGCCTAAGTAGCCGCATGAGCAGTTGCAGTGGCTTAGGAGACGGGCACTGAAGACACTGGAGTCAGGATTTTATCAGCTAACAAAGCTGCAGTGGCAACTCATGAGCTCAGGCTCCAGTGTGTGTGTGTGTGTGTGTGTGTGTGTGTGTGTGTGTGTGTAGGGCATCCTGAAGAGGTGCTGTGCAGATGTAGCCGTGTCTTCTCCATTTAGAACCACTAAAAGAGGCTGAGGAGTGATAAGCATACATCCTCTTATTGGGGGAAAACCAAAATAGGTCCCACAAGAGAGGAACCACTTGTTCTTCACCTAGTAAGTATCTACTAACCTTCCGCTTAATGGCAGGTGCTGAACTAGGTGCTAAAAGACAGACAGACACAGACTGACTGAGTTCACAAGGCTTATAGCAGAAAAACCAAATAAAGAAGCTATAATAAGATAATTATGCACCATCAATTCCATGGAGATAGAAGATGGGTGGTGTGACCAAGTCCTTGTGTGGTCAGAGGAGGAGAGAGAAGGAGGCTCACATGAGGTGAGGGTTAGAAGATACGAGTGAAAAGTTCAAACTGGAACCAGTTGTTGGAGGACGAAAACCAGGGACCACTGTGAGGGTGACCGGCAGAGTGCAGTGTGTTGTGGGTATAAAATAGCTGCAAAGGTAGGCTAGGGGCCAGGAGGCAAATTAATGCATTTGATAGGTAAGGAAGAAGACCAGAGCAGGCGAGGAAGGTGGGAACATGGATACCAAGGCTCAGACCAGGTAGTGAAGAGAATGTGTGGAGTAGATGTCATGAGCAGCCAGAAGCCACAGAGGGGATATTTTTTGACACTGAGTCTCTAGACCAGGTTGATCGTGCACTCAGTATGTTGCCAAGGCTGATCTTGAATTCCTGATGTTCCCACATCTGCCTCCCACACTCTGAGACGGGAGGCATGTGCCATTGTCATGGTTTGTTCACTGTCAACTTGAGATAAGCCAGAGTCATCTGTGAAGAGGAAACTGAGTTGAGAAAATGCCTCCATCAGACTGGCCTGTACGCAAGTCTGTGGGGACATTTACTTGATTAATGATTGATGTGGGAGGACCCAGCCCACTGTGGGTGATGTCACTCCTGGGCAGGTCATCCTGGGTAACATAAGAAAGCAATCTGAGCGAGCTATGGAGAGCAAGGCAGTAAGCAGCGCTTCTCCATGGCTCCTGCTTCTGTTCCTGCCTCCAGCTTCCTCCTTGAGTTACTACCCCAGCTTCCCTCCATGATGGACTACAGCTATAGACTGAAATAAACCCTTTCTTCCCCAAAGTGCTTTTGGCTATGGTATTTATCACAGCAATAGAAACTGAACTAGGACAGCCATCGCAGCTTGTAGTAATGAAGTGATTAAACTATGCCAGTCACTACAGCTTCTCCCTCCTGCTTTCCTCCAGGTCCTGGTTTTCCTCCTTTACTTTTGTTTTTCTTTCATGCTTCAGGAGGGAGCACCTTCACATCCTGGGAGGAGGGACCGGGAGACTTGTCAGAACTGTTCACCCGGTACCCTGTGCCAGTACATGCGGTTCCACAGAAGTCATCCCATAACTGTAGACAACAGAAAAGCCGGGCTGAGCAGGCCTTTCCTTTGGGTGAAACTCCAAAACATGGCTCTTCCAGATGAGGTTGTCTTACTATCTTTAATTCCCAAATTCCTTCTGAGTTTCCAGCAGGGTTTACTTTCCTGTTCTGTGATTGGCATCTCTCTTTTCCCACAAGCTCTCCTCCCTTTCATGTAGAATCGTTATTTCCTTTCCATTCCCAATTCATCATTCTTCATCTCTCTCAGCCCCCCCCCTCTCTCTCTCTCTCTCTCTCACACACACACACACACACACACACACACACACACACACCTGGCCCAGTAACAGACTCAGTGTTTTTTGTTTTTGTTTTTGTTTTGTTTTGTTTTGTTTTGTTTTTAATTCAGGCACTGACTTGGAAGACTATATTCAGTTCTTTACCCACCACCCCATCCCTGCAATCCCATAGTCTTTTATCAATCCCTTTGTGGCTTGTAGGGAGTTTGTCTTCTCCTACAAGTAGCTTTTTACTTATTTACAGATTGATATACTTGCTCCTAACTTAGTCAGGACAATGTGGGTGTGCCAGTTTTTGAGTACAGAGCACTGGGGAATGCTTGCAGAAATCCCTTCACCCACTGTATCTCAGACTGCTAGGATCTAAGCCTGGTGGAACAGAGGCCTGGATTCATTGGCTATTAAGAGCAATCAAGGATACTCAAGTGTCTGAGTGTAGACGGAGATCCTTCAGGCCAGGCCACTGGACTGAAGACCAAATCTTACAAATTCATTGAAAAATTGAGGGGAAACTAGAGAGTTTAAGAACTGTTCTAACCTAACATCTTGTGCATTGTTTCCCCTTGAATGAAAAGCCATTCTTAATTTGCTTACTGGTAGAAGAGGCTGTGTTATTTTCTCCCAACACCTCTATTTTATGATTGGAGTCTATTAATATTTTATAGGGCAAAACCCATAAACTCTAATAAAATTGTCCTTGAACTTCAAAAACAATGTAAAGATCTGAAATAAGAGATTCTAGTTATAACTTCACAGTGTGATTCAGGTAATACAGACACACACCAGCATAAAGTGAGGAAACATGGCTCACATACTAACCTGGAAGTTTGTGCGCTATATGTGCTGAAAAAGCTATGTATCATTTATAGAACTAACACAGAAACACATGCATTTTTGTTAACTACCAGAATGTGGTCAAAAACACTATCTTCCTGCATGGTGATTCAATAAGGCTCAAACACACACACACACACACACACACACACACACACACACACACACACACACCTGAAGTTATGTTTTTCTTCCTTTAATAAAATATCTGTAGAACATTTAACTGCATTTACCAATGCTTAAATGGTGTTTAGTATTCGTTAAAGTATAAGTCATAAGGGAATTAAAACATATGTCATAACAGGCAAATTAAACATGCTTAATGATTATAACATTCCCACATACACCCTTGCCTAGAATCTCTCGAGTGATTTCTAGCTATTGCTGCCATTCCCTTTATTTCTCACCTCTCATAGTTAGTAGAAAATTAATCTCAATGGTTCTATGCTTTTCTAACTTTCTACTTTATAATCCTGTAAAATAATATTTGCTAAATTTGGGGTAAATAGGAAACACTTGCTGGTTCCAAAAACATTGAATAAGGCACTTTTCCAGGCAAGTAGCTAAATGTAGTTAAAAGTTCACAGAGCAAGGAACTGGGGAGAGGGTTCTATGGTTAAAGCACTTGCATCCAAGGTAAGGAGTTCAGATTCCCAGCATGCATGCAAATGCTGGGTTGGCATGGCAACACTGTGAGCAGATCCATGAGGCAAGCTGGCTAGCTAAAGTAGCCACATTGGTAAGCTCTGGGTTCACATGAGAGACCTTTATTCTAAGTGAATAAAGTGAAATGCAATTGGTCAAGACTCTTAACATCAATCCCAGTCCTACAAACACACATCCATGTACACTGGCATACACAGGTGCACCCTCAAACATGCAAACACTCAATGACCACACACACACAAACACAAATATACATACATTATACATGTGTATAAGCAAAAGAAAGAATGAAAGAATGCATTCACTTAAGTACCAAACTAACAGAGATGGTCACAGTGCAAGTCAGGGAATGGGGGACATGAACTTATATACACAATCTCTGTGAGAAGGCAGGTCTTGATCAGAGGCAGGACTGGCATTTGAGTTCTGAAGGAGGGAATAGCATTTGAAGAGTAAGGAAGAGCAAGAAATGAGACAGAGGGGCAGAAATGTGCTTGACTTGACTTCAATGAAAACCAAAAACCAAACCAAACCAAAACAAAGACCTAAATGGAGGTGGTCACCAAGGGATTCTTTGTGGCATCAAGCAGGGGCTGTGCAGCCACCAGGAAAGCTGTGAGTGCTACCTGACTCTGCAAGACAGAGGTCCAGACATCATTCCTCCATATGTATATTCTGGGAACTATATGGCAACTTCACAACCAATCCCTGGATGACCTAACCTCATCTTCAGACATTCTCTAAAGCCGTGAACATGTTATAAAAACATGGGGCAAAAAAAAAATGTATGCTTGCCCCTAAATGGTTTTCACTGTTTTGCACACTCTGAGAAGTCCTGGACAAGAAAAAGCAGGTAGCAGAGAGGCCCTCCAGCCCCATCTGTGAAGGGATTGCAGATTTCAAAGGGGATGCTCTGCCATCAGAGCTCAGAAGGAAGCTGGGAAAGCCCAGCTGCTCAGAGAGCTTAAGTGATTTAGTGTAATTCCTCTGTGAACTATATTTTCAATGGCTATGAAACCACAGCCCTGTGACTGTTTTTATTTATTTTCAAGGACTGGAAGCCCAGATAAAATGCTTTGGTCTTCTTCCGTAAGTATTCACGTTTATTCCTTTGTGATGGTTTTCCCCATTGCTCATCTCTAAACATCAGCCACTGGTGAATAATGAAGTATAAACTACCCACTGGATGCCACAGACATGGGCACAGATATTTCATTTTGTTTTCCCTCTGCATGTGAGCACATGCATATGCATTCTTGTGGAGGTCATGAATTGACATTAAATGTCTTCCTCAGCCAGTCTCCACCTTGATTTTTTTTGAATCAGGATCTCTCCCTGACCTTGGGGATCACTAGTAGGCGAGGCTGGCTGGCAAGCAAGCCTCAGAAATCCTCCCACCTCTGCCTCTCCAACACTGGGGTTAGAGTTGCTGCTGTGTGCTGGGGGTTGAACTCAGATTTTCACCTTTATATGGCAAAATCTTTTGTGACTGAGTCGTTTTTCCAACATTCCGTTTTCTTGGAGAATCTGAAGTAAACTGCATTTTTTTCAGATCTTTTCATAGTGCTGTTTTCTATAAATAAAACAAGCCACAGCAAGTTTGACTTCTGTGAAGAGGATTGTTATTCCACAATGCATAAGCTGGAAACTTTAAGGCTGGTTGCTTATACACTGAATACAACAACCAAGTACCAATAATGCAGAACAAATAGACTGGAAAATGAATGCATCAGCATAATCAGGACCCTATTTGGAGCACATGGTGGACACTATATGACAGTAGTGTTTCTAAAATCAACAGGAAAGTTTGATTTAAAGGGCCTTGTGCAGATGAAAGAGAGGAAAAGGTACCAAAAATTGAGCTCCTTTCTCCAGCAAATGGTCAAGACCCTTTCTATACGATATTTCAGTACTTCAAATGAAGAATCTGAAATCGTGGGTGCTATTTTTTCATTAAAAGTCATAGCAACCACAGCCTCCAGGAGATTAAATGAATAATGCAAGATCACAGTTACAGCTGGTAGAACAATTCAGACCCTGCCTCTGTTCTCACATTCCTTCTTGCTGTATATTTTACACTACAGCAGGAAGTTTCTGGGAACAATAGGAACATCAAGTAACATGTTGTCATATAACTGAAAAGGGCTACCAACTGAGCATGTTTGTCAGAAAATTTACAACAGCTCTTTATGTATATTACAGAAAGTTAGTATTTTTGTAATAAGTTGCTGTTCATTTTTAGACATTAACAAGTTCTTATCATTGTAAGCTCCACCACCAAGAAATATGTCCCTCAGATTAAAATAAACCAGGTGGAGAGTAAAAGAAATATTGAAACATTATCTTATAGGTAGGCCTGATAGTACTGGCTTATAATTTCAGCCTCTGGGGAGTCCAAGTCAGGAAGATCACAAGTTCAAGGCCAGCCTGGGCAAGTAGGTGAGACCTGGTGTCAAAGTAAAACCAGTGACCCTGAGCAAGTGACATTCAAGTCCATGCAGAGCAAAGGCCAGTGCTAGAGTGAGCCTGTACATCTTTAGTTACTAAGCTGGTGTACCAGATGACATCTTCAGGAAAAGAGTTGCAGACTATGGATCTGTACCTGGTGGGTCTACAACTCAAGTACGGAACCCTGTGTAGTCCTGGGAGCTCTCCAGGGTACTGATGGATTTGATGACACACTGGCTCAGTTGACTTGTTACCCTTCAACCTCTTGCACTCAAGTGTCCCTGAAGCTACTCCTGTTTATGATGTCAACTAATCTCCAGGGTACCTTACCTATTTTCTGTTGCTTACCACCATTTACAAATCTAGGTTATCAATTTGGTAATCCACAAAGCATTCCAGCAGGTAAAGAAGACAATAAAGGCACTGTAGGTGAAAATAACGTTTTAAACAAAAGTCAGAATTAATACAATCATCTGTCAGCTTAAGCAGGTAACTTCTACAGAAGAACTGGAGACATGAGATTAGAAATGCAGTGAGAATTTAGCTTATGAAAAACACTGGTTTCAACAATAAGGAGTTGGACTGTTTGGACAGATATTTTCAATGTCATGGATATGAAGTTTCAAAAGAAAGTTTTCAGAGAATTCAAGATCACATTACATTATTCTTTTTACACAAAGTATAAAAGTGTGTGCATGTGTGTGTGTTTGTACATGTGTATGAATCAAGGAAGAATTCCCCTCTGTGTGTGTTCTGTGTGTCTGGCACTGGCTGATAACAATTTTCTTCATTGCCAAGAATTTCCCCATGCATTTTATCACAAATATTCTGACCTATCTCCAATGATGAATATTTTTTCATGAGTCTTTTGCAGTCCCCAGTAAGGTACACAAGCTTCACCATTCTATGTTCTTAACATCACTCACCCTCCTCTCTGGAAGTCAATCCAGAAGTTGCTGCCTCTGTCTTTCAAAAATGGTGGGAGAAGAAAAACTGAGACCAAGAGCCAGAAGTCTGAGCAGTCATCAAGGTCCCAGTGAACAGAACTCTGTAAGTGGTGTCATGTGGATTCAGTGATGCTGGTGACTCAGTACAGCAGTTGTCAGATTTGGGGCAGTATAAGTCTCTATATGTATACATTCAAATACAGGTTTAAGTGAGCCTGTGTATCAGCTCCCTCCAGTTACTCCCTGAAACTGAACTCTATCTGCCCGTCTCCTGGCTCTCTTTCCCCTGAGTCATGATCTCATAGAGGCAGCCAATGCTTCCTGAAAATGGGGGGCAAATTCTGGTTCCTTGGAGTTGTAGAAACTCCTGTTTTGCCCTTAATGGTATCCAGTGTCTCAGATCTGTGACCTCTTTGGAAGTTTCGTTTTCTTACTGATGAGAAGAGTAGCTACCTCACAGTGTTGCTACAGTGTTAAAATAAGCAGTCCAAAGCATGTAGCACAGCTTGTGAAAGAAATCAATGAACTGTGAACTTTGACTGTCCTGTAGGTGCCATCTCTCTTCTCAGGGTATTCACTCAATAGCCATGGTGGCCACACTGCGTGTCCCCTCTGGTCACTCCTCTCCACATCTGTCTTTGATCTCAGCTCTATACCTTCCCTACATCTTCATCAGGGTTCTACAGTTGGCATTATGGTATTGCCTGGCTGGAACCAATCCCTTCTAGAGATGTAAGGATTTTTCAGAATCTCAAGGTGCTGTTATCTTTAAAAGAAACACTTTTCCTCATAGATTTGATGCCCGTGGATATAACAGATAACAGGGCAAAGAATTGAGAAGCGAGCTTCATCTTAGCCCTAAAGCTATGCAGAGTGTAGGGGAAGGTAGGCTGTTTTTTATTTTCTTCTCCTGCCCATGTCCTGGTCATATGTAGCTCAGGTTGTCCTTGATCTTGTTATGTAGTTGAAGCTGTACCCCAAATCTCCTACTTCTTCTTCCCAAGTACGTGCAGAAGACATGTGCCACCATGTCTAATGTATGTAAGTTCTTTCCTTCTCATTGTCTATCATTTCAGTTTACATTTCTTCTCAGATTGCAAAAAAAGTGCTTGCTACCACGTTATCAAGACATGTCTGTGGAGTTAATTATAGGGTGGGCTTTCCCCACTGGACTAGCATCTGCTCACTGACAATGTCACATTGCTCTTTGAGATGAGGAAAATTCTCAAGTCAGCCTGGAAAAAGTGGGGGTGCTGAAAACAGTATCAAACTAGGTAGAAAGTGGCTTTCTGTTACTTTTTTCTTTCTTTCCATGTCTCTGTCTCATGGTCTTTCTTTCTCTGTTTCTGCCTGTGTCTCTCTTTGATGAAGAGTCTTATGTAGCCTAGACTGGCTTCAAACTAGCCATGTAGCTGAGAATGACCTTGAACTTCTTGAACTTTTAGTCCTTTACATCTTGATTGCTGGGATTATAGGCAGAGGCCATTAAACCCAGGTGTGTGTGTGTGTGTGTGTGTGTGTGTGTGTATGTGGTATGTGTGTGTTTGTGTGTGTATGTGTGTGTACATGTGTATGCATGTGTGTGTATGTGTTTGTGTGTGTATGTGGTATGTGTGTGTTTGTGTGTGTATGTGTGTGTACATGTGTATGCATGTGTGTGTATGTGTTTGTGTGTGTATGTGGTATGTGTGTGTTTGTGTGTATGTGTGTGTACATGTGTATGTGTGTGCGTGTGTGTGTATTTGTGTGTGTTTGTGTGTATGTGTGTGTACATGTGTATGTGTGTGCGTGTGTGTGTATTTGTGTGTGTATGTGTATGCATGTGTATGCATGTGTATGTGTGTATATGTATTTGTTTATATTTTTGTGTGTATGCCTGTATATGTGTATGTTTGTGTATATGTGTATTTGTGTGTGTGTGTATTTGTGTTTGTGTGTGCATGTGTGTGTGTGTTTGGTGTGCGTATATGTGCTCGTGTGTGTGTTTGTGTATGTGTGTGTTTGTGTGTACATGTTTGTGTGTGTGTGTGTAGTTCTATGTGAACATGCATGTGAAGCCCAGAGGTACATCTCAGGTTTGCTCAACTATTAGTGGAGGCCACTGGCTGCCCTAGTCCCAGGCATCCCCCTGTCTCTAGTTCCTCAGTGCAGGGGTTACAGCATGTGCCAGCATGCTCACCTCTTTACATGAGTTCTGAGGACAAAACCTAGAGCTCCACCTGAGCCATAGGGAAAAATAGTTCTAATTCCTGTTTCCATGGAGGGAAAAGGTAGGAGGTTAAGGTTTCCCAAGTAAATGAAGCCAAAGTGAAATAAGATGAGCGACTCTTTAATAAGCCAAGGGCACACAGCTGGTAGACCTGTAATGGCCTGAGTAAAGAACATGTTGAGCAACTGCTTTGGGAGGGAAACACTTGGGCTCTTTCATTAGGAGAAGGAGACAAGTGGATTTAAAGCATATCGTGTTCTTTCAGAGAACTGCTCCCCATACGTGGAGGCACGATGTAAATATCACTTTAAAATGCTATGGTCCCCCATATATAACATGAATGTAAATGGGATGTCTGTCAAACACGGGTATAACCTATTGCTTAGTATAGCAAGCTTATAATATGTGCATGTTATTCTCAGGCCTTTTAATGAAAGAAAGTAAGGACACTGCATAAATTCTTCAACATGTGTTTCCCTTCCCCAGCTGCCTTGAGCTGCAGAGCATCATGTTAACAAGAAGTGATGCTAACAAGAAGCTAAAACCAGTGTAGCAAATGGGGCATTTAAATATATATAAACATACTGGCATTCATAAGGAAAGGGGTTATTTGGAAGGAACTAAATGGATCCCAAGACAGACATATTTTAGGTTAATACCCCATGTATTTTGCTACACGCTAACCATTTCAGTGCTGCTCAATGGTAGAGAAAAATACTCTGTTGGCTATCAAGAAGTAAGCACATAGCTATCTCCTCCTCAGTCCATGCACAATTATTTGGGAAGGGAGGAGGAGAATGATATCCACTTGAATGTCATCAACTTTCTTTGGTCACTTTTTAGTGGCACTTTCAAACATCAGTGTTGGCAAGAAGCCCACGAATCAAGAGATGGCACTTCTATTCTCTATAAGCCTCTGGAAGCTTGCCTGCATCAGATGACACCGTGGGTCACTGGGAGCAGGGAGATGGGGCAGTCATCAATCTCTCAATCTCACCCTGCTTTCTCTCTCTCTCTCTCTCTCTCTCTCTCTCTCTCTCTCTCTCTATCTGTCTTTTCTCTCTCTCTCTCTTTTTCTCTCTCCCTCTCTTGTTTTCTTGAGACAGGTTTTCTCTGTGTAGCTTTGTAGACCAGGCTGGCCTTGAAATCACAGAGATCGACCTGCCTCTGCCTCCTGAGTGCTGGGATTAAATGTGTGCACCACCACTGCCCAGCTCCCTTGTGCTCTCTTAAATAGTCATCTTCACTGGGGAGATCAGTAATCTCGCTGAATATCAATCTGTACAGCAGTGACTCTCAGTATAAAGTCAGAATAAAGAGATAGCTG
This sequence comes from Phodopus roborovskii, assembly GCF_943737965.1. NCBI lineage: Eukaryota > Metazoa > Chordata > Mammalia > Rodentia > Cricetidae > Phodopus > Phodopus roborovskii. The sequence continues at coordinate 3,533,128 of NW_026125546.1, forward strand.
GTCCTGCCTGGGCCCTGTGGTACAGCTAAAAGAGAGGGTCGGGCAGGAAGACCACCAGTTCAAGAGTATCCTGGGGTAGAGAGTGAGTGCAAACTCAGCTTTAGTACTTTATTGAGCCCTTGTCACAAAATCAAAAGGCAAAGGGAAGGCTAGGAATGTACTATTCTTAGATAGCACACACGAAGCCCTGGGGTTCAGTACTGGAAGGAGGGAAAAATAGGGTGTGAGAAGGAAGGAGAGAGAGAAGGGGACAGAAGAGAGGTAAAAAGAAAAAGGAAGAGGACAAAGCAAGGAATAAAAGGAAAGGAAAGAAGAAAGGAGAGAAAGAAAACAGGCATGGTTGGTCTTTGCACCCAGGTACTCGGGTATTTGGCCGAAGATGGAGTGGGTGGCATCATCCATTTAGCATGTCTCCCCACCCAGACTGCAAGCCTCTATCTGAAAGCGAGGGCAGTGAGCAACCCTGCTGCAGAAATGGAGCCCTGTCAAGCGGTATTTTTGTTTAATTAAAGCAAACATCACGTTAAAGGGGGCATTTGCGGTTCTATCATGTTGACGACAGTTCAAGGGCAACAGCTTGAGGGAACTGGGGGAAATCTAAGCCATTCCTAAAAGAAAAAGTAAATGACCCATTGAACTTAACAGACTAACTAGAAAATGATCTTTAGTGTGTAGCCTGCTTTGGCTGAAGATTATAGCATAACTTTCCTTCAATTGGTATTAATTATTCTTTAATTTGGTAAAGGTGGCCAGCATACCCAATGCTGCAGGCTGGTAGACATTCGGGGAAGGCTGTCCCTTTAGACTGCAGCCTGAATTATACATCAGGCTCTAGCAACCAGTGTGATCTTGGCACAGCATTTACAGGCAGTCAAAGTTGGTCTGAACACTTTCCAAAAGAGCTCGGTTCCAGGCCAACTGGGCACTGGTCAATTAGGACAGAGCATCATTTAAGCTTGAAGGGACAGTTATCTGGGCCTAAAATCAGCTGGAGACAGAGCTGCTGCCATGTCAGCAGGCCGCCTTTCCTAAGCCTCCAGACCAAGCTTGGCACTGGTCATTTGTATCCAGGCTAACGCGGTTACTTAAAAAGAAGATTCTGTCTATTTGTTTATCATATTTAATTTCCTTTTTTGCTCCCTCTGTGTCCAACAAAAACCCAAAGAAAAGGTGAAGAGCAATTTAATACTTTCTTTTTGTACCAACTTCAATTCGAGAACTTACTTTATTAAATGCATTCAACTTATTTGGAAGGAGTGAAGTATGAACGAGCAGATAGTGCCCAATTCATTCTGGATGTTATTTAGAATAAAAATCCCAGTGAGGCATATGTGGTACGTATATTTCCTGCAAAGCATTTCAATCCATTTTTACTGAAATTCCTTTGAGAAATGAAGGATGGATGACAAAGATTAAGCACCATGAAGCCTCCTTCACAAGCAAGCTAAGATGCCAATAAAAGCCCAAGTTGGCGAAGGGATCAAACACTCATATTTTTCAAAATGAGCTTGAATGGTGAGTGGATGGCTTCCACAGGGCAACCATTTTCCATGTGGATTTCCAGTCCCAGGTCTCCTTAGAGATGACCTTGACTCGACCCCACATTAACTGGACACATCAGACCTCAAGTGCGGCTTCTCCAGCAAATCCCAGGGTGTTCTTCCTTAGCTTTCTTCAGTAATGTGTGTATTATAGCCAGGCCATAATGGTGGTGATTATTATATTAATAAAGCTACTGTTCCTGGAGATGTGGCTTTGTGGCTTCTAAAGAGCCTTCTACCCTAGCCAAGGAGCAGGGGAAATTCTTGTACGGCTTGCTTGTTTCCCAATGGTTTGTGACAAAGCAGAGCAGAATGTCAGAAGAAGGGAACAAGATTAAAGGGGAAGGGAAATGTGAGGACAAATGGGATTCCTTTCCAGTGGCATGCTGAGTACAGGCTATGCTGCTGGAGATGAAGACTGGCCCTCCCAATCTCCCTGTTAGCCTCAGACGCCCTCTACAGAGAATTCCCCCAAGTTTGTGGTCATACTAGGCAGCAGCAATACTTATGCAAACTTTCCATATCACCAGGGCAAGATCATGGGCTCCACAGAACAGACACTTCCTTATGAGCACAGTACACATGACCTCCTACCACATTAAAAGAGAAAATTGTTTATACTGATCTTTCCATGGGCTTTCTGCAGTGAAGGGCTCTGGGGAATAAAGTAAATCAGGCACAAGAGGGGAGATCGAGGCTATATAATAGACTTAGAAGTATCTGGGGGATACTCAACCCAAAAATATCAAATGTTCAAAATATACCCCAATACCAAAGAAAATCCTCAGTGGTGTAATTTATCTCCTACTGCTCTGAATAACACAGAAAGCATTGAATGATGGTGAAGCCTTCTAATTTTCTGGTTTTTGGTAGGCCTGCCGGGTGACCTCACAGTGTGCCGGCAAATTGTTTGGCTTCTCCACAACTGTCCTTCCCTCTCTCCATTGTTCATGCACAAACAGAGAGTCTTAATTTAGGGAATCAAACACCCCAGACAGGCTGGGACCAACAAACCAGACCTGAGCTGGAATGGGATGAACCTGGGATTTGATGTCAAGAGCATTGCATCTGAGCAAAGGTTGGCATCTGGCCCTGACTTTAGTAGACTTAAACTCAATGGTCCAGAGACTCTCTGGACATTAGTTTCAGCTTGTTTGTTTGTTTGTTTTAAGGCTTCTCAAGTGATGTGATACTGGTTATAGTTTGTCCTTAGGAATAAAATTGCTTATGCCAAGGCCTTTGGCTCTTCATACAGCCTGATTCCCTTTCCTTTGCTTTTGGCATTTTGGATGACTGGGTGAGTCCCTTCAATTGCATAATGAGTAATATCTGAGCCATGTATAGTTAGGTGTAAGGCATTGTCTTAGGTGGTAGGCTGAATAGTGAATGAAGTAGAGTCCCAGGCTCAAGAGTTCACACTTGAAAACTTTGCCACCATAATTTAAAAGTTCTTGGGGGCTCTTAAGCTAAAATCTGAATTGTATTGAGAAAACAAAACAAACACACCAATGCCACCCCAACAAACAAAGTGTGTCATATGGCAAAAATTGTGCTCCATGGTGAGTTAAGTTTTATGTTGTTGTTTTTGAATATCTGTGTGTTATATTTTAAAGAAAGCTTGATGTGTTTTGATTTATTTGTTTTTAGAGACACCTTCATTATGAATCACAGGGATGAAAGCAATCACCGGTGTCCAGGAACTGCACTGAAACTCCTCCTTCAACCCTCAAGTCATTCTTTTCCTAGTTTCAATCTGAAAGCAGACATCTTAGAAAGAAGACACACCAGCAATGTAGAATTAATTAAACACCCTCCTTCAAGCTCACAGGCCATCTGAGGAAAGTCAGCCACTCTTTCCCTTGAATGGAGAAATGCTATGAACTTTCCTTTCCGATACATACAAAGTAAAAAACAACAACTAAATAGAATTTGGGTCCTTCCATTACCAACTGCTTATCAACAACCTGCATTTTTGTAGCTTCCTTGGTTCAGGGACGCATGAGCTGAGCGAGTCCGCACCAAGGCACCAGCATGTCTGAAGCCCTTGCCCTTCACACTCAACTACCCCAAGATGCTTCATGGAAAGAGCATATGGAGCACACATGGGGAAGAAGAAAGTGGGCACAGGAAGATTTAAGAAGTTTAGCTTTATTATCTAAGCACGGAAGAGATTGGAGCCTTGCTGTAAGGTCTGACGATGAAGTCCTGGGACAGGAGTCTAAGTTCTGCAGTGAGATGATCAGTTAAAACTCTGTGGGACTTCATAAAGGAACACACAACTTAGAGCCACCCAGCAGGTGGTCAAGTTTGATATTCAAATCATTAACATTTTGCATGTGGAGTTTTCATTAGGACAAGTTGACCACATGATGGACAGCTTGCATATATTTGCAGATGTCTGTGCTCGGGCATCAAACCTGTGCGGAGAGGATAATTCCCAGCCGTCACCACCTGATTCTTGCTGAAGGCAATGTCCAATCAAAGTGCAGAGCTCAGCAAATAAACGAGTTGCTTTGACAGGAAATTCCAACAGCAATTTTAATTCTGATCAGGCTTCAGGAAATGGAAAGAATAAAAACACATCAATTATAGTGACAGGAAGTTTTAAATCACACGGTGAGCAGCTGCTGCCAAAAGATGTGTCAGCCAGCTTTGTTAAGGAGCCTGGTATTTTGGTGTGACCAAAGTTTTACACCAAAATGTTATAGGCTGACATCACTCCATAATTGCATGTTATCTCTCTACGAGGGTAAAGAAAATGACACACTACTGAAAGCGTATCATTATTATAAAAAAAAAAAAAAATCATGGAGTCAACTGTAAAGGTTTGGAATGCAAAAAAAAAAAAAAAAGCACAAGGCCTAACACAAAAGGTAGATTTGTAGAGCTATGAGACAGTTAACACACAACCATTCACAGTGGATCTAGGTAAAAACGTTGTTTAACAAACACGCCAGGATGGCATCTCATTCATCCTCATGGCAAAGACTAGAGTGTTCCCTTCCTGCCCTGTTAGAGAGGCTTTTTTCCTTTTCTTTCTTTCCCTTGTAGTGGATGTCTTCACACTTTGAAGCTGGGTCCATTGGAAAAGGTATTGAAAAGAAACCCTGTTGGCAGAATGCAGTCAGTCTGGAGTGTGGGCTGCACTCTCCGAGGGAGGGAGAGAAACCGGCTCTACATGGAATGTGGTACGGGCCTTCCCTTCATAAGAATTTTAAGTTGGAGTCACTGTAGACAAATTAGAACATAAATCCACTTGCCTAGGATTTATAAAGTGCCTTTCTATAAAGTTCAAAGGGACTCAGGACTTGCCGTTTGTTACTTTTCCTGCTTCCTGCTCGGGAACCTGGGGATAGATGTTAATGACCTTGTGCTCATAAACGGCCTGTGGCAAAGGTTATAACTCAAATTCTACTTTTCCTCACCCAATTAAAGCCTTCCCCTTTCTCTAAATTTCTACGGGCCCTGGTATATTACTTCTTAACCAATATACTCCAAGTTTATCGACTTTTGTGAGTAACCTAGAGACAAGTTTTCTGTGCTGCTTTTTAGAAATGATAGATAACGACATCATGCAAGTATTTATAAGAATAATCTAATATTGATTCCCAGCCATTCTGTGAGCTGTGACAATGTAGTCAGTAAGTCAACTAGTGCTTACTAATATTTGACCTAGGTCAGATTTAGAAATTTAAAAAGAAACTCTTTGAATGGAAGCGATGTAATTTGGCCTGGTAACTTTGGTTAAGGGCATTAACAGAACCTAAACAGAATGTCTCAGAACAATACCGGATTGGCATTCTAGGTTCCTGAGAGGTTGGGATGATGTGTTAATGCCACTTGTCATGTCCTCCACACACAGCAGGACAATGAAGTAAGCAACTGGCTTTCAGTTTTCACACTGGCCTTTCTTGAACTTGCAGTGTGCATGTTTCTTTGGGAAGCGTATGGGACTTTCTGAGTGAAACTGTCTCTCAGTGATGGCTAGTTTCTGCACAGCCTTGGGCCACCTTCTTAGTCTATCTTTGTCATCCATCTTATCTGACAATAAGAAAAATCAGCCTTAACTCATAAGGTTGCTGGGGGGATTAATTGACAGGTTGAATTTGAAGGACTCAGTGTGAAACTCTATACAGGAATAGCAAACACATAATAAGTAGTGGGCAACATAATTATGTTTTTGTTTTTTTGTTTTGTTTTTATCATCAATCACTCTCATCAATTTACACTTTGCCCTTGGAAGGATGGTGGTGTTTGTGATTTCCTTGACCCTGGCACATTTCCCTGCTAGACTTATTTCCTTTTATATAAACTCAAAAGCCAGGGTATTTCACTGAACATGCCCAAGTGGGTGGCTGTCATCAGGGACATTCTGTTCCCACTAGAAGCCCCCCTCTTAATGAACAGTGTCTATAATTGACCAAGAAAGTAGAATCTTCAGTAAGTAAGCTATTGTCAACCCCATTTTCTCTGCAGCACCCAGTTCTGCTCTAACTAGCCAAGCACCAATGTTGTATGCTGGGGAGGCTTAGGTTCAGAGGGCGCCCTCTGCTGGAATCTTTTCTCAAATAACTTTTCTAGGAGGAAAAGGGAGAAAATAGTTTTTTCTAGCTGCCTCTCAGTCTGCCAATTTGATCCTGAGTTTTGCTCATCCTTGAGAGAGAGAGAGAGAGTTGCATTTTATAATACTATAATACTACAATACTACAATACAATACTATCAACTAGAACAGTTCATGAAGAGATTGTTACTATGTAGGTTTAGGAAGACACACCCTTACATCCTACTTCTACAGTGCTAACGAGAAAGAATGTTTGTGCTTCCCTTCCCCTAATCCATACATTAAAACCAATAGTCAAAAGGTGACGTTATTCAGTGTGGTGGCTAGGCTTTGCAAAGGAATTCAGACATGAGGATGGGCCCCATGGATAGAAGAGATGCCTTTACGAAAGAGCTCAGGAAGAGTCCTGGTCCTCCCACCAGATGAGGGTACAGCGACAACACATGCTTGTGAATCAGAAAGCACCCCATTAGACACAGCTTGCCAAAGCCTTGATCTTGGACTCATAAGCCTGTAAAATGGTGTAAAACAAGTCCTTGTTGCCTATGTATGGCCTAGTTTATGGTATTTTGTTATAGCAGCTACAAGGGGCTAATGCAGATAATAATTTTGGGTCTCCAAGGATTCTAGGTCTAGGAGACAAGGCTATTTGAGTTTCACACTATGGTAGTGCAATGCCAACATACTAAAAAGCAATATGTGGTGTGACTTTGTGTAGTCAGGGCAGCCTTCTCTAGGGGAACAGAACTGATCGAATGAGTATGTGTATGTTTAGGTAATGTATGTATGTATGTATGTATGTATGTATACACACACACACACACACACACACACACACACACACACACACACACACAGGATTTATTAGAATGGATTACAGGCTGTGGTCCAGATAGTCTAACAATATCTGTCTACCAATGGAAAGTCCAAGAATCCGTTAGTTTAGTCCATAAGGCCGGTCTTCAGTATATGCCAGCATCCTGAAGAAATAGGTTCTAATGCCAATAAGAGTGGGACCAAGCAGGCAAAGAGCAAAAGCTTCCTTGTACCATGTCCTTTATATAGGCTGCCACAAGAAATTGTGACCCAGACTAAAGGTGGATATTCTCACCTCGAAAGATACAGATTAAAGGTGGGTCTTTCAACTTCAAATGATTAAATTAAGAAAAATCTCCCCCAGGTGTACCTAGACACTGTGGTTTTAAATTTCGGATATAGCCAAGTTGACAACAGAGAACAGCCATCACAGAGTTGAAGCAGAGGACAAAACCTAGGGCTTCATTAGAAATTCTGTATCTCTTTGGAAATGGCTATCTGCTGAGGAACCAAATAAATGTTCATTTCATAGCAAAATATCCATTTTAACCTTTCCCAGGGCAGACAGCTTCAAGAGGTTCCAAACTCACCCCTCTGAGTGCAACCCATTCAGCTCTCTGCTGTTTGATTTAATATTCTCGTTTCCTGTTCTTTGCACTTGGCTTTGCTTGACATCTGTCTATATTAACTATATTTCCCAGTTACATTAGTAACTGTGACAGCTCAAAGAAACAACTCCTGTGAGTCTGGCTGCACAATTCCTCCACATTCCCTCCTTCTCTAGGTTTTGTCTTTGATACCCAATTCTGTGCATTTGGTAGTTGACATTCATGGTGTACCAAGCAATATTATGGACCCTGAATAGAAACAGGGAGTGAGGTACATATTGTCAGCCAAGCAATTTATGGGATGCTAAAGCCCAGGCAACATTCCTTACTGTGTTGAAATTTAAGGTAGTTATTGAGAGTGAGGTTTCATATTTGTCATTTTTAGATTCTTAAACAAAAGGTCAAGACATTTGCAAACCAAACTCAATGACACTCAAATGTCTCGTTCCATAAAGTATTGGTATTTCTGCCACAAATGCATCATAGATTTCTAACCTTTCCTTTCTCTGATGATAAAATCCCAGATGAAAGAGCCAAAAAAAAAAAATATGAACAAGACTGTTCTGGGACCAAGTATTATTAATTCAATATTATATTTATTTAACGTGTATGAGCATACATGTGTATACATGGATGGGCTAATGGCACAGTGAGCACACTTGCAGGTGTCAGTTCTTTCCTCCCAGCACATGGGTCCCAGCAATACAGTTGAAGTTATTGGGCTTGGTGGAAAACACTTGTACCTGTGGCACCATCTTGTAGACCAATGGGTCTCAAGTCTTACTTTGAACAGTAATCAAAGCCCTACCTTAATTTAGTTTCTTGGATTATCTTTTTTATAAAATTTATTATTATTTTTCTTATTATATATATTGATCCTAGTTCCCTCTCCCTCCCTCCCCACTCCCCTCCCATCCCATTCCCCACCCACTCCACAGGGAGGGTGAGGCCTTCCAGGAGGGATCATCAAAATCTGTCAAGTCATTTGGAGTAGGGCCTAGGCCCTCCCTCCTGCCTCTAGGTTAAGGGGTATCCCTCCATGGGGGATATGCTCTCAGATTATCTTTAAGTAGTTCTTGCACATCAATTTCCCCCTGCTCTCAGATTCCTCACTAGTAAGACTTTAGTAGTAATATACCGATATATTCATTCTTTGAAAATGAGCTGCATTTGAGATGAAATTTGTATTGCTAGGACGAAATTCTTATAATAAAAATGATTTTCAACACAAAGTTTCCCTGACACTATGACTGAAGTGTATTAATTACAGGGGAATGATGGCCACTGTCAGAAACTTCAGACATCTAAAAGGCACAAGGAAGGATAGGTAGATGGATGGGGAAGTTGACTATATGGCCAGTGAGGGTGCAGGACACATGCCAAGTTTCAGCAGTCCAGGTTCTGAAGACAGAAAATGGGCAAAGAAGACACTGTCACCACACCCCCATCCTTCCTATGTCCTTCTCTTGCAATTCAGGGCTCCACCCTCAGAAATGAAGTTTCCAAGAACAGGACCCTCCTCCCTTCCATTCTAGCCCCATGGCCTCCTGATTCTGCCACATCACAAATGAGTGCCAACTCTTGAAACTCATGCTCACCAAGTCGAATGCATTCAGAAAGCACGGGGCATAGTACACTCTTTTGGCTACTCATTTTCATACTAATAGACTCAATACCTAACAGTGAAGTAAGCTTTTTCTAAACATCACTACCATTTCCTCTGGAAATGCAAAATCAACACAAGTTTGCTAGGGCTGTCATAACAGAAAAAATTCATCTAGCACAGAATGCCATAGGTTGGGTGGATAAACAAAAAATTAGTTATTCACAGGTATTGGCAGACTTAGCCTCAGGCCCCTCCCCTTCGCCTGCAGAGGGCTGCTTTCTCTGTGTTTTTCCAAGCTCAGTCTGTTTGTAGAGTTGTATCTACATTTCCTTTTCTCTCTGTGTGCATGGATGTATGTGTTCTTGTGTGAGTGTTTATGTGTGAGCATACACTTGTTCATATGGAGGCCAGAGGTCCATCCTCAGGTCCCATCCACCTACTTTTTGTAGTCAAGGCCTCTCCCTGGGACCTGAGGTTCACCAACTAAACAAGACAAGTTAGCCAGTGAGCCTGAAGGATCCTCCTATGCCCACTTCCCCACTGATAGGATTTTAGCATATGCCAGCATGCCCAACGTTTCATGCAGATGTTAAAGGTGAAACTCAAGTCCTGATGTTTTCACGGCAAGCATTTTACCATCTAACCCATCTGCCCAGCACCCGAATTTCTATTTCTTATAAGGAAACTAGTCATAATGGATTAAAGATCATGGAAATGACCCCATTTTAACCTAATTACTGCTTTCAAGAGCCTTTAAAAACCACACTGACTTTGGAGGGCTGAGGGTTTAGGGGTTCATCATATGGATGAGGCTGGGAAAATTCAGGAACTAACCCGTTCCAGGCATCATTTGCAGGCCTTTTGCAGGTTTGTCGCTAAAGCTCAGTTTAGGTAGAGCTTGAACAAAGCATTGGTTCTCAGCCCCATTTCTGGAGCAGCAGCATGACCTCCCCGGGGGATACTGCAGGAGAGCACACATAACGGTGGGACCCCTGTAACGTGCTTGTGTGCAACTGTAACTCCAGATCCTTCCCACACATGACGAATGTGAGAACCACTAAAACAATATGGCGATTTCAGAGTACCTAAAGGTATTTCAAATGAAGGCCCTGGTCGACTTGCCAGCAGGTACTCCTTAAAAATGCAAAGGATCACCACCTAGTTTTTGCATTTTGAAACTTTGAATTTTATCACTAGTCTTATGATGGAAAAGCATATCAGTATTTCACTTGATTAAGGGTAAAATTGATCCTTTGCAATTTTTTTTGTTAAAATTATTATGTGTTACATACATATATCTTTACTAATTAGCTATGTGGACCATGTTCAGTTTCTTGTTGTGTTTTATTTTTATTCAGGTTAAACCCAAGGCAGCTCCCTGACTCCTTCTTCCAAGCATTTTTCATTCTCTGAAAGGAGATCTCCCACGCTGAGCTGAGCGCTGATCAAAATTCCCGCATCAAGTTGCTTCAGAATTACCAAAATTACTGACTTAAATGGAGGTCCTCATTTTTCTTTTCTTTCTTATGGTCTAGAATTACAAATAAGTTCAATCGAAAAGACAGATGTATTTTTGGCAATTTTGTGCCCAGAAGTAGAAAAATTATGTTGATCAGCTACTAAGTCATGTTTCTTCTTTTTTTTCAGTCATGTTGTGATTATTATAGTTTTAGTCCCAAATACTTCTACAGCAAACAATGAGGGACAAGGAACTCAGAGGTGGCCTGACAAGATGAATTTCATCCTTTTTTTTTTCCCCCAGAAAACTGGAACTTTAGCAGTTTCTATTTAAGACAAATCCCTATGTATTCCTGAAATACTAAAACATTTACACAGTCACAAGAACACGTTTCTCTTGTGACTTGCTGGAGGACAGATGGGAAACTCTGCTTTGATTATCTAATTAGCTTAGGGATTTGGACTTTTTCTGAGCCAAGAACATAAGACCCCTTATTCTAATTCCATTCTTATTTAAAAATATTTAAAAATGCAAATCATAGCTGCTATACTTGATTAACCTCAGAATAATGGTATTTTCTGAAGGCATTCAACCTCAGTACAGGTGGGACATCCTGTAGCCCAGCCGTCATGGAAGAAAGAAAAAAATGGATGATTAGCTCCAAGGGAACACTGTCAAACTCAGATCTCTGCCACCATTTAGCGCCTCACTCGGGAGGTTATTCTTACAAGGTTGTAGCTTTTTCATGTGAGAGGATCATAGATGGGTAACATTCAGAACTTAGACTGTGTAGTTTTTCTGAGAACAATGCATCCTTGCACTGCATTTGAAATACAGTATTGGGGGCTCACAAGACTCTACAACAATCCTTACTTTCCAGAGACATGCCTTGGGTCTTAGAATTAATTCAGATATCATCTGAAAAATGAAAAGTGATATCAATCCCTTTTTCAAGATTTGTGTAATTATTTTTACATTTAATTTTTCAACAATTGAAATTTACATATTGAAGTTTTAAAGCGGAGCTATTATTGTATTAAGGAAGTCATTAGCCCCCACTGTGGCACTTATAGGATATGGCAGGAGATGGATATAGGGGCTATGGATGCAAATGCATAACACAGCTTAGGACAGTGAGAGAGACAAGAAAGGTAAGAAGGCCCTCCCAGGGCCTTGATAGGGTGAGTTCAGAAGGTGTATTTGTTAAGGAGAGATGGGTGGAGAGGAAGAAGGGCTATTTCAGGAGGAAGATACTGCCTCTGGCCACGATGTAAGAGAATAAGTTACAGTTAGAAGTCTTGATGGGTGCAGTGCTCCTCCATCCTTGACTGTGAGTTCTAAACCCCCTTAAACAGCCTACTCAAGACCAATTCAATCGGAATTGGGTGAAGAAAAGACACTTGAAGGTGTTAACGCTCCCCAGTGTATGTAGTGTGAGGCCAGGCTTACAGAACACTAGACCAGAGCATATAGAAGCAAGTAGATGAACACCACCTGGTAACAAGCAGCTGGAGGAGGCTCTAGTGTTCACAGCAGTCTGGGCTTATCCAGTCTTTAAGCAAGGACTCCAGGATCACAACTGTCTTTTTCAACCATTATTTCTTGAAAGCCATCTTATCATATGTTGAACACATGAAGATGGAGTGACTAGAAATGAGATTTGGACCATCCCACCCATGCCCAGTGTTCATGGAATCCAAATACGCTAGCTCATACAGAGAACACTGACAGCCTGGTTTTCGTGCTTAAGGACACTCCTTTTATACGCCTGTCTAATGAAATCAGGGTGTGGTGTTTTTTTTTGTTTGTTTATGTTCTGACATATTTCTGGTGCCCGGAGTTGCTCCCCTGTTTTCGTTCCCACTTTGAATCCCTGCCAAAGGTCTAGCATACCAAGCCAGCACTGATCAATTCACCAATGTCAAAGTACTTTGGGAAAGCTGTGTCTAAAGGAGATTGTCTGGCAAGACATGGCACCAGCAAGGGGAAGAGAGTTCAAGTCAGCAAGCTTTGGCTGTGAAGTCCAGGCTGGCTGTTTACCAGCAAGTTAAGACCGAGTTATACTTTATAAAATGTAAGACCCCTGTCTGCCCAGCACAGGGGGTGTGTGTGGACTGCACGGTCACTGGGCAGGTAACAGGAGCTGTGGGAACCCGAGTCTGAAAGGGAAGAGTTACAATGCAACCTTTGACATCTTGTTTTCTTCTGAGAGATTATTTTCATGTCCCCAAATCAAGGCAAAAAAAAAAAAAAAAAAAAAAAAAAAAAAAAAAAAAAAAAAAAAAGAGAGAGAGAGAGAGAGAGAGAGAAAAAGAAAAGAAAAGAAAAAGAAAAAGAAAAAAAGAAAGTGCTGGAGAAAAAAAAAAAAAAACAGGGACAATGTCAAGGCAACAATACTTTTGTCACCTAATCAAGCTGAGAATTTTTACCTTTCCTGAGCCAATCAGAAGAAGAATGATATCACCTAAAGTTATTTCAATTTAGAGCAGTGAAGGATATTTAGCTATTTTAAACTGACACAAGAAAAAATTTAGGAACATTCCTAGCTATTTCGTTATAATATGTTTAAATGGTAACTTTTAGGTTAAAAATAAAAATACTTTTAACATACCAAGACTTTTACTAAGAGTGTTATATGACATATTTATTCTTAAATTGGTTTTATGGGATGAGGATGTATTATAGGTATAGTCCAGGCTAGCCAAGAATGCACTATGCAGCCAAGGCAGGCCTTGAACTCAAGATTCTACTGCTTCACTTACCCACATGTTGGGATTACAGCCATATTCCACCACACTCAAGCTTATATGACTTTTTACACTGGCTACATTTGGTCTCAGCACAAATGTACAAAGCAGACAAACACAGACACAGCCTGCAGTTTGTTTCTGCTTCCAGAATCCCATCCATTGATCATTCCTGTTGCTCTCTTCACTAATTTCTCAAGAGCTCAGTGTTCCGTATTCCAATGACCTTCCTTTATGTTTACTCTTTTCCCATGGAACACGCTGACAATCTTGGCTCATCTCTTTTGTCTCAAAGTGTCCACTCCTAGAAATTCTTTCTTTCTCACTAGGGCTGAGTGTTTACCTGATACTTTCTACTTCCTACTTATGCACTGGATGAGAAACATTCTCAATAGACTCACACATTTAAACACTTCATCCCCAAGCAGGTGGCGCTCTTTGGGGAGTTATGGAACCCTTAGGAGGTACAGCATTGCTGGAGCACTTCCTGTTCTCCCTCTCCTCTTCCTCTTCTGCCTCTTGTGTGTGGAAAAAGATATGATCTGTCAGTTTCTGGCTCTTGTCCGCATTTCATGCCTTCTCTGTCACTCTTAGAGCTCTCTTGGAGCCATTAGCTAACACAAACCCTATCTTCTGTAAACTGCTTTTAGTTACGGTATTTTATCATAACAAAAGAAAAGTAACTAATATATCACTGAATGAATTCCTTCCTTTCATCTCATGATGCCACTCAAAATGTCCTGCAACTTCCTATGAAAGTATTACGTTCCTAACAGAGATGGCATTAAAAACTGCATTCCTCGATAGCATTTTTTATTGTTTTAAAAACTAAAAACTGGGAGTAGGGGAGATGGCTCAACTGGCACAGCTTTTGCTGTGCAAGGATAAAAACTAGAGTTAGATCCTCAGAACCCACATAGAGAGCTAAATGTGACAATGTGTGTCTGTCACACCAGCACTCAGGAGGCGTAATGGAAGAATCCCAGCTTGCTGGTTAGTAGAGCCAAGGAGTGAGCTCCAGATTCAAGAGAATCTGTCTCAAAATAAGGTAGAGATCATCTGAGAAAGAGATATGATGTTGACCTCTGACCTCCACAGGCATAACCACACCAGTGCACATTAACCCCCCACACACAAGCGGAGGCATACACACGCACTTTCTTACCATTCCCAACAAAGATCAGAATCAGAATTTGAGACTATTCAGTTAGAGGTCTTCACTAACTCCATCTCTAAAGTATTATTGAACAAACACTTTCCAAATAACATTTTAGAAACAAATCAGGTATCTTAATTAAAAACAAAAACAAAAACCAAAAAAATCAAAACAACAAAAACTAACCCACACAGTTCTGTTACTGATGTCTTTTAAAATTGATGCTGGGAGTCATCTTTAGATGCAATTCCTGTTTGTTAGGTGAGATCCAACAAAAGTGGTTGCCCAGCTGAACTGAACTTTCAAAGGAAATTCCGCGAAGGTCTGATTTTTTTTTCATACTTCAAAGAATAATACATGCCCCAGATCCTGTTGCCAGGCTTGAATTTTGCAAAATGTCTTGCTGCCAATATATTGCTGGTGTTGAAATACAACCCATGTCTCTCACAGCTCTGACAAACATACTTAACACATTTATGCATACATTAGTTAGTGTAAACATGCCTCACTTAAGTAGGAAGAAGTTTTTAGAATTTTAATATTTCAACACCATGTCACTCCATGGAAACCACCTTGGGGCTGCTAGCAAAGAGTCAGACGGCTCTCACATAAAACATAACACATTAGCAGCAACTGCATTTGGTCAGGAAGAATGGCAAACCACATGCAGTTTTAATTAAATTCATTAAAAATGCTCTGTCTCTCAGTAGATTTGAGGGCAGATAGAACCACTTAACAATAGCCAAGCTCTAATCCAGTTTGTCAGAACTAATAATAATGCTGATGCAATTTCTCACGCAAGGACACATCCAGCAAGTTCACGAATGTGCAATTGTGGTGCCTTTTTAAAAAGTAACATTGGTAAATTATTGCAAGATGTTACCAGCCTCAGAGCAGGGTTGCAATTTCTAATTCCAATGAATTGATAAAAGGCGCCATTAATAAAAAGGTACATTTTGGGCAGCTGACACGGCTAATTGATCAAGTAATTTGAGTAAAAAACACAAGATTTCACTAGGAATCCAGACAGGGATGAAGTCACTCAATTTTCCAAAAGTCAGAGGCCTTGAAAAAAAAAATAAAAGAGGAGACCACAGAACACTTTTATGCCTAACCAAAACCAAATAAAATGATCCCAACATACAAATAGGCATCAGATGAGCTAACGTGACGAGAGATTTCAGCTATGTAGGCAAACCTTTCATTTTCTTACCCAAACATGCCAAGCTAAGGATTACCTAAACAGGGTGAGCGCGTAGAGTTCTGTTCCTCAG
Source organism: Phodopus roborovskii (assembly GCF_943737965.1). Taxonomy (NCBI): domain Eukaryota; kingdom Metazoa; phylum Chordata; class Mammalia; order Rodentia; family Cricetidae; genus Phodopus; species Phodopus roborovskii. Next base: position 3,548,897 of record NW_026125546.1, read on the forward strand.
TGTGTTGTCACTGCAAGGGTGGGAAAGGAACACTTTCCCCCAGCTCTTCACAGTTTCACCATCACTCGCTAAGGTCATGTTTAACATAGCATTGGAATCTCAAGGTCTGGCTTATATTAAAGCAGAGTAAGAAACAAATGGTCCCAGACGAGCGCACATTTACCTAAGCTGACTTTCTGAGGAATGGTGACGGGAAGGTGCGGTCACTGTCAGTCCACCCAAGGATCCCTATACCAGCCCAAATGACTGCGTGTTGAGAACACCTGGCAAGGCAGAGGTCCAGCTGAAGACCAGCACCAACTGGACCGGCAGAGGCAGCAGCTGCTCCTGCTCGCTGGCCAGGCACTTGATAGAAACACTTGGAGAAATGTGGTGTGCCTGCCAGTGCTCTTCCTCAAGTTCATCCACATGAAGGAGCCTTCCATTTCCCATCATTCCCTTGGGCCATGTCAGGAGAAGTTGATGTACACACATTGCCTCAACCTTCCCTGCAGCCAAACACCCCACATCTCCGAATTAATAGTTTCAGGAAAAAGCCACTTTCCTATCACTGTCTTAGTCTATCCTCAGATGTTCTTAACAAAAGAGTTGACAAAAGACATGGTGAAAAAACAATTCAAAGCAGCTGCTCTCAGAAGTGGAGAGGAGAGTGGACAAAGTAGGAAGGCAGGGGCGTTTTAAACGATCTCCAGAAAGTAGGAAAATAGATGCCCTTGTGATCTTACAAGAGCACCCAGGGGTCCAGTGGGCGTTATCCAACCAGCAATGCCTGAGGCAATCCCTACCCACAGAACAGCAAATAAATAACAAACACACACATTTCATTTTTCTCTTTTCCTCAGAACTATTATCCAGGGTATTATCCTATGCGTGGCCATATGCCTGACTCAAACTGCTACATCAGGAAATGTGAGCGGGCCACCAGAGGGCCACCATGGGACACTAGAGAATCATCAGACAGAGGGGAGTTAGAGGTTATTCTTGCTTTCTTAAAACCACATGTCCATCTTGTTTACTATCACACACACACACACACACACACACACACACACACACACACACACACACACACAAAGAAAAGGCTTGGCCCTTCAGTATGCCTCATTCATGGTGAAAATGATGATCACTCTCTCCATTAACCACAAGGGAATAAAATCTCACAGAATACTTCAGACTAAAATGTTTAGGTATTGAAGAAGCTCAGCTATTCTCCCCAGGCCCCAAACTGTTACTTATTAAAAGGAAGACTCAGACATACATATGTTTTCCCGCAACACATCACCCTAACTTGGTATTGGAACTGCAACCCCATGCTGACAAGGTGACAAAAACCTTATTCCAGTCTCTGTGTCAATGAGAAGAGTGATCTGGATTTAGTTTTGTTTCTTTTAAGACAAATCACCAAGTGGAGCATCTGCCTCCTTGGTGGTCTCCTCTCCCAAGATGCTCGGTGATCTGTGCAGTTGGCCAGCCCTTTCTCTCCCTGCCTAGCACAGGCTCCTCCTGTACAGAGAATTCAAAAGGCTTTGAGCCCAGTATTTGGGTGCCATCGTTACCACCTCCAGTCTGAACCTGAGGTCTACCTCTGTAGATGGGGGATTTCCCTGTACCCAGTGTGAACTCTCCTACTCTTTGACTCAGCTTCCTCTTCTAACTACTTATTAATATTACTTTTGTGACATTTGTTTCTGTAGGCTTTAGAGACGATATTTATTGTTATTTTTCAGTGGATCAAATAAGTAACCTAAGTTAGAAGGAAGACCAAAGTAAGAATGGGAGGAGGCAGGAGTCAAAACTAATGCCTGCTGAGAGAGAGGGATGGAAGTATTACTTCTTTACTTGAAGTGGGTACCCACTCACAGGCAGGGGTGAGGCAGGCCTAGCTTTCTGGGGGGGGGTCTTGAAAACTTGCAGACTTTACTTTGTACGCTTTTCAGGTGTTGTGGTTCTCCTAAAGGAAGATCAAGGGGGCTCTGACATTTCCAGTTTTTCAAGTCTACCATTGAGACGAGCCTTGCCTATTTCAGGGCATCCGCACTAAAGGTTAGGGTAGAGGAATAGAGTATCAGGAAGCCAGGGGCATCTCCCTAGCTGGCTTCGAGAGGAAAAAGCTTTGAACGTGGACAGGAAGTGTGTTCAGTTGGTAGAATCCTTTCTTACTATGAGGGAGGCTTGATTTAGATGTCCAGGCTATGGACCAAGATGCTGGGGTTATACAGACGCTTTGCATCCTGAGCTCCAGGTTAACTGAGAGGACCAGGAGAGAAGCAAGCAAAGGCTGAGCTAGCTTCCTGACTCATCCCGGTAAGGGGTGAGTGGAGAAAGCAAAGCTACTGGGGAAGCACACCCACACTTACAGTCTCTTTCTCCTAGAACCGATATCTTGGGGCAGCTCATATGCAGTGGATTAACGCTTCTCTTTTTGCTGTCCTAACCCATCTGGAGATTACACAAATATAAAAAGCTCAACTTCACCCTTCTTAGGGACAGTAATAAATCAGTTACATCGAATAAGGAATATTGACCAGAAATTTTTGCCTACCAGGCTTCCTACAGTCCCATCTGCATTTAAAGAAAAGATCCAAATCCAGCCACTCTTAGGCAAGATTTTCCTTCTGGAAAGCAAGGGGAGGGTGGGTATTCCTCTCTTATGGTATTATCCCAAAGCTCACTTCTTTAGTTTGAGCCCATTTCAGATTTAAACTTTTGACTGCCTAAAAGAGGGCCACACAAACCACTGGCCTACTTTCCAAGTCCTTGGCTCTTTTTTGGTTACAGCTTTCTTGTTTTATGCCACAAGGGCTAAGCATGCTTTTCTTCCTACTTTTTAACTTGTCATCATTTCTTCTACTTGAAAAAAATTTTAAAAATTACAATTTGTTTATTTAGCATGAGTATAAGTGATCACGTGTGTGTGTGTGTGTGCGTGTGTGTATGAGTGACACACACACATGAAGACAGAGAGAGAGAATGAGCCACTCTGCATGTGTGTGATGTGGGTAGGTTAAATCCTCTCCTTGTACCATGTAGGTCCCAGGGATGGAGCTCTGGTCATGGCAGGAATGTTTACTTCTTTGGCCTTCTTGCCTGCCCTTTTGGACAAATATTTCTTAAATTACATTTTTGTTTATTATGCTTGCGTGCCCTCTTTTAGTTTTGTCTTCCCTTATGCCCAAATTACCTCTTCTCTTCTTAGCATCCTCAGTCTATAAGATGCCTTTTCATTGGAGAGTTTTAATGCTAGTCAGTATGGTGCAGAGGACTGACGATCAGGAAGGCAAAACAATGGGCACTGGGAGTTTTCTAAAAGCAAAATCATCAAACATTCATCCATTATCTGCCGTAAATAATGCACATTCTGCCATGCAAAGTGTTTGCTAGTAATAAGCATGCTTGTTTCTCACCTTGTGCCCATGAGGGCAGCCTTAGGCTAGATAAGATGGGATCAAGTCCCAGAATCTTTCTCAACCTGGAAACAGTCACGATTTGTGTATTCCACTTGGTTCTAAAGATGAATTCTAGTAAGGTGTGCCTCATGCCATCATTTTCTAAAGGTTCTTGAAACTACATTTCTGCCACATGTTGTATTTTTCTATCACCTTAGGGGTTTTGGTCATTTCCCTGCCATTCCTTTAGCAATACATACATACATACATACATACATACATACATACATACATACATACATACGGAAGCATCATTTTCCTGCTACTGCACTCTACCTCTTTGACATTTCTTCAGAGAGCACTGCACTTTCTCCTCTGTTTATAGACGCTTGCTTGTATTGACACACACTCTTGCCGATGTACATTTCCTCCCAGAGGGGTCCTGCTGGTCACTATCCATACTTCATCTCATCATTTCCCAATGTACTAGAGCAACACACACTTGCCACTTTGTGTTTTCTGAATATTTTGTTCCGCTATTATTCTTTATATCATGTGAACATTCCCTAATGCAGCACATTAATTTCTAAATGACTTATCACTATTATTTTGAGCTATTATCACAGTGGTTGCTCTAAAGCTTACCATGTACATTATAACTTCAAATTCCTACTAACTAATTCTAATAAAATATGGGAATGTTATTCCCATATATGTCTGTTCCCTTTGTTCCCTTTTAATGTTATTATTATATACCCAGTATATCTACAAATGTTTCAAACTCAGGGATGCATTTATAAATGTTACTTTCTAGGATTTTACATACTTTCATGAAGTGGAGGGGAGAAAGGAGAGCAATTATGCTCTTACAGCTTTTGTTATTTAACATTCATTGTTCCCACTTCTGGTTCTCTTCATTAGTCCCCGCGGCTCTAGATTGCCTCTTGGAGTCATTTCCTCAGGCAAATGCAGCTTTGCTCCCTCCAACCCACCTTCTTCTGGCTGCTTTTAGTAAGTAGATTGTATTTCTATATATTATCACTTCAACAGCACAAATACAGATACCGTGTTTATACAGCTGCCTTTTAAATCCGTTAGAAATTAAGAAAAAACATTTCTACAGTCTACATGCCTTCTTTCTTTTCCCTCTGTGCATTTACCTTACCGTCTGGGCCCCTTGCTCTCAGCCAGGAGAATGTCCTCTAGTGTTTTCATTTTATTTATTTAGTTTTGGGGCTGCTGGGGATAAACCACTACTGAGCTATGTCCTCAACACCTGTAATATTTCCTGTAAAATGTGTCTGTAGCTAGTCGTGAGGGGCCTTGGTGATTGTTTGTGAATGTCCTTATCTCACCTCAATGTTTGAAGCAGCTTTGCTGCATAATTTTTGATTGACAGATACACTCTTTGACTCTGTTTCCCATGGTGGTCTTCCTGGCATCATTGTTTCTCATACAGGGTCAGAGGTTAATTCCCTCATGGGTTCCTCCTTAGGTGAGAACTCATTTTTAGGTCACTTCCAGGGTCTGGCCCTTGTTCGTTTGCTCACAACATTCATACTGTGATCTGCCTCCGGAACTCTGTTTATCTCATTTGAAACCTGTTGACTCTCTTGACATAGAGAGTGACTCCTCCAATCTGAAATACTCCTATTTATTGGTATGATTTTTTTGACTGTTACGTTGTGTGGTAGAGTGTGTGTTCATGGTCATGTGTATGTCTATGTCCATGTTAATGAAGGTAGGTGTGTGTGTGTGTGTGTGTGTAGGCCACAAAACAAACCTACCCTTCCTTCTTTCCCCCTTCCTCCCTTCCTCCTTCCTAACCTCCCTCCCTTCCTTCCTTTTCTTCTTCCCTCCCTGTCCTCCTCCTCCATATTCAATGGCCTCCTCTATATTCAGACCATGGATTCTTTTTTTTTTTCTTTTGAAGCTCTTTTTCATTTGCTAAATGTTATTTCTACCATTTCCGGAGATTTTAAGTAAGCATGTGGGATGACCAGAGCATGACATGCTGTCATGCCACAAGTGGAGGCCACCGCAGGCTTCTTAAGTCAGGTAGCACTCGGACAGCTATTCTTCAGGAAACAAGATCACCTGTGAATGTCTATAATATTGATTTCTTTTCTCTCTCTCTCTGTGTATCAACATCCTCCTCTTCATTTTGGTGTGGAGTGAGTTTACATTTGGAAATTTTTTTGGTACATTTTTCCATTTATCTGAATGTAATGATCCTCATTTTGGGCTTTTTAGGGCATTCAGATGCCAGTAAGGAGACTAGATTCTTCAATAGAGGATAGAAACAGAGCACTAAATTAAAGTTCAATTCTCTTAAGAAAATGGAATCTCGAAACCCCAGAGTGGGTAGACTTCTAGGCCAGGGGCGGTGTGGAAGATAGGGCATCAAATCAAGGTCCAGAAACAGTGAAAGCCAGTTAGAGACCCAAGTCATCAAGAGGCAAATGGAGAATGCTCTCTAGAACCTTTACATGCCATGCCAAAACAGGAGGTCATTTTTTCTCCAGCTCCAGGTTCTGTCACAGGGTACCAATTTCCAGTTGGATAAAAGGGCAGCCAATGTCAGCCAAGGATCAGACCAGACAAACTCTTTGCCTCTACCTCCATTTAGATTATAGGATCATGTAAACTCCATGTCTCTTTCTGTACACTAGGCTGCAAAATTGGGAAGGGAATTTGAAAGTAGTGGTTGCCTTAGGAGAGTCTAGACATTTCTATCTAAGATGAATGGAACGTACTAATAAAGGCTGCTTAAAAATAAAGAATTGAGTATGGCTGTTTATTTAATATGGTTTCCTTGACAGCCAGTGGTATTATAGACAGCTGCAGACAAAATAAAGAAGCTGAGCTCTCTCTGCAGTCTTGATTTACAAGGTGAGTAAATTCTACAGCAACATTCTAGTCCCATAACGTATATGAGAATACTGCACACATAATAAATATCATTTTGCTTGTGACCTCTCTTTTCCTTTTCTTGCACCACAGAGATCATTTTGTTTCAATATATATTTTTAGCTACCCCACATCCAAATGCCCTGTTTCAAAGAGGATCTCTCCAGTAGATCAAAGAGGACGCACAGCCTGCCCAGACATCGTGGAAGCTGGATGTGGGGAGGCCAGTGTGTGGGGTCCTTTTTTGCATTGCCTCTCACTGCTACCACGGGACTTGTGACTCAGGCCTACCTAATGGGTTTCCAGATGGTTCTTGAAGTCTCAAGGAGGCACCGGAAATGAATGAGGGATGTTAGCAGTTTGCAAGGCAGCAGTGACTACGTAGTTTAAATTCTGAGGACAAAGTTGAAGAAGGTCAGAGCTTCTAACCAGAAAGGTTCAGTTGGTGACCTGGCTCTTTCAGCTGCCAATCTGCCCAAACTATCATGACAAAACATCATGGGATAGATGGCTGAAGCGACAGAAATTTATTCGTGGTCCTAGAGACTGAGACGACCAACTTCAAGTTGCTGGTCAACTTAGATTCTGGTGAGGGCCTTTCCTGGCTTGCAGACAGCTGCTTTCTCACTATGCCCGCAACTGGTCTTCCCTTAGTGTGCTGTGCATGGAAAGGAAGAGATACACTGCATCCTTTCTTTTTAGAAGGTCACAGATTTTAGATTAGAATGAGGGCCCTATCCTTACAACACCTTTATAAACAGTGTGTTTCCCTCCGCTAAAGGTCCAGGTCACTTAAATTCAGTACTGGAATTTAAGGACATATTACAAATCAATCCATGGCAGCTGCTGCCTTGTTTCCTGTCTATTTCCAACCAAACTCTCTAGCATTTATATCAGTTCTGTAAAGCATCTCCCAGAGATTATTTTCTGTTCAGCTGAAGCAGACTAATTTCTATTCAGTTGAAGCAGAGTAATTTCTATTCTGGCAACCACAAACCCAGACATTACTCTGAAAGCTAGTATCTGAATGGAGTCACCAGGGAACTGGTGTGGGTGATGAGGTCCTTGATAGTTTCAGAGATGAACACTCAGAGTTCATGAGTGGGGCTCCGTCAGTTACAGCAAATAGATCACCAAGTTTTGCTGTGCTTCTTTAATGCAGTAGCCACTGGAAAGAAGGATTTGGAGGGATTAAGTTATCACTGCTGTGGGCTAGTGTGGAGACGGAGAACTTAAGGGTACTGGGTGGAGGTGGCTACTTCTGATGCAGGTGGATACTTCGTGGAGTGGGTGACATGCTCTACCCTTTGTTTTTGCTCAAGGTATAGGTCCAGGAACTTTCTCTGGTTTTCATAAATGTCTATAAAAAATGTTTTCCCCAAACAAACACAAAGTTTACATTCTGTGGGTTCCTGGGTAAAATCTTCTAAGCTGTCAGTGTCACCAGGTGATTTATGAGAGATCACAACAATAACCAGGACATGACAGCAAATGGGGCAGAGATTTGAATTTATAAGCTTGGGCATACTCGACCCTCCCAGCACACTGAGCACTGCTCCACAGCGAAAGGTTTATGCTTTCCTTTCCATCTTTTCCATTCTACATCAGCTAGCTCTACCACCGGGCTTGACCATCTTGTCCTGAACAAAGGGCTCCATGCCCGTAGACCTGGAAGCATAATGCTGTCAGTACTCAGCTAAGGTATATGAAAAGGAAAAAAAAATGGGAAAACATTTGAAAATACAGTTATTTGCTCCTTTAGAAGAATTTACCAGTCCTTAACATTTGTTAACAGTGGGACTGGGATCTCTAAAGCCTGTCTACACTTAAAGAACATCAATACTGGTAACAAGTGTCAAAACGGAACTATACGGAATATAAAATAAAACTCATAACAACGCTCTATAGGATCAGAGCTAAAAATAAAGTTCATATATGTCATCTTACTAGGGACTCGTCAACAAACACTAGACTGTTCTTTTCAGCAATAAGTTCAGAGACAGAGCCCAGGAGTCTTGGGAGCCAGCCACGAAGCTTGAGTCAAGGTTATCAAGCACAGTTTTATTTTTTTCCTCCTAAGCAACTGTGAGGTGTTTCAGGACTGGCTTGCGTTTGGAAACTGTGTAAGAACGGCTTGATTGAAAATGTCAGTCTCGGAACAAAGAAAGAGGGTGATGTCTCATTGATCGTTTCACACTGATTGCATTTTGAGGCGTGAATATCTTGAAATTACGGAGTTAACCAGAATGTATTATTAAAATCATCAGTGGCAACATCAGTGGCAACATCAGTGGCATCATTGGACAATATCAGACCAAACTGTTTGAATTCCCAAACCGCAATGATTTGCTTGTTTGTAGCTTGTTTGTAGAGAATGTATCCTGGAGAGGATGGGGAATCAAGGTAGAAAATATTTCCATACTAAGAAAGTATTTCCCAGGCATACAAAAGTGCAACTGCCATCCTTAGCTACCCCCCTACGGACTGCTCCCAAATTGCTCTGAAGACATTTCTGCACAGTGAAGCTTGAGGCTGCTTTGCCCTATCCTAGGCCAACTCAGGCTGCTTCCAGTGTTCCCATCATATTTATGAGTAGATAATGCCTACACTCACCAAGGACAGAAACAGGGGCCTGGCTGAAAGAGAAATACTAAGGTCCTTTGAAAAGACAAATCTTTCAACTATGGTATTTCCATCAAAACCTCACAAAAACAGTGCGATTTCCCAGACTGGTCCTCATCACCCCAGAAACCACAAGGATTTCCAGCTCCTATTTCTTCAGCCTTCAGTATCTTATGCTTCTCGCCTGTTTGCATGTCTAGAGAGTGTACTCTTTGAACCAGGAGTTATGTGAGGCACAAAGTGGATGAAGTACATGGACCCTACTCATAGGGAAGCCCAGACATGGAAGGGATCAGTGCAGTATAATACAGAGAAACCGACTTTGGCCATGGTATGAGTACGGAATTATCAAGGAACTGACTGTGGGGTGCACCCTTGAAGGAAGGCACAGGGAAAGGAAGGCATTCCAAATAGAGAATACAGCACGGCACATGCATAGCAGGACAGGCCGTTAGGAGAGCTTGGAAAAGTGTAGCAGTCACTGTGTGTCTTGGATGTAAGACATCAGAGATAGGCAGGAAGTGGCCAAGATAAAGCCCAAGTTCCCATGGGAGTACAGAGAACCTTAGACACTACCAACAGAATGCCTAAGAATCTCCCCTTGTCCAATGTGGCTGACACCATCCCAGCACATTTAGACAGTCTCACTGCTCCAGGGCCCATGAAGAACCTGGGGGATCCTAGAGAAATCTGGAAGTACCAGTCTCATTCAGTTGCATGGTACTGGTTACTTACTAGCCACCTACTCATTGTAATAAACACACACAGGATTGCTTTCGGACTGCAGTACCTCATGGACAGTTAGGGGAATAACATGCAAAGCAGAGGCAAAACATTTGGCAGAGCAATATACATGCTCTTTCCTTACTTGGAAATAAAAAGCACATATTTAAAATGTTTGAGGGTAGAGATAGCCTGTTTCTGATCAGACTTCTCCGTTCTCAACCTTCTTGCCCTGTGACTAGTGACCTAAACAGACGAGGAAGCCCCAAGCTACTTGGAAGAACTGTATTGATGGAGATTTTGTTCTAAATCTACCACGTTTTAAAACATCTCAGAGTATTTCTTGCAACAGACCATTATGTCTCAAGCTAACACACTGAAGAGTGCTCATTATAGTATGTGGTAGAGGAAAGGGGCTCTAACTCAGGCAAGTCCAGAGTACTTCTCCTACGCCTCCTTAAGTGCAGTGTGTCTGTGTACGAGGTGAATACAATAGAACTCCAGTCAAGGCAGAGCATCAATGCTCTGAAATTGTCAGTTTTGAGCTTCATTAATTTTCTGTCTTCAAACAATGAGTTAAAAAGTCTTTATATGTTATTGTTAATAAAGAGCTCACATGGGATTTATAGACATGACAGATGCAAATATTATCTATCCAAGAGTCTTACTGTGCTGTAAAATCCAGTAGTCACTGAGCTCCTATCCCTGCAAGACTGTCCTTATCACAACAACATTGTACTGGCTCAAACATCAAATCGGGCACCAACCCAAGTCTCCCATTTGGAAGGACCTGGCTTCAGACTGCTCACAGCTGACACTTGTGCTAACCCTTCCTGTCACTTCACCCAGCAGATGAAAGGCTGGTCCTGGGCATCCTCAACAGCCAGGTTACCAAAGGTCAAGAGCCCAACATCTGTGGTAAGACGACAATCATAAAGGTTTGTCTTCATATCATGAGCTCCTGTAGGCTCCGGTAGCTGGCTTTGGGTTCAAGTCTGTATTGTGGAATTTGAACCATTACCACAAGAAAGCTCTATGGGTCTTGTTAAGAAAACACAAAGAACTTCTGCCAATTGCTAAGAAATAAATTCCTCCCTTCCTGCTGCTTGGACCACAGCATAATGAGGGCTCCCAACCTCTCCCTGCAGTAATAAAATGAACTCTGTGGGCTTTTCCTTTTGATGTATTCTAGTTTAAAAGTTTGGAGTTGATGCCTTTTCATCCTTAATTTATCTCCCCTTGTAAATATTTCTGTACCATTTCCAATACCGTAAGTATACACATTCTTAAAAATAATTCACTCCTTCTCCGATTTCAGTTGTACCACTTTATGTTATGGGTCAAATTTGGGGCTAAATAAACACACCTCTAGCTATAGTTCTGCAAATGCCTCTGGCAGCAAATTAACTCAAACAAATGCTTTGGCTGGGTAGTGAGGTTGCTTTTTAACAATCTTCCTTCTCTTGTCTGGAGGCCCAAGGACAGGACTCTTGAAGGGTTTTGTTAGAGTTATTTTCTGCGAAGTTAACACACAGGTCTTAATGCGGCAGTTAGTTTGTCTAAAGTTTCACCACCAGAGGGTGCTACTCTTCTGCATCTGAAGTTCGTTATTTTATCACAGGGCTTGATAGGCACTGCTACCAAAGACTTGTCGACACAGCCATATTACTAAAGGTCTGTAGGCAGCCTGAACTTTAAGAAACAAGATTTTTCTTCATTTTTGACATTATGAGTTGACAATCCAAATAGAAAATCTCTGTAGCATGCACAAACCAAGCCGCACTGGTTTACGTCTGTTACAGATTGAGTATGAAAGGCTAATGTATTTCATTATTTGAGATTTTGCTCAATATTTAATGTCTACCAAGAATGAACCCCAAATTCAAACATCCTCTTATCCACATTGAACACCCAGGAAGCAAAATTGTTCTATCAACAATGTTACTCACTTTGTTTTTTCAATGTCCATCTTTGAATTTCTTTTTTAATTTTAAATTTTTATTCATTTTACATACCAAACACAGGTCTCATTTCCTCCCTTCATTCTACTCCTCTCATCCACTCCTAAAAGAGGGTAAGGACTCCCATGGGGAGTCAGCAAAACCTTGCCCATTAAAGTGAGGCAGGACCAAGCCCCTGCCCACTGCATCAAAGTTGATTAAGGCATCCCACCATAGGAAATGGGCTCCAAAAAGAAAAACAAAAGGCAATTCACACACCAGGGATAAATCCTGGTCCCACTGCCAGGGATCCCACAAACATACCAAGCCACACGATTGTCACCCACATGCAGAGGTTCTAGTTCGGTCCCATGCAGGCTCTGAGCTATCGGGTCAGGCGTCTTTCTGCAGATTTCCCCATCATGATCTTGTCATTGCTTGCTCATGTAATACCTCCTCCCTCTCTTTGCCTGAACTCCAGGAGCTTGGCCTAGTACTTGACTGTGGATCTCTGCATCTGTTCCCATCAGTTACTGGAATGCTACTTTCTAACAATGCAAGTTGACTTACTCCATTTCCTGTATACACATCTCTTCAATTTTCCTGCAATTCTATCTTGGTCTGAAGTGTTTGTTTGTTGAGAACTGTACCAGGGCTCCATGCACACTAGGTAAGCAATCTGCCACTGAGCGACATCTCTGTCCCTTAGCATGGTATCATACTTTGAGGAAACATTAAGATTCATCCGCCTTAACTTCTCTTGTTAGTTCCTTGTCCTGTTACTATGATAAAAACACCTGGCAAGAAGCCCCTTCAGGAAGTGTTTCTTTTGGTTTGCAGTTAGAGCATATAGTATATCACGGCAGAAGGTCTGTGGGAGCAGGGTCTTGAGGCACATGGCATAAGCCAAGTGGTGTGAATGCTATTGCTCGGGTCCCTTTCTCCTTTTAATTCAGACCAAGACCTCAATCCTCCTAAGGTGTCACTGAGTATATAGGATCTTCCTATCTCAACTAAACAAATCTAGAAAATCCCTCCGATATGCCCAGAGGCTTGTTTCCATCAAGCTTCCAATCCCAGGAAGTTAAACGTCATGATTAATCATCACAATGACTTTAATGATTTGTTGAGATTTTCCTGCAAATTTTCTATTTCATATTTTCTGGTATGCATAAAAGAGGTATACAATTCCATTCCCACTCAATCCACAATGAATGTGCATGGAGAATATCGTTGACCTGTGTGTTGTTATGTGAACTGCCCAGAAAATCAGGGCCCAGAAAAGGGTTTCTGTAAAGAATTAGATCCAAGATTTTAGGCTTTGTGAGCCAGCTAAGGTCTTCTTCATGTCTGTTCAGCCAGACCATTATAGGAAGAAAATTAGTCATAGGTGCAAATGATTGGAAGCATTTGTGTCCCAGTAATATTCTATTATTAGAAACAGATGGTGGGATGCAGCTTGCTCTTCCTACAAATGGTGAATTTTTTAAAAAAGATTTTTATTTTTACTTATATGTATATGTGTGTCTCTTTGTGTGTACCGTGTGTGTGCACATACTTGCAGAGGCCAAAAACAAAGACATTGGATTCCCTGAATCTGAACTTACATGTGGTCGTGAGCCACCAGCCATGGGTGTTGGTCCTGTGCAAGAGTAGTATGTACTCTTAACTTCTGAGCCATCCCCAAATGATGGATTTTAATGACCATAGTCTTATTAACACCATTTGTGAAAGTATCTATTCACTACTTTGATGATTTCCACCCTCTTCACACAAGCACAGAAACTCGACACAAGTGTTATACACTTAAAAGTCCATGGATCTCTTGGAGGAATAGTGGAACCTCCAAAATCAGAGAAAACAGCATCTGTGGTTTTCTAGATGTCACTCTGTTTGCATCCCACAAAAATCCCAGGGATATGACATCAACACAAAGGATGCTAATTCCTGATAGTTTCTGCAGACCACAGCACATAAAGAAAACAAAAGCCATCTTTTACCTTCGGACTGATGAGTTGCAAGAGGAGTCTGTGTCTCCTTGGAGTAGGATACTACTTCCCTTGGCAGGAAATCCACCTGGGTGACCTTTGACACGCCGAGCTTGTGCAGTCTTCTTCTGTAAGTAGCAAAGGGGAAACACTTAGGAAGACGATATGTTTATTTCAAAAGACCAAACAGTTCTGAAAACACAAAAATAAACAAACTCAGATGCCCTCAGCTTCTCAGTACAGTGTCAGGCTCATGGCCTTCACTGGATGGGTGATGTCACATACGTCTCTCATGATGGCACTTCACTCTACTATTTGTAAACTGAAGTCCTGCTCTAGCTCAGATGAGACTTCTACTCTGAACATCTTTGATTAGGCTTGACAGCATTGTTTACAGGGAGCTTTCATTGGCCATGTAGATCCCAGTGCCATTGGATGGGAGAATTTCCAAGTTTGAATAAAGGGAAGTTGATTCTGTTGTGGAGTCACACAATGTTTATGAAAGCAGCAACAGCGAGAATCCTATTCCACCATAGAGTAATAACAGGTCTTATTTATCCAAAAGGAGAATGATCAATGTGTGAATGAATGTGTTTGCAAGGCATACTAAGATAGCACAAATGAATGAAAAGAACAATGGGCTCAGACTAATAGAGTTTCAGTTTAGTAACCCCAACTAACTGTGACCATGCAAGTAATCACTTTTGAATATTTATGTAATATTTCAAATGTTTCCAGATGTCTCTACACCCACTATGTCATCTGTCTTCATGGCATCTGTGTAAGTGTGGGATGTCATATTCTCTACATTATATGAGAAAAAAAATCAGCTTCAGTGCTCAAATGCCTGCAATTTACAACTGGAACCAGGGTTAAAATATGCTATTATTGACCCGAGTCCTTATCCAATGGAATGCTTCCAATAAGCCAGAATCCTAAGTAAGATTCTTAATGGCTAGTATGAGTCACTCCAAAAAATCTGGTCCTCCAAAGTTATCCAGAAAACAGACATCCATGGAGACATCATTGCCCATGGGAAAGCAGAGCAGCCCTAAACTCTATTTGCATGCACAGCCATTCAGCCCTCCCTGATTCAGCTTCCTCATCTGGGAACAGAGAAAATGGTGCCTTCTATTGTGATTCTTCTTGGTAGTGTATACGTACCATGTGTACACTATGCATAAACCACATACATTTGATGTGTATACCTTTGGACATATACATCTTAGAATGGTTTCTTGAACTTTATTTTTAGGATACAAGTTAACAGTGGCATAGGACATACTCTAGTACACTTCCTTGAAATTTCCAGATGGACACACATGAGAGAGAAAAGAGAAGGCCATAATCATCCTTTAGTCAAGTTTCACACTTCTCTCTAGTTACAAACAGTGAGAACACACCCCTTGTGTGTTGCAGTGCTCCGTCATTACATACATATAAATGCCATGGCTTCAGTTCCCTTCTGTTAAATTACTACTATTATTGAACACATGACAGAGAGTGTATGCTAAGACCAGGAACTTCCTTGGACACTTTCCAAGGGCTCTGAAAGAGTTTCTAAAATAGTTAAAGGCGGGCTCTAAGTATGCACATGGCAGATAGAAAGCAACTAGACAGACAAGCACTGGTCTAGACAGCAAGCATGGCTAGGTGTATCTGCAGTTCAATACAGTAAACCCAAGCACAGCCCTTGCTACACACAGGCCTGATCTACCTAGGTTCAGAACTGGGAGATCTGAATAAGAGGAGTCACCAAAGGCCCTGTCTGGTCCCCAAACCCCAGTCCTATAAACCCTCTTACAGTGAATTTAAGGAACACACAGAAATGATTTACTAGCAGCAAACCAGGTAAAAGACATAGAATCTGAAAGGAAAAAGCTAAAGATATTGTTTGAAAACTGTCTTGGGTCTGAGATGAGTATTTTCCTTCCTCGAATGTTTCTCCTTGATAAGAATGAGGAGAAAAATGTGAACAGACACAGCAGGCTGGCTTGCAGCAAAACCCACAGTTCTGGCTATTCACCGGCTTATCTTCCTGAGGACCACTAGGCAGTTGCAACCACAGGTTTAGGAAGGACACAGAGATCACCCAGGCCCTATCCTGCCACCAGTGTGTATCTCCAGGCACCGCAAAGTCACTACAACACCTGCAGGAAGTGTTCAGGTCATCTCGCTAACAGGATGTGTACTTCAGGCCTATCTTATTGGACTATGACAAACAGGTCATATGCATGTGAAAGCCTGTACATACTTTGATAATCTTCTCAAATCACTCAAGCAATATAGCTTGAGAAACTCCATGGAAAATGGATTTGCACCCCACTCTGTCATTTACCAACTTGAACAAACAACATGTGGAAAGCTCCAGGTAAGCAGTCAACCTTTTCAAACCCCATAATGCAAACGTTGGACCCAATATCAAGTTGTGAGGTTACATGAGGTCAGTGCTTGTAAAGCCTGCCACTGGGGCCTGGCATATCATGAAGCTCTTGGCTCGGGCAACTTGGTTTTCAGTGTATCTTTTTGACTACTTATGATAGTGTTTACTGTATAAGACTTCAGAAGAGGCAGGTTCATGAATATTCTAAATTTAAGATTTATTTTGAGCCCATAGAGTTGATTGTCTCTGGCAATAAAATTTAAGAACTGTGCTCCTATTTTTTATTTATATTTATTCATTCATTTATTCATTTACTTTGGTAGGAGTTCCATGGGATGGGGTTTGGCTGCTCCATTTGCTTCTGCATTAATTAAAAATATCGCTATGAAACTTCCAAGATTTCAAAACTTAGCTTGAATAAATGAGTTTATCTAACTAAAACAAAATATTTTCTTGTTTTAATAATTATTGAAACATTCAACCAGTCTCTCGGTGATGTTGTGTTTGGGAGACCAGGGCCCAGCTTAATGCAAGCCACCATAAATAAATATAAGCTGGGCTGTCATCATGCTGATCTCCCAGGGCACTGATCAGTTGACAGCTTGGCAAATGGTGGTTCTTGATCCAGAGAGCAGAGCCATCTCAAAGGACTGAAAACTGTAAAGCAACTGTTATAATACTTCTCAAGATATTTTAGGTAGATTATGGAGCTCCCTACAGTTTCTGGACTGATTAAGCTACATTTATATTAAACAACTTGTTCTTTGTGGCTATCTTGCTGGTGTCCTGGCAATCATGTATTTATGCTAAACATTTCTTTTAACATATCTTATTTTACCCCGAGTAGAATTTCATATTATTATTCTTGTTTTACAGATGGAAAATTGGGGGTTAGTGATGCCAATAAACTTGTAAGTGGCAGGCCTCAGCTCTACTGGACAGTAAACCAAAGAAAGGGCCATGCACTTGAAAAGTGTGCCATGTGACCTTGTTTAATGCTGATGACCACACACCTATTGCAGCACAGCTTTCATAACCTAACACACTCTAAGTCCAAGCATATGTTTCGTTTTATAAGTACGAGATAGGACTCCTGAGAAGGGGCCGGGGTTGGCCTGGATTTCCAGGTTCTACAGGAAGACCCTGTTTCTGAGGTAAGAACCACACAGTGGATCCCAGCATTAGTGGGTCCAGGAAGACTGGCCAGAAGGTGGCGCCCTCTCATAGCAAAGTCCTTCCTTTTAGCTGTGTCTGCAATGGAGTCTCATTACTGCTGGTCTTATCTGTCGCCAGCCCTTGTTTCATTTGGTCCAGAACATAAAGGTTTGTGCAGTCTTTTAATATTCAGTTTGCACAAAATAGTTCTACAGCTCTATCAGATGACAAAATTATTTTATCAGTATGCCTACCAGACAAAGCATATAGTACTTTGCTTTAAAATATAACCATTAAGTAATTTGGTGTCCCATTTTTGTTAAAGGGTGGTGAAGAAGTTTCTTCAAGTCAAAGGGAAACTATTATCATTGACATACTAATGTGATTATAATTGCGATTCCTTTTGGTTAAGCCTTTGATTCCATACTGGCTCCCAGTCTTTTTCTAGAACCTCTTTGCTGCCCCTCTATCACAGCACATTCCCTATAGTCCAAGGATACTGTCATTTCTTCTACAGCTCCTGGTGCATGCCATTGTATTCACAACCATCTACTCTGACTCGATGGGAAACTCACTCATTTGTGTATTCTCCATCCATCTTTGCTCTGTGGGGCTTACTTCAGAGTCAGACATAGAATAGCTATGAATTAAATGCTTGAGGACAGGAGGAGAGAGATGATAAGAACAGGGAAATGCAAAACAAACATAGTAAAAAAAAGAAGCTGAAATTTAAATGGACTATGCTCTGGATGGTTGGCATTAGTATTACATCACCACGTACATTTTTGCCTTAGCAATTCATTTTTAAAAAATAAATAGTTTTAATTAAAATTTTAAATTACTGAACTGAATTTACATAGGGCTTTATATAACCATAATAAAGAAAGCAATTCAGCATCCCCTAAAAAACCACAGTAAAGCCCCATCTATATGGAATAATGTGGCTGTGTTTAACAAATACAGAAGGGACACGAGGGTGAAGTCCCGGGACTGCTTTTCCAGATCAGCAGCACAGGAAACACTTACAGAGAATGCCACATCACAATTCATACCTCAAATGCAGAGCACTAAGCCCGAAGGTGGGGAGCTGTCAATTCAAGGTCTCAACTCCCCAGCCCCTGGAATTCCAATGACCACTAAAGGCTGTGATTTCACTGGCCTAGCAATATCAGAATAGAGAGAGACAGACATCAATGTCTGAGCAGAATCCTTTGGACTTCCCAATCAGTGGCCAAATTCCAGAGCACATAGCTCAGTACCACTGGAAAATGAAGAAAGCTCTGAATGGAGTTTCTGAAGATCAAGGAGACATGGCAGATGCAAAGGTGAATGAGAAGGTGAGAAGATGGACAGTTGTTAACTCAATTAAAGAGCACAAACGATGAACAAATGAACGGAATGTAGTCTAGTTAAAATCTGAAAGTGCCAGTAAGTCATGCTTGACACTGGGTAATGGAGTCATGGCCCTCTCACAAACTGATTCTAAAACGTCACAGGGTTCACATCTCTACAAGGATGGGACTGGGGTCCTCTTCATCTCTTTCAGTCATCCTGAAAGGTCCTTCTCTCCTGGTCTTCCTAAGGCTGAAGGATGCTGACACAGCAAAGCACACTGCATCTAACTTGGACCTTTTCTTCTGAAAGGGAAGTTGAAAATGAGTGATGCTGCTTCAAGCTTGAGAAGGCTGCTTGGTACCACTAGGAGTAAAAAAGGTAACCAAGTGTCTGTGAGCATGATCCAATCTACCCAGGTACCGATCTATCATTAGCTAGATCTCAAGAAAAATATTACTCCCTCATGAACCAGTGTCCCCATTCAGATGTGTTTTCAAGGTTTGTTGGTATAGCATGGATTAGTATATCATTTGCTTCATGATTAATATACTATTATAGGGACACACTGTTTTTAATCTATGCACCAGTGGGTAGTATTTAAATTGTTCCTTGCTTTGCTGTTAACACTAATGCTGATTAATTCCTAAATGCCTTCTAAATATTTATCCTTATTCTCACAAATTTATCCTTACTCTCACTACCTGTCAAACAAACATTTTCTTTTTTCTTTTTGAAACAGATCATTAAAAAAAAAAAAAAAAAAAAAAAAACCTACAACCATTCAACAGATATTGTGGATTATGGGAAATTTAGCCTGGACTGATATATCTATGACACAACACTTGCACCTAAGTTTCACTGACCATCTCAGAAAAGGAAGAGATAAGATTATACAAGCCAAAGGACCAAGAAATCTGCTATGAGGATGTATCTCCTAGAAATGACAGGAAGCTACAATCTCAATAATATGGCTGCCTAAACAAGACCTGAACCATGACAAAACCAACAGACAAATGGGGAAGGGCAGAAATCCCACAGGACCCTTGACAAAGAGCTATAGGAACTAAGGAATGCTAACAGTGGGAGAAATAGTATTCTCCAGGGCTGAGGTCCCTAATTAGTTATCCAGTTTCAAGTGGTCAGCCCGGAAATCACACATGCAAGTCATACCAAGAAGAATGAGCAGATGAGCAGGTTGTAGTTATGTATTTAAGGTGTGTGTGTGTGTGTGTGTAAAATACTAACAATTGAAGAATAAAAGAGCCCATGACTTCCAGAGAAAGCAAAGGAACATAAGAGGGATTGGAGGGAGGAAAGGGAAGGGGGAAAAGGAGGTACACAAGAATAATGTACTTAGGATTGGATCAGGTGGAGATTCTGTTTTGGTTTTAAGTAACTGCCTATACACTGCATTCTCATTAGCAGTGTATAACAGTTCTGTATACTCCTAAAGTCTTTTTAAAATATATATTGATTTATTTATTATGTATATAGTTTTCTGCCTTCATGTATGCCTGAATGACAGAAGAGGGCACCAGATCTCATTACAGTTGACTGTGAGCCACCATATGGATGCTAGGAATTGCACTCAGGACCTCTGGAAGGGCAGCCAGTGCTCTTGACCTCTGAGTCATCTCTCCAGTCCTCACTCCTAAACTCGTATCATCTGCTTTTTTACCATGTCATCTTAGTAAGTGTGACGTGATTTGTAAAATATTTTCTCTTGTTCTGTGGATTATTTTTCATGATTTTGATGATGCCTTTGGAAGTGCAAACATTTTCCATATTAATTCAATAACTATATACTTTAATTTTTTCCTTGTCTTTTGGTTGTATGCCTCAAGTATCAGAGCTCATTCCAAGGCTCTGATGTTTTTCACCTCTTCTCATGAGTTTTATAGTTTGAGTGCTAACATCTAGGCATTTGATCTACTTGTATTACTTTCTGTATATGGTATGAGTTAGGGGTCCAGATTCTTTCTTTGCTTATAGATAACAAGTTGTCCCTGGTTCATCTTTTGTTAGCATTTCTTTCCGTGTCACCGAGGACTTGAGCATACAAAGGCAGAAGATGGGCTGTTTCAACGACATCGTTGCTATGGCATGGTAAGCCAGCCTGACATTCATAGGACCATTTTCTAATGTCGGCATTTATGAAATGTTAGTTTTGAAAAGTCAGAATTAAAGTAAACTTGAGTCATCTCAGAAACTTTCCAACTTTTATAAACCTAATGACCCTTAAAAATGGTGTCAAATGAAAGTTCCAGAATATTCAACAACTGATGGTACACAATCATTGGGAAGATGTCTGGGAGGAGGGTTAGAGGCCAGTGTACAACATTCACAGTCCTAAAAACCTAAGGAAGTCACAGGACATTTCTGGAGCAAGATGAACCCTGAAAGAGAAAGGGATAAAACCAGGAACAAATCTTCTCAGGGAAAAGGAGTCATTTGGCCAGATATCAAAGTAGGCCAAGGTCAGAGCATTAAAAAGAATGTCTGCATCAGGCTCATGTTCAACTGTAACTCATTTTTTTTTTTCTGCTTAGTCACACATAGTGGATGACTGACATTTGAAGATGGATACTGCCAGAGATTTTCCTAGTTATCTTCCTTAAAGCTCATCAAATGTTTTTAATAGATAAGCCCTCAGACTATGGTTGATAACAGGAACATTTTCCTCCTTGTTCATCAGTATCCTGGAGGAGTTGTCAAGCATCTATTTTTTTCAGCATCATTATCACAACCATAAACTGCGTTTGAGTAAGGCACTGTGCCATACCCTTGCAATACAA
The DNA here is from genome assembly GCF_943737965.1 of Phodopus roborovskii. Lineage (NCBI taxonomy): Eukaryota > Metazoa > Chordata > Mammalia > Rodentia > Cricetidae > Phodopus > Phodopus roborovskii. Next base: position 3,570,134 of record NW_026125546.1, read on the forward strand.
TGAGAAATTGGAGCCAGAACATACATATACACCAAACAGCAGAAAAAGAACTTGAAGCTGAAAATGGTAAAACTAACACAAATGAGTCACCTAAGTGGGAGAAGACAGCATGGTGGGAAGATTACTATGTGCTTGGATAAATGGGGTTTGCTTCATTTAGAATGGGAGACCTGGTTTAGATTCTAAATGATAAGCTCGAGAGAGTAGGAAGGGTTCGTGTTCTAGGTAGCTTGTCCTGAATACACAAAGATCTGAGAACTGTATTTACATTTTATAGCAGGAAGTGTAGAATACAAATTTTGAATTGGGAGCAATGGCCTTAAGATGAATTTAGAAAGAAACATTGACAATAGATTATTAGACTAAAGAACTTGGACTTTCTGTAGACACTGAACAGGTATAGGAAGTTACTATGAAATTCACAGTTACAAAGCAATATTTAAACCATAATAACAGAACAAGCATAAGAAAAATAAGATCAGGTGTAGGAAGTGACTGCATCTTAGGAGCTGAGTGTGGATAAACAGGAATAAAGAAAAGACCCACAAGCAAAGGGGGGGGGGGAGGGAGAACTGAGCAGGGAAAGTAGCAGCACTGAGACAAAGGGAACAGCCAGAAGAACGATGGCTTTGATTATGGACAGTGCCTCACGATGGTTGGAGACTTGGTTCAGAGCGATGAGATGGACTCTGGGAAACAACGGAGGGCTGCTTTAATAGCCAACTTCATATGGGAGGAGAAGGGAAGAAACGGGCAGGTGGCATTTCAAGGCTTCATGTTCTGCAAGAAGATAAATGAATGGTTAACTGGAGGACACAGGTGTTCATAGAGAATAATTTTCTAAGTGTAAGAATGGAGCTAAGAGAAGACAAAGTTGAAAATGTGGCCACTGGCAGTCACCAATAGAATGTCCCCTGAGATGCTGCAACCATAGAAAAAGAATATGAGGAGTTCATATAACATAGGAGGTTTAAAAAAGACAAGAATAGTCATGCCACAGATGGGTTCTGCCTTGAGAAAATGGTTGGCTACTACCACAATATTCATGTTACTATTGCACCAGTAGATACATCTTGCCAGGCCAATCACTATGGTAGCTCACAGGATTCACAGCTGGGTAAGATGATGATTACTTCTCTCTTCTAGTAGTACAAGTTGGGCTAAGTGCGTTAAAAACAACAACAACATAGAAGACACAAAGTTTAATGGGTAGAGAGGTAAGGGTTGGGGTGTGAATGTGATCAAAGTACATTGTATGAAATTCTCAAAATTAATTAAGATACTATTTTCAAATGACAAAGAATCAACCTGTTTCTGAAATACTGTGCTCTGGTATCAGTGGGTAACAATCTGTGACATCTTAGGAACAGATTTCTAAGCTAGGGATGGGATACTCCACTGACAGAAAGGAACAGCAAAGACGGGGCATAATACCAAGAAAGTAGCTGGCTTTGTGGTTGTCTTCCCACATACACAGGCAGAGTGGTGGGTGTTTTTTTCCAAGAGAAGCAGCAAGAGAGTTGGTCTTTCCACATTAATTCGAGGATGAATTTTCATCCTTCGTGTTTGCTTCAAAATCATTTTAGGGAACATTTATTGCATCTCCACAGGATTTATTTCTAGCTGTGCAGAGATATTAGTATGGCAGCTGACCCATTTTTCCTGAAAAGACGCAAATGTCAACACTGGCTTAGTCAATGGCTGCAGCCCAAAGGTTTGCCTCGGATTTTGCAACACAAGCAAGCTTCCTAAGACTTCTGAGATGGACAAGAGTTAAAAATCATCATAGCCACCCTGGTGGAGGCTCAGCCCCCAAATATAAGACATGGGAAGTACAAAACAGCAGGGCAGATGGTACAGACCTGTGCTCTTTCCAATATTGTTACAGATGTGATATAATGTATTTTTAGGGATGACCTTTTATTTCCTTGATGACTTTGAGTAAGTTTCATACACTTTGTAACATGAGGCTGTGTAATTAGAAACTTCCAAGTATGTCAATGAATTTCTCAGAGTGCACTTCCTCCTCTGAATGGATTTCATTTTCCTGAAACCAAAGGCAACAGGAACCCTGCCCTTTTGAAAAATCGAGTTGCTACTGAAGAACAGAGAATATCTTAGAATAGCTTGCTTAAGATTCTCAAGATAAATAAAAGCTGGCCAACATCAGCTTCCTGAAAAATGGAAACAAATAATGATCATTATAAGAGACAAGGTAAGTGTTTCCTCCCTCTCTCGCAAAAAAAGTTTTGATCAGAGCCATTAAAACCTAATTATGAGCCCTTTTGATGAGCGAATATTCATCAACACATTTGAACTCTGGAGCACTTTTACCAATACGTTTTCCAGTATGCTGTCTGTACTTCTTTCTTTCTTTTTTTGAAATGGAATGTTATTGAAGTCACAGATGTTGAAGAAAATACCAGCTATGGTTATATGGGAAACATTGAACATGATTTCAAACCAGAGAGATATAAGCAAAATACAGAAGACCATGTGATAGGTTAGGGATACAGCTCCGTGGCAGCATGAAGCAACCCTACCGAATGTGAGGGCCTGAGTTTGACACCAAGCATCACAAGGAAGAAACAGCTGATGGTACATGGTGGATAGGTCAAATGAAAGTTCCTTTTTAAAATCTAAGACTGGAAGAAATTCTTACCTCTTCCTTAAGGAGGGGCAAACACATTCTTGCTGAGACACTTTCCCCAGCCAAGCACCTCCATCCACAGTCTGATGTATTAACCAACGTAGAAAACACAGTCCGGAGGCTGTAGTGGAGGCAGATGCCCCAAAACTCTATGTTACTCAGTTTAGCATTTGGAGCCGATTTTTGATTGTTTATGATTTAGGATCCTTTGTCCCACCTTACTCCTTTTCCATAGACTCAGTTTGTCTTCAGGAAGACTGGATATCTATGGGGGACACTGGCTCTTAAGCTTTTTCTTAAAGGCAACATGTGCAGTGGAATCTCTCTCCAAATAATCCCAATCAATCCCAGCTTCACTGATTAACTTATTTGCCTCCTTACCTGTATGTTTCTCTCACACTAGGAAATTTTACTTGTTCCTTGCGTCCTGCCATTGTACTTCTCCCAGAACTTTTAGTTTGCTTATTCTATTATAGTAGTCTAAAGAAGAGAAGTGTTTTAGTACATCAGTAAGTACTGGTTTGGTTAAAACAAACAAACCAAGCTTTTTTTTTTATTTTCTCACTTTATTTCTAATTTCTTAGAGGGTTTTTTCCCCATATCATCTTCTAGATTTCTCTTTGCTGCTAGCTGGTTTGTGGATCACACATGCGTGCAAAACTAGATTCAGTGCCAAAACATTTCTGGTTTGGTCTAAGATGGAGTCATAGGGGACCAGATATACCATTCTAGCTAAAATAATAAAAAGTAGCTGTTTGAATAAATGAAACTCTTATGACAAAAAGTAGCCGTGATGTACGAAAGAGGATTACGAGAAAGAGGAGCTCCACAACTGCCCCAGTTTGCAGTCCTCAGGGCATTTTCAGGCTGTGATACAGAAGCAAACCCAGGTGGCATGCAGTCGATATGCTGGGGGAGGGGAACTCCAGGAGAAACAGGCACTTAGAATTCACAGGCATCTGCTGACCATACCAAGACCAAGGGAAGAAGCCCCCGGCAGGATGATTGGTAACAGTTCTGGGCATTCTGGCTGTTCCCATCAGTCTGCTAAGACTCAATTCAAGTCCAGGCTCCTACAGGATGATTGTTTAGAAGACTGTATGGATTTTTATTTCAGTAGCAGGAGCTCCCCAGCCCTGGCTGAGTGCTCATGAAGTGCTAGTCTGAAAAAATTTGAGAAACATCTGAGCATGGTGACCCATGCTGTAATCCAAACACCAGAAGCTGAGGCCAAGGTGGGAGGATCCAAAGTTGAAGGTCAAAAACCATACAGGCAAGGAAAGAAATAAGAGAGTCGGCAAAGCTGAGGTGCACTGGGGCAGTTTGAAGGAGCGATTGCACTGCACATGCTTTTGATGTCTTTTGAATAGAGCAGTGGTTCTCAACCTTTCTAATGCTGCAACCCTTTAATAAAGTTTCCTGTGGTGACCCCCAACTTCATAACTATAATTTTGCTACTGTTATGAATCGTAATATAGATATCTGATATGCAGCTCCTGTGAAAGGGTCATTTAACCCCCAGAGGGGTCATGGCCCACAGGTTGAGAACCACCAGAATGGAGTCTCTGGGGAGATGGACTGAGTGCATAAAAGGGGAGTGAGCCTGGGTGAGGAGGGAAGTGAGGCCTGAATGATAAAGCTGCTATCAAGTAAACTACAGAGCTGTTTTCAAAAGTACTTAACAGACAAAAACTTTATAATCCAAACAAATCAAAGCTATAAGAGTTGATTTAAATGAAAAAAGTACTATGTGTGAGTGTGTATACATGTGAGTATGTGTGTGTCTGTCTGTCTCTGCACTACCTACATTCATAAGCTCATGGGAGTCAGAAGAGAGCATCAGATGCCCTGGAACTGGAGATCGAGGTGGTTATGGGCCAACATTGGGTGTTGGGAACTGAATCTGGGTCCTCTGCAAAAGCAGCAAGTGCTCTTTAACCACGGAGTGTTCTTTCCAGTGTGTATGTTTATTATAAATCTTAATTTTAGGAATCCAAATATATCCAATCCTCACAAAAGAATACACAGAATTCTGATAGCAAAAACGAAACAAAACAAAAACCCTAAAACAAAAACAACAACAACAACAACAAAAAAAAAAAAAAACATGCATGACTAAGGGAAAACATCAGACAATGGCAAAAGAGGAGGTTCAGCCATTCCCCCTAACTCCCTACAGAGGTACTGTGTAAACACATTAACCAACACCCTCGGAGACAGTCCTAGAAATATTTGACACTAGGGAGCTAAAAATAAGCCTACTTCAAAGTCAGCATGAAAAGCTGAGATATAGTCTCCCCTAAACTCAACCAGGACATCAGGGACCAGTCCTCATCTGTGTCTCTCTGAGGACTGAAGGGTTTGGGCCACACTTGTGAGGCTGCTTCCAAAGGACCTGTCTTTGCATGCTAATCTACTTGGTCCAGCAGGCACAGCTACCTGGGACCATGGAGGGCAAAAAAGCATCTTTAAAACAAGTCCTCAGATCTCTTTCTGTATCTTCACAGTAGCTCAGCACAGAGTGATAGGTGATAAGGAATAATTTCTGCTTTTACCCGGGAGGGTGTAGGATGGATATCAAATATCTGACCTATTAAGCTGCTGCCCAAGAGTCTGGCATCTAACTTGCTTGCATCCAAAGGCAAACAAGGCAAGCAAGTAGGCATCCTCTAAAGCATGAGCACATCAAGGCTCCCCACCACAAACTTTACCCTAGTAATAGAAATAGGGCTCTCTCCCTGAAAGGAACTGAATTGTGCAATAAGCATCCCTTTTCTAGATGTTTTGAAGTCTACCTTTAATTTGTTGACTCTTGGGGCTGATAAGATGAGCAATCCTAATCCTTGTAGTTTAAATGACAGTGTGGATAAATGTTGTGTGGATCAACTCAACAGCTGAAGTCATCAATAAAGGCTCTTCTCTAGGTTCATCCTAGGAGGGCCAAGTCCCTATCTAGCATCCCAATGTTTTGTTTACTATCATAAAGACTAGTCTCTAACTTGCCTGTTGGGGACTGAAATTTGCCCTATTCTTTCGGGCGGCAAAAAGATAACTAAATTATTTTAAAGCACATGACGTTTAAACAAGCATAAAGACATTTACCATAGGTTCTTTCCTTGACTCTGAGTAGAGCTAGTGGGTAGTAAACCCCAGCTCCTGGATGTTTTCCTGCAGACAGAAAGGATACACATGAAGCAATCCTACTTTTGCAGATGCTGTGGGAGGGATTGGTTCCTACCTCTCATTTTCAGTACACACATGGGGAGTCAGTGTTTTCTAGGCTCCTGGGAACCACAGAGGAAAATAGATGTCAGTTTGGGTGAGCACAGAGGTTCAGGACATCCCTCAACCCCCTGTGTGAGGTTTAGTGAGGTTATCTCCGGGACAAGTCTGTGAAGACTGGAAGAAGTCAGAGAGCTAAGGGAGATGAAGAAATAAGGATATATGTTTCACACAAAAGAACAGTGAGTATCCACAGAAAGCAAAAGAATGCCCAGTGAAGGATTCAAATGCCAGTAATGAAGATGCTACAAAGGTGGGAGACCAAGGCTTTCAAGGTAAGAAATCCAAGTCTTCTCTGGTTCAATGGAAAGATACAAAAATGTAAAAGGACTCAAGTATATGCCATAGAACTTATGGCATGAAAGACAGTTGGTTTGATCAAACAGAAATTGTTATTGAATTTGATGATAGGCTACCAAACATATCCATAGAGTAGAAAAAGGAGGAAGAAGAGAAAAAGGAGGAGGATGGGTAGGAGAATTATACCAAGTAGAAACACAGGTCTATACAAAGGAATGCAGAACATTAGAAAAAAAAATGTTAACTGTGTGGATGAACACCACTTTTGTCATTTCTCTTTCAAAGACCAGTGGCTGAATGAAAAGCCAAATGTAGCATGCACTTTATAACATATAAAAGTGAGACTTCTGATAACAATAGCACAAAGGTCTAGAGGGGAGAGACAGGCATACAAGTAACCCGTTTCCACTTTAATAATGCAGCCAGCACAAACAAATGCAAATTCAACACAAAATAAGTAGAAGAAATGAAATAATCAAATCAAAGCAGAGGCAGAAGACACTTTGGGGGTGACAACTGTTTGCTTTACTGACAGCAGTGACAGTTTGATGAGCATGTGTGCATGCCAAACATCAATTTCAATAGCTCATGTACGGTATTTTGTGTCATTTATATTTCCGAACAGCTCTAAAGTGAAGACATAGAGAAAATTACAGACTAGGGTCAATTTCATGCCAACTCTAAGACGAGGAAATAAAACTGTCTCAAGAAAAATCAGGTAGCCTAAGGAGCATCTCATAAACTTCTGTCTGTATCCTGAACACAAGGCCCACAGAAAGGGAAACTGCCGTGGTGTAATATTTGGCACTATAACATGGCTGATATTTCCTGATGATCCCTTTGGAACTTAAGATGAGCCCCTCTCCTCTCAGTGCACAGTCTCACCCCCCCCCTCTCTCTCTGACCCACTGACACTACTCTGAGGTGAGATGGAGCAGATGAGGGGAAAGCACCTGCATGTCCATCTCCATCACCCCAGTATGCTGCAATCTGCATGCTGAGTTCCCACCTGGGAAACAGATACAGTATGAAAATCTCTACCTGCTCCACACCAGCACGAGCAGCTTAGCAATAGTGCAACACCCCTATAATATGTCAACGTGAAGTCACACAGCACCCTTTGCGAACTCCCTTGTGCTTCTGTTTAAAGATATGATGTCATACTGAAACAGGGCAGACTGTAACTTACTTTGTACTTACTGTCTCTCTCTGCTATACATACTCACATATCTTGATTATTGAAAACTATAATTTGAAATAAATAATGGGTAGCCTCAAAATATCGCAAAACTTATTAATTTGAAAGTTTTTTTTATTTGCAACCATCTTCTGAACTTACTTGTAACCAGTGTACTAGGTAGCTGACATGTTAGATTCTTTGGGTTAGTATCACTGCAAGTCAGTTAAGAACTTCTGCATATACAAAGATGCCATTTAACCTGAATTGCATGGCAGTTGCTGAAATAGATGAAAACCCAGAGACACGGGCCCAGGAATTTAAATAATTCAGTGTAGACATTCAATGCCCATTTGGAGATATATTGGTTTACTTTTAGAAAATAATTGCTATTATAAAATGTTGAGGTATCTATTTTGGAGGTATCCAGTCTTGTGTTGGTAAATGCCATCATTCCAGTTTGAAGGGAGAGGAAGCCTTGTTAGTTGGGATAGTCTTTCTCAATTCCTGTGCAGATAGTCCTGCTATGGCTGATTTCAAGTTGCTTTAACTGTCCTTGAAGCTGGAAAAAGGACACAGTTCTTCTGAGCTTAATAGTGAGCTGTGAGAGCATCCTGTGGAAAATATCTCATGTCTATAGCTCACACCCAAACATCTAACAGAAACAGCTAAACCCATGTATTTTATTCTTTATGGATGACTTGTCAACTGTGAAGCTACCCTTCATCTTCTGGAAGACATTCACCTGAATCATTATCTTTAGGAGACATTACCCAGCACAAAGTATTTGAAATATGGAGCAAATGGACTTCTTCCACAGAAATGTAGTTATCCAAAATTAGCTGAAATTAAGAGTGTATTGTGGACTATCTAACAAATGAAAAGCAAATAACACAAACAAGACACAACATTTTAATACTGATCCCAGACAAGATTAATTGTTAGTACAAAGGGAGAGTGTTAGAATAAAGCCACATGTATCTTCAATCCCAGACATCATGTGCTCCACTTTTTAATGGAGGGATAGGCTTCTGTTTGTAATTTTCTTAGGGATCAGTTTTGATTTGCACTAATACTAATAGGAATTAATGAGTGGAGGGAGAAAGCCATCTTTTTATGGTGTTGTCCACAAAGAGAGATTTTCTCCCAAGCTGCATAAGGAAAACTAATGGAAGAAAAGAAAAATTATTAAACTGGAAGTTTCAACAAAAGGGGAAGAAACCAAGAGCAATGACAGCTCCAGCATTTTAACACAAGTATAGCAAAGAAATCATAGAAGGAATAACAAAAGAGCAGACATATACCCAAGTTCTGAGTCTGACTGCAGCTGGAGCACTGAGGGGTCTGTGTCCCACTGCAGGGTCCTAATTGTGCAGCACAAAGGAAAAAGAACACAGAGAATTAACAAAGGAGGAGGGCAACAGAACAAACCAAACCGCATCATTCCTCAATGGCATGTACAGTACACACACAGAACATCCTTCCCGCCCCCCGGGGGTTGGGGTTATGACAAGAAAGGGAGGAGCCTGCCTTTCCTTTGAGAGACTGCTTGATATGAAATGATGCAACCCTTTCCATGGAAGAAAGCCCGGAGCCAGTTACTTCAGCACACACACACACCCTAAATTTATACTACAGATTGACGGACTCGGGTGTACGAGCTGCTGCACAACTCTCTGTCACCTCAGAGCCCAAGCCCTTCTTGGACCTGTAAGCTCTTCCATGGGGTAAAGGGAATTAAGTAAAGATGGACAAGGACAGTAACATCTGAGAAGGTCAGACTAAATGGAGCGTGACTGCAGGGTCTGGAAACAGTTGGCTTCCTCGGGTCAGTTACTACAAATACAGCACCATTACAGTTGAGACGGATGAGTCGTTTTATCAACACAGATTGTACCAAAACAGTTTCCAATGTTATCGTTTGTCTCCAAGGTGCCAGGGATTAATTATGTCTTAGATCTTCTGTATGTTTCATAACACACAGCACACAACGTAATTGTGAGGGCATCACCTTTCCCTTTCTGTTAATAAGATGGAATTACTATTCCATAATAAACAGTATAAATACAGACCTTCCTCAAGTAGGTTCTTTACATTTTTCAAGGAAGAATCTTTCCCAGTGAAGCAGGCATGAGATTTTCTGAGAGACAAGTGATGAACACTGTCTATGTCTTTGCTGTTGGGCATATGTGCTTCAAATCTGACCTGACTTACCAGCTGGGTAACACTGGGAATGCTGCTCAAGCTCTCAGCCTTGGTACCCCTTGGCTCACTAAAAATGTAGGCTTAACAGCAGTGACCTTGACATCTCTTGAGGGATCATGGGAAATACAGGCACTCAGGTCTCAGCCCAGACTTACTGGCTCCACACTGCACCTTCACTGTGTTCTCAGGTCACTGTGAGCATCTTAAGGTTTGAGAAGTCCTACTTGGTTTCCTGGTTGCAAAGACTTACCCTGGATCATAAAGCTATGTGTGCCATGCAGAACTTTCTGAACTTATTTATGACATATCTTCCCTTCTTGTACTTTAGGATATGCTGCAATCCTTTCTTCCACCAGATAGCTGCATGGCTTGGGAATGCACTTCTTTCAAACCTTAGCTCCTCTGCTCCTTCTTCAGAGATCTTCCATTTCTCTCCCAGATATTAAGTAGCATTTCTTACTACTCTCATTATTTTATCCTGCTCCCCCTTCTTCATAGTACTAATACTATGCTGGGGTTTCATTTTACATCCCTTTATTTATTACTGATATTGTTTGATTCAGGACACAAGTGTCTGCATGGCAGGAGCAACCACATCCCTAGAAGACAGAGATGTACCTGGAATTGCCCCTGTCACAGGTGTTAATATAGTGGAATATCTGTTGAATGAGTGCATGGATGAGTCATTCTCTGATGTCTGCATGGGTTAAATGCAATCTACCTAGGAAGTATAAACCACAATTTGACAACCATTAACTATGCTTCTTACTATCAATAATTGTTTTTTTGAGTCCCTGCCTTACTTGCCTGAGAGTTCTATGAACTCTGCCTGCAAAGGCAGATGGAGGAACTTGTAGAGATTTTCTGTTTAGCTCTGCCTATATGCTTGGCTCCTTACCTGGATGTTCTGAAAGAAGATTGTCCAAGTCCAGTGTGAACATGAACTGGCCATGTTTCATAGAGTAGCAATCCTAAAACCTTAAGGTCCATGAAACTGCACCAAATTTTTGTTTACATGCCAATTCTGCTCTAATAGAGCCATGGGGTCTTGGGATTTTACATTTTAGACAAGTTTCAGGAGATCTGAATGTTGTTGGTCTGTGGATCACACTGTGCATTAGGGTCTTGATCCTAAACTACTGTGAGGGCTCAGAGAAATATAAAATGCAGAGTCCAACTCAGAAATTCTGCTGTAGTAGGTCTGGAGTGCAGTTTGCATGAGTAACATGTTCCCAGTGGTTGCTGCCTGTGGGACAGTCTTCAGGGAATGACTGGGTAGTCGGAAGCCTTTCTGTTGTCAGCAAACAGAGAGCATCAGTTCTGCTCAGCTCCACCAATAGCTAAAGTCCAGTTTATATTAGCCTAGCCACTTCCAGCCCAAAGAACCAGAATGTCGGGGGCAGGATCCAGATATCAACATTACTGAAATCTCTCCTAATGCTTCTCACATGCAGCCAAAGGGATGAACCACTGCTCTGGATTCAGTCTGTGCTCAAGGAAAGCAGTTCTTCCTGTTCTAGATGCCAGTTTCACTTTGGTTCAAACAGTAGCTGGGATGGAAGCCATTATAAACACTCAAGGAGCTCTAAATAAGGACATTGCCTCTATTACAGACAGAAATGCAGCCTTTGGCTCTTACTGACTGACAAGCATTTCCATGTCAGCAGTGGGCTCGGTATAGCCAAGGTGCCTTCAGGTTTTGTTTGGACACAATGACCTTTCTTGGTATTTTCCACTCCTCTCTGCATGAGAAGAGTGCAATTATAAGTGGTCTTGCTGTTCTGTTACCTACTGAACCTGCTGTGCCCAGGAAGAGTACTAGTGGTCTTTGGATTTCTATCAGAATCATCTACTTAAGAAGTAAAGATTGTCTGCTGTTTGCATTTAAAAATATTATATATATATATTTAAAAATATTATATATATATATATTTAAAAATATTATATATATATTTAAAAATATTATATATATATATATATATTTTTTTTTTTAACTAAGTACACATTTGAAAACAGGTACCCTTGGAGTCCAGAAGAGGGAGTTGGGTCCCCTGGAGCTGAAGTTACAGGTTGTTATTGGCTGTGTAACCTAGATGCTGCGAACCAAACTCAGATCCTCTACACAAGTAGCACATGCTTGTAGCTGCTTAGCTTTCTCTCCAGTCCATGGTGTTTTCCTTTCTAACCAGAGCAACCGAGTTGTTCTATGCAAATAAATGTGTGGCAGCCATGTCCCACTCCATCAAACACTTTATTCAGCAAAAGAAACCCCCAGGGATCACCAGCAGAAGACTAGGGCATGAGAAAAGCCAAGGGCACTACCATGTGTGCTAGCTTTCTCTTCTTTTCACATTTCCCACATGATCTATAGAGAGGTCAGAATTACCCAGATGCACCTTTTTTGTTTTGTTTTAAGTAAAAAGCAAAGCAAAGTCTGTTCCTTAACTAGGCAAACACTGATTTGTGTTTGCAAGGAAGAGCTATGATATTGTGTTGTTTACCAAATTATCTCTGCTTAGATTTACAGAGAAGCTACAAAACAGGTGGCTGTACCTTAGGGAGGCCACATCTGGATCTCAAGAAGGAGTAAACCTAAAGCCTTTTAATATAAGAACATTAACATACACCATTTTGGCTTGTTATCCTCATTTTGGTATATTTTTATTGAGCCAATTGACATAAATATCGCTTTGCAACTTTATCAAGTTACTCTGTTATTGAAAGTAAAATAATACATCATGCTACAGCTTCTTGGAGGGTTTGAAATATTTTGGGGAGTTTATTTGTAGAAATGAAAGTAATACTATAAAGTAGTATCATATTTTTTTTTTTCATGTAAAAAATCACTGCATTTACCACGACAGTTTTGTGTTTCAGTTTTTCTGAGATGGTTCATTTAATGCATGCAGGGCACAGAATATTTTTGATCAGGACATTTGTTTACTTATTCAAGTAACACTTATGAAGTGACTCATTTGTAAGACATTGATGAAGGAGAAAGGGAATTCAAGCAAACCATAGTCCTCTATGGAGTGATAGGATGCACTCAAATGGCTTTATAGGACAAGGTAGAAAGCAAAGCATGATACATCAATGGCACCACAGGTATGCAAAGGGCCACAGGCTTGCACTTAAGAATGTGATTAAGTAAATAAGGGAATTGAGACATATGGATATTCATATTCATAATTATATACTAATAACATATACTAAGAAGAAAACCATTCCCATCAATAGTGCAGGACTTGGCATAGTTAAAAACTTCAATTAATACTAGATTGCAACTAAATAAATGCCACAAAAGGGAAAGGGATTAAAGATAATAGCAGCTATAAGTTTCCCTGCTAAGTCTTTTTTTTTTTTTTTTTTTTTTTTTTTGTATGGCTGGTTGGGATATAGGCTGGGCCTCATTTGTCCTTTGGAAGCCAGAGCAGGAGACACTTTTTCTCCATGGAGATCAGCGATTCCATTTGACTTAGCCCTTGAATGACAGAGTTAGGTTTGAACAAACACTCATTGTCTCTAGTGCCTATTTTATTGGACATGTTGGCTGAGTGACTCTATGAGACCCTGTAGACTCTAGCTTCCGACTGATCCATTTATCATGAGAACAATAACTTCTAGGCCAAGTAGCCATACAAATCAAATTGCCTTCTTGTCTTGAATATCAGTTTCCACTGAAGCCAGATGGCTGGCAGAGAGTTTGAATTTAGCAGAGGGCAAGTTGGATATTTAAACACTGTAGCCTCCCCTGGCCTTCCTCCAAAATATCTTCATCTGTCACTAAGAACATAGAAAACCACCACTGCTGCCCACATCTCTCCTTTTTAAATTTGTAGTCAGACAAACCTAGTTCTTTCTCATTAGAACCTCTCCCTCCCTCCCTCCCTCTCTTCCTCCCTTGTTCCTTTTTCCTTTCCTTCCTTTCCTTTCTCCCTTCTTTCTTCTTCCTCCTTCTCTTCCTATACCCCCTTCCCCATCCTCTACCTCCCCTGTTCTTTTAATAAACTAAGTCAATTAGATTTCTGTCCAAGATTCCTGCCTGGAAACCATCCTGGTTTTGTTTACTTGCTTTAATGTTTGTCTGCTTTGGTTATGTGTAGACGCCCTCTTGGATTAACTCTCCCACAATCTATGAGGAGCCCTCACAAGGGACCTGTAGTTTTCTAAGATATTGAATAACGCAAGAACCCAATCTCCACTCTGCACTAAAGACAATGTGGTCCTATGCTCTTGCATTCAGTTTGGCAGCTATAGACATTCCAAGTAAGGTCATTTTTATCAGCTTTGTTTAAAATACTAGGGACAGAAGCCTCCCATGTCATGTAAAAGAATCATTTATTGAGTTATTAAGAACATCTTTGTTCTTACTCCTTCTGGGTTTTGGCTAATAAGAAAGTGTCCAGCAAGTATTTGGAAAACAGTAGCTAAGAGCTGTCATTTGTATCAGTAGCTAAGACCCCAGCACAGGTGAGCCATTGTCATACAGCTGCTGTTGACATTTAAATCAGTATAGTTGTTAAAGCAATATGTTAATGGGCAGCAGGAGCTGTAATTGAATTGCCCAGTCTGGAAGTAAAACAGCATCAGAAAAAACAGCATCATAGAAAGAAGATAATGACAGTGGTGATGATAATGGCTGTGATTACAATGACAATTTCTGTCATCAAGTCCCATGCTCAAGTTCTGCACCTCATCCTCTTTTTATAACAAAGTACTGCTTAATCAACCACCTCTTTTTACTTCTGTGACTTACCTTAGGTTAATGTCATTGCATGACCCCAACATCCTCATCACCATTGGAGTCCCACCTTTTCAAATATGTGTTGGATGCATCTGTGGACAAACCTACTCTTCCTTACCTCTGTCTTTCCATTCCTTATTTACTCTCACAACCCTAATTTAGACTTGCAGATTTTCTCTATCTGATCAGCAGGTCTGGAAATTAGTGGTCAGACCTTGAAAACATAAAAAGTTAACACAGGACTCATCCCAGACATTAGGATTTTAACAAGCTAAGTGAATTGAGTGACAAGAGATAGGTGTGGGAACTAGTGATAAATACTAGTTTCTCAGAGTCTGATATTTATCTTCTGTTTAATTCTCATTATACATCCTATCTTTCTGATGCTCCCCTCTGCATTCAAGGCTTACATTTGCCTATGTATAATAATGACAATTTGGATCTCTATGAGATGGCTATTAGAGAAGTACATTTGCTGCTCACTAATGCTTCTCATGGTAAGTCTACAATCCACTTGACCTTAGTAATAGCTCTTTTATCATCACACTTCTACAGACTTTTGATCTGCGACCAGAAATTGTATTTCTGTTTTATCTCTGAAAGGCAACCATCACTTTGTCCTTGGTTTCTATAACAGTGGCCAAGACTTCCTCTGGAGTAGCATCCACCTTCAATCAATTTGCCTAGTTTTCTTGTCCCTCTCTGGATCAGATCTGCCTTTTTTTTAGTTGTGTCTTCATCTTTACACCAGTGTCATCAAGATCTCTCCTCTCTCTCTTTCTCTCTCTCTCTCTCTCTCTCTCTCTCTCTCTCTCTCTCTCTCTTTCTCTCTCTCTCTCTCTCTCACACACACACCATAAACATTTTCAAAGTATTTAATATATATTAATATGGACAGCAACAATGAACTAAAATCACCTGTCCTCTCATCAGTTTCACAAACCTGTTAGAGGTGTTTTGGAATTATGGCTTACTGCATTCTTGTTCATCCCAATAACAACATGTATTTAAAGCTATAAATTACAATAACATCTCCCTAGGTGAGTTCCTTAAGTCTACTAGAGGGAGGCCCTCTCTAAGAAAGATTCAACTTTGTGTTTCCTGAAGATCCAGCATAGTGTCTTACAGACCATAAAGTCTCAACTATCTATTGACAAAAGTGATGAATGAATGAATCAAAGGTTGCTTTTACCTGCATTTCCTGAGGATGGGTGTGAAGCACGTGGTAAGCTTGTTCTAAGTGAATAGTGTTTTATTTTCACCATTAAAAGTAGAAGACTGTATTGCGACTTAATATTCCATGTTTGTCTGATATCACTAGGAAGTCTGTCCTTTTCTGAAGGGAAATGTAAGAGGAGTGGATGGGGGTTGGAGTTAGAGACTGGGAGGAGAGGAGGGAGGGAAAACTGCAGTCTGTACTCATACATACATACATACATACACACACACACACACACACACACACACACACACATATATATATATGAGCACATTTGTCACAGGTTTTAAATATCCACTAAAACATTTTTATGAGTAATTCAGTGTTTTTCTTTTCTTTTTGTATTTATTAGTATATATTTTCATTGTGACATTTTCATGTACATAATGCATACTGATCAAATTTACCTCCATCATTTACTAATGTTCCCCTCCAACTCCTGCTGACCCCCATCCTCTGCACAGCTAGTCACTCTTCTGCATTTCTGTCTTTTTTGTGTGGCTGTGTGGCTGTGTGTGTGTGTGTGTGTGTGTGTGTGTGTGTGTGTGTGTGTGTGTGTGTGTGTCCGTCCCAATACATTAGGGAACTCAATTCTGTATGTCTTGATGCCAATGTGTGCTGCCAGAGGAGATTTCAGACTCACTTTCACTCTGAAGAAGTGAACCCTATTGTTACAGTCCTGGCTATGGTACCACTTCGTGCTGATGATCAAAAGAAGTTTCTATCTTCTTGGCCCAAGACAACTTTTGTGAGCACTGCAACTGGGATCCAGGTGTCCATGCACTTCTGTTCTCTCCAAGATGGAGAAACAGGTCAAGGGCATGGCACAGTAATCTCATGTACCACAATTATCCTGAGTCTAGGACTGCATGTCTTTATTAACTCCTAATAAGACATGGAAAGGGTTTGGGCTAATATGAGCATAGCGCCTAACATAAGTCTCTAGTCAAATGCCATTTCCAAAGTAAAACACTAAATAATTAAGGGCATTTAAAAATCCATCATCTCATTCAATCTGTCACATTCATTGAAATTATATTAAGGAAGGATGGTATTTAGATAATGAGTTAATGAGTTAATGTTTTACTTCCCAGTTCCCATTTCCTTATTTGGGACTGGCAATGGTGTGGGTAAGGATTTTCTTATGTTACAAACAAAATTGGAACATAGTAACACACACACTCACATTAGATTCTTATTTTGAAAGTCTCCTTTCATAATTTTTTTGTATAAGATTTCTTTCCCTAACACCCGAGTCCTAACACAAGGCTACACTGAGGCCACATGAAGCCTCTAGGATGTCCATCTGAGCTGGACTTAAAATGAAATGAAGAATTTGCATTGTATCACAAGGATATGTTCAATCCAATCTTACACAGAAGCCTACTGCCAAGCAAGTGATTAGCTGGAAGGAGGCACAGCATCCATTTCCAAAACAGATGCTTGATTTGTGAGTAGTGCCACATGAGAGGCACAGTACATTCTGCATGAAGACAGAGCCATAAGAGGTCAAAATTTTAACTGATAATTCATGTGCTACATAAGGAGGAAAAAAAAATCCTATATTGTAATCTTAATTACCAAAGAGAGTGACCTCTTAAAAATTTGTGTTTTGTTATTTTTAATTATATGTGGGGGGGGCATGTGCATGTGAGTGCAGGTGTCCTCAGAGGCAAGAAGAGGGTATTAGATCCCCCAGAATGGGAGTTACAGGTAGTTGGAAGTTGACTGAACTCAGGTGAGCCATCTCTCCAACTTGTAGACCAAATTTTAATGAGCTTAACCAGTGTCTTAAGTTCCTCTGAAATCCAATGAACTAATGGCATCCTATGAAATTCTCCTGGTATACTGATAATGTACAATAGAATGAATAAACACATTTTGACATTATTCAATTTCTCTATAGTTTTTAGTTGTTTGGTTATTTTTTCACCATTATTAACACCTCAATACCTTCCTGTCAGTTTCTGGTTTACCAGATGGCAATGTTTTCATCCAAGTGGGTCAAAAGTCCCTAAGCCTCATGTAGCTTCTGAGAGTCCTGGAGGAGCTGATCTTGGAAAAGAATACAGGTCCTGAAGGTACTCTGTTGGGTGTTAAACCCTTATAACTATCCTTTTCCTGAGATCATTCAGAAAACCAAGTGATGTCCACAGACAGTCAGCCCAAGTTGCCCACAATCATCTATTCCAAGTCACTTTAGTTTCCCCAGATGAGTGTTCCCTGGGTGGTTGATCAGAGAGGTGCAGACTAAATCACATATGTGGATATTATGCAAGTATAATGTCGACAAAAAGCTAATTATTATCTCTATGGAAGACTAACACTTGCGAGCAGAAATCTGTCCTGGATTCAAATCTGAAATACATGAGGACCGGAAAGCCAGGCACACTCTCATGCTCCCCTTGAGAACTCTGTCCCTTCCTAAACGCTTCAGCAGTGATTTCTCCTTCTGCTGCATCTGAGACCACCTGGGATGGGTGTCTCACCTTCTTAAACAATAGTTGTTGAAACGATACATAGGAGGACATGTATCAATTCCAGGCATTATGGGGTTATATTAGAGGTAATTAAGGAACTTGGAAAATTATATTAATTTTAAAGATAAGTTGAAGTAGAAAAATAAAGATACTTGACTATAAATAGGTGAACTGATTAACACACACAGGTGTTATTGATTGCATATAAGATGTCATATATACGATGTAGAAGAATATATGTAGGGTGCTTATCTTATGTGGTAAGACAATGATGTTTTTATGTCATTATTTTGATTTCTTTGTGTTTTATAGTTACATTAAATACATAAGAAACATTTCAATAGTGATTATTAAGAATAAAACATCAGGAAGCTGGGGAGATGGCTCAGTCAGAAAAGTTCCTAACATATAAACTTGTGGACCAGAGTTCAGTAAGCAATGAAAACCAGGTGTGGTACACAAGTCTGCCACCCAGTCCATGGGTAGGGGCAGAGAGACAGGGGGGATCACTATATTTCATTGGCCAGCCAGCCAGCCCACAGGACTAGTGAGCTCAGGATTAGTAAGAGACCTTGTCTCAAGCAATAGGGAAGAGAATAATTGAAGAGGACAGTGTATACTAGCCTCTGGCCTCCTCTCACACACATTCACATGTTCATGCTCAAGTGTAACCACCAACAGGAACACACACTCTAAAATAAATACATAGACATATAACGTTCTAATAAACAGTTGAGTGAGAGGAAATGTTCCTATTTATTGGAATATAGAACTTAATGATGATAACTACAGATGGTCAACAAACAAACATACCCCAAACAAAGTAACAATTAATATTATTGTTATTCTGCATGCCATTTATTAAAAACAAATATCAGAGACCTCCCCTTTCTGACTATATTGATTATTTTGTTGATTGCTAGGGAATGCTATTATTATTATCACAACAATACTCAATTACCTTGTGAGGTTTTTATATGTGAAGTCACTTTTGAAAGCTTTTATATGATTCAGCCTTGAAATCCTGGTGAATTTTGTGAATCAATGCACAGTCCATATTTTCAGGGCAGCACAGCTATTGATGTGGCTGCATTTTTGAAAACTTAAAGATCCCACAGCAAAACAGGAGAAGAGGGTTAGTCTGAAGTCCTACATGAGTCAACCATGTAAATAAAAAGAATTGATATGGGCAGACTATTGTCATGTACATAGTACATTAATTTCCAGTTCATAACCTGAAGGTACATGAACAAGGATTGGGTAACTCTAATGATGTAGACTTCAATTTAGCCTTGTCATGATGTTCACAAATTTTACACAATTATTTGGATGAAGATAAAAATATGCTTATCAAATTTGATAATGATATCTATACATTCTATGAGAAAAATTTAGTAAGATCTCTTTCCATTAGCTAAATACCTAAGTCAGAATGTGAAAAAGCATGACTATGATCATAATAAGAGCTAGTTCACAATTACTATGTCATGCTTCTTCCAAGTGGTTTACCAATAATCATTTTGTTCCATTTCAATATAATCTTGGAGGCATTTATATTAAGTATTGGAGATAATGAAAATTCAAGTAAATTAGTACAGATTAAAACAAGAGCTTCAGCTATGTTTTTTGTGAACTTGAGAAAATGACTAATGCTCACAATGCCTCAGTGATGCCATCAATACAAACAAAACAAAAACAAACAAACAAAAAAAACCCCCAAAAACCAAAATAGGGTAATAAATTAATCCAAATTCAAGAACAATTCCAAAATGCCTACTACATGGATTCAATTTCAAATTCAGTTCCCATTTTCAAGAAACTTATTATTTCTTAAGGAAGACACAAGCTCAAATAAACAAAGTCATTTTTCTTCAATGTTGATGAAGTATAGTTTCTTCAATTGTTGTGCATAGAGGACATTGTCTAACAGATTCAGATTAATATTCTTATCATACAGAGAAAACTGCTTAATCTTGAAACCTAAGAATAGGGGTTTGGATTCTTCAAGCATTCTCTAACCACACTTCCCTCTTTGGTCCTTTTCTACATTAAATTACTCTTGAACTTTGAACCAATAATAATCAATCATATTAACATCCTCTATAAGGTATTATAGTGTGTATATTAAGGTGTGTATAAAAATACCTGTTTTCATAAGTAAAATTATTCTTTCAAATGTTTCATTACTATAACTAGTTTTTTAAATTCTAAGAGCATGATTTTGTCTATTATGATTAATTTAGAAATAGTTAACTGATTATACTAAAATAAATCAAGAGAAGGAGGAAAGCATCACAAATAGAAGTTGTGAATGGGAAGTGGCCTATAGAAACAAAATCAGAAATGGTAAAACAAATCATAACACTTTTGGCTTTAAAATATTTAATTCATACTGCTGTAATTGGGAATTATTTTATATTTTTATTTAAAAGCATTTGTTGCTCTCAAAATGAGTTAAAGGGGGCTTTGCAAACTTGCTACTTACACTGCAGTGTTTTCATAAAAGACATGAAGTATGCCAATTTTCTTCTGGTTCTTAGAAGACATTTTTAATTTGAGCTTTAAATCCTGGCGAAGGAATAGAAGAATTTATGTGTGCCATGAGGTATGAACAGATGTGTTAACTGGATTCAGAAATCTTTGAAAAGATTTCATATTCTAGGCAAATAGGCAAGTTTTTTAGAGCAGGGGGTGTCATCACTTTCCAAAGCTGAGGCTCTGTGAAGTGTTAAAGATGATAGTAGCTGTTTTAAAAAATGTCACTTCTACATGAAAAGACGTTTTAAATGGGATTCTAAAATCTGAAATACGATATTCTCTTATACTGTAACACTCATCCATTTTATTAAAACAAAATCATAAATCTGTCTGGAATTTAACGTCCAAAACAAGAGCAAGTCGTACTAAGCTAGTCATAATTTATTGTCAGAATTCAAACTTCATGCTCGTTTTTTTATTTATTTGTTTGTTTGCTTTGTTTTGAGGGGGGGTGTTTTTTTTTTCGCTGTCCATTTTCCTGTATTGTATTGTATTGTATTGTAATGAAAGTGGCCATTAGCAGGGATCTGCTCTCTGGCTCCCAGCTACCTACTCTTATCAGAACTTCACTATGATGAAGCAGAACTCTCTGGAGTTTGACTGGTGTGGGAAGAATGGCTTCCCTCCTTCAAGACATTTCACTAGGTTAAAAATAACAATTACAAGACAAGGATTTGAGAAGGTGAAGGAAAGCAGAGTGGTATCTTCTGAGGAGAACTGTCATTGTCCCCAGAGCGTGACAGCACAGGACAGCTTTTTCACATCAACTGTGAAATCGGCCATAGAATTCCATGCTGCCAACTGCACCCCATGAAGATGAGCAGAATTATACAACAGCAACCTTGTACAGAGACAGGCAAATGTTTTAACAGGAGGCCAGTGGAGCCTCTGAGGATTATGATCACAGTATTCCAGCCCTCAAACAAATGTTAAATATTATTCACCTATGTTGTTGTTACCATCATACCTCAAAGACCTTCTGAAGTGTTCAAAGCAACATGTATACTGCTAAATATTTAGCTATATTTGCTAAAATAAACCAGCTTTGCTCCCACAAAAGCTTTTACTTTCATTCTTCTAAAACTGAAAGTAGTGCCTCAGCATCCAGAGGCCTGACAAAACAAGATACTTATTTCTGAGCATACCACGAGGCAGGAACACCTGAAGAAATTCTGATCTAAGTATTTTATTTCTGACAGAAAATACAAGCACACTGTTCAGGGCAGTTCTGGATGATTCTCAGGGTATTTTCTGCTGTGTGTGTGTGTGTGTGTGTGTGTGTGTGTGTGTGTGTGTTTTACTAAGTAGCACCAACTGACCTTGAACTCATGACCCTCCTGCCTCAGCCTGTCAGTTTTTAAGAATGTGCCTCCACATCCTGCTTAGCCACAGTTTCCTCAACCAAATTACCTAGTTCTCTATGAAAACAATGTACTTCCAGAAGAAAATGCATATGAAAATGGATTATTTGGAAAAATAAAGTGCACAATTTTGTCTCTCTCACTCCCTCTCTCCCTCCCTCCCTCCCTCCTTCCCTCCCTCTCTCTCTCTCTCAGTAAAGCACATGGTAATTAGAAAGGTCCTTAGGTAGGGAAAAGTTGAAAGGTACAAAGACAAGCAAAAGGCTAATCTGTCATGAGTGCAGTGTGGAGGTTGGCTGTTTCCTTTATTTGAAGCTTAATTCAAGTATTTTTTGATTTTCCCCAAATTAAGAATCACAGCTAGCGGTCACATGTTGCCAGCCGTGGGTCACAGGCTCACGTCTGCTTTTAATGAAAGTAATTTCCAACTTCTTGTGAAAAACTGGGGGTGGGGGGGGTGTGGAAACGTTGGGTCCACATTGCTTTAGGGCACAAACACCTGGAACTAGGAGGAAGGCCATGCGCGTCTGAGCCATGACCACTAACTGATCACTACAAGGCTCCATCCCATGTTCATTCATCACCTTTTGGGGGTACCCGACTTTGGGAATCACAGAGAACACGATCAGCATAAGAGAACGACCATGGTCCTCCCCATCCACTTGCTCCTCAGCTATCCCCCTTCAGTGCTCAAATTACAGCATGCCCACATCCTGCCTCAGAAGTCTCTGGGCACGGAGTGCAATAAAAGTTTGGTAACCGACTCCCCAAGCAACAAAGGTGAACCCCCTGCTAAAATTCCTAACAATAGCAACGGTTTGAGGACCAAGTTCTCAATGTTGTCAGCTCTCTTAGATAAACTAGATGCCTGAGAGCTTAAAAGTGGGGCTAGAAAGCAAATGAAAGGTGAACAGTGCAAAGCTGGGTATATGTTCAATGGAACTTGGGCCTTCGCTGCTTCTTTTAGGCCCAAGCTCATGGAGATGTTTACATTTGTTAAGGAAGACGCATGGTCTTCAATGAGCCAGTTCAAGGAAGGGCGATACTGTTATTTCTACTGTACAAAAGAGCCACTCTGTGGCTAGACATTGCACCTCTGCATGAAGTGAGCATGAGTAAGAATGGGGCAGGTGCATGTTGGTCTGATGGCATTTTCAGGGTTCTCTTGTGTGACTGACATCCCACCATGGCCTTTGAAAAGGACAGTTCTTACCTTGTTAATGGCCCCAGATCGCCCGAGTCTTGGCTTCCAGCTTCACTGGGCGTGCTCGCTGATTTCGAAGAGGGAGACATAGGGGTTGGGACTAAATAATGAAAATAACAGGTATCCCATGTTAAAAAATGCAGCGGCTGCACTGGGGCAGAGCAGTGTCAGACAAATCAAAACGAACGGGCCCAAAGGAAAGTGGTCGTATGGCCAGGAGAGATCGAGATGGGATAAGGAAAAAAAAAAAGGAAAGAAAAGGAAGAAAGTCAAGTGAATTTTTCATATTTTGAAAAATGAAAGTCTGAAATGAATTTAGACAGAATTAACTTAGGGATTCCGAGGCCATGTCCACCTAACGAAGTAAAATGGAGAACTACAATAGGTATCCAGATAGTTCAGCCTACATTCCTCTGTTAGGAACTATCCAGATCATTCTAATTCTTCACTTTAGTTTGTTAGTACAGATGTGACCTATTTAAAAGATGAGGTGTCTATAAAACTTTAAACTTTATTAAACTTTATTAAATGGATGAACCTGAATAATTTTAAATGCCCAAGAAGGGGAAGACAGCTCTTGAGTGTCTTAATTTAGAGAGAAATGTATGGGTTCATGGTATGTAAACAACTTCGTGCTAAGACTAAGTGACAGAGAGGAAGGGTAAATGCTGAGCCTGGTAATTTAAAAAAGAAAAAAACATCTCTTTCAAAACAAAGGAAAATGCCAGCCTGCTTTATTTTTACATTTAATGAATGGTTTCATCCCAGCTGACTCTACTTCATTTGGGATCAGTTTTCCTTTGTCTCTGGCAGCCCTGGTAGACACTGACACAAGGACAAAATTAAAGTGGCCTTCTGAGGGTGGGAGAAAGAAGCTCAAGGGTCCAGGTCAGCTGACAATCCAAGCAAGGACAATAGAGGGAAAACAAAGCAAAACCAAGGAAACGGAAATGCATTTTCTTTCTCCAGCCTTCACATCCGGCCAAATATCCTTCTGCTACTAGCTGCACCAAATAGGCAAGATGGCTCCAGGCCAGCCAGTTGATAGGATTCATATCACACATGCCAAGGAAGCCATGTGCAGAAAGAAACTTCAATACATGAGTATAGCATCCTACTTGGTTTCAATCATAAGCAATTTCCCTTTATTTATTTAATAGGGTAAAGGGCTTAAGCTTTTTTTGTTTTTCTTTTTTTTTTCCAAATCCTGTAACACAATAAGAATTGTCAAGGAGCTAGATATTTTCATGTGGTTCTTCAATTAATCACCTGATTATCCTTAGTGCTAAGGCAGAGGGCAAGTTGGAGAGATGGACAAAAAGTTGGCCCCTTGGAAGGAATTCAGGGGTAACTGAGAACAAAGTTACAAACTAGGGATACTCAAGTATTTTCTTTTTAACGTTTAATTACCCAGCTTTATGCTGGGTAATGGATGAAAGGATACAGCATTACTGTGTTTAACCAGTGTTGACATAGCAACCACATTTCAAAGACTGTTTTGAAGCAAAGATATAATTGATCGATAGATGTCTAAATTACATCACATATCAGGTAAGTACAAAGAAGTTTTCAACTTCTCAAAGATGATCTACCAGCCAAATCCCCTTTAGATTACATCTTACATAATAGGAAGTTAAACAAAATCTAGTTTTATTAGGACTTATTATAGCAGCAAAGACATCATTTCACATACCACAACTCAGGTAGAATGAAATGGGTTTTTTTTAGTAGTATTTTAGTTGCATGTTTATGCACTAAATCATATTTTGTAATACATTCAGTTGGATATATTCTTTTTAATTATTTATATTAATAGGAATAATTGCTTTACAAGGATAATTCTTTTTTAAATTTAAGTAACTATGAGAATAAGAGGGATTTTATTTTATTATAGAAGCCAAGAGAGGAATTAAAAGATGAAACATTTAAATCAGCCCTGGCACTGTATTTATTCTTATTCATCATTTAAATGGGTTTGTTTTTAATGTATTGGATATTATGTAGTTTTACAGACACCCTCGGATTATTTTTAGAGGTATGGAAAATGAAATAATAATAGTTATTGAAAAACACATGAAAGATACACAAGCAACTGGCAGAATAAGCACATGCAAGCTACCTTTAATAAAGAAAATAAATTTTGAATACCTACACCTGAATGATCAAAAGGCTTCATGGACAATTAACTAGAAATGAATGAGTTGGAGGAGGGGTATTGCAATGGAAATACCCACTAACAATGAAATCAAGATATACATGTCAAATAAATTTAATCTTGTAGATTAGCTGCTAATTTTTATGGTTTTCTGCAAATTTCCCACCGAACACTCTATTTTCATCATGTAATAACTTTATGCCTTAGCGTTCACAGTATTTATGACCAGATTAACATTATCTATATAGGCAAAGAGAGGTTGGGATTCAGCAGTAGACACAAAGAACAATTTGTTAATGATTAAAAATTCCAAGATGTCTTGTATGTGCTCATTTAACAAGTATAAATTAATCTGCTGGTGACACAAAGGGAAATTATGAGCACATAACCAGCAGCAACTGCCCGTGACTCCGTAAACATCATTCCCATCTCCAGCCCTCTCACTTCTAAAAAGTACATGCAGCTAGGACAATAAGCTAGATTTTTAAAAACACAGAAAACAATACTAAAGCTAACATGGAAAAGCACAATAACGCCGGACATGGTATACCTATACAAGTTCTGCTTGAGGGGTAGAAATCAAGCCTAGGGAAGTACCTAGAGGGGGCTCCGGTGATATCCCAATGCTTTGCAGCAAAGCTTCAGTCTCTCGGCGTTTGCGATCCAGATCAGAGTCATCTTGAACAGGTTCTTTCTTCTGTTGCATATCTGCCTGAGAGATTGAATGCCAGCAAGGAAAGTTAGCGATGTAACTAAATGCAAACTTTTCCTCAGTTAAGCGAGAAATGCCTGGAGCCAAAGGCCAGGCAAAGCTCTATATAGATAAAACCATGTGTGGGGTATGAAAATCACCGTAACTGCTCATTTGATAACTTACAGGGGCTCTCTTTTGGTCAAAGCCCCGCCCTGCTCCATCTCATTCACGTGATATGAAAATTTCTTGGACTGGTGAGATATTTAAATAGGTAACAGCACCTGAGGCCAAGCCTGGCTACCCAAGTTTGAGTTCCAGGGTCTGTATGTTGAAAGAAAAAAAACCCATTTGTGTGCTGGGTGATGCCTTTGATCCCAGCACCTGGGAGGCATAGGCAGGCTGGTCTCTGTGAGTTGAATGCCACTCTGGTCTACAGAGTGAGTTCAAGGATGGCCAAGGCTATCCTTGTCTCAAAAAACAAAACAAAACAAAAACACAACCAAAAACCAAACAAACAAAAACAAAAAACCCATTTGTGTATCCCACAAAACACATTCACACAAAATAAATAAAATCTAATAATTAGAAGTAAAACAAAACAAACAAACAAACAAACAAAACCTCTCCGGGTTTTGGTCTGAGTTACCTCACTCACAATGATTACTTCCTACTCCACCTATGTTCCTGATATAAGGATTCAGGCATTACGCTGGCCGGCCCCTATTACCTGGCACAATGCACTCAGGCAGTACGCTGGTCAGCCCAGGGTTTCATGAGTACTAGTCTGCAGGCAGGTGCAAAGGACCGCTTTAAAAGTCAGACCCCTGCCCACTTACACTCTCTTTTGCTCTCTCTCCTTCACCCCCTCTCCACCTTTTATTCCTATAGCTGTAATGAAAGAACACCTGATGATTTCATATTTTCTTTTTCTTAACAGCCGAATCATTTTCCATTGTATAAATTATGCAGTTTCATTACACAGTTATTAATTGATAAGCATCTAACATGTTTTGATTTCCTGGCTATTGTGAACAGAGTAGCAATGAACACAGATAAACAAATTTCTCTGTAGTAGAACAGAGTCTTTGTATATAAGGCCAAGAGTGGTATAGCTAACTGTGTGGGAGATCTATTTCTAGGTTTCTGGGGAAGCTCCACATTGAATGCACCCCTTCTTCCAAGGCTAAGATAAGAGATCCCTAAGAAGAGGGGGTGGGACGATACCAAAGCAATGAATGACTACACTGAACCAGGGTTTCTCAGACGCAACAGTGATATTTCACATATGAATTCACAGGGGTCACGACAGCATCCACAGACATGGACAAGCTCAAGCAAATAACAATACAGTATGGAGTGAGGGAGAAGGCTTGAATTCCAGCTGAGAGCTTCTGGGAGAAGAGAGTCTCTGGGTGTGGTGCCTGGTACCTAGATCATGCTCCAGTGGACAGCCACATCCCCAAGAATATACTGGCAGCAAAAAACGAGAGTTAGCGGGTTTAAAAGAAGGGAGCATGGGTCTTGGAGGAGGGGCAAATATGTTAAAAATAAATTGTATGAAATACCTAAATAATTAATTAAATGTTTTCAAAAAAGACAATGAAGGGAAGTATTTTGGGTCAAATTGTAACTAAAGGTATCTGCCCAAATCTTCAACAGAGAGAATACTAGTGTCTACCTCACAGGCAACTTTAATGAGCCCGCAGAAGTGAAGCTATCTTGAAGCCTGTCAAGCCAACCATTCTATTATCAGATGTCCCTCATTCCCTATTGGCATCTTGCATCCTAGCAGGTAAATCGCCTCAATGAGCATAATTAATTTCAGGGCAGTTTGGCTTGCCCTAGAGAGTGTCCTACAACCGGATTATAAGACAAGCGTGTTTCTAGGCGGCTCTGGGCTCAGCATTTCTGTTCTCATTCACCTTGGCTTGGAGCACACTTTCACTTTTGCAATCTGTCATTTGGGAGAAAACTGTCATTTGGGATCTAAATAGAGCTGGAGAGAGTCCTAGATGATTCCAGCCTTCTCTTGTCACTCACACTCTTAAAAGGCCAATTTGTCTGCAATACTTTTCCAATTGCAATATTTAAACAACTGGAGCATCCCACTGTTAACATGGACAGCAGGCGAAGACAGAGTTGAGAAAAAAGATGCCGTAGAATGAGGATCAGCAGTCCCTTAGACTGGCCAGGCCTTCTAACTGAGACCCACATTCAGGGGGTCTGAGTCAGTCCAATGCTGGTTTCTAAGCTTGTTCAGGTCAGCTGTCTCTGTTTCTGTAGCCTGGTCTTGACCCCTTTTCTTATCACTCCTCCCTCTCTGCAACTGGATTCCATGAGTTCGGCTCAGTGTTTAGCTGTGGATGTCTGCTTCTGCTCCATCAGCTACTGGATGAAGCCTTTATGATGACATATTAGTTATCAATCTCATTATCAGACTAAGGGACCTCTGACAGTGGAACCAGGATGTATCCCTGGTCTACAAAAGGACTTTGGGAGCACATTCCCCATGGAGGGATACTCCCTTAGCCTAGAGAAAGGAGGGAGGGCCTAGTCCCTACTCCAAATGACTTAATAGATTTTGATGATCCCTCCTGGAAGGCATCACCCTCCCTGTGGAGTAGGGGTGGGTGGGTAGGAGGAGAGAAAACTGGGATCGATATGTAAAATAAGAAAAATAATAAAATTAAAAAAAAGAATGAGGATCAGCATCCATATTCACTTTTCACACAGTTAAAAAGAATGGGAAAAGGGAGAGATGCTAGAAAATGGGACCACTACAGGTGTTGCTGAAATACAAATTAGAAAAACTAAAAAAACTTAGAACCCATCTGAGTATTGAAACACAGTGGACTTAGCCTCAACTGGACTCTCGGTGTTATTGATAGCGACACAATTGTTCCATTCATCACAAGGCCATCATGCCTGGATCAGTTTCTGGAGTATAAAGAACCTAATAAATATGTGTTTGAATAATGACTTTGGCAGGCATTATGTTAAAGTCATAGAATTCTAGCTGAGTGTATCTTTTAGGTTAATTTCTCTCAGCCACACCCTTTTCCTTCAGAACACTACTGTGAGAACAAGGTATTTAGAAGTCTAGAAACAGGAGCTTACAATAGCCACTTCTGTCAACAAATATGGGTGCATGGAAATGAGTGGAGACTTGACAGAGTAAATGAAAATGGCCTGCCTATCTTTCCTTTTAAATGAACTTGGGCATAGTAGATCCAAACTTTGTGACATAGCACCCTGTGTTGAAAGGTACAGTATTGGTTTGGGGTTTGAGATTTATTCTAATTTTAAATGGTAGGCATTCAAGAAATATCATAGTAGTCAAATTATGTGTCAAAATGGGCGACACACATTGTACCAAAACAGTATCCAAATGTCTACTTCTTCAACACAGGTGTGTATACAACTCACTATTCTGCCTACTTTTACAAGATGAATTTATTTTTTTACATTCACTGATTTTGGTATGTAGGGCCTCAGAGTGGGAGTGGACACATGGTGTATCATGTGTGGAGTAGGCAGAGGGAAACTTGTGGGAGTTTGTTCTCTCCTTCCGCCAGGTGGAATCTGGGGCTTGAACTCAGTTCATCATTTCTGGTGGCATCACGCCTACTGAGCCATCTCACAAGCCCACATTTACATCACTTGTTTATTTTGTGTGTATGAGAGAGGGGGGGAAGAAGAGAGAGAGAGAGAGAGAGAGAGAGAGGGGGGGGGGAGGTGTTCCTGCATGTCACACAGCTTGAGTATAAAGGTCAGAATGCAACTTTTGGAAAAAAGATTATCTCTGTTAACCTTGTTGGGGGCAGAGTTTCCCTTATTGTACCAGGGTACCACATCTGGCTTTTTCAGGTGGGTTCCAGATGTTGTACTCAGGTGGCCTAGCTTGAGGGACACCTGCTTTTACCTGGTGAGGCATCCTGCCAGCTCTATTGGCTTTCTTAATTCTTAAGGAAAAGAATCATCATACTGGGATATACTAATGAGGGTGCATGTTCATCTAGGCTTACTGAAGTTTAGGAAAGCTCTCAGTTCCCAAAGCTGAGCACCGGAACTTCACAGGCAGATGACCAGAGCTCATCAGAAACAAGCCAGTTATCACTGAGTGCCCTACACAGAGCAGGGCGTAATCTCTTCCAAGGAGGCTGTCACTAGTGCCCTAGTGATGAACATGACAGGTTTTCTCCAGGAACAACTACAGGATCCTGCCCCGTTTCAAAGACTCACTGTGAACTAATTTTGTAATACTAGTAGTTAAAAAAGACAACTGTTGCCTTCCCCAGAAAATGATATTATTGTTTGTGAGGCATAATCCCAGCTGAGACCCAGACAGAATAATGAAAGAAAGACAATTGGCCATCTGAGAGCTGCCAATCACTTCTGCAAGACAGTTGCACATTTATCAGAGGGACAAGGGAAGACAGGGCAGGAAACCTTGACCTGTCTTGGCTTCCAGCAGCAGTTCAGCCAAGACCAGGCTGAAACTTCAGGGTGGCCGCATTAAGTTCACTTCACTGTTCTGAAGCCAAGTTTTCCTGAAATCGGGCCTGTGTCTTAAATGGTGGCCACCATACTTACTTATAAATCAGGTTTCAGCCATGGTACCACAACCAGGAAAGCAACTGCCATCCAAAGTAACCCAGGATGATTCACCCCCACAGCTCTCTCAGCGGTGGGAGATAATCCACCCCCTGGTCCTAATTCCCTCTTTGTTCTAGAATCACGGACAGGAAATATCCAGGTTAGCACCAAAGGGCATTTTGTTCCGTTTCAATTCTGAATCATTTTGTTTCATTTAAAGTTTGAGCCTAAATAAAGTATACAAAAGTCAAACTTAAATTCTTTTTTAATTTCTTATTAATTTTTATTTAAATTTAAAACAATCTTATTTTACATACCAATCCCAGTTCCCTCTCTCTCCTTTTCTCCCATGTCCTCCACCAACCCCCCCAGCTCATTCCCCATCCACTCCTCAGGGAACATGAGGCCTTCCATGGGGGATCATCAAAGTCTGTTACATCATTTGGGGCAAGGCCTAGGCCCTCCCCCATGTGTCTAGGCTGAAAGAATATCCCTCCATAGGGAATGGGTTCCCAAAGCCTATGTGTACACTGGGGATAAATCCTGGTTCCACTGACAGAGTCCCCATAGACTGCCCAGGCTTCCTAAGTGACACCCATGTTCATGGGGCCTGGTTTGATCCTATGCTGGTTTTCCAGCTGTCAGACTGGTGTGCAGGAGCTCCCCCTTGTTCAGGACAGCAGTTTTTGTGAGTTTTTCCAGCCTGGTTTTGACCCCTTTGCTCATCACTTCTACAAGGGGATTCCAGGAATTCCACTCAGTGCTTAGCTGTGAATCTCTGCTTCTGTTTCCATCAGCAAACTTAAATTCTTAAGGCAATTTCTAATTCTTTACAAACAACACAAAAGTCAGAACATCTTAGCTCAGGCAGCTTTGATCATGGCAGTGGATGGGATATTGATGCTGCTGCCAGTGGATGGGATAGTGATGATGTTGGCAGTGGATGGGATAGTGATGATGCTGGCAGTGGATGGGATAGTGATGCTGGCAGGGGATGAGGCATTTCATAACCTTTCAGTCAGAGATTCCAAAGGAATCTGCAGGACAGAACGTTAGATGGTTGAAAATGATCTTGAAATCAGTGCCTTCAGTACCCACTCCAAATGCCTTGTATGTTTATTTGTTCTGTTTATATTCTTTTGTTGGGCATATACTATGTGGCAAAATGTGTGTAAACACAGATTGGGTATCCCCGATCTGAAATGCAAACGTTTTTGAGCTTCAACATGATTTCAGAATGCAGAATTCTATACCATGACATTTTGCTTAATGAAAAGAAATATTTTATGAACTGTTTAAAATAATACCTACTATGTTTGCAAAGCAGATGAGTTGTTCCTAGCACCCACATCCAGTGGCTCACAAACGCCTATAACTCCAGCTCCAGGGGGGATTCTACACCTCTGCTGTCTATAGGAAGCTGCTCTCAAATGCACTTGCACACACACACACACACACAGACCTTTTTTTTTTTTTTTTAAATAAACAAACCTTTAAAAACCACTACAACCTCATGAGGGTACTTGGAATGTAAGATCTCATCTTGATCACGGGCCCATCTTATGGGCCTCTTTACCCACTTTGTCCCCTTAAACTGAGCCAAAAGTAACCCCTCCCTCTGTTAGTATTCAGGCATCTATACTGGCCTGTCCTTGGGCTTCTGAGAGGATGTGCCCTCAGCTGCAGTCATTAAGGGCACCACCTGTGCATATTCACTAAGTTCCTCTTTAAAAGGGCCCTGCCCACCTCCAATCCTTGTCTCTCTCTCTTTCTTTCTGTCTGTTTCCCCTTTCTCCTCTCCTCTCTCTCCTCCTCTTTCTTCCTTCCTCTTTCCTCTCTCCTGCTGCTTCTGTCTCCAGAGGCCTGCCTCCCCTTTCTTTTCCCCCTTTTTATGAACCCTAATCCAAATCCCCTCTGCTTGAACCCTATTGCCCTGGCATCTTTCTCTTGTGATGCTTTTGTAAATTACAACACCTTCAAGGTTTCTTTCTCAGGCTCACACTGATGAGAAAGGTTACTAGGATTCACTGTTTCTCTGTGCTATTTGTTGCTCTCTAGTCTTTTGGAATTTACACAGAACTCTATCAAGAAGACAAGTTCTCAGAGGCCCACACTAAAGGTCTCTCAGCCACATCCAAATGCAAAAACCCTTGCATGTAACCGCCATGTTCAAAACTACCTGTCCTACGGCGCTGGCTATTCAGAAAAGTGAAGCCAGAACCATTTGCTAAGGATACTGAAACAGGGATGTGAGATGGCTCCTCCATGTGAGTGGTGGTTTTAATGAGCTGTCACTCATACTCTCAGGCTTGAATACTTGATTCTCATTTGACACCACTGTCCAAGGAGGCAGAGGGCTTGCTGAAGGAAGGGTGCCACTGGAGGCCGGCTTTGAGGTTTCAAACACCTCAACCCCCAAGTTTACCCTCTCTGTTTGAGATGTGAGCCTGTGAGCACTCAGTTTCCCGTTGCCATGCTCCCCCTTCACCTCCCCTTTGTCACTTCCCTCCACCACAATAGTGATGGCTTCCTATCTCTCTGGAAACCCCAAATACACCCTTCTGTGAGAAGCCTGATTGCCTTAAGTGCAATCATTTGGACCCACCTCATAGAAGGAGTGAAAGGGCCCCACACATAAGCCACAGCACACAGATACCCCACTCTCCTCCACTCGCCAAATAAACAAACAAGGGTGTTTTGCTTGTTTGGCTTAGAGATGCTTACATTGTTTTAGAGATGCTTACATTTAAGTATCTCTAAACATCAGAAAGAGCTTCTTGAGGGATACTAGATGGTGCAGAAAGATTTAAAGCCGGAGTAGATTTTAATACAATACAGTCAGTACATCCCAAAACGGAGCCCTGCTTTGACTCTTCTGAACGGAACTGAGCATGGAAGTATAAGACTATGAGTTGCTCTGGTGACTTTGAGCTTCCCTTTCAGTTAAGTAACAGAGACAGTGGGTCCTTCTGTAACTCGAATTCCAGAGACATGTTGAGGCTAGAAATATGCAGAAGCTCCTGGAATCTCTGTTTGCTGTGCAGGGGGTGAGGCCTTTGCTCCTCAAAACTGTTTGGTGTACCAGAAAAAAGAAAGAAAGAAAGAAAGAAAGAAAGAAAGAAAGAAAGAAAGGAAGGAAGGAAGGAAGGAAGGAAGAAGGGAAGAAAGGAAGGGAGAAAGAAAGAAAGGCAGGAAAGAAAGAAAAAAAAAGAGAGAAAGCTAGCCTTGATCTGCTTGGTTGGCCCATGATTCTCCCAATGTAAAATAAAAGAGCAGACAGCCTAATTTGGAGCCAGATTTCCTATATCACATCACACTTCATAGTAATTCTGTGAAATTCAAGTTGGATATTAGAATGTCAGTGTAAAAGAAAACCCATTATTAGCAAGGAATAGCAGGCACTTTAAAGATACAGTAGCTGTTGACATTTGAAAAAAAGGGAAACATAATCACAGGATGCTTTCTTTGGGCTTCCCATAGAAATGAGTAGCCGTTCCTTGTCAGTTCTCACCTCAGTTTCACCCACAACCTGCATACAGAGCAGCAAAGATCTCCCAGGGAAAACCACTATATAGGATATCAAGGACAAACACACTATCACATCAGGCATCATCTGCGGCCCAAAGAGATGGGAGAAGCCAGAAGGCTAAACTGCAACTGCAATTATTGGAAAATGATAAACATCGTAAGTTGTTATTTTACTCTTAAATTTGTAGAATGACACAGCATTTATTTAGATCACGAGGCATCAAAACACTTTCTTCTTCCTGAAAAAAACCTTATCTGTGTGGGGAGCAATCCCAGTTTTTCTTCGTGTGGGCATATCACCCTGTTCAAAGTTTCCTTTCTAGAAAACTATTCACAAATATCTGCCATCTGGTTTTTGTGCATTAGTTGGTTTATTTCTACACTATCACAACAAATTGGAGAGTAAAAATACATCACTTCTCAGACTGAGATAGGAGAGGACATACAACAGGCTTTGAATCTGGGGTCAATGGTGTTTGTTTGACCCCTGAGTATACCAAGAGAAAAGCTGTCTTGCCTCTGGGTTCTTGCTACTTGGTGATATAAAGAGGAAAACTTTTGGTGACAAAGAACACCTCCTCCTGCTGAAATACCCAACACTGTTCTCTATCTTGTTCATACCCCTTCCTTATGGTTCCCACTCAGCCAAGCTGAGGATTCTTATTGGCCATGGGAAATGTACACTGTGTAGGAATCACTGGAAATCCACTGGCATTAGATCTGTTTTGTCTTCTAAAATGTTCATATTGTTACTTTTTGCGAATAAATAAATAAATAAATAAATAAATAAATAAGATTTTTGTTCTTTCTCAACACAAGCACAGTTATGAACTAAATCCTAGATTCTGGGCAATGGGAGGGTAGCTCATCCTAATCTTAGCAGTTCCATGAAGTATAACCAATTGTTGTTCCCAAAGTAGAACACTGCCCATAAAGATTAAAGAAAATCCAACAACAAAGAGATCATGGACCACTCTTGTGGCTCTATTCAAGTTCAGGGAAAACCTGGGCTTGCAGATGTTTGAGTCATGTATGACCCATTGCTTAGGTGACATAACTTATCAGGGA
Source organism: Phodopus roborovskii (assembly GCF_943737965.1). Taxonomy (NCBI): domain Eukaryota; kingdom Metazoa; phylum Chordata; class Mammalia; order Rodentia; family Cricetidae; genus Phodopus; species Phodopus roborovskii. Next base: position 3,605,335 of record NW_026125546.1, read on the forward strand.
GAGATGACCTTCCCCTTCAGAGTGTGTGGATATCCGTTCACACACTTCTTTCAAACTTCTCCCGAGGATCCCATTTGTCCACGTAACTAGTTCCTCGGATCCCAGTGACCATTTGACCCTACAACACCATGACCCAGCCTACCTCTTTCCTTTTCCGCTCTTCCTCCTTCCGTTTCTTCTCCTCTCTTATCTGGGCCAAGCGCTGCTTCTTGCGCTCCAGCTCTGCTTTGAGGTCGCTCTTGTCAGACATGGTTGCTTCCTTGGAGCAAAGGAGAGAGAGAAAGTGAGACTCTCTAAGCAATCTTTTTGTGTGGTCATTGCAAAATAATTCAAAAGGAAACTGCACCTTGCAAACGTGACTGGGGACCACAAGAGTCTGTGTTGAAGAAGAGAAAGAATTTAGGTTTCGTCTAACTCTGTGTGGTTCTTTTCCTATTATGGATCCATAAATGCAGGAAAAAATGTGATGTTGTGCCCCAGGTTGAAAAAGGACAGCAATGCACTTCCAGCGGAGTAACATGCTTTCAGTACAAGTTTCTTCGCAGATAAACAAAGGAGAGAGTGAGTATCAAAAAAGAAATCATCATGACATCAAGTTTGGGTGCTAACGGGGGCAATTCACCTCCACACTGCACAAAGAAAATGGTCAGTCAGGAGCCTTAGAGTGTGCCCAGCTTTGGTGTCTATGGACTGGATAAATACTCTGTCACAGAGCTTAGTGAAACTTCATTTTGCTTAACAGGACATGCATCCTGAAATGCTATTTTTTTTTCTGTAAACTCCTCCCAAACTGTCACCCTTAATTTCATCTCCCAAATAATACTATTTCTATGAACTTTCATTGCATATTGAATACAATATTCCTTATTTTGGCACTGGCCTCTTTCACAGTAAAGGATGTTGATATACACAAGAAATAAGAGGTAACCTTGTGTTGAACTCCTAGGAAATTTATCAACATAAGTTTCAATTTTATTTATCCTTTTACAAAATACTCATTCCCATGTGGATGATCGTTTTGCCTCCATGTATATATGCGTACGACATACACATTTGAGTCTGCAGAGGCCAAAAGAGGGTGTTGGATTCCCTGGAACTGGTGTTCCAGGTGGTTGTGAGCTGTGTGGTGTCTGGACTTGAACCTGGGTCCTCTGCAATAGAAACAAAAGTGCTAACTGCTACGCTATCTCCGGGTCTGAGGTTTAACTTTAGTGTTGTTGTGTCAAAGTTCATGATAATGGGGCCCAGAAGTATTTTCAAATACAAGAGGTTTGGAGACTTTTCAGTTACCAAACCAATGATAATACACTCTTTCATCTTTATTCCTAGAAACAAGCAAGGAGGAAACCCACAGAATTGAAAGCTGCCCAGGCACTACATAGTAGACTCTAAAGTCAAGCTTTCATGTACTGTGATCCACCACACACACCCAAGCCCTGAAGTTTAAGCTCAAAGTAATGCACACAAAAACATACCAGTCAGCAAATAAGTAACAAAGGTCTGAGGGCAGAGGCCAAGGTGAGCATAGTGGACTTGAACTGGATGCCCAGCAATATTAGGAACTCACAAGTGAAAGGAAGATGTGGACATGCAAAGATGTGCAAAAAGAAGCCTGGAGGAATCCAGATAAAGAAACAGAAACTTCAATTGAATCGTGTGTGTGTGTGTGTGTGTGTGTGTGTGTGTGTGTGTGTGTGTGTGTGTGTGTATGTGTAATGATAGAGTCAGCCAATCACAGCAGTTTCCTGAAAGGGAAAGGGACAACATAAAAAGGAGTTTGCTGAACCTATTCTTGTCCCTGCCTGCATGACATGGGAGCAGACACTAGAAATTAGGCAAGCTGCTGCGCCCGCCCTGGGAAGGAGGTGAAATCAGAGGCAGCAGTGAAGACTATGGCTCGCACAGCCAGGGGATTGGGCCCTTCATAGAGGCCTGAAGGAAAAGAGGAAAAATTCTACCACAATGTAAGCTGTGAGAAAGCAAAGAAGATGGCACAGATATTGGAAGGAGAGGGCCAAGATGGAAGTATCAAACAAAACAAATATTTAATCTATGCATAACAACCAACAACCTGTCTACCATAGCCCCATGACCTATAAATCACAATGGAGCCCAGGGGCAGAAGTTCTGCAGTAAAGCTTGTACACCTGTACAGTACTTAAAACCAGAGCCACAAATCCATAGGCATGTAGATAGTCTGAGGAGAGCTGAGGGGAAGTGCCCAGCCCAGGTGAGAGCTCCAACTCATAGCCCGCATGATGGAGCAAGGACCTAGGGTCACATGTTTTTGATCATTACTCTTCTTTCTTAGTTTGAAAAGTAACAGCATTAACAAAAGTGAAGTTTTCCAGTGAAATACTGGTGACTAACAATGTTCAACAGCAAGATGAGAGATGTCTCTCAGGGAAAAGGAAGGATGCTACTTATAAAAGCTGTCTGAGAAGTTACCTTGCTCTTAGCCAGTGGGGACAGATCTACGGTAATCAATGGGCTTGAAAGTTTTATTTGGTCAAAGTATAATTTATAATACAACATATATAAATGAGAAAATCACTGAGCAATAGCTGAAAGCAGACAGGACAAACTTCTAGAGCATCAGTTCCTCCCTTCTCCATCATTCCCCAACTATTTTCCATGTTTTTTCCATCAACATCACCTGGCACCACTTCCAGTACATATTACCATCATCTGGAACAAACTACATTCAAAAAACATTCTACCTTGGTTGTGACATTTTCTTTATTAACTTCCTTCTTTGACAATTTAGTGTATGCACACATGTATATGTACATATAATACATGCTGATTACGGACTTTCATGCCCCATCTTCTTATTTCTCTTCCACCCTATGTCAACAGCCCCCCCCCAAACCTGGCAAATCTCTTTCTTGCCTTCATGCCTCTTTTGTTTTATGACCCACTGATTTTAACTAGGGTCCAAACTAGAGTTTGGAATTGTCTATGCACTGGTATCTGATGGGCTCATCAGTATGTACACTCAGAACATTGACCGGCCCTCCCTTAGAACTATGGGTAGCCAACAGTTCAACAGGGAGGGGTAGGATGCCTCAGGAGCTCAGCCTTAATACATGACTGTTGATTGACTGTTTTGTCTTACGCAAGCTACCACAGCTAAGGTGCAAAGTTCAGTCACAAGAGGAATTAGCTTGTCTCCTCAGCAAGGTACAGGGTAGGAGGCAACAGGAGCAGGCAGGCAGGTGGGCGTGTCTCCTGATGCTAATTATTAATGTTAGCATTCTAAGCCATAGAAATAATACTAGCAAGGCTCCACAGAAAGCACTGGAGAGATTTACAGAGTGTGTTAAGCAGACACGTTTGAAAGCTTGTCTCCTTTAACTACAGTGGACACACTGTGGAAGGACACAGTTCCAGAGGCCCTGACTGCTTACAGATGTTTTGGGCCCATTCCAAACTAGCTACTTAATGCTCACCCCCCAGGGGAATAAGAAATCTCAATGGAATACCTCATAAAGCGTTTGGGAAGTACGCAGTTTGGAAAATGAATGGACTTTCACTCGCAGCCTGGCGCCCTACACAGTGGTTTAAGTGCAGTGTCAGCCCTGACCTTCACAGGATCTCCCAGGGGCCTTATGGGTCCCACCCTCTGGGTCTCCCTGCACATCAAACAGAGAAACTGGGGGTAGGAGGAGGTACAAGGCTTGAGGCATGCGGAACCCCATGGTGATTCGGACACTCCCAGTCTGGAAAAAATACAAGTCACACTAGAGCTGATCCTGTTGGTGGGGCAGTAGGTGAGCCAGGCCTGAGAGCAGGAGAGCTGCCTTTGCCACCCCGTTGTGTGCCATATGGTGGCGTGGGTGAGGGAAAGACGCCTCACTCCTGCCCCTTGCCACCTGCAACAGATGGGATAGCTGGCCTTGGGGGCATTAGAGCTGGTCCTGCCCCTTACTAACTACAGCACTCAGGAAAGGGGGTCTTGCACCTCACCTGACCCTGGTGGTGTGGGTGTGGGCGAGCTGGGCCTGAGATTATGAGAGCAGAGAACTGCTCCTTGCTTCAGGCTGCATTGGGAGAGCTAGCTGGGACAGAGCTGGAGAGCTCCCATGGGAGGTGACAATGAGGGAAAGCGGGTGAACTGACCAACACAGCTACCACCCATGCCCAGAACCAGAGCTACGAGTTAGTCCATCCCAATATCCACCTCATCTATGAACTGCTAGAGTGCGTGAAGGAGCCGAACCTGCAGATCCAAAGCTGCAGGCTCTCCATGACACAGGTCAATAGGATATTCAAGAGGAGTCCCAGTGAGGGCCCAGGACAGAGGGTATGGCAGAAGCCAGGAGCCTTGAACTCTAGTTCAATGCAATGACTCATTGCAATGGACACTTACAAGTAAAGATGTATGGACTCAAGGGTATATGGTGTGACCCACCCACACTAGCTTCCACACTGAGATTTTTGTTTGCTTGTTTTTGATTTTTGTTTTTTGTTACTTTCATTTAATTTTGGGGGTGCTGCAAGGGCAGAGGGTGGGGAAATGGATGGGAATGGGATGCACGATGTAAAATTCACAAAGAATCAATAAAAAAGTTAAACAAAACAAAACAAAAAGAGTATGAGTCAGAATCATTCCTGCTAACGATTTCTTCCATCACACACATGAAAAGCTGGTCTTTCCCACTTACAGAGGTCGGGGAGACAGATCACACCTTTTCCCCATCTAATCACAGCATACTCTCCCACCCATCATCCCATTCACAACTTGCCTCCAATGGGCTTAGGGCTGAGCTTTACTCAATTGCATCCCTTTGGGGATTAATCAGTGCACATGCCACCCAGTGCCTGCTCTGATCTCCACAGCAGAGCCCCATGCTCTCATCTCAACTTACATTAGGGTCTCTCATGCTGTATGCTTTTCACTCATGTCCACTGCCAAACCCACCCTTTCCATATCCCTCAACCTCCCACGTGCGGTCTCACCCCAGAATCTTTAATATAATTGAAGGTGTCAATATAATGGAACACGTGCACACGCCTACCTCACCTTTTCTGTTTCTCCATCCACCTAATGACACTGACTACAATACAGACAATTAGAAGTTCAAACCATCTACTCCATTTATTCTGGATTCCAAATACCAGTTACCCCCGAGTCTGATGTTTTTCAGGTCCTAGCAGTGTCAAATGCCTTATTTGTTCCCTGGTTCATTCTTTAGCTCCTGCTTCATATTCACTCACTCAGCTCCACACACTCTAGCCTCCGACTCAGTTCTTACATTTTGACTTCTGTTTGTTTATGGTGACAGCAAACTGCCATGCAGTTGGTCTCAATTGACCAAATTGAAGAGCGTTCAACAGTGCCTGATAAATATTAAACACTCACAGGACTTTCATTGTCTTCTGCCAACGCTACTTCATCTCCTTCACAGTGCTGGATAGTTTGTGTCAAGCTGACAGGAGCTGAAGTCATTTGAGCGCAGGGACTCTCAATTAAGAAGATAACTCCATATGATCAGGCAGTAGGCAAACTTGTGGAGGATTTTCTTAATTAGTGATTGACCGGGAAGGACCAAGCTTACTGTGGGTGGTGTCATCCCTGGGCTGGTGGTCCAGGGTCCTATAAGAAAGCAAGCACCCTTCCACAGACTCTACATCAGCTCTTGTCTCCAGGTTATTACCCTGTTTGAGTTCCTTCTGACTTCCTTTGATGATGAACAGCAATGTGGAAGTGTAAGCCAAATACACCCTTTCCTCCCCATGTTGTTTTTTGTTCTGGTGTTCCATTGTAGCAACAATTCCTCAAACTAAGATATCACTTCGCTTTATTTCTATTAATATTATTACTATTATATTTTAATTATTATCAATTCCCAGTAGCATTGATTTTCATGCACCAGTGCCACTTTAATTTATTGTTCATAGCTTCCAATAATCTCTTTAAAAGGTGTTAGGAGAATAGGTTACACATTTACAGGTATAGCACATTACTGAATTAATATCAGAAGACCATGAAAGTCTATCTGTGTGCCTGAAAGTCTAAGTCACTTTATGGGGAACCAAAAGCCCCCTGCCTCCAAGAGACTAAGTGAAGCAAAAGCCATGGGCTCGGTGAGAGGTGCGATGCAAAGGAAAACCTGTTTTAAAAGTTAAATGGATATAATTTAATTAATTCTTCCATGAACATAGAATTACATACCAAACTGGACAGATTCCTACTCTGTATCACTCATCTGCCCCAAAGCAGCATGGGTTTCAACAGGCAACAGAGTGGGAGAAGAGGGAATGAGGGAATGAGAAAGTGAAAGGAAAAGGTAGCCGCCACGGGAGGGAGGAAGGGGTAGAGTCATGGTCATGACTCCTTGCAGCTTCCCTGGCATCTCCTGCACGGTTTTTCAATCCATCCACATCTGTGCAGAAATGCAAACCTTCATCTTGTCTGGACTCCAAGAATAAGACCCAGACCCCTTGAGTTCCCATTCGTTCACATCCCCACAGTCCAGTCTTCCTTAGAACCAAGCGTCTGCAGGAGAAGCCACAGGGTTAGCTCTGTTTGCACAGCTGCTTGGTAACAGCTCCTCCCAAGGTTGGGCTTTGAACAATACAGATCTCTATTTCCTTTGGTTGTCTAGGTTGGCAGCAGCTGGAGATTCTATTTCTAATGCTGGCATGCCTGAGTGTATTTTCAAGCTTAAAGCTGGAATTCTATAAGGTTTAAGTCACTGCCTTGCTGTTGCCAAATGCAGTGAAAAAATACACATCCATAAGTTCTCTCTTCCTGCCTGAAAACAGGTGCTCTCATCAGGTATTCACTACTAGCTATTGGCCTTTCCATCTGCCACCAGACATGAGTAAGAAATCTGATCATTCTTGGGCTTATTGCACCTGCCTGGTTTAGCTCCTTCCACTTGGAAAGGAAATCAAGAGTGGATGCAAAGCACAACTGTTAACCCATTTTCACAGCTGCATCTTACAATTAAAAACAAAACAAACAGAAGAAGAAGAGGAGGAGGAGGAAGAAGAAGATATCGCAGATGGGAGTTGAAAACGATATTTGGTGTTTTTTTGTAGCTGTAGCACTGGCCATGGATTTTGGTGCCTTGGACATGCTAAGCAAGGGTTCTTCTATCATGAAGCTAAATACCCAGCTCTATTTTCTAAAACTTCAGGTATGCACATGTGTATATGAAGCCAGAGGGTAAGCTCTGAGGTCATACTTTAAGTATCACTCACTCTTTCCTGAAACAGTGTCTGTCCACCAGCCTGGAATTCACCAAGTATACTAGCCTGGCTAGCCAGGGAGTCCAAGGGATTGGCCTGTCTTCACTGCTTGAGCTCTGGGGTTATAGGCATTGCCTCCACGCCCAACCTTTGTTGGTGGCAGTATTGTGTGTGTGTGTGTGTGTGTGTGAATTCAGGAAATTGAACTCAGAGCCTTAAGGCAAGCACTTTATCAACTGAGATAACTCTTTAGCCTATTTTTAGATTTTTTTATGCCAACAGTAGGCTATGAAAATACTAACGAAGGTTATCTCATAATAGGACAGAATTCAGGCCTGATTATAATGTACAAGTGAAGTTCTCAATCATTCTCTGTACCTGCTTATATCCTCCTTATAATTTGGTTCAATAAATTATCAAGTACCTTACCATTAACATACCTATTAACACAAACCATGTTAACCACTATAGCTAATACAATTTAAATATTCTTAAAGATTAATTTTAGAACTACAAACAACAAAAAGTTGTCTTCTAAGACAAAAATAGTAAAAATTGTGTGACTTTTTACATTTCCATGTATCTTTTAAATGTCTAAACACAAATAAGAGTTCTCGCTGTTGTTTCTGTGCAGTTTGTTGTTTTCTGCTACTTTAGTGGAAGTATATGAACAAACACTTGCTTCACATATACATGCAGTCTGAAAAAGGAAGATTCCAAAAATCTTTCCAGGTAATTGTGTGCTTTCTTTGATTTTATACCAAAAGTGAACAAGTAGCAAAGTTCCCTGAAGGTCAGCTGTAATGTGCTTATAAATGACATCAATCAATGAACTTTTTGCACATTGAACTTCTGCTACATTAGCGTTCTCTCATATGTCTTGCACATTTAGCAATGTGTGATTTTCTAATACCATTGGTTATTTGGTTAAAAAATCAATAATTAGAAAATATTGAATGGTTGTATATAGATCCATATCTATTGCCATGCACAAAACTTAAGTCCAGATGGGTCAAAGACCTCAACATAAATCCAGTCACACTGAACCTCTTAGAAGAGAAAGTGGGAGGTACCCTTGAACAAATTGGTTCAGGTGACCACTTCATGAACATAACATCAGTAGCACAGACACTGAGATCAACAATGAATAAAAGGGACCTCCTTTAACTGAGAAGCTTCTGTAAGGCAAAGGACACAGTCAATAAGACAAAACGGCAGCCCACAGACTGGGAAAAAAAAAATCTTCCCCAACCCCACATCAAAGGGCTGATTTCCAAAATATACAAAGAACTCAATAAATTAGTCACCAAAAACACCAAATAATCCAATTAAAAAGTTGGATACAGAACTAAATAGAGAATTCTCAATAGAGGAATCTAAAATGGCCAAAAGACACAAAAGTGCTCAATATCCTTAGACATCAGGGAAATGCAAATCAAAACAACACTGAGATACCATCTTACTCCTGTCAGAGTGGATAAAATAAAAAACACCAAGGACAGTTTAAGCTAGAAAAGATGTGGAGAAAGGGGAGCACTCCTCCACTGCTGGTGGAAGTGCAAACTCCTACAGCTACTTCGGAAATCAATATGGGGGTTCATCAGGAAAATGGGACTCAGTCTACCACAGGACCTGGCAATTCCACTCTTAAGCATATACCCCCCCAAAAAAAAATGCACATTCATACAACAAGAACATCTCTTCAACTATGTTCATAGCAGCATTGTTTGTAATAGCCAGAACCTGGAAGCCACCTAGATGCCCCTCAACTGAAAAATGGATAAAGAAGATGTGCTACATTTACAGGATGGAGCACTACTCTGTGAAACAAACAAACAAACAAAACAATGAAATCTTGACATTCTCCAGCAAACAGATAGAACTAGAGGAAACCATCCTGAGTGAGGTAACCCAGTCACAAAAAGACAAACATGGTATGTATTGACTCATATATGGATTTTAGACATAGAGCAAAGGATCACCAGCCTACAATCTATACCGACAGAAAAGAGCTAGGAAAAAGGAGGACCCTAGGAGAGATACATGGTTCCTTGGAAAAGGGGAAAGAGACAAGATCTCCTGAAAAAAATTGGGAGCATGGGGGGATGGGGGAAGGAGTTAGGACAAAGAGTATGGGAGAAGAGGAGGGGAGAGGAGGACATGAAGGAGCAGGAAGACTGAGTCAGGGGAAGAATAGAGGAGAGCAAGAAAAGAGATACCATAATAGAGGGAGCCATTATAGGTTTAAAGAGAAATCTGGCACTAGGGGAAAGTACAGAGATCTACAAGGATGACCCAGCTAAGAATCTAAGCAATAGTGGAGAGGCTACCTTTAACATCCTTCCATGATAATGAGATTGATGACTACCTTATATGCCATCCTAGAGCCTTTATTCCATAGCTGATGGAAGCAGAAGCAGCCACTCACAGCTAAACACTGAGCAGAACTCCTGGAATCCAGGTACAGAGAGGGAGGAGTGATAAGTAAAGGGTTCAGGACCAGGCTGGAGAAACCCACAGAAACTGCTGACCTGAACAAGGGGGAACTTATGGATCCAAGACCAACAGCTGGGAAGCCAGCATAGAACCATCCCAGACCCCCTGAATGAGGTATCAGTTAGGAGACTTGGACAATCTATGGGGCTTCTGGTAGTGAATCAATATTTATCCCTAGTATAGGAATGGACTTTGGGAGCCCATTCCACACAGAGGGATACTCTCTCAGTCTAGACACATGGTGAAAGGCCTAGGCCTTGTTCCAAATGATATGACAGACTTTGAAGATTCCCAGGGAAAGCTTCACCCTCCCCAGGGAGCTGAGATGAGGGGATGGGGGCAGGTGGGTAGATCAGAGAGAGGGAATTGGGATTGACATGTAAAAGAAGCTTGGTTCTAATTTAAATAAAAAGAGGAAAAATAAAAAAAGAGAAAATATTGAACTTTGCAATTTCCTCCAACTATAGATATACTGAAGACTGTATAATTAAACTGAAGACTGTTACTATCTTCACAAAACTCTCCAGGTATTGTAAAACTCTCAAATTCATATTGGTGGTGGCAGCTAAAAGTGCCCCTTTTATTTTATTCTTAATTTTTTATTCTTAATAGCTCAAATTGTATCATTAGCAAAAAATTAAAGATAGCTATTCTTTGGTAAGGATAAGTTCATGAATTTACTTTCAGAAAGCTATCCCCACACACCCCAAAACCCCCACATCCCACAGAGCCTTGCATATACCATGTTTCTGTATTCCCTATGCCAGGAAAAAGTGTTGATACCTAGCTCCATCCCTAGCCCCTGAAAGGGCATGCTTCTTAGCTGGGGTAGGCAAGTGAGAAACTCTTCACATTAAGTTCTGTGGGACATTTTCCTCAAAGGCCTCACCCTCTCTTAACTAATGTTCTTTGTCCTGAACTCTGCTCACTGTTTTGTTTATTGTTTGTTTGTTTTGATTTTTCCAGCATTTTGTGTGTATATATATATATATATATATATATATATATATATATATATATATGGTTTTCTTATTTTACATATCTAATCCAGTTCCCTCTCTCTCCCTTCCATACCCTCTGACCCTCCTCCCACCCCATTCGCCCCCTCCACTCCACAGAGAGAGTGATGTCTTCTAGGAGGGATCATCAAAATCTGTCAAGTCATTTGGAGTAGGGACTAGATCCTCCCTCCTGCCTCTAGGTTAAGGGAGCATCCTCCACGGGGAATGCACTCCCAAAGTCCTTTTGTGAAACAGGGATGCATCCTGGTTCCACTGTCAGTGGTCCCTTCTACTGCCCAGGCCTTCTAGCTGAGACACATGTTCAGTTCAGGGTGTCTGAGTCAGTCCAATGCTGTTTTCCCAGCTATCAATCTGGGGGTCCATGAGCTCTCCCTTGTTCAGGTCAGCTGTCTCTGTGGGTTTCTGTAGCCTGGTCTTGACCCCTTATCACTCCTCCCTCTCTGCAACTAGTTTATTGAACTCTAGATCCACAAATTCATAGTTTTCCAGTTGCTGTCTCAAGGAAAGCAGATAGTATTTATGAAAACAAAAGGCAACACTTTGAACTCAGAATTCAAACAACCAAAGCAATGTTTTTTTTTTGTTTGTTTGTTTTGTTTTGTTTCTTTTTTCTTAAGATGACCACTAAACTTTGGTAGCAACAGAAAAATTATACATTTTCTTTGCCACATGAAGAGTGAAAGTTTAGGGAGTTTAGTATTGTGCTCATGAAGGATAGTTTTAAGCATACTTTGGCTTCTTTTTAAACTATGATTATGTAGCAATGGTGTTTGCTACCATCACTAATGATACCCCTGCCCTGAATTACACTTAGGCACAAGTAATTAAGTTCAAGATTTCTTTTATACCCTCCCTTCAAACATCAACATAACAAAAATTGACAGAAAGCATTAGTGTTATCATGAAAATAGTCTTGCCTGAAAAGATCCCTACGATGCACTTACCTAACCTGTTTGTAGCAATATGGAGTTGATTCTAAAGTTTGCAGAGACATTTACTTTTAAAATGCAATTATTTGAGATGTAGCCCTAAAAAATAAATTTGAGCTCTTTCTTTCAAGGAAAAGACTAAGTAGTAAAATCATCAACCACAGAAATACAGACTGCATACAAGAATTCTACAACAAAAAGGAGTTTAGAAATACCAAGATTTATGAACCCTGATATACAACATGAATAATAGAGAGGGAGAATGAGGTCTTGAGAAGAATTTTCCATAGAATTGCATGTGAAAGATGTCTCACTTGCAACCTAGCCAAGAGGTAAGAAAAATGAACCAAGAAACCTTTTTAAGGATGGGAGGTTGATGCATGGCAGAGCTCTTGCCTATTCAAACAGGTCCTAGGTTCTACTCTGAATACCTAAAGAAAGACTTTTTTCTGTGTTCCCATTCCTTTCCATTCCCCATCTTCCCCCAATGTGGATGTGCATGTGCACGCAGACACGTGCACACACACACACACACACACACACACACACACACACACACACACACACACTTTAGGCCAAAGAAAATTCTTCTTAAAAGGCTTCTGGAGTGTACACTATTTGGTCTGCTTTGAGTTCAATATTTTTATCACTCTCCATCACCTCCTCATGGCAAAACTTGTGAATTGCAATGAAAGCCTTTGTAAAATTTGAAGACATATCATCAAAACCAATATTGGGTGGCCTTTAGGACTACATGAGTTTTATCTGCCTAGGGAGAATATAGTTTTATCAGCAGACAGATACTAAATGAAAGCATCTCATCTAAACATATATACAGAATTTTAAACATCTGCACTGGGTTTCTATATATCTCTCAATTTTTTTCATATTAAATTCTTAACTAGGAAATGAAGCAATATCTTCAAAGTAAGCCTTTCTTTGTTCAGGATGAATTTCTGAGGTATGTTTATGATTGTCATGTCTGAGTCACTTGTCCTTCTTTCTTTGCTTCCTGATTCTGAGCAGCCAAATTGCCTCCTTAAGCTGAAATCTGAGCATTGAAAATTGTACTACATTAAATAGGAGAGACTCAAGCACTCAGCATAGAGGCACATTATACTAGAGAGCAAAATCAATCCATAGGGAATTTGTCCTCATCTAGTTAACAGAGTCTCAATGAGAGCTCTTAAATCTTAAAGAACTCCAAAGCCATTGAAATCTTTGCCAAAAAGTTGAAAAATCTCAGTTTTATTTCTGACCCCTACGGTGAATTTCATTAACTTAGAGATTCAACATGGTTCTCTTTGAAAAATGAATTGTCCCTCAATTAAGAGAATCAGTCATTCATATCTTAGAGTATCTCCCCTGAGGAAATGCCCAGATGATATCAAGAGTCCTTAGAAAATGAGAATTTCAAGTAGAATTTTTGAATGAATACAAAACTGGAGATGGAACAGTTTGGACAACTATAAGGAAGTATTGTAGTATTTTATCTATTACAATTAGGGCAGAAAAAGAAAAGGAAAAATGGAATCACAAGTAAGAACATGGGAGCCCTCTAGGGAATATTGAAAGGAAAATCAGCAGGAAGAGAATGGACTTTGCAAAAGGATTCTTGGATCAGAACATCTGAAAAGACTAGGTCAAGTATCTGGACAAGTAACAAATCCAACAAGACAGGCACCACTACATTTTGCATAATAAGAAAATACATCTCTCTGGTCCTAGAGATGTTAATCGGTATAAATAAAAGAAATTCCCAACCCAAGTGCTCTCAAGAAACACATGGGAAGAGTCAGTTTCACCAAATACCATGATGTGAACTTCATTTGGAACTGGCATGTTAGTTCCTCTGTTTCACCCTGGACATATAGTAGGTACCCAAAATATACATATCATGTAGGTTAAAGGTAGCTCATGTCTATTGGGTTATTTGTTATCTTTTATGGACCAAGTGATACTACCACCTAAAAGCCTACCCACCAGAAATAAATACAAACTCTTACATAGCCTTGCCTTTATTTGCATGCACCACAAAACATCCCATGTCATCTGCTAGCCTTGGATTAGACTAACTATGGCTCTCACAGACTTTTCAAGGCTCTCCGACCCTTAGACACCCCACGTTGTTTCACAACAACATGTAGGTTCCCTTTATTCATTACTGGGAATTTCTTTGCACTCCCTTTCTTCTGGTTGGCCAGGTGGTTGTGAATATAAGGGGAGGGACTTCTTCCTTCATGCAATCCTATCCAAGTACCACACAATAAATCTTACACAATGTTGCCATCTCATAGTTTTCTTTCTTTAATCAGTTCCCAAATCCTCAAACTCACCATACACCACAGACATGTTTCAACAGTCCTCCAAATTTTACTAATTTGCAACCTTGCCACCACTTATCCAGATCCATGCACATTACCCATTGGTAGTCTCCATCATTGCTCATCTGGCAGTCTGTACACTCTCTTTACCTTGTATTCCTTCTCACTAAATACTGTTCCTTATCGTACACCATCCACAGTGGGTGGGTGATGGTCACCCAAGTCAGATGAATAAACTTCCCTCATTACAGAGTTCTTAGGACATGTCCCAAACTCTCTGTCCTTGTACATAAAGCCCTTTTTCCCCCATCTCTCCACCCATAGACTTCCAAATCCTAGTTCTTGTTTTGATGTCACAAACCAAAGCATTCTATGCCTTTGTAACTTCATAGATTTCTGAAATGTGCTTCTTATTACTCACCATCACCTGATAACTCCTGTTCATCTTTCTTTCTCAACTCAGTCAGAACCTCCAGAAGGCTTTAATAGGCCATCAAACATAGGAGAGGAAAAATATCCTTCCCTTCTGTCTGTCTTAAGATTAATTGTCTGGGGGACCCCATAACAAACAACAGATTAACAAGAGAAAAATCATAGTTTTATTTATGTAAGTTTTACATAGCACAGGAGACTTGTACTCTCCTATGGGGATTAAGACATATATATGAATAATTAAACCTGTGTTTTTATAGAGATTTCGTGAAGGATGAAGGGTCCCAGGCAGGGCTGGTAAGATGACTCAGCTGGTAAAGGTGCATGCTGTCAAGCCAAACAACCTGAGTTGGAGAACCAGAGGCATGCACACATCCACATCCCTCCCCACCCCACATTAAATAAATAAAATTATTTGAAAAGTAGTATGACCAATGGACAATAAATGAGGGCATCCTCCTCAGATTCTGCTGTGCATCCTTGGTGAAAAATAAGAATGTGCCTTTCTTCTGTGTGTAGCTAGGGTAGGGACACTTCTCATGAGAGGGTCCGGCTTCAGAGAAAGCCGCCTTCTCACCCAAGCTATTTCTCAAATTTTGCTAGTTAATGCCACAATCTGTGGGACTACAACCTGAACCATGTCACAAAAATAGGCCAAGCACTGCACACAGGTCCCCTAACATCCTGTGCAGGATGAAATGGAGGCATGTACTACCGTGGTATTGAGATTCTGTTCATATGATTTCCCTCTCCTATGACACTTAAAACTCCCCACGCCAAGGCCACAGATAAGTTACCAATGCTACTGCAGCACCAGGCAATGAGCTCAGTAAGCATCTCTTGAACTGCTAAACAACCATTATATAGGAATGGTTTAGATTCCATGCTTTTACTAAAATGCTAGAATCTTCCTGTCATCAGCAAATTTTACCACTGATTTTTAAAGAACATATTCAAAGAAATTCCCTGGTTATGAGAAAAAAGAACCCTTTATTTCCACAATGATGAATGAAAATTCATTTCTTCACCCACCAGCACAAATGTGCAACAAACACCCACTCCTAACATCACTTTATCGATTATACTATCTTTTATTAAACTACTACCATTATAGGTCCATTGATACATTTTTTTTCCTGCCTGTTATACATTTTTAATCTCTTATTTTCTGACTCCAAATGGGCTAGTTAGCAAAATTCATTCAACTGGTAATTAACAGCCTCTATTGTTTAATCACAAGTAATAAATTCAGCAGTCTAGGATTTATTGCCCCCAATAAATCCTTAGAATAAATCAAGCTGAAGGCTGGTCTTTCGTTTTAAAGCTATAAAAATAAACTGCTTCAAACCACTGTTCTCTATTGCACTTAAAGATGTTTTCTCTGACTTGCTAAGATAATAAATGAATGTATCTAAAAATAAATGGCTTTCAAGTAACCTGGAGATCAATCTTTAATGTAGCTGCTAACAAACAAATCTTTAGATATGACTAGCTTTATCTGTGACTAGGATTTCTTAGCCTCCTGTCCTTATATACATTTTTCTGTGTAGAGAATTAAACACTGACAGCATCAGCTGGTAGACATGCCTACCATTGTCATCTCTCCTGGTGTATAATATGGGCAAATCAAACTGCCAGTATCCTTGTGTTTTTATAAATGAGAACAAACTTAAACAACCACAATAAAGAAAATCATCCCAAGATCTATTAGAAGATTAGAGGAAACATGTTTCATGTTCAAAAATGCAACAACAATAGATTTTTTCCTACTGTAAATTAGCAACATTTATGCTTATAAAAAGTCAAATTCTTTCAATCTTGTAAAAATAGAAGATATCTCAACATCTGAATAAATAGTCCCCCACCCAAGCCAACCCTACAGTCCTTATGGTTTTATATTTAAGTCCATACAATGGCTAGGACCACCAAATCCTACAAAACATACAATAAAGAGAGAAACAGAGATACAAGAAAACTATGTAGAGTGTGTCCAAAGTAAACATGTAGTGAGATATTCACTCTGTTGCACTGACCATGGCCACTGGTGGTGGGGACATGTCTGGACGTGACCTGGGGGAACTAGATCTGGGGAGAGACCCCAGAGCACTCTCTTGCTTGCTGGATGGAGACAGAGAACATCCGGAGGCATCCTTGGGACAGGAGCCTGCCAGTGTTCATCTGTCTCTGTTGTGAGTTATTTCTCCCTGAATAAACATCTATTTAGCCTATCTGTTTTTCCAGATCATTATTATTCTATGATATCTGGGGTCATAAGTGGGATGTGTGGACAGAGTGAATGTCTCACTACATAAACAACTTTGGCATTAAGCCTGAGTCTTCACAGCCCAGACTCTTAAGGATTGTGTGTGCCTATGGCTCTGTTCTTCTTTGTCCTTTGACTCATTCTCCTTGTCTTAGCATTCACTTGGGTTGTTCCCTTCCTTTATATTATTTCTTTGTTGTAGTCATTCAGTTAATTTCAGCAGTTTTCCTCCCAGTGTTTAACCTATGGGTGACAAAGAATGAGACAGCAGAGAACAACACTGAGACACCAAGAATGCCATAAGTCAATGTAGTCTGTGATATCTAATTTGCCCATAAAAGGAATGGGCCAAAGCTGCACAGAATAGGTGGGGTAGAGCACTGCAAAAGAAATAAGACACATGAAAGCCTAGGTGAGCTGTGCCTCCAAAGTAGAGGAGGAAGTATGGAAGAAGGCGGGGAGGTAGGGAAGATGACCAGTCTCGAGGATAAGTAAGTTGATGTGGATGGAACATTAAGTACAGAAGAAATGTTGGGAGATATGAGGATGTTAATGCAGATCCAAGGTTCAGCCCTTGAGTCTGAGTTACCCACCACTCTAATTTGCATAGAAATGTAAGGTTGTCTGAAGGGGGACTTTCAACACTAAACTCAGGTAAGTGGTCATGCTAGAGTGAAGGATCAGCTATGCTCTGTCTAAAAGGACTTGCTTCTATCACAAACCATGTATTATACTACCTTTTTAAAACAGGGATTACAGTTCACTGCTGAGTTTTGAAATCATGTTAGTGGCCATAGGCAGATATTTTGGTTAGGAATGGATTAGAAATATTACAGCGCATGCTAATGGAAAATACTGCTTCTTGGTGTTGGTGTTTGATAAGCAATCACACACATGTGGTTTATTATTGTTTATGAAGATAAAAGTGAGAGATCTTTATAATTTCTAAAGTTGATAATTTTTAAATTCTAAATTTGTCTCCATCTTTGTTCCTCCTCACTTATGTTTTCAGGCTGTGATTCTCCCGAATGATGTCATTCACACAGGACATTGGGGTGAACCGAACAGGCCGGTGACCATGGACAAAGGGGACTGAGGCAGCTCTAACTACTCAAATAGCAGCTATCTATGGTGTTCACTACTGGAGGCATACATGTAATATATACCCCGTTCACAGGGCACTGGTGAGAAAATCTCCCACAGAAACTCTAAATCAAACATCTCCACTTGTTTATATCTACCAGCAAACAGAAACAAAATACAGACTAAGTCCCTGAAAACTGTGAGGCACATACCCATGGAGGAAGATGTCACTACAAGATTAATCCGCTTTCTTGGCTATCTCATTGTGTCTACAAAAGTAGAGAAAGCCCATACTGCTCTGCCAGAAATGCAGACGCAGAGCACTCTCTTGCAGAGTATGTCAGCACAAATGCTGAGTGACAAGCTATGCTTTGGGCATTGCCTATTTGTCCAATCAGCACAATCTTTATACCTTTTTAGAAAGCAAATGGCCATCTAAAAAGCTTCTACAAATACCCAGCCTGGCCTGCCCTGGCACAGCATGTGGGATCTGAATGGATAACTCCATGGTATGAGACAGCATTCAGAACAGATTTATCCCTCTCTTAAAAAGGCTTAACCCTGCCTGATACTACATGCATTTTCTTTTTTAAATGTATAAACTTTAGTTTAGCTGCAGCCATTTTCAACCATCTGTCTCTCTGAGCGAACATAGACTTGCATGTATCAGATTTTAAAGAGAACAAGTTTTGGCAGAAAGAATTGTATAGTGGTGGGAGAATCATAATCATGTTAAGAAGTGAGAAAATATGCAGAGTAGCAATTGACACCAGCTCTTCTATCTCCTTTTTTTTTTTTTTCCTATGAGGCTTCCCTATTCCAGATCACTCCTTGGGTTAATATAAATACAATTAGATGATTATCAACCCATCACAGTGTTGCAAAATATAAGAGTAGATGGACAGATATAACTTCTCCAGATTGATTGACTACAGAACTCTACAAGAATTTGGCAATAGTGCATGGTCACTTTCTATGGGTTAAACTAGATCATTTCTTGAAACCAAACATACAGGAGACTGGGTTTCTCTCAACAAGTTGAAAGTTATTTCATATTTGTGACTTAATGTGTAATGTAGACTTACATTGGTTGTGTTTTTATTCAATTCTGTGGTGGTAGAGGTCTTGAACTATGGAAGAATAATCTAGTATTTCAAGGCTAAAATCCATACCTTAGTAATGTCAGATCATATCACTATACATAGCTTCAATATGACACAATACCACATGTGAGAATTTGGATGTTCAAGAAGCATTTTCTGGTCATATATGAGCATGTGTTCACATACATGTACACACAGTTCCTAACTCCAGATTCCTCTGGAAGATCAGACCACACTTTCCCAGTAGCTCCAGTTTCTGTTATTCAAATGACTCTTTGCCAAAATGGAGCAGGGTCAAGAGAAAGGGATGACTTGCCTGATATAAAGGAAGAAGGAACTCCTGCAGTACCTAATGAAAGTCTCCCATGCAAGGCAAGAAGAGTCATATTACTTATAATGCAATCATTTTAAGTTAAAAAAAAACTTGGAGTATTTATTTAAAAGTTAATTTTATAGGTCTTGATATAAAAAACTTTGAAAGTAAAAACACTACACACCAAAATTAACAAGACCTAAAGTCTTAGTGAACTTACATACAGTTAGCACAGGCATTCCAAATAGAAGTTGAGAAATTTCCTATTAAATTTTATACTTTCAGTATCAGATTTATTTTATGTACTTTTCCATGGCTCCATGACAGAATAGAACTAGGGAAACAATTAGCTCTTTTTCCTCTTTCATGACTCATGTCTATTGCCTGTATTCGGTTCTTCATCTCATTATATTTAGTCTTTCTTGTTCTCTTTTCTCCATGTTCTACAATACCCATATGTGTATTTATTTACATATATACATATATTATTAGCTAGATTCTGATTATGATAAAGAAATATAAGGTTTAAAATTTAAAAATTTTAACCAATTCTCAAATACTTTTATATCAACTTTTTTTTTTGCAAAGATTTAGGAGCTCCTGTAATTGGAACCATGATGCTAAATTTATCTTTGTGTTAATTCAACTGAGTGATAATTTACTAAGTCTTTATCAAGTAAAGGTACTGCTCTGAGTATACTGTGGAACTTTACACAAGTTATCAAAATAGAGTCTGTCTCAGAGAGTTATAATATTGTCGGATTGGGAAACTACAGCAATGCAGTATGGGAAAATGAGGTAAAGACATGAGATGGCACTGAATATTGGGGACAGCATGCTGTAGCTGGAACGTAGAGTGGTATCTGTGGAGGAAGAGCTGCAGCAGACAGATACTGACATGTGCTTAGGATGGAAACTGGGCAAAGCTTTGTGAGAGCAATAGGAGCCAATGACAGAAGCACAGGCCTCTGTCTTCAGGACAGCACAGTTCAATTAGACTCTAGCATATGGTTGGGTAGCTTTTGGGGCTAGAGAGTCAACAAGCAGCAAGCTGTATTCTCAGGCTGTAAGTGACCCAGAACAATTAGCTTTGCTTTTTTGGTCCCATTGCAATGCAGAGGGAAATATGTATTTTTAGATATTTAATAACCCTGAAAAATTCAAGCATTTACACATTAAATCAATGCTTTCTAATTCAGTGTGTTAACCAATGCCAACAACTCAAATTAACACTTCCTTACATATCACACCTTCGCTTTACAGCATAAAAACGCGAGAAATTAAGCTTCAAAATAGATACCCTGGCATGCCTAATATATATTCTTTGCATAATATAAGACTTAAGTATGTTAATTCTATCTCCCAAGTTATCTTATAGTTTTCTGTTTCTCATACTAGTATAATTGAGGCATATGCCTTTGTTAATGTCATATTGGTTTGGCATCTGCTTTGGGGGAAGGTAGATAAGATGAATATTACCAAATTCTAATAAGAGATAGTGATTACTGGATGAATAAATAAATCAATGAAATGATGAGTACTCAAATGCATGATGGTGTGGCCTGCTAAGAATAGTTAAGAATGAAATCGGTGCAACATGTTTTATTGTTGCTATTTTATTATTATTACTATTATTGCAGCCAGGATCTTGTTATATGTCCTAGGCTGACCTTTAATTTTCAATCTAACCTAAATAGAACTGAGGTCTTGGCGATCCTTCTTCTTTAGCCTCCTGAGCTCTGGAATATAGGCATGTGTCACCACATCTAGGCTTCTTTTCAGTATTAATGACAGCTACTAACTGTTAAACTTTTGTCAGCTACATCGGATGCTTCCACACAATTCTCATGGTTGGTAAAAATATAAGGAGTGCTTGTTAATTAAACCAATGAATGAGAGTTTGCAACCTGAACAGTAAAAGGGGGAAAGAAGTAGACACATTATCACTACACTTAATGCTTCAGTTTGGTACCAGGCCGGACATTTAGGTTGGCTCCCCACTGAACAGTAGAACCTGACTAGAGCAAGGGCAACTAGTATGCAGAATTGTAGATTCTTAAATTTGGATTAAAACAATGTAGCAGTTACCAAATAGTGGTCTGACTTGTCATCAGCAAGTTCTCACTGGAGTGAACACCTGGAACACTATGGAACTGGGAACTCTCTCCTCACAGGCAGCCTAATCCAGTCAGAAAAAGCTTGAGGCAAAAGATCTCCCTGATGTTGATTCTGAGTTACAATTGATAAGCATCCTCACACCTGTTTGCCAAGATGAAGTCCTTGGGTGCAACCTTTTGCTAGTGTGCAGCCCACAAACTGAGTGCTGCTCCCCTCAAACTTCTCCCAGTTTTGCACTGAAGAGCTGGTGTGGAGCTGATGGCGATGGCATATACCTGTCACCCTAGCACTGGAGAGATAACATGAGGATCAGAAAGAAGTCCAAAGGCAGCTGGGGCTACATAAAACCCTGTCTCAAAAGCAAACAAAATTAACAACATGAAGGCAATAGTGAGAGTGGCATCAGAGGGAGGGGGGATCCTGGGAAGAGACAGAGGGCATAGGGTGGATCCATCCACCAGATGAGCCACACAGCCCTCCCTCCCTCCATCCTTCCCAGACTCACAGTTGCCAGCCATTGCCCGTGATGGTGATTGTAAGCACTGGATTTTCTAGCTTTCTGGATCCTATAAATGGAATGTCTCCACGGTTCAACTACGAATTCATAATTCATGTATTATTTTAACATGACCTCAAACAGATCTGAATTACTAGGCTAGAAGAGATGCCAGGTTGATACTCTCAAGATCTCTGAACTTAGGTCATCTCAGAAGCTCAAATGGTGTTGAGTGACTGTCTCACTCTTCTAGTGTATCTACCTTGAACCAGGCACTACTCAGGCACAAACAGAACATAGACTCTACAACATGATGCTGAGTCAGAAAGACTAGGGTCAGACTAAGGCTGTAGCTCAGTTGGTAGAATGATTGTCCGACATGTCTACTGTGATATCAAAACTGGGTATAGTGATGCACTTAAGAGGTGGATGCAAGAGGTTAAGAAGTGCAAGGTCACCCTCAGCTACATTTCAAATTAGAGGCCAGCTTGGGATACATAAGCCCCATCCCCTGAAAAAAAAAAAAAATCCAGCGTGAAAAAGTATTAAGCCCATGTTCAGTTGAAGTACAAATGCCCAACGTGCCATTTCCTCGATTCCTGAAGTCAGTGTTTGCATTCAACATACCAAGTTAACAACGTGGAAAATTAACCTTTAGGAAACAAGAACTTAACCCAGGTTTATTCTTTCAAGTTTTGTCAGGGAAGTGGATATTGTTATTATCAATTCTGTTTTATAAATGAAGAAAATGGGGTACAGGCAGACAGAGAAATTTGTCAGGGGTAAATGTGCAAAGTGGTCAGATTAGGACTTGATTCTGAGTTCTAAGTCATGTTAATCCCTTCCATGTTAGTCATGAATACTTAATGTTTTTCTTCTTATATTACATCAAATCTAAAAACAAAAGAGGAGAATGAAGACTAAAGACCAACAGACATTGTTTTGCTACAATAAAACTGAAATTTGTTCAGCTGACAAATTCAAAGGGGGGGATGTTCAGAGAAGTGAGTGTTGCTCATAGCTGGCACAATTTAAGCCATAAATAAATATATTTGGCCAAAATAAAAATAGAATGAAAACTAATTTTTAATATCATAATTTTATTAATTATCAATAAAAATCCAGATATGTAAGCTCAGTCTTCTAAAAACCTGTTTTCATAATGATGCTAATAATAATGCCTATGCATTAAATATTCTAAAATAAAAACAGGCATTCTTTCAGGTGCTACTGGAATGGGATGACATCTCTAAAGCTGGTGTCTAGGAAATAGTTATCATCAGCATAGGCAGCTCTCACACAAACCCTTCTCCCTTCTGGTGTCTTTTTGTTATTGTTGTTAATTGCAAACATTTCAGTTCCTTTCCCATAAAGCAACATTCAAGGAGCCACTGAAATAAGGTGAGGCTGTGTGACTGGCTTTTGCCAATGAAGTTCAAGGCAAAAACGCTTGTCATGGGTCACTTCACAAAGGCAGTGTATATCCAGTATGCAGTGTTGCTTCAGTGATGGGAGAATGGTTCAAGATGAAGCCTCCAAGTTTGGGGTTTGGAGGGCAAATGATGGACATGGCCCTTGGTGACCCACAGTGCACAAGGAACATGAGCAAGAAAGTCTTTCATTGTTCTATTGAAGAATGGGAATTGTTTCTTACTGAGTTATCATACAGCCTGACCTGATCATTGCAGCCAATGGTCCGACAGCTCTATCCCACTGAGCCAAGATTCTGGTTACTCTCACATTCCCTAAATTAGTGCTGGAAACTGCTAAAGATACTCCTTCTCCTGCCCCGGGCTGTGGGATGTCCTGTGAAGAGGGTGTAACTCTAAGAAAGCACCAAGTTCTTATTTCAGATCCAAAGGAAATCCAAATTTCCCAAACCCCAAAAGGCAGTCCAAATATTCAGAAATGAGCTCAACCTGGCTGAATTATACGAGGATTTATGACAGTTAGATAAGAGCCTGCTTTCCTCAAGAACTTGTGAAACTGGTTTCCATCTATCAAAAGGAGTCATTTCCCTTACCTATGGCAGAAGGGACATATGGCTACCTGTGGCAGCTATCAGCATATCAAAGCTCATGCTGGCCTCCAGACTCCACAGTATCCCAAGTACCTGTTGCACATTTCAAAGTCCATGCTAGCATCCTGCCCTCCTCATCTCTTCCTCTATCCTAAACTCTCTTCAGCTCATGAACTTCCCTCTCCACAGCTCCCGAGTCTCTGTATAACCCTGCTATTTTCAATGTGTTTGCTTGCTCTGTCTCTAGGCTGCCTTCTTGCTTTTCTCACTACTTTGGGTTTTCTATCCCATGCTATTCTCCCCTCTCTCACAGATAGGCCTGGCCGTATCCTGTCTGATGGCCATGATTAGTCTACTTATTTGTCTTTTCTGGACTCTTACAGATATTTCTGGCTGTTCTCTCTCTGGGTCTCCGCCACCTCTCTGTCCTTCTCTCTCATCTACAACAAAATCCTTCCCCTTAACCATATCGTGGAGTGGTCATGTTGTCAGTTTATACTGATATTTCAGTTTATGAAATACACAGCCTTTGGATTTGTGATTTCCTTCAAAGAGCTGAGAAAACACTCTTCACACACTTCCATGATCAGTGTTCTGGAAAGGAGCCATGAGGTCAACCAGATATCCCCAGTGTCCTCACCCATCCTTGAAAGCAAACTTTTGCTAATATTCCTGAAGTATATGGCCCAGCCTTCACAGAATACAGCACAGAAAGAAGACACTGGGAGAGAGTATTTTCTTCTTCCTCCCCACGATCAACAAAAATCTCTGAGTTTTGGCTGTCATGGGTAAGTATTCATGTTTATTTTAGAAACTTCAAGGACACTGAGCACAGTTCCCCTTTATATTGAATGACATGAGATGGGATTTCACCCTTATCTGAGGTGCTGATTGCCTTTCAACAGGATTGAAAACATTAAAAAGCTTGAAAGAGGGAGCAAGGAGACATGTAAGGCCAAAGTCGCCGCCCCTTACACTGTCCCTAGGTGTCATATATTTCTGTATGGAGATCTAACTTGACATTTTAACTGAGGTGAACAGATTCCTAGGTTCCTCTGAGCGTGAGGCACTCAAACAGGGAGGATCCTCTTTCCCAGTGGGAGAAACCTATACCTTTCCAAGAGTGAACAAAGCCACACTTATAAAGGAAGTGGGCAGAGAAAGGCTTTGTCATTCTGCTTCCACAACATACACACCATTTCCCACAACCCTTTGCTATTTTGATACTACTCAGGTGGACAGTGTAACAGGAGAGGCAGGCCATTTGAAAAGAGGACACTGTCTAAGCACCCATTCCCCCTGGGACTGTTTCCCTTTTAGTGACCAAACCCCACCCACTACAGACATTCCACAATTCCATTCTGAGACTAGGCTCTCAGGTCATCTGTACTCACACACATTTTTTAACATTCAACAGCTTGGTTAATATTTTAACACTTTCATATGGTGCACTACAAAGCCTTAACAGCAGTCTAAAGGGAAGACCATGGTCTAATGCAATTAGTGAAATCTGTATCCTGTCCAGCAAAGAGATAGGTATAATTTCAAGCCAAGCTGAGCAGACACTCTAGCTTGCATTCTTCAAAGAAAACTGTAAACAAATGAGACTAAATGTTTATTCATTAGCACTATTTAAAATATACACATTATTGTGGCTTCACAAGGGACATTGTAATGAAATATAAATCAAATAATGAGTCGGATGGCAAACCAGATCAAAAGAGTTGGTCTAAGAGGAACTGGTTGGAAAAGTCCTGGCTGTGCAAGCATGAAGAAATTGAGTTCAGAGCCCTGGCAACTACCCAAAAAGCTTAGCATGATTGTGCAAGCCCAGGGAGATAGAGACAGGAGGGTCTCGAGAACTCTCTGTCCTACCAGCCTAGGTAACTGAGTGTGCTCCAAGTTCAGTGAGATTCCTGACTCCAAAAAGAGAGGCATGAATAGACTGAGGAAGGTGCCCAGTAACACTGACCTTTAATCTCTACACATGTATGCACACATACAAGCACATTTCAATACCTAGGACATACATGTACATTCTGACATGTATTCACTATGAGTCTGTCTCTATCTCTCTATTTCTGTATCTCTTATTTCAAAAGAATTAGCTTAAGGGCTTCGTTGAGAAAAACATGAGCCCCAATCCATTCTGTCTGTTGTTTCTTAAACAGAAAGCTCCCAAAACTCCCCTAGTCACTGCAGAGATGTGCCATGTGATTGTAATTCAGGGAGAAAAGGCTCCCACAATCCTAGGCACTGTCAACCCAAGTGCACTCTAGGACCAGACTCACAATGGATGTTACATTTTAGGAAGTGAATCTTTAGGAATCCAATCTTTTAAGAAAATTAAGTGGGATTTATTATGCCTTCTATTTCACATAAACTGAAACCTACTGTTGGCTGTCTATATGTCAGAGCTTCTACTGGGAGACAGAAAGATATATTGGGGAGCTTGGAGTCTGGAAGGGAAACAGGTGAAATGCATCAATAATCCAAAATAATGTTTTTTGATGAAAAGCTTATCATTAGTTCTCAGGAGGGCAAGATCATCTCCACTAGAGAAAAGAAAAGGGTAAGAGAGTGGTAGCTGCTGTTGGGACAACAAAAGCATCTTCCATGGATGGAGCTTGTATCATCCACTGGGCCTTGTATACTCACTATCAGCAGTCTTCACACTAACTCTCTGGGTTGGGCAGATAACCCTATTGACAGATCAATAAACTGATGCTCAAATAGGCAGTAGGCAGGCTGCCTCACATCGTCTCCCTACACCTTTATGCTGCCTTGTAGATGTTCCTGTCATCTAGGCAAAGGCAGAAGAAATGGACTAAGATTGCACAGAAATTTTCAGTGAGAAAACTAGAGAATTTTAAGGACGGTGTCTTAATCTTGGCATCACTGCAAGTTTAGGCCTGAGAACCCTTTGCTGTGGGGTGTGAGTTGCCCACAAGCTGCCCATATTCTTCCCCACTTAGCTGCCAGTTGCAATCCCTTCGCCCAGTGTGATAAGTAACATTGTCCAGACATGGCCCAGTGTTGCAAAGATTACTGAATTTCTCCTAGCTAGGATCTTAGAATGTCTCAGCTAAGAACACTTCTCTAATATACCCCAAAGGAGAAGGGGCCTGTTTCCAGACACCACAGCAGAGAGCCCCTGGCCACATGAGACTGTCTAAAAGAAGTATGAAGGGAGGAGCTAATGGCACTGACTTCCAGACCTGAGACTTTGTTCTGTCTGTGTCTGCTCTCCTAGCTGGTTTGCCAGAGAATGTGCTCCAGTGGGGACTCCAGTCTCAGCCCCATTTGCAAAGGCATTTCTTCCACACTACTGGAGAAAATAAGAAGTACAAGAAGGAAGAAGGGAAGGAGGGAGAGAGGGAGGAAGGGAGAAAGGAAGGAAAGAAGGGAGGAAGGAAAAAGGAAGGAAGGAAGGAAGGAGTGAAGGAAGAACAGAAGGGAGCAAAAGAGGGAGGGAGAAAGGGAAGTCCAAATTTTGGTGAGTTTTGAACACAAGCTATAAAAATATCCCTTTGCTAATTGAACCTTCTACACCGTCATCATAGTATTTATATTTTAATTGAATTCATGCAGGGTGCCATTATTTTCTCTTTAAATATCGGAAGTTTATGATATTCTGAAAACCACATCATACTAATTTAAATATTTTCTTTTGCTCCCATGAGTGTGTGTGGCATATTTGTGTCATAGGTGGGCATATGGCTGGCATGGCTGTCCACAGATGCACACACCCATGCACACACAGCAGTCAGCGGAAGGCATCTGCTACCCTGCTCTATTAATTGTTCCTTTGTTCCCTTGAAACAAGGTCTCTCACTGAACCTGTAGCTCCTTGGAAGCCAACAGTTCTCAAGTATGCTCCTGTCCCCAGCCCTTACAGTGCTGGAGTTACAGGCACATGTGGCCACATTCGGCTTTTCATGTGGGTTCTGGGAATTTGAACTCAGGTATTACAAAGCAAGAGCTCTTACCCATTGAGCAGTCTACCCTCTACCCATCCCTCATGGTAATTATTAAAATCCATGGTGAAAACATTATCTGGCAACCAAAAAAAATGTGATGCCAAAGAAATGGTGACAGAATTAAACAACAACAACAACAAAACCTTTAGGAATTATTGTGTTGAATCATAATGTAGTTCATTGATACCTGTGGCCATGCTGGACTGTTGGCTAAGGACATAGTCACACACCAAATTATCTCAGATCTGTCACTTTCATTGCAAAGAATGTCCTTAACCATAGCAGTGATGCCTTAGGCATTTGCAGACTGTAAGCACTAGTTATCCTATGCCACAAAATAAAACAATGGGTTTGCTATAAGAGTACTATAGGAAAACAACAGAGCCTAAAGGTTGAGTCTTAAGCAGAATCTTGAAAGTGGGAGCTTCCTGCCCTCTGCATCTCCACATCTCTAATATAGCTTCAAGGTTGATATGTACTGCACAGAGAGCACTGAGGATGTGTAGTGAGTTCAAGGTCTCCAAGGCTTTAGTGCAGAGCCATTGTTCCAGGTCTCAGCATTGTCCGCTTAGCAGAGAAGTCCTAGAAGATGAGGAATCCTGGAAGGAAATGCTTCTTTGAAATAGTCTTTAACTGCTGCTACCCTGGGCAGATTGTCTTTGAGTTGGGTGAGAGCCATTATGTGTTTGGTTTTCTGCAAGATGCCTGGACACTTATAAAAAGTGCATGGGAGGCTTCGCCTTCAATCAATGAGAACAGGCCACACTGAGAAATGTATAAATTCTGTGTTCTTTCTGATAAGATGTCCAGGCTTTTCCTATCAGCATGTGAGCATGTCCTTGAAGGACACTGAGTACTGCCATAATAAAAAGTTACATTAAACCATGCTTTTTGGCAACCCACATGGACAGAGAAACAATGAGATGTGGTAGGAAGAGAATGAATGGACTTTGGAATTAGGCTGATCTGTATCTGAAATCTAGCACTTCCTTAGCTGGCCTCATGTGGCCTGGGGGAAGGGGCTGGATTTTCCAAGCATCTCCTTGTTTGTGTAAAAAGATACCTGGATGTTGGAGAGACTTGATGAACTACCATGTCAGTAATAAAGCTCCAACTGTGCTCCAGGTAGGAAGCAGAAGAATGGGCAAATGCTCCATCCATGGCTGCTGCTGCTGGAGGCTTCACCTGGTTGCAGACTGAGCTCGTGCAGATGTTTCTGACACCTAAGCTCTAGGTGAAATGCCAGAAAAAATGGCAGATGAGAACATGTTGTTTCTCTTGGCTAGTCCTGGCACAGTGCCTTTGCCGTGATACATTTCAGGAGTGACTTCTGGGTCCCTCCCCCTTCTTTAAGAACCAGTAGTTCTTAGTCTTGTTTTATTTGAAAACATCTTATTTTTTCTCAAAATATCTATGCAGATAGACATAAAGTATTGCATCAACAAGATTCAATGCCTATCTCAAAACTTTATGTGCATTGTCTCCAGTGTCTATGGACATAAAGGAGTCAAATAATAATAATAATAATAATAATAATAATAGACTCATGGAGACTGTGCATCCACCTGGTATCTCTTCTAGACTAACACCCAGGAAGAGGCATTTACATCATGGCAAGACTCACTCTGGCATTCTCATGCCAGCCTTCCCACACAGCAAAGCAAAGGACATAAGCCTAGGATAAATATTTTTAGGGGATAACCTGAAATATACTCAAAACATCAATCTGGTCATTGCTACAAAATACCCAAATGAATATGTGGTCTCAGTTTTCTAGGTGATAGTAAAGCCACACATTTTTAATAAATGGAATCTGTGCTCAAAGAAGCAGCAATTAACAAAGCTTTGAAACCCTCTAATAAGGGAGGGGGAGGATTCAATGTTTTATTGCAAAGGGTCAATAAATGGAGTTCATGATATCATCCACAGTCACCAATCTGGTGACAAAAATATGGCCACACTTGTAGCTTCAAGGACAATCTAAGAGAAAATGCTGTCAGGGGAGTTTGGGGAGTAAAAGTAGACCCTGGCGGTTCCAACAAGCTGTACTAGCCCACTCATCCCTGACACATTTGGAAAAGAGACTAGTATCAGTAAGAAGCACAGAAAGGAGATTCGCTCAGAATGGCCACCTTGCACAAAGGAACAAAAAAAGGAGGGGAGTCCAGTGACACCCCCAAGTTTGTCACTGAGGAAGTGACATGAGGCTTTGGTTTAAATAGAGTCGGGAAGTAGATATAACTGAACAGCAGCCCTACTGTCCCATCAGTTGGCTGCAGTCCCTGCCATAAGATGGTTTGCCAGACATCAAAGCTGTGCGAAATCTCTCCCTTCTCTGATTGGCTCCCAGACATCAGCCTTTCCCTTCCCCTAAGTAAGGTTTTCTGGGAACTTTTAAATAGTTGGTGTGTGATAGCACAAGTCTCTCTCTTTTAAAACATGACTTCCGCCCAGACAGTTCTATTCTACTTTCTCTTACTGTTGTTGTCAGAGGGCAGTAACTAAACAGATGAGTTCTGGAGCAGAGCTGCCTTACCAATTTTGAATTCTACTTCTGCCATTTAGTAACCATAATTTCTATAAACCACTCCACTCAGTTGCATGTTTAAGTGGTCTCTACCTCATGCATCCAACCAAGGATCAAAAAAGAAATAACAAGAGCAAAGACTACTACCCAGTATCTGAAATTAAAGCATTCAGACTTCTTCATAGTCTAGAAAGGTGGTTATAGGTGGAGACCTGGGCTTCTAGAGCAAAACTCTAGCCACTTAACTTTAGTAAACTTTAGGAGGTTACTTGATATCTTTATGATATAATTCTTAATCTTTCCAAAAGGATGATAAGCTGTGTCTGTGTCATGTGTTTTCTTGGGAGCTTATTTTGAAAGTATTTTTCCATGGGATCCAAGAAAAAAATGCTCAGCATATTTTAGTCTCTGTTCTTATCAGCCTGGGTGTATTTAGTGAACACAGTGTGAGGGGGTTAAAGCGGAGGGAAAAGATACTTAGTTTCCATGGATATCTGTGATCCCTTCATTTGGTGCTTGTTTAAATAACAAAAAGAAACTGTGACAAAACCAGTGCTATGAGAGCAGCCCGGGATTAAAAGCTTGACATTCATTTTACACTATTGGCCTACATAGCTGTCTGAACTAGCACGGAGTGTGTGATCAACACTGGACTCAAGGGGAGAGTTCAGAAGATGTAGACTTGGGATTGATATGTTTTTAGGAAAGACAAATGCTAGAGGAAATTCCACAGTGCCTCCTCTTAAACAGAAAGTGGGATAGAAATAAGCCCTTCCACTCAGCAGCTTGACAGAAACTAAGCACAATCTGGGTATTGAGTTTCTTCTCTTCTCTTCCCATAGCCATAACCACAATTCTCCATACAGATACAAGTAAGCTTTTAATGGACGACAAACTTGCAGTCTATATTCACCAGCAAAGGGGTCAGGGCAGGTAGTGGGCAGAAGATATGAACCACCTCTGTCTGCCTCAGGAGGGCAGCACACAGAAGGCTGCAACATCCCAGAGATCCATGCAGGTGCACAGATGCCAGAACCCTGAAACAAGATAGAGATGCACAAATGTTCTGGACCAGAAACAGTGCCTAAGGCTAGGCATGTTGGAAAGAGATCCTGGCTACTCCTGTACTATGCTGGGTGGTTTTAAAAGACTGTCTCACAATCACGGGATCCTCCGATCTCACATCCTAGAGAGCTGGTTCCAGGGAAGAGAACACTATCTTAGTTCTAGGACTGCCAGATTTTGTTCCACTAAGAATCATGGTCAAAGGGTCAGAGTTAAATCCATTTCCCTACAGCTGTGAGGAACAAGCTTGGTGTTGCAAAAAAAAAGAAAAAAAAATCAGAGGAAGTATTAGAAGTATTATTCACATTCTCAAGAGGTCCCCAAGAATGCAATTCGCATGGGATGTTCCCATTTCAAAGTTACCAGTACTCTAATACTGATAAAATTATTCCTATCCCGGGGACAGTTACTCATTGCCATTCTATTAGCCAAGGCTATCTCATACAGTTATTGTCCTGCTTCCCTGTCAGCTAAGCCTCCTGATAGTCTGTAATGTCTGGAAGCAATTCTTCTGCAACTCTGAACTCCATCAAGTCTGTAACGCTCTTTCCAAAGACAACTCCAGCAAGAAAATGGCTGGCTACTTGTTCCTGCCTTAGGTGTGGTGGAGTCCAAGACTGCCAGTATGTTTATTCCATTTTCTGCCTTTCCTAGAGCCTCTGGTTTCCTAAGCGATTTCCTTTCCTGGTCCTCGGCCTCAGGCTAACCTTAGCGGAGGTAGATGTCATGAGGCTCCAGTACACTCAGTTCCCCTCTAGGGCTGCCAGAATCCCTGCTCTGATGAGGGCTCTCCACTCTATATGGTCAGAACAATTCCGGATGGGAGTGGGGGAAGGAGAGCCAGGCAGCCGCGAAGGTGTTTACCAAAACACATTCCCAGCCACACTTTTTAAAAATCCAGCATAGAGGGAGGGAGGGAGGGACAGAGGGGGAGAGAGAGAGAGAGAGAGAGAGAGAGAGAGAGAGAGAGAGAGAGAGAGAGAGAGAGAGAGAGAGAGAGAGAGAGAGAGAACTGGCATCATGCACGAGTGTTTAATTAAAGCTCGGTTGGAAGTGCATTCGCCCCCTCCGACTTGGCGGGTAGCAACAGCATCCAAGAGCTTTGCAGACGCTCAGAAATGTAATCAAACAGCATCCTTTGCCTCACTCTGCCCCTCTCCCTTCCCAGGTAGCCCACAGAGGTGCAGACAGCACAGCTGCAGGTCTTTTGCTCCCCCAGAGAAGACCAAGGCAGGGCACTTTGGCATGCCTCTCCCAGGGTACAAGGTGGGCCACAAGGTGAGGACACCCTTGACCCTTCCTCCTCTGCCCCCGCCTCTCCACTCCTGGGGAGCTGCTGCAGGGGCCGCCGCTGGAGGGCTCCAGCCTGGGGAAGGGGCCCAGGCTGTGCTCTGTGGTGGCTGCAGCGGTCACGGCTGTCCTGCTGTCCCCGGGGCTTCTACAGATGCCACCCGGGCAGAGAGCTGCGGAGGGGCTCGGAAGTGACTGCTCAGAGACGCGACCTCCCACCCGCCGGTTACCTGGACGCTGTCCACCGAGGCTCACCGGGGCGGTGGAGGAGGCACAGGCACGGGAGGAGGGAGAGCGGCGGCCAGCTACTGCAGGATGTGCTGTCTCACGCTGTGCGGCTGGGCTCGCGCTCCTCCCGGAGCAATCACTTCCTCTCCTGAGCCTGACACTGACAGCTCTCAGCACCCGGCCTGCGGGACTCGCCCCGCCCACGGCCCACGCCCTCCACGCCCGCGCCTCCCGCGGGAGGGCCTCCGCACAGCGAAGCACCGCCTCGCCCAGCCTGGCAGCGTGAAGGGAACCCGGGGACAGGCAGCCTCCTCGGCCGCGGGCGACGCACACCTAAGTTACCGCAAAGGAGAGTGAGGGTTTGCCAAGCTCCTAATGATTTCCTGTGTGAGCAACTTTGATTCCCAGACAAACTTTAAGTCTTATAAACAGAAACACAGGTTTAGATCCATCCGTGCTATACAGCAGAACCTAGATTTTTTTCCCAGAGATATACAAACACATACATACATAGATATACACACAAATATATATAGTATATCTGTATAAATATATTAATATATACATGCATGTAAATAATATATACTTGCCTAGATGCATATATACATGTATACATACAGAATTGGCTATATATACACATGTGTGCACACATATACATATGTTATAAGCAAGAACATATATATATATATATATATACACACACACACACACATACATACACAGTGTGTGTGTGTGTTTGTGTAAACTTGCTTTCCATTGCTTCTCGGAGGTCCTGGCTTTTAAAAGTCTCAGTAACATTCTTGAACTTCCCCAAAGTTTACCATACTAGCAGTTATAACACTGAGGAATGGATTTTAGGATGTTAGGCAATGTGGGACTGGTACCATCTTTCATCATTTTTCTTGAACATCCTGGCCATCATCATGCAGATAAGAGTGTAAATATGTGAAGAGCAGGTACAGTTCTCTAACTGATGCTGTGGGTCACTATAACCAGTGTTTGATGTCTCATAGATACTCAAGTATTTGGAATTGTATCAATTGTCAAGTGTAACAGTAATTTCAAAATAAGAACCAAATATAAGTACAATGACTTATCTATCATTGTTTCAATTTTGACTTCCTGGCTGGACATTTTTGATCACAGAAAGAGCTAAAGTGTAAGTGGGGGGTGGGGCAAAGTTCTTTTAGGTTGTAGATATTGACGATAATCCAAGAAAGTCAATGATATACGATATATACCATCGTCATGTGCTGGAGATGTTTGATGCAGGTCAACTCTGCATGCATTTTCTTTTAAAATTTCCACAATCCAACATAGTAGACCAAATGCCATGTGACCTGTGTGATGCCTAATCAACCTGACTTGATCTGAAATCACCTGAGAGATGTGCCCCTGGGCATACCTGTTAGGTGTTTTCTTGATCAGGTTATGTGAAGTGAGGAGACCTACCATTAATGTGGGAAACATTTTCCAATGTATTCCCTTCTATTACCTGCCAATAGTGCTGGCAAGTTCATCTATTTTGTTCACATCTTGTCCAACCCACCCTGTTGCTAATGTTGCCGTGACTGCTACCATTTTTAGACGACTCAGAGCCAGTTTCTCTGGCCATCCATAGTGAGCTACAGACCAGTGGTTCTGCAGTAATACCCCAGGCCTCTGGTCCAGACAAGAGCTGCACAGTCTCCAGCCTCTTGACTATAGGCCAATTTAACAAATCCCCATTTGATATATATCAATTCGCTGGATTCTGTCCCTCTACAGAA
Organism: Phodopus roborovskii; assembly: GCF_943737965.1. Classification (NCBI taxonomy): domain Eukaryota; kingdom Metazoa; phylum Chordata; class Mammalia; order Rodentia; family Cricetidae; genus Phodopus; species Phodopus roborovskii. Next base: position 3,639,993 of record NW_026125546.1, read on the forward strand.
CCCTGAGCTATACAAGCCTTCAAAAGAGATTTGAGCCTCTGAGAAGTTACAAAGTGCCACAGCTCCTGAGCTACCTACCTGAGATTTGAATTCCTTTTACCCAGCATCCAGCTTACTTGGGTGCCTTTATTTCTATCTTTACAACATAAAACTGCCCAGTGTCCCCTGCCTTCAAAGCATCAAGTTAGGCACATCACATGATTCAACACTTAGGAAAATACAGTTTTTATTCTTAAAGGTATGATGGTAGAACAAAGGAAGCATTATTAAAGACAACTGTGAATGTGAATAATGTTTAAATGGATAGCTCTTACTTTTAACAGTAGACATGAAGAAATAAGAACATTTCTAGACATAAAATTCTAGAGAACAGAGAACCCAAAATGGACACAGTGAATAGTAAGTAGGCCAGTGTTTTTAAGATTGATAGATTAGGCTGAATAGTTTACTAAAGGCATTTGAACAGAAAAAAACCAAACAAATGATAAACATTGGAGGTTTCCATGAGGTGGAGATTGGATTTACAAGTGAGAGCTGAAGAGACCAGTCAGAAGTTCCTTATATTATTCTAGAATTTGTTCAGTTCTACTATTACAAACATTCTGTAACAAAGCTAAGCAAACATTAAACCATCAATTGAAAAATTACTAACTTCATTTTATATCCTCAAAAAGAAGGGTCTTGAAGAGGTATTTGAACATTTATGTTTGTTGAAGCATTCTATCTAAAGAGGCAAAGGGTAGAAGCAACCCAAATGTCCACATGTCCACCCATCAATGGAAGATAAAGAAAAGTGATATATATATGTATATCATATGTATGTCATATATATATACATACATATATGTATATATCAAGACAAAGTGACTTACCATATATATATGTATACATACATATATGTATACATATATACATATATATATATATATATATATATATATATATATATATATGCCAGCCTCAAAAATAGACAGCAAACCTGTTGACTTCTATAAGATAAATGAATGTGGAGCATATGTTAAGTGAAATAAACTAATTACAGGAGAAAAAATACTATGTGTTTCTACTTATATGAAGTACGTAAAAAAATAAAAACTACAGAACAAAATGTGCAGTTAGTTTCCAAGGGAAAAACTGACAGGAATGTTTGAAGAGGCTTTTTGTTTTAGCAAGATGAAAAACTCTACTGACTGGTGGTTTAACAATGAGAATATGCTTAACAGTAGTGAAGTATACCCTTAAAATTGTTAAAATTTTGTACTTAGTTTATGTATTTTTACAACAAAAACACAGTTATAAATGATTTTCATTACCCAGTACCCAGGTATGGAACAGACACTGTAAGACTAGAAATGGGCATTAGCTGAATGATCTCCTATTCCCAGAGACTGAAAATGTAATGATAGATAGGACGGACTCTAATATCAAAACAAATAGAGGTAGTATATTTTTTAATCCAAGACATTTCCTGTGAAATATTGAGAAAAGGAAAACAAACTCCAGTTGGGAATTGCAGTTGAGAAGGACTCCTTGAAGAGCCTCTGGGTGTAGAAATGTGGGTAAACAGAAATTTCAGCAGATGGTGATGCTGTTTAATCATGGGTTAGAGAAATCATGCAGAAAGGGAGGGTTATGTTTTACTTATTCTTTGAGAATTTCATACAAGACATTTTGGCCATATTCTTTCATTTTTACCAACTTCTTTCAGATCTTCCCTACCTCATTGACCATCCAACTTCATATTCTTTCTTTCTATTAAAGACAAAACACAAAAATGCATGGAGACTAATCTGTGGTGGCTAACCACCCCTGTTCATGAGGTCTGCCCTAGAGTGTAGTTGATATACCAGTGTCACTCCCCAGGAGAAAACTAATCTATCCAAGATACCCATTGAGAATAGTTCCTTGGCAAGGGCTGAGACTTGTGCCCACTTATACGCCTCTATACTAGGATTAATTTAGCTTGAGCTTGTTTAGGTCTTATGTATGCTGTCACAGTTGAAAGAGATCTTTTAGATTGATAGGCCACAGTTTTTAGTAAGCATAATTCCAGGTTCACAGAGAAATTAAAACAAGATACAGTGACTCCCCAAGCTCCCAGAGACTATCTGCTTATCAAGCCATCCTCAGTTTCTCCGATTGCTAACATTTTGCAACAATGTGATACTTTTTTTTTTTTTGTGAGCTGGTATTCCTAACTTTTTGCAACAATGTGATATATTTCTTTTTTGTTGTGAGCTGGTATTGACATATGTTTGAGGTTCAAAGTTTACTGAAGAGTTCACACCCTGCATTGTATGATTATCCAGGACAAATGTATAATGCTATGTATTCACCAACATAACATTACCCAACAGTTTTATCACACAGGAATCCCTATGTTCCTCCTGTCCAATATTCTTTAACATCCTTCCTCCAGGCTCTGGCCATCACCAATCTATTTAACATGCAGTCTCCCCTTTTTCAGGATGACATACAGTTAGTCTTGCACAGTGCATAGATTCTCTTATGTAGCAAAGGTTTTTTTTGGGGGGGAGTTGTTTTGTTTTGTTTTGGTTTTTTTTTTTTTTTTTGCATCTTCTTATGTCTCAATAGCTCATTTCTTTTTACTTTTTATCATCTAATAATGTTCTAATTTTTAGTATAACACTTTACCCACTCACCTACTGAAAGACATTTTAGTTGCTTCTATCTTTTGTAATTATGAATACATTTCTATGCACATGCATAAGCAGTGTTCTATATGTGCTTACAATTTGGGATTCATCTGGGTAACTATCTAAGGGTATGGTTACTGCATCCTTTGATAGACTGAATTCTGAGCTTTCTAGAAAAGTGCTAACCATTTCCCCAAAGTGGCTGCATCCTGATTTCCACCAACAATGTGTGACAGTTCCCTTGCCCCCAGATACCCACCAGGCATGAGTGCCGTGTTTTGGATTTGAACAATTCTGATCAGTGTTTATTCACATCTCAGTGTGGCTTTAACTTGTGATTCCTTCACAAAATTCGATGTGCACTGTCCTTTATTTGTTTACTTGTATCTGCTTAAGTTCATTGTTGAGGTGTTGATTAATTTTATGAATTTAGATCTTGTTGAATTTTTAAATGCTCTTAGAATATGTATTTATTATCTTATACATGCTCTGTGACTGGGAGTATTTTCTTCATTCTGATGCTTGCTCTTACCTTCTGTTTTAAAATACTACAACATTTCACAAAGCAGCAGTTTTAAATTTCCATGAAGAAGAAAGGTAATTTATTTCTCTCTCATGGGTTATGCTTTTCTTTTTCTGTATAGAACGTTATCCCCAGACCCAAGGGTGCATAGATTCTCTATTTTCTTTTAAAATTTAGTAGAGCTACTGATTTTTTTGAGTTTATCTTGTATCCTACTAGTTTGCTGAAGGTGTTTATCAGCTGTAGGAGTTCCCTGGTAGAGTTTATTGGGTCGCTTATGTAAACTATCAGATCATCTGCAAATAGTGACAGTTTGACTACTTCCCTTCCAATTTGGATCCCCTTGATCTCCTTTTGTTGTCTTATAGCTTTAACTAGAACTTCAAGTATGATATTGAAGAGATATGGAGACAGAGAGCAGCCTTGTCTTGTTCCTGATTTTAGAGGAATTGGCTTAAGTTTCTCTCCATTCAGTTTGATGTTAGCTGTTGGTTTACTGTATATTGCTTTTATTATACTCAGGTATGTTCCTGTTATTCCTGATCTCTCCAAGACATTTATCATGAAAGGGTGTTGAATTTTGTCAAAGGCTTTTTCAGCATCTAGTGAGATGATCATGTAAGTTTTTCTTTTTCAGTTTGTTTATATGGTGGATCACATTGATAGATTTTCCTTTGTTGAACCATCCCTGTAACCCTGGGATGAAGCCTACTTGGTCACGGTGGATGATTTCTCTGATGTGTTCTTAGATTTGATTTGCCAGTATTTTATTGAGTATTTTTGCATCAATGTTAATGAGGGATATTGGTCTGTAGTTCTCTTTCTTAGTTGTGTCTTTGTGAGGCTTGGGAACCAACGTAATTGTGGCCTTTTAAAAAGAGTTTGGTAATGAACCTTCTGCTTCCATTGTGTAACAATTTGAGGCTTTTGGTATTAGCTCGTCTTTGAATTTCTGGTAGAATTCTGCACTGAAGCCATTTGGCCCTGGGCTTTTTTGATTGGGAGGCTTTTGATGACTGCTTCTATTTCATTAGAGGTTATAGGTCTATTTAAGTTGCTTATCTGTTCGTGATTTAATTTTGGTAAGTATTAGTTATCCAGAAATTTGTCCATTTGCTTTGAATTTTGAAATTTTGTGGAGTACAGGTTTTCAAAGTATGACCTGAAAATTGTCTAGATTTCCTCAGTGTCTGTTGTTATGTCCCCCTTTCATTTCTAATTTTGTTAATTTGCATGATCTCTCTCTTGGCTTTTTGGTTAGTTTGGATAAAGGTTTGTCTATCTTGTTGATTTTCTTGAAAAAAAAAGAACTTTTTGTTGCATTGATTTTTTTTTTTTGTATTGTTTTCTTGGTTTCTACTTTATTGATTTCAGCCCTCAAATTGATTATTTCCTGGCATTTACTGCTCTGGAGTGAGTTTGCTTCTTCTTATTCTAAGGCTTTTAGTTGTGCTGTTAATTCTCTAATGTGAATATTCTTCATATGGGCACTTAGTACAATGAACTTCCTTCGTAGCACTGCTTTCAAAGTGTCCCATAAGTTTGGGTATGTTGTATCCTCATTCTTGTTGAATTCTAAGAAGTCTTTAATTCCTTTCTTTATTTCTTCTTTGACTCAGGTATGGTGCAATTGCGCATTGTTCAGTTTCCATGAGTTTGTAGGTTTTCTGCGATTTGTGTTGTTGTTGAATTCCAACTTTAAAGCATGGTGGTCTGATAAGATACAGACTATTCCAATTTTTTTTTTAATCTGTTGAGGTTTGTTAAGTTGCCTAGTATGTGGTCGATTTTAGAGATGATTCCATGTGGAGATGCCCTCCTCAAACTGAGAAGCTTCTGTAAGGCAAAGGACAGAGTTGACAAGACCAAACTACAGCCCACAAACTGGGAAAAGATCTTCAACAATCCTATATCTGACAGAGGGCTGATCTCTAAAATATACAAAGAACTGAAGAAACTATTTAACAAAACACCAAATAATCCTATTTAAAAAAAAATGGGATGCAGAACTGAAGAGAGAATTCTCAATAGAGGAAATCAGAAAGGCTGGAACACACTTAAGGAAGTGCTCAACATTCTTAGCTATCAGGGAAATTCAAATCAAAACAACTCTGATATACCATCTTACTCCTGCCAGAATGGCTAACATTAGAAACACCAATGACATCTTATGCTGGAGAGGATGTGGAGAAAGGGAAACACTCCTCCACTGCTGGTGGGAGTGCAAACTTGTACAGCCATTTTGAAGATAAGTATGGCAGTTCCTCAAGAAAATGGGAGTCAGTCTACCACAGGACCCAGCAATCCCACTCTTAGGCATATACCCAAATGATCCACATCCATGCAACAAAGACATCTGTTCAACTATGTTTGTAGTGGCATTATTTGTAATAGCAAGAACCTGGAAGCAACCTAGATGTCCCTCAACTGAAGAATGAATAAAGAAGATGTGGCACCGTTACACAATGGAATACTACTCTGCAGAAAAAAAAAAGACAAAAACAAAAACAATGGGCTCTTGAAATTAGTAGGCAAATGGTTGGAACTTAAAGAAACCATCCTGAATGAGGTAACCCAATTACAAAAAGAGGAACATGGTACATACTCACTCATATATGGATTTTAGACATAGAGCAAAGGATCACCAGCCTATAATTCACACCACCAGAGAAACTAGGATACAAGGAGGAATCTAAGAGATTCATATAAGGTCCCTCACAGAAGGGAAAAGGGACAAGATATCCTGAGCATATTGGGGGTGGGGGTACAGTGAGTAGAGAGGGAGTTAGGAGAAAGAGAAGGGGAGAAGAGGAAAGCATGTGGGAATAGGAAGATTGAGTCAGGGAAAGAATAGACAAGAGAAGAGAGAGAGAGAGAGATACCATAAAAGAAGGAGCCATTATAGGTTTGAAGAGAAAACTGACTCTAGAGAAATGTCCACAGACCTACAAAACTGACCCCAACTAATAATTTGAGCAACAATGGAAAGGCTACCATAAATGCCCTTCCCTGATAATGAGATTTATGACTAATTTATCCACCATCATAGAAACCTCATCTAGTAATTGATGGAAACAGAAGAAGACACCCATAGCTAAAGACCGAGCCAAACTGGAATCCAGATGCAGAGAGGGAACACAAGACCAAGCCACAGAAACCCACAGAGACAGTTGACCTGAACATGTAGGAGCTTACGGGCCCCCAAACTGACAGCTGGGAATCCAGCATTGGACCAACTCAGACCGCCTGAACATGGGTCTCAGTTAGAAGGCCTGGGAAGTCTAAGGGACCTCTGACTGTGGAACCAGGGTGTATCCCTGGTGCACGAAAGGACTTTGGGAGCACATTCCCCATGGAGGGATACTTCCTTAACCTAGAATCAGGAGGAAGGGCCTAGTCCTTGCACCAAATGACTTGACAGATTTTGTTACCCTTCCTGGAAGGCACCACCCTCCCTGTGGTGTGTGCGTGGGGGAAAGGGATGGAAGGGAGAGTGTGGGGTATGGATGGGAGTAAAAGAGGGAGGGAGGGATGAAGGGAGAAGGAACTGAAATCAATATGTAAAATAAAAAAATAAAATAAAATATAACGTTTAGTAGAGTTGCATTTACGTTTACATCTACTGTTGATTTTGAGGTAGTTTCTATGAAAAGTGTACTAGCTATGTCTGATTTGTGTACATGTGTGATTCTAGTTGTTTTAATGACAGTTCTAGAAAAAAGCAAATATCATTTTCTTTTTTTTTCAGTGTTTTGTTTTTTTATTTTTTTATTTTATTTAATTTTATATAACAAAGTCCAATTAAATGAAAACAAACATTTATACACAATATTTGGGAATTTGGGCGTCGTTCTTTCCAAGCTACTTCCTGCTGGTAAGGGGCGCTGTCTTGGGGGGGATTCGAAGAAGATTCAGATATCCTGGTTGTAGTCTGTAGGGCTATTTTGTCCAGCTGTTTTGAATGTAGGATTAGCTTGTACTCTGTTTCAGGCGGTCTGGTGTGATCAAACCACATTAGTCTGGAAGGAATCCACATCTTTTCATTTTCTGTGGAAATAAAAATAGAAATCCTTTTCCCCAGTAACATGTCCTTCAACTTAAATTTTGGAGTCAAAGCATTTTTTTAATTTAATTTATTGTTTTACATGTCGTTCCCAGTTCCCTCTCCCTTCCTCCTTCCCTCCCTTTTACCCTCTCTGCCCTCTCACATGCACTCTAACCACCCTCCCCTCCCATCCCCCCACCCCAATTCCATGTGTAGGGGAATGCCATCCAGTTGGGGTCATGTAGATCTGACAGGTCATGTGAAGTAGGGACTAGGGCTTCTCTCCTGTCTCTAGATTAAGGCAGTTATCCCTCCATGGGGGATATGTTTGCAAAGTCCTTTTGTGCACCAGGGATACATCCTGGCTCCACTGTCTGAGGTCCCTTACACTGCTCAGTCCTTCTGGCTGAGACCCATATTCGGGGGGGGGGGCTGAGTCAGTCCCATGCTGGCTTCCCAGCTATCAGTCTAGTGGCCCTTAGCTCCTCCTTGTTCAGGTAAGCTGTCTCTATGTGCTTCTGCCGCGTGGTCTTGTCCTCTCCATCTGCTTCTGGGTTCTAGTTTGACTCAGTGTTTATGTATGGGTGTTTACTCCTATTTTCAACAGGCATTAGTTGAGGGCTCCATGGAGAAGTTAGTTGTTGATCTCACTCTCTGGGAAGGGCATTTATGATAGCCTTTCCACGGAAGCTCAAATTGTTAGTTGGGAGCAGTCTTGTAGTTCTCTAGACCTTTCTTAGTGTTCAATTTTATCTTCAAACCAATATTGGCTCCCTCTTTTATGTTCTCTCTCTCTGTCTCTGTCTCTCTCTCTGTCTCTTTCCTATCTTCTATTCCTAACCAGGCTCAATCTTCCTGGTCGCACAGGTTTTCCTTTCCTCCCCCTCATTTTCTACTTCTCTCTCCATTCGCTGTCCTCCCCCACTTCACCTGAGCTCTGGGGGACTTGTCCCTTCCCAGTTCTGTGAGGGACTTTATATGAATCTCTTAGAATACAACTTGTATCCTAGTTCATCTGGTGATGTGAATTATAGGCTGGTGATCATTTGATCTAGGTCTAAAATCCATATATGAGTGAGTACATACTGTGTTGCTCTTTTTGTGACTGGGTTACCTCATTCAGGATGGTTTCTTCAAGTGCCATCCACTTGCCTGCGAATTTCAAGATACCATTATTTTTTTCTGCAGAGTAGTATTCCATTGTGTAAGGGTGCCACATCTTCATTAACCATTCTTCAATTGAGGGGCATCTAGGTTGCTTCCAGGTTCTTGCTATTACAAATAGTGCTGCTATGAACATAGTTGAACAGATGTCTTTGTTGCATGGATGTGAATCCTTTGGGTATATGCCTAAGAGTGGGATTGCTGGGTCCTGTGGTAAACTAATTCCCATTTTCTTGAGGAACCGCCATACTGATCTCCAAAATGGCTGTATGAGTTTGCACTCCCACCAGCAGTGGAGGAGTGTTCCACTTTCTCCACATCCTCTCCAACATAAGTCATCATTGGTGTTTCTAATTTTAGCCATTCTGGCAGGGGTAAGATGGTATCTCAAAGTTGTTTTGATTTGCATTTCCCTGATAGCTAAGGATGTGGAGCATTTTCTTAAGTGTCTTTCAGCCTTTTTGATTTCCTCCATTGAGAATTCTTTCTTCAGTTCTGTACCCCATTTTTAATAGGGTTATTTGGTGTTTTGTTGACTAGTTTCTTGAGTTCTTTGTGTATTTTGGAGATCAGCCCTTTGTCGGATATAGGATTGGTGAAAATCTTTTCCCAGTCTGTGGGCTGCCACTTAGTCTTGTCTACTGTGTCCTTTGCCTTACAGAAGCTTCTAAGTTTGAAGAGGTCCCATTTATTAATTGTTTCTTTCAGTGTCTGTGCCCCTGGAGTTATGTTCAAGAAGCGGTCTCCTATACCAATTTGTTCAAGGGTACCTCCTACTTTCTCTTCTAAGAGGTTCAATGTGGATGGATTGATGTTAAGGTCTTTGAGCCATTTGGACTTGAGTTTTGTGCATGGCGACAGACATGGGTCTATCTGCAGTCTTCTACACACCCTCATCCAATTGTGCCAGCACCATTTGTTGAAGATGCTGTCCTTGCCCCATTGTATAATTTTAGCTCTTTTGTCGAAAATCGGGTGTTCATAGGTGCGTGGATTAATATCAGGATTTTCAATTCGATTAGGTCTCCTTTGTTCAGATTTGCTCCGAGAAGTCTCCAAAGTAGGGTGGACTGTTGGCTCCACCCTCTGTCCCAGTGCTCAACCAGAGCGGCAGGACCGTGGGTGGGGTAGGGCAAAGGGTAGGGGGGGTAGGCTGGCAGTGGGGGCTGGGTAGGGTTGTATCAGAGCTCCAAGGGTGCTCTCGATGGGGACTAGAGACAGGAGCAGCAGGATCAGGGGCCAATCCAGGGAGTTCAGGCGGGGGAGGGGGGAAAAGAGGTTGTAGGGGACAGGCAGCCCAGATTGGGCCCAGACTCACCTCTGGCCAATAGCTGGTGGAAGAGGATGAGGGCTGAGCTGGAACTTGAGAAGGTTTTGCAGGAAAGTGGGATCTCACTGGAAACTGGCACCCTCCAGCTGAGACCTCGTTCTTTGGCAGAGGCCAGGATTTGGAGGTCAAGGATCTTGCCTGCAGGAACTCCGAGTGGACCCGCAGAGATAGATATCATTTTCTTTGTAAAAGCCATACATTATTCCTTTTCTTTAAGCAAGAGGATCTGAAAAACCTCATCATATGGTGCTTCCAACTCAGATTAGATCTTACAGATGGACTCATGGAACCTGTATCAGAGTGGCCTTTGTTCTGAATTAAGAGACAGTAGATTAAAGATAGTGGATCTTGTTTTATTCAGCAACATAAAAAGTTAATTTTCTTTATATTTTTATTACACAGGTGCATCGTTGACTTTTCTGTTGGTATGGTAAAAGCAACTTGTAGAAGGAAGGGTTTAACTTGGCTCACAGCTTCAGAGGGAGAGTCTGTCATGGAAGGGGGCCATGTCAGCAGGCAGCTAGAGCAGTAAGCTGGCTGACCCCATTTTGTCATACAGGAAGTCAAGGTCACAAATTGGAAGCAGGCCGAGGCTTTAAACTCTCAAAAATCATCCCTAGTAATGCACTTCCTCGAGCAAGCCTCTACAACCTAAAAGTTCCAGAACCTCCCCAAACAGCTCCAGCAACTGGGGACATGAGCCTATGGGGACATTTCTCATTCGAACCTCTCCAACAGCACTCTGTGCAATGCTGGTAATCTATTGTTCTGTGATGAATTTTGTGTTTCGTGAGTGGTTACCTGATAGTTTGTATGCTAGGCTTTAAAAATACATTATTTCCAAATAATAATGGGCCCTTTCATGCAACTCAAAGAGACATCAGAATGAGAAGTAAAGAAATTCTTCTACAAGATGACAGTCTCAACTTCCACCTCAGTCCCTCACTTTCAAGTTAGAAATAAAGTCTCAAAGATGGGGCTAAACAGCTAATTAGAATAGGCTGGGAAGTTCCCATTTGTTAGCCATGAAGAGACACTTTAGACTCCTGCAAGGAGACAATGGTATGGTTCATCTGTGGAGTTAGACTCTGGGTGCAAACTTAAGGCCTCCCATCTTTCTGGTTTCATAACTAGTATATGTGCAGGTACTAGACTCCTAGGACTTAATGAACTAATAATTCCTGTCCCCTATGATATCATCATAAAGCACTTGTTACATAATGTTCCCAGCTGGGTCTTTAAACCAGACTACATGGAAAGTAGATCTTTGTAACCTCTTGTTTCAGTGTTAAAACTGAGATATCGCCAGACTTAGAGGACCACGCAGACCTTGATTCACTACTAGACTTTAAGACAGTCTTCTCTGTCAGAATATCTGTCCTTTATCAGTGCTGAATACAGGTGCAGCATCACACCTGCTCTCCTCTTCCTGTGGAACTCCATTGCACACAGGCTCCAACAGCACTTTCGATACCTAGCCTCTCAGCCATGACTATGGTCTCCTCTGCAAATCATTCCTCAGATTGTACTTTAGCCCCCCAAAATGTAAAACTGAAAATTAACTTCAGTGGTTCAAAGTATCTCAATTACTAGAAAAGAAATTCGAGCTACCAGAATCAGCTGTTAAAAGGTAAAGAGCTTGAGGTTGGGAGTATAGCTAGCTCAGTTAGTAGAGTGCTTGTTTAACTATCACCCCAACATTGTGTGTGGCAGTGTATTCCTGTAACCCCAGTATTTGGAAGGATCAGGAGTTCAATGTGAGTTATAGGTCAGCCTACACAACATAAGAACCTACCCCCAAATAAATAGATTAATTAATTAATACCATAAAATATAATATACGCATACTAAGGGAAACATGTTTCAAAGCATTTATTTATAGCTAAGATGATGTGTAATTTATACTGAGAATAAATACCTGTAAAGGAACTAATTTACTTCCCATATCATACATATTTCTGTGCTTCTTCTGTTACAAAACAGAAGATAGTTTGTTTGCTCAGATTCAGAACAATACTGGATGTCCAGGAATGTTGTCTATTTTGTGTTTGAAAATTTATTTAAAATACAAGAGTGGCTTATGGGGAAATCTATAGTTCCAACATTTAATGCAATTCCCAATTTTTATTGCCTGGACATTTTTCATGAGGAGACAGCATCCATGCTTTTGAGTAGTATGCATAAGGCTCTGCAATAAATAAATAAACACCTGCAAAAGCATGTCTCAAATAATTGTTATTGGTTTTGGAAGAATGAGCTGAGATGTCTGCTGTGTGACTAGAGGTTTTACTAAGTACTCTTTGGATAACTTCCAAAAGCAATTCTAATTATACTGTAATTACTGATATTTGTAATATAGCTATGTTATAACCACCCATCTTCCCGCCCCCTTCACTTTTGCAGCCATGTGTCTCTGTAACACCTCCCCTACCCTCCTGTTTGTGTTTCCTCCATCAGCTTCTCTTCCAAAGATGTTTCAAAGCCAAAATGCATGGTTTTAATAGTTCATATGCAATTCAACCATGGAAATAACTTTTAAAGCAACAGTGAAAAATTTTATATCTGAGAAAAATCATTTGAGTCATTTAAATTTAAGGGCAATAATTACAAAATGACTTATTTTTCTTATTTCAAATTCACCTTTTATCATTGCCTAAATGTAAACCTTCATTTATCCTATCTGTGAAACCAGTATATATATTTCTTCTAATTTAACTTATTATTACTTACTTACTTCGAATTTCCATTACTAGACATCAAATAAACCTATTTTATCAAATATATAATAAGTCACTTTTGGGTACATTGCTTTTCTAGATGATTCCCTAAAAACATATTTCGTAGTTTTTATAATCACTCCTCAGAAAGACTGTAACAGATGAATGAGACACCTGTATGCAATAGCTCTTTGAACATGTTTTAAGTCATCTGTATTTATTTATAGGCCACACACACACACACACACACACACACACACACACACACACACACACAGTATTATTGTGGCAACTCCAGATAATGAAATCCTACATTTTTTTTTCCTTTTGAGTTTACCTTGTTTTCTGTGTAAATGCATATTGTATCCCAGCAAGTCTGTTAGATGCCAGGTTATTTTAGTAGCAGTGTTAGGTGCGGACATAAATCAACATTTATATGGTAAGCTTCTTCCTGCTTAAACATCCTGAGCATACACTGAATTTTACCAGCTAGCAATGATTGTGTTATACATAGGACTATTTAGCATTGGTGCAACACCCCTTGCTACAAAGGAGAGTCAGGATGTGGGTGGAGTTGGGGTGGAGGGGAATGTTCATGTCCTGTCACTGCTTGTGTAAACATCATATATCATGATGTCTTTCTGTGTACTCTGTCTAGCACAGACCACTTAGGTGATTATTGCACGACTCTGGTTGCATTGAGCTACAAGAGATAAGGAGGAACTCTTCTCAGACCCCTATAGTGATATATTACAATATTGGCTAAACCATGAAAGATTTTTAAGTTGTATTTATTTGTCTACAGAAAGGATCTTAGACTATAGCTCAGGCTGGCCTATAGCTCATGATCCTTCTGGCCCTGCCTATTGATGCTATTCTTATTGATTTTTAAAAGCTTTTTGTTTTGTCTTGTTTTGAGATAGGGTTTCTCTATGTAGTCCTGGCTATTCTGGAGCTTGATATTTGGACCAGTTTGACTGAAAACTCACAGAGAGTGATGAGATTAAAGGTATGTGCTACCCTGTCCTTGGTGCTAATTTTATAAATGTGCAAAACTGATTGTGTGTGTGTGTGTGTGTGTGTGTGTGTGTGTGTGTTAGGTCTCCCCTAGTCTATATATCTAGAAACGAGCTCAAGCTAGGCTATAGAAAGATTTCTGGTGGTTAGATAAAAGACAGCATTCTTCAAGATCTTGTGAAACCATTTCTGCCAAAAGACGTCCTTTTCCTTACCTCAGGCAGAAGGGACATATGGCTGCTTTTAGTATCCATCAGTTTATCTAAGCCCGTGCTGAACTCCAGGCTCCCTCAGTATAGCATAAGCACTGTTTCAGATTTCAAAATCCAAACCAGCGCCTGGCTCTTCCCTCTCCCAAGCTACTCATCTTCCTTATAATCTATATAATTTGCCCAACCCACTATCTGTCTCTTGTTATAGCATCTCTCTGTTTCTCCCCCTTCCTTCCCCTCTCTCGTTCTCTTTCTGTTACTATCCCCCTCACTATCTTGCTATGCTTTACTATATCGGTTATTTCCACTATCCACTCCGACTCACCTGATTGCCTGACACTGGCTGTGTCCAATATGCTCTCTCTCTGCTCAGGACTGATGGGAGATGTCATTCTGTAAATGTGTTTCTCTTATTGGTTAATGAATAAAGCACTGTTAGCCAATAGGAAAGCAAGATAGGTGGGACTAGGAGACAAGGAGGATTCGAGGAATTAGTAGTGAGGAGTCAACATGTAGAGACTTGAGAGGATAGAGGTTCAGGCCCTCTCTTTAGTAAGATAAGAGCACGTGGCAATACTTAGATTGATAGAAACAGGTTAATATTTAAGACAGAACTAGCCAATAAGAAATGCTAGTAACAGGCTAACAGCTTCAGATCTAATACAGCATCTCTGTGTGTTATTTGGGGCTGGTGCGGCTCTGGGACCAGACCGGTGGGAAAACGTACTCATGACACAGGACTCTTCCAGAAGCCTCTGGGTATTTTCTCTCTCTTATAAAAACAATTCCCCTAATAATGGAGTGGTCAGATAGGCAGTTTCATTATTGTACCTCCTCACACACAAGTTGAGAAAGATGATTAATCAACATTGAAGAGATGTTAGTTGTGTTTTTGTTTGTCGCTGGGTCTCGATGTCATGCTTTGCTTTGATCAGCTTGTATGATAATGATTATAGGATATGTAACACAAATAATAAAAACCCGGAGATAGCTGTTGGGGTTAAAGCTGAAGATCAGAGAAGCAAAACGGCCAGTGACTAGAGAGTTCTCACCTCTACCAATGTTCAGACCAAAGAGGCTGCTCCTTACCAAATCTCAGACTGCAATGAGTTCCTGTCTCCTGCTTCATATTCCTCTCTCTACCAAGCCATCTCACTCCTGTCTCCACCTCCCTAGTGCTGGGATTAAAGGTGTGAACTGTGTTTCTCTTTAAGACTGCTTCACTCTCATGTAACCCAGGGTCCTCTTGAGCTCGCAAAGATCCATCTGCCTCTGTCTCCTGAGTGCTGGGATTAGGAGTGTGTGTCAGCACTGCCTGGCCTCCATGGCTGTGGCTAGCTTTGCACACCCATCTTCAGGCAAGCTTTATTTGTTATAGCATAAAAAATATCACCACAAAGTTATAATCTGTTGGTAGAGTGCTCACACCACATGTGTCAGGTCCCAGTTTTGATTCCCAGAAATGCACAGGGAAAGAAAAGCAGTAATGAGACATATCCTCAGAGTGTTTAAAAAATTCAAACTCGTTTAGTTTGGTTTTTTGACAGTGGGTCCATATATGTCTTTTTCTAAAAGGCTTTTTCCTTATTAAAATTTCCTCATCACATCTACTGAAAGTAAAAGGTTAGCCATCATAAGCTGTTTAAAACAAGTATGTATTTTACTTTGGAGTTCTTAATTTCTTCATCTTTATCAAATTCCACTTTCCCTCCCCACTGGAGACTTGTGTTTATGGAGACAAATTGCTGAGCTGTTCTAAGCATCTAACATTCTTACTTGTCAAATGCCACCAAAGTCATATGACAAGATCATCTTAAAAAAGAGTCCAAACGCCAATTATTTATGGTGAAAGATATGCAAATGGAATTTTGTGTCTTGATAAAAAGCATTTAGAAACACTTTAAGTCAACAAGGTAATAGAATTCCAAGTTTTATTCAATCAAGATAACAAGGGTGTATTTGTTGTTTCATTTCTGTGTTACAGTACAGTAGGTCGAAGAGGGAGGGAGGGAGGAAGGGGGAGCAGATGGTTGTGTGGGTAGAACATGAATGACAAGTAAATCATTGGATACTGGCAATAAGTTTCAAAGCAAGAGAAAAAACACAAACGAATGCAGAGACTGGCTTAGTCAACTTTGAGTTTAGTCTCAACAATTAGGATGAAGTGCTTTGCTCTATTGTTCCAGTCATTTTAGCCTTGGATGGATGCAACTGCCTTACTAACAGTCTTTTAAAGATCCTCTCTCTGTTGGAAACATATGGCTTGCTATTTTTAAGCATCCAGATTTATAATTAGAATCAAGGCTTTTTTCTTCAGTGAAATTTCAGGAATTTTACCTAAACCTGAATTTGTGTGAGAGATGACATTTGCACTCAATTCCTCAAGGTATCATACCCATGTTTACTAAATGCATCCTTGAATTCTTCCTTCATTACACTATGTATTTCCCTATAAAAATACCATGCTGCCTCATTCCACAGTGCCTAATGTGGAATTAGACACAGACTCCACTTTCTTAATTATTTTCTCCAAATCAAACATATAGTAATTTTCTCCAGGCAAAATAAATTTGAAAGAACATCACTTAAGGTAGGAAAAAGTTGTGAAAAATTTACATTTTAATCGCCATTCACAAGTTATCAATAATTCTTTAAGATTTGGTACAAAAGGTCCCATATTTGAGCACACCAGGGTACCAGGAAAAGACAATGAGGGGCTGGCTGTGTTTTTTCCTCCCCTTAGTATGAGGATCAAAAGGCAACTTCACACATGTTAAGCATGTGTTCTAGCCCTGTGCCACACCTGCACATCCGAGAGAAACGTTTCTTATTCAAAGCTTACCATCAAAGGGATAAGTGAGACATGCTAAGCATCACAGAGACTCTTCAGCCATAGCTATACCCAAAAGTGAGTACACATTTTGTGGGATGAGAGAAATTTATCATTTCGGGTTTTTTTGAAGTAAATGACTGGTGTCAAATTATTAGTTCATATTGCTTGTCTTAAAATAATCTTATGTTAACACTTAAATATTTTTAAGTCTTCTCAAATGACAGAAAAAAAAGGGTGCTTTGAAAAAACACAAAGGCCATGGGACTTGATTTCATAAACGATGACTTTACTCCCCACGTGTATTCTTCTGTTGCAACAGCCGCCGTTCAACAAATACTTGCTAAATACCTACCATGAACCAAGAATCAAAGATGCAACTCCCCTTTGTGTTATGTGCTTCGTGGTGTATAGAGACAATTGTCATCACCTCTTGCTTTATATCCTGGTAAAGCTAAAGCTCACAGAGGGCCATTTTGTTAGTTACTCTTTGCATTGCTATGGCAAAATAAATGCCCAACAAAAGCTGGTTGAACTAGGAAGGAATCATTTTGTTTACAGTTTGAGGGCTCATCACAGTGGGGAAGGGCTGTGGCCTTCTGGCTGTGGCAGCAGAAGAGTGAAGCTTCTGATCATATCTGTCTGAAGTCTGGAAGCAGAGGAAAATTAATACTGGTACTTACTTCACTTTCTTCTATTTCCCCCCTTTTATTTAGTCCTGAACCCAAGACCATGGGATGGTGCTGGTATATTCAGGTTGAGTCTTTCCACTCCAGTTAGATCTCTCTGGAAACGTTCTCACTGGTATATTCAGAGGTTGTTTCTTGGGAAAAACCAAATTTGGCCAAGTTGATAATGAAGATTAAACACCATGGTGAGTAAATTGCTGAAGAACTCACTGGTTATAAAGGGTAAGACCCCAGTTCATGCTGTGTGGAGCCGGAACCCCAATCCTTGTCTAGCTGTACAGCCCCAATGCAACTTGGAGATTTTGTAAAGTCTATGATAGCCAAGAAGCAGAGGGACAGATTTCAAACAAAGACATTCAGATTTTGATTTGAGCCATATAGATATTAACTTGACCTCAACCAAAGTAGTTACTTTACTTTGCTGTCTTTAGATTCTTCATTTGTGAAATGGGCCAAGCTGAGAACAAAACATGTTAGCACAGCAACAGCTCTTAGAAAATACTGCACACAGAGTGATCACTGTTATTAAATCCCGGGGCTATTTATTATCAAGAATTATGTCTTAGCAGATCTCCAAGGTGGTTTGTCTTTTTTTTTTTTTTTTTTTTTTTTTTTTGAGAACGGTGGGTAAGGCTAAATAGTAGCAGCTGTTCGACTGTTAGTGGTAACAGAAGGAAGCTGTGTGGAAAGAGAATGGAAAACATGAGCTCGCCAAGAGACAGTGAGACTGAGAAGAGAAAGAACACAAAATAGCCTGTCAGAAGTGGAGCTGTGAAAAGCTACTCTAGACACACACACACACACACACACACACACACACACACACACACACACACATGCACACACGTACGCACGCACGCACGGCGCACGCACGCACGCACGCACACGCGTATTGTACGTTGTATTGTGTAGATAGCATTGTTGGCAAAAATGAAGATGTCCTGAGATACTCTGTCTGTCAATATGTCAGACTGTTGAAACAATGAACATCAAAGAAATGGGAATTTCCACAGGAGTAATGTCTGAGAAGGAGAGGCCTTTTGCCAGATCACCTGATAGTATGCTACTAAAGTCCAGACAATGATGGGCCAGAGTGAGCAGGACCATACCTTGACCAGCATTGCTTAGATGTGCAAATCCTCGCTACTTTATTTAAACTTTTTGATCTCACTTCAGATCTCCCTAAGACAGGCTTGGAGAGTTACTGGGTTTTCCTCTTCCCAGTGTGGCCATATTAAATAACTCTCTTCTTTCTGCCCTCCACTATTAAGTATGATTATTTTTAAGCACTTATTGAGGATGAATGGCTGAACCTGGCTTGGAGCACAGGCTGTGACCCCTAAGTTAGATACCTCTGATCATTATCACTACATGAGTCAAAACCTGCAGAGCTGAGGATCAGACTAGCACAATTGGAACTGTCAGGAGTATAAGCAGCTACGTCCTCAGACTTTCCCCGGCCATTTGCTGTGCCATTGTAAGGCTGTGCTCAGGCTGGCTTTCTGGTCTCCCTCGGGCCTTTTATAATTTCCCTCATCCCTCCTTACTGCCCTCTGCTGCCAGTCCCTGGTACAAGCTAATTTTCTAAAGAGTTGAGTTGGGCACCAATACTAAATCTTTTCATTACTACCAATAGTGGGGTTCAAAGTACACCAGTGTCCCTTAATCCTAAGCCTAATCAGCCTCACAAACAATTTTTACAGACTGTTTTATAGCAGTGAGTGCTAAGGAGAAAACTGATAAATTCTAGCAATAAGCCGCATGAGCTCATCATATGAGTAATGAGAGTATCAAAGCCAAGGACAGGTGTCACCAGAATCCATGGTGTTGAAAAACACACACCAGATGTGACCCCATGCCAGAAGTTTCCTCACTTCACCCTAGGCCTCTTTTGTCAGTTTTTATTCTGTTTGCTTATGTTCGTGGAAGAAGAAATTGACATTTTTCCTTTGGTAATCCTAAACAAGGGGACTTGCGTGTGTGTGTGTGTGTGTGTGTGTGTGTGTGTGTGTGTGTGTGTGTGTGTGTGTACCACATAAGTGCCTTTGATGGGGATGGTACTAATATAATGACACTTCCAACACTAATTTTTGAGATCTTTTTTTCAGATCTTGACAAGATTATCTCCTTCCTGAGGACATTGTATTTCACCTGTCACTAAGTCATACGCCTACAAATGTAATGATTCCATGTATTGGAAAGAGAAGATATCACTGACAAAGACATTTTTCATCAAACAAGGTGGATGGGTTTGTGGATGAAGAGGCTCAGTGGTTACGAGTGTTGATGCTATTTCGGAGTACCAAGATTTCATTCTCACTATCCACATGGTGACTCACAACTGACTGTCACTCTAACCCTTTTGTGGTTTCTCTGGGTACTGCATACAGGCAGTGCACAGACATACATGTAGGCAAAACACCTATACACATGAAACAAAATTAAATACATCTCAAAAAAAAAAAAAACCAGCAGGCATGTTTTTGGTGACTATACCCGCCTTACAGTAAACCCCAAAGGGACTCTTCAAACTGAAAAAGAAGGGATATTAACTAGTAACATGTAAACAAAAGCATAAGACTTGCTGGTAACAGTAAGTACTCAGTTAACTCAAAACTCTTGTGATAATGGTGCGTGAATCATTTCCATCTTCTGTATCTTCTGTATGAAGGGAAAATGTCAAAAACATAAATGATTATTTAGTAATTTCACAATAGCAACCTAGAATTTTAGAGATACAAAACATCAGAAGACGTGAACTGTGATATCAAATACATCACACGTGGGAAGGAAGAATGGAAGTGTAGGGACTGTGTGAAGAAAGTGATATTGTTATGAGATTAAGGTAGATTGGGATAACCACTGCAATCACACATTTTATGTAGGCATCATGAAAATGAAGATTCAAAAACTTCACAAGAGATAAAAAGAGAAGGAAGCAAGGTATATCATTATAAAAAGAATTTATTCACAGAGGAAGATAGTGAGAGGAGCAAACTACACCCACAGCAATACGCAGACGGCAATACTAAGTCTTTTCTATCAGTTACTACTTTCAGTGGACATGGTCCCTTGTCTGTGCTTTCAAGATACATTTGGGCTTTGGGAGGGTAAGATGGCAAATTAGAAGCTGCTTCCATGTGACATGGTCAAGGGAGAGGGTCTGGACAAGAAACAACAGACACTGTGCTGAAGAGAAGGAAAGATCAGAGGTGTGTTGGGGATTATATGCTGAGTGATAGGAAAGCTGAATGGTGTGAAGAAAGGGGACAGTGACAGTAAAAAGAAGCAAGCAGCAGCCAGCCTCAAGGGAAGCCCCCCTACTAGGGAAGAGAATAGGAAGCTACACCCCAAAGGCACACCAGACGTCTCCAGAGAAAAGAGGCTGGCAGGCTGGCAGCCTGGCACATAGGATAAGCCTGGAGTCTATCTGAGTCTTGAATCCAGTTGGAGGCTTTGGAGAGACACTGATGCCTCATGTACAATGCCTCAGAAGTTGGGAGAAATTCCATTTTATCACTTTCCTGTGCCATCTTGAGAAGGGACCGTGGGGGGCTGATAATAAGGAATCATCACAAATCAAGCAGATGGGTTTAGCTGACAGCCCCAGGGACAGGCAGTTGTGGAAGGCTGGAGAGATGAGGGAGAGGGCTGGACATGGACATGCTGAGATGCCCATGCAGCAGGAGACTCTCATTAGATACTGTTCAGTGGGATGGCTATGTGGCTAGATGTCCCCTTCATCTGAGGATAACTGATAGTCTTATAGTCCCAAGGCCTAGATCTATAGCTAGCCAACTTCTGGAACTACCTACTTGCAATGAGGTTCATCA
The DNA here is from genome assembly GCF_943737965.1 of Phodopus roborovskii. Classification (NCBI taxonomy): domain Eukaryota; kingdom Metazoa; phylum Chordata; class Mammalia; order Rodentia; family Cricetidae; genus Phodopus; species Phodopus roborovskii. The sequence continues at coordinate 3,661,010 of NW_026125546.1, forward strand.
TTTCCTGCAAGGAAAACTCTGAAGCTCCTGCTAGCACTTGAGTTTCCCGTGCTTCAACACCCCAGGAGGATGCTTAATTAAGAATAGGTTGTGGAAGCACAGGCAGGTACAGGTCTTTCTGTATAGATCCCAGTGTCCTGTTTGCTGCCCCCATGCCTCTGACTTGACCATGTCCTCAGTAGCACATCAACTACCCAAGGGTATACAGTTCACAAGTCTCAAAAACATAGGAGAGCTTGTCAAGTTCACAGACAGCAAAGCTAAATGTGCTCAGCAAAGGCTCCTGGTGTACAAAAGTATCTAAAGGAAAGGCAGCCATCTCACACTAGACAAGTACCATCTTCAATGATAGAAAAACAGGTCTTCAACTTCTACTAACCTACCTGGCCTTTACTGACTAACTAACTCACCTTCTCCCAACTTCAACTAACCAGCCTCACTACCTGCAGGCTCTAATCATAGAACACACAGAAGAAAATTCAATGCTTCATTTTTTAAAAATTCCCTGCTTCGCTTTTTAAAATTTTACCCCTTCAGTATATTTTGACTTTATTTAATTTGATTTTACTTCTTACTTATTTTATACCTACCTAGTTTTGTTTATGCAGCTGACTTTAATGTATAACCATATTTTTGTGTCTTTCTCTTTTTCTGTCACAATCTTCTTTCCTTGCTCTCTTATTCACCTAATGGTTCCCTTTTCCCCTTTCTGTGACTCCATCCTTTATACTATTTATTTATTATTTCTACTTTTACTCTAATTCATTCTTTAATTAAACACAATTTAAATATTAACATTAATTAAACACATTCCACATTACTTCAGCCTTTTTCTGTGTTAAGGAAATTGGATGGATGTGAGTGGGCTCTAACACTTGTAAATGTGTTTTAACACCAGGTTCTCATCACTGATGTTATAGCACATGATATTTTTCTTCTCTGAGTAGAACAAGAATGATGGGCCTTCAAAAGACAGGCACTTAAAAAAAAAGCCACAAACCTTACAGAAGCTTTTCAGTTTGAGGAGGTCCCAGTTTTAAGTGTTGATCTTAGTGTCTATGCTACTAGAATTATGTTCAAGAAGCAGTCTCCTGTACCAATTTGTTCAAGGATACCTCCCTCTTTCTCTTCTAAGATGTTCTATGTGGCTGAATTTGTGTTGAGGTCTTTGGTCCATTTGGACTTGTGTTTTGTGCATGGTGATAGACATGGATCTATCTGCAGTCTTCTACACACTATCATCCAGTTGTGCCAGCACCATTTGTTGATGCTTTCCTCCTCTCATTGTATACTTTTACCTGTTTTGTCAAAAATCAAGTGTTCATAGTTGACAAGACCAAACTACAGCCCACAGACTGGGAAAAGATCTTCATTAACCCTACATCTGACAGATGGCTGATCTCCAAAATATACAAAGAACTCAAGAAACTAGTCACCAAAACACCAAATAACCCTATTTAAAAATGGAGTACAGAACTGAAGAGATAATTCTCAATAGAGGAAATCAAAAAGGCTGAAACACACTTAAAGTACTCAACATCCTTAGCTATCAGGGAAATGCAAATCAAAACAGCTCTGAGATACCATCCTACTCCTGCCAGAATGGCTAAAATTAGAAACACCAATGACAACTTAAGCTGGAGAGGATGTGGAGAAAGGGGAACACTCCTCCACTGCTGGTGGGAGTGCAAACTTGTACAGCCATTTTGGAGATCAATATTGTGGTTCCTCAGGAACACAATCTACCACAGGACCCAGCAATCCCACTCTTAGGCATATTCCAAAATGATCCACACCCATGCAACAAAGACATCTGTTCAACTATGTTTGTAGCAGCATTATTTGTAATAGCAAGAACCTGGAAGCAACCTAGATGTCCCTCAACTGAAGAATGAATAAAGGAGATGTGGCACCTTTACACAATGGAATACTACTCTACAGAAAAACAAACAAACAAAGAAAGAAATGGAATCTTGAAATTCACAGGCAAATGGACGGAACTTGAAGAAACCATCCTAAATCATGTTGTAGGGTATTTTTAAAATTAGTGATTGATGGTGGAGAACCCAACTCATTGTGGGTGGTGCCCTCCTTGAGCTGGTGGTCCTGTGTTCTATAAGAAAGCAAGCTGAGCTAGCCATGATGAATAAGCTGGTAAGCAGCATCCCATATTCTGCCTCCAGGTGCCTGCCCTGTTTGAGTTCTTTCCCTGACTCCTTCTATGATGAACTTCAAAGCAGAAGTGTAAGCTAAATAAACTCTTCCCTCCCAGCTTACTTTTTCATGTGTAGTTTCATCACAGTGGTAATAACCCAATATAGGACAGTGCCATTGGGTAGTGAGGGCCAAAGCACTTTGGAGCAAGCTCCATCTGGGTGCTGAGATACTGGGCTTGTAGTAGCGAAGGGAAGGAAGATATAGTCTCTGTCCTAGGAGGGAAATCTATAGGGCCTGATATACTGAGTATTAAGGTTCTGAGCAGAGGGATGTGGGGCTCCTAACCTGGGGACCAAGTTCTGCTAGGGTCTGGAGGCATGGATATATTAGCATTATATGGGTCCTGAAACACCCGGATTTGAGTTCCAGAAGGAAGGAGGTGCAGCTTCTACCCTGAGGAACAAACTCCATATAGGTACTGAAATACTGTGGATTTGAAAGGTGGAGGGAGAAAGATGCTGCCTCCAATCTGGGGAGAAAGCTCCATGTGAGTCCTCAGGTGCTTAGTGGTTAGGGTGCTGCAGGTAAGGAAGCAGGTCTTCAGGTGCTGGGGAACAAGCTGGGCTTTGATCTTGAGTCACCACACCAGTCCTGAGGCATTGCAAGTGAATTCCATGAGGGGTCCTGGGATCCTAGGGATTAGGGAGTAGAACAAAGGCATGGCCTTCCATCTGGAGCAGAACCAAGTAGCCCAGAGGTTGAGATTCTGGGAACTGGTGCACAAGAGAGGTGTGCCCTCTACCTGGAGAGAAAGCTCAGCTCTTTATCTGGGACTAGGTATTACTCTGTAGACTAAGGCAGTCTGCAATTATATCCATACAGTAGGTCAGTCTCCAAGGTGTGGTAACCTGTAAGGAGTAAAGTTTTTCCTCCCACTGCCGGTCTTGTCCCGCTGCCACGCCAGCCCCAATTAACACACAGAGACTCTGTTTTTGATATAACGCTGTTGGCCTGTTACTTGTTTCTTATCAGCTAGCTCTGTCTTAAGTATCAACCCATTTCTATTAATCTAGTATTTCCACGTGGTCTTCTACCCAGGCAGTGGGGCCGGCGTCTGGTCTCCTCAGCCTCTCCATCTTGACACCTCCTTCCTCCTTCCTCTTTCCTCCTTGTCTCCTAGTCCCTATCTTCCTTTCCTATTGGCCAACAGTGCTTTATTCATTAACCAGTATGAGAAACATACATACATAATGACATCTCCCATCAGTAACCATTTTGCTTCTGTCTCTCAAGTGTTAAGATGACCACTATTGCCTGTTATAAAAATTTATAGAATATATGCTAGAACTATATTTATAGAACTTTTTTTGAGACAAATAACAAATATTCTGGTTGCTTTTGATGAAAACTGGTGTAAATAGAACTGTTGTTGACTAGGAATTTTTCTATCCATTGTTTTTGTCCACCTTTATTGCCTGGTATGTCCACTAACTAAAAGGGAAAAAAGTGAAAGTATCCCACCAAGTCATCTTTTAGAACCCATTACAGTGCCTGTCAATTTTAGGGGATTCAAGTCAGTTCCAGTGTAGAAATCAAACAAAGCACTCCTGAAAACAATCTTAAAATGTAGAAGAGACTTTGCCTTCAGCAACCTCAGTCTTCTCAGAGTGGAAAAACACCACACCCACTAGGTATAATGTCTGGGGAGAAGATTGAGGCACAATGCCATATAACCAGATTATGTCATTCAATTCCATATAAACCATGCTACACTAAATGATTCTGACTCTTGTTTTCCTTTGGGAAGAGTCTCTATTGACCAATAGGATCCTTAAGGATTGACCTTCATTTCTTCCCCCTAGACTCTCTACAAGAACTATATCCCCTAGAATCCAGGACAACTGGGTGAGGAAAAAAAAAAGTCTTCTTGGACTAAGAGATATTTTTTGCAAATTTTCAAATTGTATCACTTTTCTGTCTTCTGAGACAATAAGCTTACAATGTACTGAGTATTGAATTATATCACTTCAAATCACCTGATAATTCTCTTTAGCCAGAATATTGTGGAGGAAGTTTGTGGCCATATTTTTTACTTTGGATATAACAGTTTCAGGGCAATTTTGGTTTCTGTATTTATATGACCATAATTTCAGTTCTGACTTCACGGATTTAACATATTTGGGCTCAGTAGATATTTGAAGGTACAGGCATGATCTGGAAGATTTTGTTGTTGTTTGTTTTAACTTAGTTCTGCTAAAATATACACCTCTTACGCTTTCAATTGCCTCTAGTGGCCTCTTGCTCACCTTGGAAAGGCAATGGACATGGGTTAGACTCTGAGTTTTCTGCTCCTTTCCTTGTTCTCCATTTGGGTGATTTTCTCTTTGCATTGCCATGGCTGTTTAGATATTCTCCTCCCCTCTATAGCTCAGTATCAGGCTCTAATTGTCTCCTGACAGACAAAAGATTCTTCTAGGGGCCAAATAGTGATGTGTGAAGTTAAGTAAAGAAGTAGCACAGTAGACATTAAAGCTCTAGGTCCTTCTGTCAGCAAAATACTAAGATCTATGTTTTCTCTATGTGACTATTCCTCCTGTCTTGGCTTCTTCGTTCTTTATTTCCTCTTTATTCATCAAAAAGAGAAACACAATTGTTAAACCCTTATGGAATTAACCAAGTTATTAAAAGTAGAGATGAAAATTTAGGTATTACAGAAGAAAACCATGAAGTTTAGAAAATAGTAATATTGTAAGACAGATATCAATGAAATAATAAAATATAGCAATAAAATTTAAAAATAATAATATAAACCTATATCTTACTTAGTCAAAAAATCTAAAAGAAGTGAATGATTTCTAAATGTATTTGACTCTAACTTTCAATAATGTAAACAGACCTAAGTAAGTATTAAAAACAACAAACAAACAAACAAAATCAGCAAAATGGATTCACAGCAGAATTCTTTCTCCAGATATTTGGTTTCTTCAATTATCTCATAAAATAGAAAAAGATGGAACATTTCAGATTGCTTACAAAACCAATGTTGTTGTGGAATATTTATCTATGTAAACATGTATTACATTTGTTTATGCTGCAAAATATTTAACCATGTAAAGGTGTATTATATTTGTTTATTCATGTAAAGATATGTTTCTACTTCGCCTTTGGTCTAGTAAAAATCAGAATAGCCAATAGCTAGGCAGAAAGGGGTAGGTGGGGCTGGAGGGCAGAGAGAATAAGTAGGAGGAAAAATCTAGGCCCAATGGAATGGGGATAGAATAAGGGAGAAAGAGAAGGACATGCCTGAGGCTAGAACCCAGGTAGCCACCAGCTGCCAGCCAGACCTAAGACAGCTGGACAGTAAGATATACAGAAAGAAAGGAAGGTGAAAAGCCCTGAGGCAAAATGTAGATAAAGAGAAACATTAAAATAAGTGCTAAGCTAAGATTGGGTATTCAAAACTAATAATAAATCTCCATGTCATTATTTGGTTGGTTGCCCAAGAGAAAACCTAATATGCACTATTATTCTAATACAAGAAGCTAAATAAAGATAAAACATAACTCTTCTCTGAAGAGATGTTGAGCAGTCACCATGTAGCAGGCGAAGGAGTTGCAAGCCCAGCATTCCCCAGTAAGCCAAGATCATGTGGAAATACACGGATTAAGAGAAATGGTTTAATAATTAAGACAGAGCTAGCCAATAAGAAACCATGGCCAGTGAACGGCTTTATAACTAATATAACATCTGTGTGCTTATTTGGGGCTCAAGAGCCAAGGGACCTGCTAGGCAAGAAAACTCATGCTTACAAAATGGCGCCAGCAACATGCTGCATGAATTTCCACGTAAACCTGACAAAAGGTTAAAAAGGAATTTCAGAAACAAAAGAACAGAGACAAACACGGCTTCTGGACAGCAACATTTTCTCCGGTGTGCTCTGTTTTGCTAGAGATGAGCAGAGACTCTTGAAGCTCCTTTTTTGGGAGCTTTCCTGACTCAGCATAAAGAAAACATCAAAACTGAAGGGCTCTTTTAAGAGCCCCTGTTACCAAACAAAACTGATGTGTACCAGAAGATGGCAGAAGAAATAAGCAGCATATTGCATGGCAGACTTAACTTTTATTCATAAAGGTTTAAGAGTCGAGGCACTGAGCATAGGTCCCAGGGCTGGCAGAAAACTTATGCCCGCCATGTTGGAAAGCCAGCAGCTAAAACATCTGCTTTAATTTTAGCAATGCCATTTAGCAGATAAAAGACTCATGGACAAAAGAGAGAGAGATATACAGTAAAGGCAGATTCAGAGGAAGAAAAACCTCTAAAGGAGTTACAATGTGTTTAAAAATATACATAGGCTTGGGAGAGAAAAGAAAAAAAGGATAAGTGGTTAAGAAGGAATAGAGTAGCCAGTAACCAGTTGTAGTAGTGTACACCATAGGATTTGCTGAGGGAGGTATAGGCAAGTATATTTCTGTGATTTCAAGGCCAGCCTAGTGTACAGAGTGCATTCCAGAACATCCAAAAGGACACAGACAAACCCTCTCTCAGAAAATAAAAACTAAAAGTAAAAATAATAGAGTAATACATTTTAAAAAATCCACATAAAGATGGAAAATACACAGAGAGTCAGGATACTGTATTTTATTGTCTTTAAATTCTTTAATTGCTGAGGAAAAAGCTACAGCTGCTGAAAGACATTTGATTATAAAAGCTACTAGATTAATTCAATTTATATATTTTAAAAATGCTTTGACTTCAAAATTTAAGCTTAAGAATGTTACTTTGGAAAAGACTTGTTTGTTTGTTTCCACAGAAGATGAAAAGTTGAGGATTACTTCCAAACTAATATGGTTTGATCAAGCAAGACCCCCTGAAGTAGTGGCCCAAGTAATCCATTATCCAACACATCTGAGACTATGCAGCCTTGCAGACTACTACAGCCAGGATTTGGCCAGGTTTCTGTGTTTTCCGATGATCCCCATGGTTTACAATACCCCCAAACAGCAGGAAGCAGTTTGGAGAGAAGGACACCCACATTCCCAAATATTGTTTATAAATGTTTGTTTTCATTTAAATTGGGTTGGTTATAAGTGGCCAATCTGCTTCTAAATAAAAAAGGGGAAATGATATAGAAATGAATACTTTGCATTGGTATGGATTTTTATTTACTGATACAAACTTAAGGTCAATTTTGTTATATGTATATTTCTCCTCTTGTTTAGGTATTGTGTTTTTAGAGCGCTTTTAAAAATGTAATATATAATTAAATACAGATTGTTCATAGTCACCTATAATAATCAAAACTAATAGTTAGGTTTTCTAGATATACAGAGATATATTTGAGATGAATAGATATTCTTCAAACCTTTCAAAGATCTACAGAATATGGCATTTAAAATGGTTTAGGGTTTTTCATGACAGTGAGACACAACTGCTCCTGGCAACACCAATTATATCAGAGAGGAAGATGAGCATTGAAGAAACTCATTATGGAGTTTGCTTTCAATATGGTGAGACTAGCCATTTGAACAAGAAACCACTCTTGCCTGGACTGTTTGACTATATGCTGTATAAACTGGACATGCAGGACCCACAGGAAAGTGACTGCTGAACTTGAAAAACAAAATAAAACAGTCCTGAAGGGTTCCTGCTTCATGGAAGAGTCTGCCAGACATTCTGCAAGACACAGAAAAAAAAATGACTGACAAACTGCCAAAGCAGGCAGATAGTTTAAAATTTCCTGCTTCACTGAGAAGTCTGCCAGACACACTGTGGCCTATGAGCTGAAGATGGATGCTCCAATGTTACAGAGGAACTTTGTGTGACAGACCTGGCAGTAAGATGTGCCTATCAATTCTAGAGTTTATAAATTATCCTTCTGTGGTCTTTGATGGAGTTGAAGACAGATAGTTATGGTTATGATTTTCCTTAGTTATGATAAAAGATAAGTTACATATAAGACTTTAGACTCACAAAGATTGGATAGATGATAGAATATTTCCTTTAAATTTTGCTAAATGTTAATGGAATAAATATTGTTAACTATAGTTCTTATTTGATGACTGTTTTGTAATATATTTTACTATGTTAAAGTTAAAAATCCCTTTTTTAGTTAGACAAAAAAGAGGAGATGATGGGGAATGTACATATATAATGTTTTTCTTATTGGTTAATGAATAAAACACTGATTTGCTGGTTGGCCAAACAGGAAGTGACATAGCTGGGCAAAAACCTGCCACTAGCTAACCATAGAGATCTGGAGGTCTGTACAGGCAGGCAGAAAGTGACATAGCTGGGCAGTAACAGGATATAAGCAGGGACAAACAGGAAATCTCTCTCTTCTCTGTGGAGATGCTGAGCAGTCATCATGTAGCAGGCAAAGAATTTGAAGGTTCAGCATTGCCCAGTAAGCCAAGACAATGTGGAAATATATGGATTAATAGAAATGGGTTAATAATGAAGACAGAGCTATCTAATAAGAAACCATAGCTAACAACCAACAGCTTTATAATAATGAAACATAAAATTAAAACACAAATGTCCCAATGAAAATAATAACAAAAATCTCAAAAAAATTATACTTGCTAACATAATACTATAAAATACATCAACATGATCACTTATCATTCTAATCCATTCCACAGCTGCAGGAATGATTCAATATATACAAATCAATAAAGGTACTATATCATATAAATACCCTCAAAGACAGAAATCATATGATCATCTCAATAGACACAGAAAATAAACCTTCAAAAATCTAATGTCCCTTTATGAAAATAGCCCTGGAAAGAACAGGGATGGAGGAGAAATATCTCAGCTTAATTATGTCCACATATATGATAAAGCTGCCATGGAGGAAAGTTTAAGGCATTATTAATAAAATCAGAAATAAGGCAAGGCTATCCATGTCTCCACTACTATTTAATAGACTGCTTGAAGCATTAGCTAGAGTAATAAAGCAGAAGGACAAAAAGATATATAAATAGGAGAAGAAGTCGAGTTATTCTTGTTTTTAGATGATATACTTTTATACAGAAGAGATTTAAAGGCCCCACAAGAAAATTAGAGAGTTGATAAACATTTTCAGTAAAGTTCCAGGGTAAAAAATTAACACACACACAAAACAAACAAACAAACAAACAAAACCCCCAAAACAATGGCATTTCTATATACTAAGGACAAACACAAGAAGAGAGAAATAAGGAAGAGGGAATATCATTCAAAATAGCCTTAAAATACCTTGAAATAAATCTAACAAAGGTAGCAAAAGACCTCTGCAGCAAAAACTTTGAAAATCTGAAGAAATTAAAGAAGATACTGGAAGATAGAAATATCTCCATGATTATGGATTAGAAGAATTAGAATCATGAAAATGTTCATTTAACCAAACGCAAAATGCAGATTCAATGTATCTCATCAAAATCAACATATCATATCTTCACAGAAAAAAAAATATGTTGAAATTCTTCTGGAATTTCAAAAACGTCCCCAGACAGCCAAAACAATCTTGAGCACAAAGACCAATTCTGGAGCAAAACTATATGTAATTTCAAATTTTACTACAGAGTCATAGTAATACAGAATGGGACTGGTACAAAAAATAGCTACATGGATCAATAGAATAGACTAGAAAACTCAGCTGTAAGTACACACAGAATTACAGTCACCTGATTTTTGACAGATATGCCAAAATACACACTGGCAAAAAGTATCTTCATCAAATGGTCCTGGGAAACTGACTATCCGATGTAGAATAATGAAACTATATCAACAAAAGTCTGTACAAAAGTCAATTCCAGATGTATCAAGCATCTCAACACAACAACTGAGACTCTTAAATTGCTAGAGGAAAAATCGAGGAGTGTGCTGTAGAATATAGGCTAGGTAAGGAGCTTCTACTAAAGTTCTAGTTACTCAAGAAGCAAGGCCAACTACAGACAATTGGGGCTTATAAAATTAAAAATATTTTGTACAGCAAATACAATGGTCAAATAGGTGAAGGGGCAGCCTATAGTAATGGAGGAAATGTTTGACAGCTATAAGTCCTACAGGAGATTTGTATATCTAAGATTATACAAATAACTCAAAACAACTAAACAAGAAAACAGATGCCCCAATTTAAAAATCCTCAAAATACAAGTATCTAATAAATGTTACAAAAAACAAACAACAAACAAAAACCCACAAAAAGGTTCAACATCATTCTCTATCTGGAAATTGCAAATTAAAACTGCCTGGCCAGAAATAATGGCCTTTATTAAGAAAATAGAAGACAACAAATGCTGAGAATAATGTGGGGAAAGAGGGCCCTTACAGCCATTTGGTGAGAATGTAAATGTGTATGTCACTATGGAAACCAGGGTGGAGGGTTATAAAAAAGCTAAAAATAGATCTGCCATATGACTACAACACTACACCAGCTATACTATGCCCAGGCACATACTCAAAGTATTCCATTCTCCACATTAGAGATTCATGCATATCAGTGTTCACTGTGTCCCTATCCAATAGCTATGAAATAGAATCTGCCTAAATGGTTAACACTAATGAAAATGTGGTACATGTACACAGTGGAATGCTACTCAGCTGTAAACAAAAGTGAAATTATGAACTTAAAATAAATGGGTACAACTGGAAAGTATACTACGTGAGATAATACAGCCCAGAAGACAAACACTGTGTGTTCTCTCTGATATGCCAATGTCAGCCTCGAATATTTAGAAATCTATATTTTAGTTGGAGTGCCATGTAGCAAAAAAGAACTGTGGGAGAGGTCTGAAGGGGAGTGGGTAGTAACACATGGAATGTGAAATTAGAAGAAAAGAGAACTGGAAGGTGAGATTTAAACAAGTACCAAGGTAGTAGGGTGTAGGGAAAGTAGGATAGCAGGGGGAGGATAAACTAAAACTACATGTCTATGAAAAAGCCATAAAATCCTATTACCTTACAAACTAACTAGAAGCACAATTTATTCTAAAGGTTATTTTTCTGCTAATCAACTAGCCCCGCACTCAGTCTTGATCAGCAGTGTGCAACTATTGAAGTAGGATCCCATAGTTGATGGAACTGCTGCCTGCAAGTGACTGCCCGGTGTTTGACTTCAAGCAGGACATACATGGCATCCCCTCTAAGACCTAGGAAGTATCAAAGAAGATTGGGGAGGAATCATGAGATCCAAAGGATGGGAGGAATGTGGTGGGGTATTTTCTTCTGGGTATGACATAGGTATTGTAATCACTAACACACAGCAGCTACAACTGGGACCAATAAATAAAAAGGAAAAAGATGAGGATGGGGGTTTCAGAAGGGAGAAGGAAGGATGGGTGAGAAGAAATGGAGGGAGAGGTGGGAGGGTAGATAAAAGGGACTGGTTGAGCAGAAGAGTATTGGTGGGATTGGGGCAGTAAGAGGCCATATTACAAAGTGAATATAATCACAGTGTATTGTATACAAGTATGATATTGCTAATTTTTTAAAGTAGCAAAAACATTTAATCTAGAAAGAAAGCAAGGGGAGTAACAAAGAAAGGGATTGAATGTAGACTGACAATGTGTTACAAATTCTTATATAAAGTAATTGAAAATATATTACTTAGGAAACTGTATTACTCCAATAGCTGCCAATAAAATTCATTAGTTTTTATTTGTATTTTTAGAAAAACAACTGTTGCTTTGGAGACTCCTCTTATCTAGCTCATGTGTCAATGAGAGTATGAAGGCATAAAAATGCATGCCTGTTTGAGGAACAGTGAGCAGCCTTCTGGAATTACAACCCAGAAGTACCAGGAGGAAAAACAGACAGAACTTTAATGAAACAGAGGGTTTTTAAAGACCAAGAGACAGAACTATTAGGTGACAGGGTGGGGGGAGGGGAGAGAATGGTTATGAATGATGATATAAAGCTATTTTTCCTGTTTCAACTCTTTATGATATTATTTTACTTTTGTTGTTGCTGTTCTGGATATGTGAATTCAAGTTGCTGAATACTGAAGTAGCAAGAACTGTACTCTCATTGCCAAAGAACCTTTGTGTTCTTTCTTCGAGGTAGTGATTGTGAAAGCTCAGCTTTCTTTGTAGTCCCATTGACCATTAGTACAACACGACTTAAGCAGGACAGATCACTAGATATATTTCTCACTGTCCCAATTAGAAAAGGTGATTTTTTAAAAGTCTATTACAAAACATAAAAACAGATTCATAGACCATGGAAGAAAATTGAGTGTTATGGGTTGAATGTGAAATATTCATCACAGGCTCACATGTTCAAATAACTTAATCTCCAGGTGATGTTGCTATTTTTTAAAGGTCCTGAGATCTTTGGGCATGTGACATAGCTAGAAGTGGACAGTTGGGGGCAAGATATAAACAAGAAGACACAGCCTGCTCCTACTGGCACAGGTCAAGCAGCTTCAGCTTTTCTTGCCATGAAACTGGGAACCAAAATATACCTTACATTTTATTTATTAGGTATGTCATCACAGCAATGGAAAAATAGCCAACACAGAAAAGTAGTACCTAGAAGTGGACTAACTGCTGTGATGAACCTAATCATATAGTTCTTTGGAACTGCTTTGTGGGAAAAATGTGGAAGAGTCTGGAGTTGTAGACTAGAGAAGTCCTATAATTACAGTTTAATGAACCATCTGCAAGGAAGCACAGGGAAGTAGAAAATATCATCATGGGGTTTCAGAGGGGAACAAGGACTCTATTGGGAGATAGACTAGAGATCTTCCATATTACATTCTGGAAAAGATTATGTCTATATTTTGCCCATATCTTAAAAATCTGAATGGCCTAATTTATTTGGTATAGGTAGTTACAAGACAATAGAGCATTTGGGATGTAAGATGGTTTTTGTTCACCACTTTTAGCTACATTTATACAGACCAATAAGTAGAACTAAGAGATGTAAAGAATGTGTAGTTTAGTGAGAAAAGGTGTGCCAACAAGTGTAAAAGTTTTAGACAATGAGTTATAACTGGTTTCACAAAAAGCACCATTGAAGAGAAGAGAAATCACACACACTGTAGTCTGTTGTGAAACAATAGAAAAGATGCAGCAAGAAAAAAAATGCCATAATAGAAGGAGCCTTTGTAAGTTTTCAGAGAAATCTGACATTAGGGAAATGTCCAGAGATCTACAAGAATGACCCCAACTAACAATCTAAGCAATAGTAGAAAGACTACTTAAATGCCCTTCTCCAATAATGAGATTGATGACTACCTTATATACCATCCTAGAGCGTTCACCCAGTAGCTGATGGAAGCAGAAGCAGACACCCACAGCTAAACACTGAGCCAACTCCTGGAATCCAGTTATAGAGAGGGAGGAGTAATAAGCAAAGAGGTCAAGACCAGGCTGGAGAAACCCACAGAAATTGCTGACCTGAACAAGGGGGAGCTCATGGACTCTAGTCTGATAGCTGACAAAATAGCATAGGATCCATCCAGATTCTCTGAATGTGTGTGTGAATTAGGAGGACTGGGCAATCTATGGTTCCTCTGGTAGTGGATCAGTATTTATCCCTAGTGGAAGCCCATCTCACATAGAGGGATACTCTCTCAGCCTGGACACATGGGGGAGGGCCTAGGCCCTGCTCCATATGATATGACAGATTTTGAAGATTCCCCCATGGAAGGCCTCACCCTCCCTGGGGAGCAGAAAGGGATGGGATGGGGGTTGGTGGGGGGAACAAGGCAGGACTAGAGGGTGCAGGAACTGAGATTGATATGTAAAACAAGCTTGTTCCTAATTTAAATATAAAACTTATATAATAAAAGAAAAAGAAAAATTCCAAGGCATAAAATGCAAACTCACCAGAGAAGAAAGTCCCTCGTGCTACTGAAGTGTCACCCCACTCAAACACAGTTATCTAAGGAAATGTTTTCATTTCAACCATGTACATATCCAGAGGCTGTTGGAGCTATGGTTCAAGGATAAGGGTGCAGATAGACCTCAAGCTGTCAGCAAAACATGGTGTCCTTCTGTCATGGAGGCTACAGTAGTGAATGGCTATTCTTAACTTGTGCCACAATTCCAGACAAAAGTTGCCGAGGCCAGGCCATGTGAAACAGAGGTGAAGTCCTGCATGGATGTCCTAAGGAGCCAGAATATGAAGCTGTGAGAGTGAAGCCGAAGTTGCAAGGATGATCCAAGGATGCTGTAACAGGGAGCACCTGCTGAGCGAAGCTGCAGGCACTGACTGCAATCAGCATTAAGAAAAGTCCACGTGTGCCTCAAATATCCTGGGTGTGGTAGCATGGGGCAGGAGGAGTCACAAGCCAAGTCTGTTGAAGACCAAATAATACAACTACAAAGTCCCAACTGCCAGAAATGAAGCTATAGTGCTGAAACTTTGTCCCACTAGGTTTGACCAAATGAAATTAGACCATTATCTACACAACAGATGGAAAAAATGAATTAAAAATGAGTAAAGAGTTGAAGTACACTGCCAGGGACATATACAAAGGAAATTTGTGTGTTAGAGACATGACTGTTATCATCTGGATTGTAGCACTACTCACAACAGCCAGGGCATGGATGCAATCTAAGTGTCTGGTAAGCCATGAATAGGCAACCACAAGATAGTATATGTGCAGTGGAATATGTACTGGTTTGGGGTGATTTGTATTCGATTTCACAGCGTTGTATGATCTTAAAGCAACAGGCAAACTTCAAGTTAGACAAGTTCTTACTATGTAGCCCTAACTGGCCTGGAAAGCTATAGTATACCAGGATAGCCTGGGGCTCATAGAGATCTGCCAGCCTTTGCCTCCTGAGTTCTGTGATTAATGGTATGTGGCACCATGCCCTGAATTTTAGAAGTTTGGGAATGGAACTGTTACCATGTTCTCTTCTGACATAAACAGGTGTTGATAAGAAGGTGACAGAATTGTAAGAAAGTGAACATAATATCAAAGAAACAGCTCCCAATTTTAGCTAACAAATTCAAGCATGTGTTTGTTCATTTTCCTAATAAAAAGATAGGATATTGAGGTTCATTTTCTATAGTTATATCCGGGTTTAATTTTTTGATAATGTATAAATTAAAGAATGCTCTGAAATATTTAAATTATCTTAAATGTAGTGAAATTTGTTTTGTGGTTCAGGATATAGCTTACTTTTGATAAATCCATATATAGTCAAAGTAATATCTGTTTTTATATTTGGATGGAAGTAAATGTTAATTTGGTAAAGTTGGACGCTAGTATTATTCCAACAGTTTTAACTAATTTTCTAAATAATTATTGAATTAATTATTAAGTGAGAAATACTATAATTTCCAGCTGTAATTTTTTGATGTGCCTATTTTTCCATTCAGCTCCTTTGTTTTTGATTTGTATGACTGTTTCTTGCTAATTTTAAATCAACTTGATACAGGCTAGAATTATCTGAGAGGAGGGAATCTCAATTGAGAAAATACCTCCATAGGATTTCGCTATAGGCTTGCCTGTGCAGTATTTTCTTAGTGATCGATGTGTGAGGGCCCAGCTCATTGTGGACGGGGTCATTCCTGTGTTGGTGTTCTTGGGTTCCACTAGAAAGCAGGATGAAACTCATGGGTGGAAGCAAACCAGTAAGCATCACCCACCCATGGCCTCTTCATCAGCTCCTGCCTCCAGGTTCATGCTCTCCTTGAGTTCTTGCCCTCACTGCTTTTAAGGATGAACTGTTATAAGGAAATGTAAGTGAAATAAACCCTTTCCTCCCCAAGTTGCTTTTGGTCATGGTGTCTCATTACAGCAATAGTTACCCTAATTAAGGCAATGACTTTTTAATGAATTGGACTTTCCCTTTTTATCTATGATAATATTCAGTGTTCTAAAGAATTATTTATCTGCAATTGATATACTATATTAGCTTCTTTTGATTAGAGTTGGCAAGAATTAGTATTATTCTTGAACTTTTGATCTTACAAATTCAGGTATTAAAGTGAGATTCTGTAGGAAAAATCATACTTTAATATACCACATAAGCAGAGAAATAAGATTCCCCAAATATTAATAAATTAAACACATCATATTTCAAAGAATGATAGATAGAAAATTAGATACTGGGATCTCAGTTGAACCATGAGAGCCTCGATTTGATTTCCAGAATGATGTAAAAAGTCAAGTGTGGTGGTATATGCTCATCACCCAGGAATGGCCATGATAGGATGAGAAGCATACCTGGGTCTCTATGACCAGCCAGTGTAGCCTGCTTGGTAAATTTGTAAATTGCCAGGCCAAAGATGGAAGATAGCAACTGTGACTATCCCCTGACTTCCAAACACACATGCACACATATATGTATGCATATGTGTGTGTGCAGACAAAGTACACAGTGCATACATATATACACAAAGTCACACAAAATAGATTTATTTACCATTTTATAAACACTACAATTAATAATATTATATAATATATATAAAGGAACTGCCAAGTTTTCATTGTAATAGGTTCACAAAAGTAATCTCTTTTCTTAGTTACTGTTCTGTAGTTGAAAAGAAACACCATAACTAATGTGGCATGAATAAGAAAAACCAAGGGACAGATATTGGGGGTTAAAGCTAAAGATCAGAGAGGTACAGCAGCCAGCCATTAGAGAGTTCTCACCTCTACCAATGCTCAGACCAAAGGGGTCATCCACTGAACCTCAGATGCCACCTGACTGCACTGCTGCTCATACTGTGATGAGCTCCTATCTCCTTTGGCCTTAAATTCCTCTCTAGATCTGGAAGTAAAGATGTGGGATCCCAAGTGCTGAGATCTCTTTTGTGTGAGCTGTTTCCCTTTTAGACTTGATCAATTTCATAAAGTTCAGGGTGTCCTTGAACTAATAGAGATCCATCTACCTCTGTCTCCCCCTCAATTCTGGGATTAAAGGAATGTATCATCTCTGCCTGGCCTCTATGGCTAACTAGTGTGGCTGCTGGGATTAAAAGTGTGTGCCACCACAGTGTGGCTTCTATGACTAAGTAGTGTGGATAGTTTTGCACGATGATCTTCAGGCAAGCTTTATTTGTTAGATCATAAACAAAATATCACCACAAACTAAGACAGCTATTCTAAAAGCATTTAATTGGGGGTTTCCTAACAGTTTTACAGTGTTAGTCTTGATCATCGTGGCAAGAAACAGACAGGCATGGCACTGGAGCAGGAGTTCAGAGCTTTCATACTGATCCATGGGCAGCAAGAACAAAGAAGCATGGAGAGAGAGGGAGAAGGACAGGGAGGGGGAGGAAGAAGAAGAAGAGAGAGAGAGAGAGAGAAACAGAGATAAGAGACAGAGAGACTGGCCCTGGCATAGGTTTTTGATTCTTCAAAGGCAACCCTCAGTGACATACCACCTCCATCAAACCCATATTTATTTCAACAAAACTATACCTCCAAATCTTCCCAAACAACTGGGGAGTAAGCTTTTAAACATGAACCTATGGGGGGCCATTCTCATCTCATTCAAACTATGACAATATTCACTTGTAAAAATACTAATTAAATGAGAACAGAAATTTTCTTTATACTGATAAAAAAATCTAAGAAATATCTGTGGCTAATATGATATTAAATACTGAAATAGTGAATGCCTCTGCTATAATGTCAAGGTTATCACTCTAACTCAATTCTATGCTGAAGTTTCTAGACAATTTGATAGAATAAGAACCAAATAAGTGACAAAGGTAATGAAGAAACAAGTTCTTTATTTGCTGAAACCATTATTGCCTGTCAGTCACTACCTAATCTCTCTACCTGATCTACTATAGCAACTGAATTTAGTAGTTCACACTAACAAGGTGCACATACCTAAATTTAAAAGTCAATTGTATTTTAAGTAATAGCAAGGAAAATGAGAAATAGAGTAAATATGATACATGTATAAAATATCAATGAACTTTGAATTTTCAAAGATGCATTTAGCAATAGGTAATAGGACATTAAATTATAGACCTAAAAATAAAATATAGGAGAAGCATCAGGATGATGTGGTTAATGTAGGTCCCAAATAAAATAAATCTGTAATCTTCTAAGAAAGAAAGCTCTTGGCTCTAATGGTTTAATTTGTGAATTCCATCAAACGATCAAGGACATAGCCAAATATAAACAATACCTTTTTAAGGAACTGAAGAAGAATGGTCTTCCAACCTCTACATATGCTGGTGATGATGTGGAGTAAGAGGAACACTCCTCCATTGCTGGTGGCAGTACAAACTTGTGCAGCCACTATGGAAAACAATATTGTGGTTTCTCAGGAAAATGGGAATCAATCTACCTTAATACCCATCTATACCACTCCTGGGCATATACCCAAAGGATGCTCAATCAGCACAACAACACTTGCTCAACTGTGCTCATGGCAGCCTTTTTCACAATATCCAGAAACTGGAAGCAACCTAAATGTCTTCAACTGAAGAACTGATAAAGAAAATGTGGTACATTTATACAACAGTTGTTTAAAAAAAGAATAACATCATAAACTTTGCAGGCAAATAGATGTAATTAGAAAAAAATAATGCTAAGTGATGTAACCCAGACTCAGAAAGACAAATATTGTATATATTCACTTATAAGTAGATATGAGCTGCTAAGTAAATGACAATCCAGCTATAATCCACAGTCCCTGAGAGGTTTGGTAAAGAAGAGAGCTGGGAGTAGGAGGGGGTGTTGTATGGGCCTCCCTGGGAGAGGAAATAGAATACATTTTGCAGGTGGACTGAGGGTAGATGGGGAAGGAAGCAGGAAGGATCAGGTGGAGGGGGATGGAGGGAGAGTGTGTGGGGAGAGACACCAGAAAGATCAAGTATAGCAAGCAGAGAGCAAAAGCTTCATTTTACCGTGTCCTTTAAATAACCTGCTGCCAGAAAGCATGGCCCAGATTTAAGGTAGATCTTCCCACCTCAAAAAGATCTGGATTATAGGTGCATCTTTCCATGTCAAATGATTTAACTAAGAAAAAGCTTTCACAGGTATACTCAACCACTTGGGTTTTAGTTAACTCTAGATGTAGTCAAGTTGAAAAACAAGAATAGTCTTCAATATCCCTATTAAATATTTCTCTAATGTCACTAAGCATTTCATCTCCCACATGGAAACATGCATTTACATGAAAGAAAGAAAGGAAGGAAGGAAGGAAGAAACAGAAAAAAAAGAAAGAGAAAGCTGGGTTTTTTTTTTTTTATGTCAGCTTTGCACAAAATAGCAAAACATTGGAAGGAACCCAAATGCCAATCAGGAGAATGAATTATGGTTTATTCATACAATAGAATGCCAATCAGCAATTAAGGGAGTAAATACTGATTCATGCAGCAATATATATATATATTAGATAAATTTGAAATATTATGTTGTAGAAAATAAATCACACAGAAAAGAAATCCTGTTTAGTTTATTTCTATCAAAATCAAAGTGTTTTGCTCTGGGCAAGGTGGATAAAAAAATACTAGAAAGCAACTTTGGAAAACTATGATTGTGATACTATCTATGGTGTGTTCACATTCTTGATTACATCATCTATAGTTATTATGGTGAATGAATTATGTAATATTAAAGCATTTAAGTCTCATCTAGTGTAAGTCACAACATCAATAAAAATAAATGGCAAAATTATATAATTATCTAAACTGCTATTCAAAAAAATTGATATAATTCATTCTAATTGATGATAAAAAAAACTTGCATCAGGGACTGGAGACAGTTCAATGGTTAAGAGCAATGATTTGTCTCATATAATACCCAGGTTTGAATCCCAGCACCCACATAATGACTCATGACTTCTTGTAACTCCAGTATCCAGGGGATCTAATGCCTCTTCTGACTTATGAGAAGAGAGATCCAGAAGGGCAGTAGTGATGAATAAGATGGTCCTGATGAGCCAAAGGATGCAGGTGGTAGGATACCTGGCCTAGGTTAGGAGGCTAGTCCCACCCTCAATGGCTGGGAGTAGTACTCATCAACAAGATAACCTTGGAGTTTGATGCTCTGAGTCTCAAGACAATGGTATCATATCTCTGTCATTTGCAGCCATGAGACCTGAGAACTTTGAGGTGCCACTGCATATTGGATACCCAAAGCAACATCCCTCCAGCAGATTGGTTAGTATGCAGGACATCTTCAAAGCTCAATGCCCGATTATCTGTCTGTGCCAATCTCAGTGCTGTTGGCTTTCTACACTTTTAGTTAGTGTTCTTAGATTAGAAGATACTGCCACAGATGCAAACATGTGTCCCAGAAGGTGCAACAAGGGGCCTATCTGACAGGTAAGAGAAATTGCCCAGATCACAGAATAAAGCATGGCTAGCACAAGCCTCTACAATGCAAAAAGGGACATTTATGAAGATGAAGATGGCTCTGTACAGTGAACCCAGAATCCACAACTTAGGCTGAACCCCAGTACATCAGCATCACTCCATCTGTACAATTAGCAGTCTCCAGACTTTAGGACCCACAAGTTGCTCCAGAACCTCAACCTCATTCTATCTATGTATCTATCTATCTATCCATCCATCTATCTACCTTGATCTAATGACTTTTTTCTTTATTAAATTTAAGCTACATATTTAGCAGGATTTTACTTCATAACATTAAAATTTTTTAGATTTGTCATTCTCCTTCATTCATTTATTTAATCTTGTTTGCTAACCTTTTTCATCATAGGTCAATATTTCCTTCTTTTTCTTACTTTCTGGTTGTTTGGTTGGTTGGTTCTGTTCCCTATGTTTCCTATTCCCCTAAACCCATAATTGGTAATATTTGTATCTTACCTCATTTACAATATTCTGTGATTTTCTTTCTTGTAACCCCTTCTTACATGTATTTAATTTTGCTTTTGAATATTGTAATCATTGGTAATTTTTTTGCTGTGTTTTTCCTTCTTCAAATAATGTGTTTCTCCCTTTCCCTCCATAACACCTTATTCACTCCGTTTTCTCCAGGCTTTTATTTAATTCTTCCCCTCTTCTACTTATCCTCTTTTTATGCTTCCTTCATTTACTTGATTCATTTCTGATTTCTACAGTATTGTGATTTTTAACTTCTAGCACATTCTGCAGCATCTTTGCAATCTTTAGTTTCATGGTGGATGGTGATACACTGGTCAGCTGGAGTTGAATTAAAGTGTTTCTTTATCTTGTATGATTGAATGTTTTTGCTATGATAGTGATTTGTTCCCTCCTCACCGAGTGGTGCTGAAAATTGAGGTTTGAAGAATACACTTCTTAGTAAGATGATCCCCAAATAAAAATACAAAAGATTTCCAAATCAACACATGTGCAAAAAGAAACCAAGGAAAAAAGAGAAAGTATGTCAGTGTGCTATCACAAAATACCATAACTCCCTAACTACACAACCCAAAGATACAGAAATCAGCAATTCATCATGCCTAACTCCCTAACTACACAACCCAAAGATACAGAAATCAGCAATTCATCATGCCAAGGTTCCCAAATGTTTTTGGTATAAATGATCAGTGACCAGACAGAAGAGACAACGAAGCAGAGGAATTAAATTATGGGACCTAGAGTAGGAAGAAAATAATGGAGGAAATGTCAGCAAAATGGAGGAGAAAATCAACAAAGAAAAATAAAAAAGTCAGCAATGTAAAAGAAACAATATTAGTGAAGAGTGATGGCATTTACAAACGTATTAGTCACTTTTCTGTTGTTATGATTAAACACAATGATGGAAAAAAGTTTATTTAACTGAAGCATGGCAGCAGGGGACCAGAGAAGGAAGCTGAGAAACAACTTCTTCAGTCACAAACAGGAAGCAGGGAGCCTGAACTGGACGTGGAGTGAGGCTATAAGCTCTCAAAAGCCACCTCCAATGACGGATTCCCTCCAGGCAGGCTGTACCACCAAAAGACTCCATAATATCCCCAAACAGCTCTGCCAGCTGTGGACCATGTGTTCAAATGCCTGAGCCTCTGGGGATACCTTTCTCTCAAACTACTATAAAAATAGAAATATTGACAATCAAAAGCCCAATAAATCACATAAAAAAGCATCACTAACAGACTTGATCAACCAGAAAAAGAATTTCAGAGATGGAGGAAAAGTTTGTTGAAATAGGGCATTCAATCATCAATAACTAGGGGCACACTTCATAGGAAACCAAAACTCAGAAAGATACACTGGAAGGAACTGAGAGAAACACTGTTCAACAATATTATAGCAGACAATTTCCAAATCTAGAGAAACAGTCATTCAAACATAATAGGTACTTCAAACCTCAAACACATTCGAGAACTTTCTACTAGCATATTATAGTCAAGATATGAAATAGACAAAGCAAAGAATCAATGTTAAACAATATTAATTAAAAACTATAAGGAAAAAATGTCAACTTACCCACAAAGGCAGAAACATAAGAATAACATCAGGTCTCTCATCTGTTAACACCAATAGCTGGGAAAATATGGAAAGATATATTTCAACCCAGAATGCAAATAATTGTCAGTTAAGATTGTTACAGCTAGGAAAATTCTTTTTCAATTGCTGGAGAAAACAAGTACATTTCAAGATAGTCACAAATTAAGGTGGTTGTGCTGGCTTTTATTTGTTAACTGGTACAGAGTGGAGTTACCGGGAAGGAAAGAACTCAGTTGGGGAATTACCTCCATCAGATTGGCCTGTGGGCATTTTCTTGATTGATGACTCATGGAGGAGGGCCCAACCCACATCACCATATGTGGGCAGGTGTTTTATGTTTTATACTAAAGTAGTCTGAGAAAGCCATCGAGAGAGCCAAAAGCAGCCTTCCTAAATGGTCTCGGCTTCAGTTCCTACCTAGGTTCCTGCCTTGAATCCCTGCCTTGACTTCCCTCAGTGATGGATTGTGGTCTGTGTAAGGATCCAGGCATTATGCTGGCCTGCCCCTGTCACCTGGCAGAATGCACTCAGGCAGTACCCTGGTCAGCCCGGGGTTCCATGACTACTAGTCTTGACGAAGAAGGAAAGGACTCCTTTAAAAGAAATAACCTCACCCAGTTAGGCTTTTCCCTCTCTTTCCCGCGGTTCCCCTGGGACAGGCAGGACTTTTCCTGTCTCCCTCTTCTCTTCTGTCCTCTCTCTGTGTCTCTTTACCTCTTTTCTCTTTCCTTCCCCCTTTTCCTTTTCCTTTTTGGTTTTGTTTTTTGTTTGTTTGTTTTTCGAGACAGGATTTCCCTGTATTGCTCTGGAACCTGTCCTGGAACTCGCTCTGTAGACCAGGATGGCTTCGCCAGAAATCTACCTACTTCTGTCTCCCAAGTGCTGGGACTAAAGGCGTGCACCACCAAGGCCCGGCTCTCCCTCTTCCTTTCTAATAAAACTTCTCACTAAGCTCTGTCTGCCTGAAATGATTGTTTCCCCACTTGCTCACCCTAACCTGCCACAGAATCCATAAAAGTTCCACATGTGCTTTATTATAACAGTCTGGAAGTATAAGATGAAATAATCACCTTTCCCCCAAGTTAGATTTAGTCAGCGTTTAATCCCAGCAGCAGAGAAACTGACTAGGACAGAAGTCCATGCCCACCAGGCATAAAGCAGAAGAAACTTAACATATACAGAACAGAAAAAAAGTCTCAATCACAATATTATAGGAAAGAAAAACACACAACAGGAAGAAATGAACATAGGGAACTAGGAAGGAATTTATCGTGTCCAATATAGTAAACTAGGATGTACCAACCATCAAGAAAAGGAAGCAACAAAAATGCAGAAATTAGCAAATGGTCTCACTAATAGCTCTGCAAATACAGGCATGAACTTCCTCATGACATAGCAATAATCCCAAGAATTAACAAATGAGATTACAATAAATCAAAAGCCTTCTGCACAGCAAAAGGAAGCAAATACAGGAATGTAGATCTCATTGGTGATGGAATAGAGATGCTGAGTTTATGTCAGATGGGGGACTAATACCAAGGATATATAAAGAACTAAAAAAGGTTAAGTAGCAAAAAAATCATATCCATTTAGTTGGTGAACTAAACAACTCAATAGATAGTTCTCAGAGACAATAAATATAAACACCAATAAACATCTGGAAAGATGTTCAGCATCCCTGGCTGGTTTTTAATTAAAGTCACCTTAAGATTCCATCTCATTGCAGATTCTATCTCAGTGACAGAGTGGTTGTCATTGAGAACAGAAATGACCACAGATATCAGTAAGGATGTGCCCAAAGGGGAAGTCACTATGAAGGCTCCTCAATGAATTGAAGACCGAACTACTTTCTCACTCAGCTTTACTACTCTGTGCACATGCCTAAGCCAGTACATCATAGGGATACTTGCAATTCATTTTTCCCTACTGTTTTATTCACTGTAGCTGGAGGGAAAAAAGCTAGCCAGTGTCTGTCAGTGGATGAATGTGCAAAGAAAATGCAGTCCATATATGTTTAATGCAGCCATAAAAAAGATGAAATTATGACTTATGTAGGAAAATGGAGGGAACTGCAATCACTATACTGACAGAAATAATTCAGACTCAGAAAGACAAACATCTCTCTTGTATAGAGAACCTTGATTTGAAATTCTATGTGTTCACATAGTAGATCATAAAATAAAGATATGGACAGAATTTAATGAGGTTGTGCATGAAGCTCATGACAGCAAAAGTCAACAAAAAAATTGATGAATTGAAAATTGGTAAATGGATAACAAGAATAAAAAAGGAACAAAAGTAAGAAGACTGTAGGATCACTGGAGATACTCTGAGCATTAGAAAACTATAAGAATATGTTAATATAACACTCTTATAACAATGCATAAAAATGAAAGCATTGCAGGTATAGTTCTGGAAAATACAACTTATCAAAGTTGGAAGAAAAAGTAGATGTCTAAGTAGGTCTATAAATCCTAACTCTTCCCAGTTTCAGTAGTGATAACTTAAATAATAAATTACATAAATAACTTACGTGAAACCTTCCTATAGCGATTTCAGGTTCTGTTGGAAATATATAGTTATATTTTGTTTTTGTTTCTGTATTGTTTTGGAGCCTGTCCTGGAACTATCTCTGTAGACCAGGCTGGCCTTGAACCCACAGAGGTTCACCTGCCTCTGCCTCCTGAGTGCTGGGATTGAAGGCATGCACCACCAAATCCCAGCTTATAGTTATGTTTTTTTTTAAGTGAATAACATGATTAGGAGGAGATGGCTCATCAGACAAGTGCTTTCTGTGCAAGCATAAAGACAGGAGTTTGATCCCTCACTCCCAAGTATGTACTTGGTTAATCCCAGTGCTGGTGCAGTGGCGACAAGAAGGTCCCTGGGGCTTTACTAACCAACTGGCCCAGTGTAATCACTGAGCCCCAGGTCCCAGGCATAAAACCCTGTCTCATAGAAACCCAAGATGGATGACTCCTCAAAATGACTCTTGAGGTTGAATTTTACTTGCACATGCACACAAAGAGGGAGGTGGAGGTGGAGGGAAAAAGAAGAGAAGAAGATTCTCCCCTAAGTGTAGTTATAGGAAGAAGAAAACACATGAGACCGGAGTCAGCCACTGTGGCTACAAGAGTGAACATTTTCCAATGAGCTTTGGGTGTCAACAAATAATATGACTGATAATGTTAAAACCAAAACATCATAGCATGTGAGTCTTTGTGTGAGACAGACTCAATTTTTACATGAAAAGTAAAAGATGGAGCTAAGGAGTTGGTAATGGGCCTGCCACACAAACATGAGGACCTGAGTTTGGACGCCCCAAAATCCAGGTAAAATGATGGGTGTGGTAGCATAGGCATGGGACCCCAGCACTATGAGAGCAGGAGCAGACAGATCTTTTAAGCTCTTTGGTCCAGACTAACTGAATTGATGAGCATCTGGTTTAATGAGAGACACTGCCTCAAAAGCAGGTGGAGAGTAATTACAACGTAGTAAGCATTTTACTAGCATTGACCTCTTAACTTGACAAGCATACACACACACACACACACACACACACACACACACACACACACGCACACCCATACACCACAGCATACACATGCACTCATACACACATAAAAGTTTGTTAGTGTTGTAGTTGGCGTTGTTTGTTTTGTTTTGTTTTCTGTTCCTGGGTTTTTAGTCATGGGAGAAAAAAGTGCAAAGGCCAAGAGGTTTTAGAACTAATTTGCCATGAGGACTGCAGTGACATGGCGCTAGTATTGGGATCCTAAGGGCATTCCTAAGGCAGAGCTATAGATGTGCTATCTGCTTCCAGGGACACGGAAGCCTGCCCATTGTCTGAGATGCATGCTCCAATGCTCTGGTCAGATCTGTGAACTGCATAATGGCATTTAATGAATGCCAGAGTTAGTTTAGCCAGAGTTCAGGGAAAGTCACTCTGCATTCATTCCTCGTTACTCTGAGGTGAAGATGCTGAGGAAGCACTAGCTCCTTTCACGGCAAACCTGAGGCATGGAGTGCCTTCCAGAAACCCTCATTAATTGTGTTACTTTCTGCCTCTCCGTTTAGAGAGGTCACTCATCCATTGCTGTCATGAAGCTGCCACTGTTTCGTGTCACTCTGAATCTCTCCACTGTGTTCTTTGCCAGTTGCCCACTATCATTTTGGATGACTGTAAAAGTTGCAGGCTCTTAGATGCATAGTTGCTGATAGATGTTATAATCTTTGTGATGCAAGCTTTTTGTTTTTTCATCACAAATGGCAGATACTCTCTCAGTTGAGATTTGAGCCTGGAAAATTGTAAATGGGTCATCTATATTTATGTTTCTCTGGCATGGCCAATCAAAACTACAAGAATGACAACTTTTGCTGCCCACCTTGTGTGAGAGAGCACAGGAGGGAGGATATTAGTAGGGGTATGATGCTGCTCTATATTGTAAAGGTTACTGCAACACATGGAAGCTTTGGAATGCAACCACCAAATGTCCATGAACATCTGGTTCTGTGGATTATTTTATGTAAGGGTATGCCTGTTATAAGCACACTTCAAGGTTTACACTGTTCTTTATGTAAAACATTATAAGGGCAGAGAAAATTCAGTGTGCATCCTAAGCACACAGTATGGCTTCTCCCAGACTTCCCCTCATTAATCCAAAGGTCCCAGCACACTGAAGTTTCCTGGCTCTGAGCTCATCCCCTGTTGGGATACAATGTGTTCTGTGTATGTCACGTAGTTGAAGCAGTGCCAACCCTGACAAGGTCCGCTCCGTATCTACCTTCTTCGGTCATCTACAAACACAGGCTCTTTCATAGTCCTTTTGAGGACATCAGCATTTTTCCTCCCCTGCTCCTTCACAGAAACTTCAGAGTCATTCTCCTATGGCAGACACTACCAGGCATGATACCTCTTGTCATGATCCTGTTTCATGGGAATTTAATGATAGACACATACAAAGCCATTTCCCTAATCTGACACTTGTAATTTAGAATACAATTCCTTTGTTAGGCTAACCTTTTATTTAGTTCATGGTCATTACAAAACTCTTCTCTAGAATTCATGTTAGTAGCAATTGAGTCTACGTAAGAATTTTAAAGCAGTCAGCTACATTACCCGGTCAGGAGGAAAGGCTCCTGCAGGTGAGCTGCACTAATACCGGCCCCACTGGACCCTGTAATCTATGAGTTCCACTCTGCTCCCAAACCCACCCATCCCCCACAGCTTGGGTGGCTCCAAGAGACACAGATGACTACTGCACAGAGAGAACTAAGATGTGAGTGACCAGCTTCCCATGTGAACCAAATAGCCTTTAGACCCAAGGTCCAGGGGCAAAACCCTGGGCTCCTCCTGCACTCATCTTAGCTGCACTAGCCAGTCAACAGGAAAGGCTCCAGAAGGCAGGCTATACCAACACCTCCCCTACTGGGCCCTGGAAACTCTAAGTCCCACTCTACCCCCAAACCCATCCATCCCTTGCAACCCTGACACGCAAACATTTACCACACCAACCTGTCTAACTGGGGATCCCTGAGACACAAACACTGTCTGTAATGATCAGATCAAGAGGCAAAGACACTGCTTGCACCGGCTGCAGGAAGAGACGGGTACACATCAATGCAAGAATAAATTCAGTGACCTAAAGAGCAATGTGGCAAAGCCAGAACCTTATAGTCCTACAACAGGAAGACCTGAACACCCCAATGCATAAAAACAGAAGAAAACAACCTCAAACATAACTTTACCAAGATGATAGAGGCCCTTTAAGAAGAAATGAAATTTCCCTTAAAGAAATGGAGAAAAAGAGAAAGAGAACAAAACTGGAAGAAATCAATAAATCCCTTAAATAAAGCTAATAAAACCAAGGAAAAAAACAATCAAACAAGTTCAAGACTTGAAAATTGAAAAAAGGCAATAAAGAAAACACAAACTTGGGGAATTCCAGAAATGGAAAACTTGTGTAAACGAATCGGAACTACAGATGCAAGCATAACAAACAAAATGCAAGAGATGAAAGAGAGAATCTCAGGCATTGAAGATATGATAGAAGAAATCTATTCATCAGTCCAAAAAACACTAAAGCCAACAAAGTCATAACACAAAACATGCAGGAAATCTGGGACACCATGAAAAGACGACCCCTAAGAATAATAGGGATAGACGAAGGAGAATACCAGCTCAAAGGCACAGAAAATATATTCAACAAAACCATAGAAGAAAACTTTCCCAACTTAATGAAGGAAATGCCTACAAAGATATAAGAAGCTTTTAGAACACCAAATAGACTAGTCAAAATAAATTTCTCTTGCCACATAACAATCAAAACACAAAATATACAGAATAAAGAAAGAATATTAATTCGGTTTGCCAGTATTTTATTGAGTATTTTTGCATCGATGTTCATCAGGGATATTGGTCTGTAGTTTTCTTTCTTAGTTGTGTCTTTGTGAGGTTTGTGTACCAAAGTTATTGTGGCCTCATAAAAAGAGTTTGGCAATGAGCCTTCTGTTTCTATCTTGTGGAACAGTTTGAGGAGTAGTGGTATTAGTTCTTCCTTGAATGTCTGATATAATTCTGCACTGAATCCATCTGGCCCTGGACTTTTTTTGGTTGGAAGGCTTTCAATGACTGCTTCTATTTCATTGCGGGTTATAGGTCTATTTAAGTTGTTTGTTCTTGATTTAATTTTGGTAAGTGATAGTTATCCAGAAACTTGTCCATTTCCATTGAGTTTTCAATTTTTGTGGAGTACAGATTTTCAAAGTATGACCTGAAAATTGTCTACATTTCCTCAGTGTCTTGGAGAGGTCAGGGATAACAGGAACATACCTAAACATAATAAGAGCAATATACAGCAAACCAACTGCCAACATCAAACTGAATGGAGAGAAACTTAAGCCAATTCCTCTAAAATCAGTAACAAGACAAGGCTGCAGTCTCTCTCCATATCTCTTCAATATCGTACTAGAAGTTCTAGCTAACGCTATAAGACAACAAAAGGAGAGCAAGGGAATCCAAATTGGAAAGGAAGAAGTCAAACAGTCTCCATTTGCAGATGATATGATAAACTCTACCAGGGAACTCCTACAGCTGATAAACACCTTCAGCAAACTAGCAGGATACAAGATAAACTCAAAAAATCAGTAGCCCTACTTTTTTCAGACGACAAAGAGACAGAGAAAGAAATCAGAGAAACATCACCCTTTACAATAGCCACAAGCAACATAAAGTATCTTGGTGTAACGCTTACCAAACAAGTAAAAGACCTATATAATAAGAACTTTGTGACTCTAAAGAAAGAAATTAAAGAAGATACCAGAAAATGGAAAGATCTCCCATGCTCTTGGATAGGTAGGATAAACATAGTAAAAAAGGCAATCTTACCCAAAGCAATCTACAGATTCAATGCAATCCCCATAAAAATCCCACAACAATTCTTCACCGACCTTGAAAGGATAATAATCAACTTTATATGGAAAAACAAAAGATCCAGGATAGCCAAAACAACCCTATACAATAAAAGAACTTCAGGAGGCATCACCATTCCTGACTTTAAGCTCTACTACAGAGCTATTGTTCTGAAAACAGCCTGGTATTGGCATAAAAATAGACAGGTAGACCAATGGAATCGAATTGAAAATCCTGATATTAACCCATGCACCTATGAACACCTGATTTTCGACAAAACAGCTAAAATTATACAATGGGGCAAAGACAGCATCTTCAACAAATGGTGCTGGCACAATTGGATGAGGGTGTGTAGAAGACTGCAGATAGACCCATGTCTGTCACCATGCACAAAACTCAAGTCCAAATGGATAAAAGACCTCAACATCAATCCAGCCACATTGAACCTCTTAGAAGAGAAAGTAGGAGGTACCCTTGAACAAATTGGTATAGGAGACCGCTTCTTGAACATAACTCCAGGGGCACAGACACTAACAAAAACAATTAATAAATGGGACCTCTTCAAACTTAGAAGCTTCTGTAAGGCAAAGGACACAGTCGACAAGACCAAACAGCAGCCCACAGACTGGGAAAAGATTTTCACCAATCCTATATCCGACAAAAGGCTGGTCTCCAAAATATACAAAGAACTCAAGAAACTAGTCAACAAAACACCAAATAACCCTATTAAAAAATGGGGTACAGACCTGAAGAAAGAATTCTCAATGGAGGAAATCAAAAAGGCTGAAAGACACTTAAGAAAATGCTCCACATCCTTAGCTATCAGGGAAATGCAAACCAAAACAACTTTGAGATACCATCTTACCCCTGCCAGAATGGCTAAAATTAGAAACACCAGTGATGACTTATGTTGGAGAGGATGTGGAGAAAGTGGAACACTCCTCCACTGCTGGTGGGAGTGCAAACTCATACAGCCATTTTGGAGATCAGTATGGCAGTTCCTCAGGAAAATGGGAATTAGTTTACCACAGGACCCGGCAATCCCCCTCTTAGGCATATACCCAAAGGATTCACATCCATGCAACGAAGACATCTGTTCAACTATGTTCATAGCAGCACTATTTGTAATAGCAAGAACCTGGAAGCAACCTAGATGCCCCTCAATTGAAGAATGGTTAATGAAGATGTGGCACATCTACACAATGGAATACTACTCTGCAGAAAAAAATAATGGTATCTTGAAATTCGCAGGCAAGTGGATGGCACTTGAAGAAACCATCCTGAATGAGGTAACCCAGTCACAAAAAGAGGAACACAGTATGTACTCACTCATATATGGATTTTAGACCTAGATCAAAGGATCACCAGCCTATAATTCACATCACCAGAGGAACTAGGATACAAGGTGTATTCTAAGAGATTCATATAAACTCCTTCACAGACCTGGGAAGGGACAAGTCCCCCAGAGCTCAGGTGAAGTGGGGAGGGACAGGGAATGGAGAGAGAAGTAGGAGAAAACGAGGGGGAGGAAAGGAAAACATGTGCAACCAGGAAGATTGAGCCTGGTTAGGAATAGAAGACAGGAAAGAGGGAGAGAGAGACAGAGAGAGAGAACATAAAAGAGGGAGCCAATATTGGTTTGAAGATAAAATTGAACACAAAGAAAGGTCTAGAGAACTACAAGACTGCTCCCAGTCTAACAATTTGAGCTTCCGTGGAAAGGCTATCATAATTGCCCTTCCTGGAGAGTGAGATCAACAACTAACTTCTCCATGGAGCCCTCAAATAATTCCTGTTGGAAACAGGATCAAACACCCATACATAAACACTGAGTCGAACTAGAACCCAGATGCAGATGGAGAGGACAAGACCAGGTGGCAGAAACACATAGAGACAGCTTACCTGAACAAGGAGGTGCTAATGGGCCACCAGACTGACAGCTGGAAAGCCAGCATGGAACTGACTCAGGCCCCCCTGAATATGGGTCTCAGCCAGAAGGACTGAGCAATCTAAGGGACCTCAGACAGTGGAGCCAGGATGTATCCCTGGTGCACAAAAGGACTTTGCAAACATATCCTCCATGGAGGGATAACTGCCTTAGTCTAGAGACAGGAGAGAAGCCCTAGTACCTACTTCACATGACCTGTCAGATCTACATGACCCCAACTGGATGACATTCCCCTACATATGGAATTGGGTTGGGGGGGATGGGAGGGGAGGGTGATTATAGTGCATTTGAGGGGACATAGAGGGTAAAAGGGAGGGAAGGAGGGAGGGAGGGAAGGAGGGAGGGAGGGAGGGAGAGGGAACTGGGTCGACATGTAAAATAATAAATTAAATTAAGAAAAAAATGCTTTGACTCCAAAATTTAAGTTGAAGGACAAGTTACTGGAGAAAAGGATTTCTATTTTTGTTTCCACAGAAAATGAAAAGATGTGGATTCCTTCCAGACTAATGTGGTTTGATCATGCCAGACCGCCTGAAACAGAGTACCAGGTGATCCTACATTCAAAACAGCTGGACAAAGCAGCCTTACAGACTATAGCCAGGATTTCTGAATCTTCTTCAAATCCCCCATGACAGCGCTCCTTACCAGCAGAAAGTAGTTTGGAAAGAACAACGCCCAAATTCCCAAATATTGTGTATAAATGTTTGTTTTCATTTAATTGGACTTTGTTATATAAAATAAATAAAAAAAATTAGCACTGATAAAACATGTGAGATGATCACAGGAGAAACTGAAATAAAAAAGTTTCTCTTTCCTCCTGACCCCTTAGCTCTGTGGCGCTAATTATCTGTTTTCTCTGTGTTCCATTAAAAACTTGAGTAAAGTCAAAAAAAAAAAAAAAAAAAAAAGAAAAAAAAAAAAGAAAGAAAGAATATAGATACAAAGGAAAAAGGTTAAGTAATATATAAAGGCAGACCCATCAGAGTAACATCTGATTTCTCACTGGAGACTCTCAAAGCCAGAAGGTTCTGGACAGATACGTACTCTAAGGGACCATATATGCCCACCTATACTACTATACCCAGAAAAACTGTCAATCACCATAGATGGAGAAAGCAAGATATTCCATGACAAAACCAAATTTAAACAATACCTATCCATAAATCCAGCCTTACAGAAAGTACTAGAAGGAAAACTCCAACCCAACAAGGTTAGATGTACCTAGGAAAGTAGGCACTAGATAATCCCACACCAGAAAATCATAAAAAAACAAAACACTTGCACACCACTATCAAAACATAGCAGGAACTAACAATCACTGATCATTGATATCCTTTAATATCAATGGACTCAACTTGCCTATCAAAAGACACAGGCTAAAAGAATGGATACAAAAACAGGATCCACCCTTCTTCTGCATATATGAAACCTACCTCAACTTCAAAGGCAGACATTACCTCAGAGTAAAAGATTGAGAAAAGACTTTCTAATCAAATGGACCTAAGAAGCAAGATGGTGTAGTTATTCTAATAATTGATAAAATAGACTTCAAAATAAAGGTAACCAAAAGAGAAGATGAAGGATATTTCATATTCATCACAGGAAAAATCCATTAAGATGAAGTCTCAATCCTGAGCATATATGCCCCAAATACAAAACACCCACATTTGTAAAAGAAACAGTACTAAAGCTTAAATCACATATCAAACCCCACACACTGAGAGTGGGAGACTTTAACACCCCACTGTCACCAGTAGACAGGTCTGCCAGACAGAAAATAAACAGAGAAGGGATCTAACAGATGTTATAATTCATATCTATGACAGACATCTATAGAACATTCCACCCAAACACAAAAGAATCTATGTTCTTCTCAGGACCCCATGGAACTTCTCTAAAATTGCTCAGTCACAAATCAAGTCAGAGCAGATAAAAAAAAATTGGGGGTAATCCCCTGTATCATATCAGATCATCATGGCTTAAAGTTAGAATTCAACAACAAAAAATATTCTAGAAATCCTACAAACTCACAGAAACTGAATAATGCCCAACTGACTCATCCCTGGGTGATTGAAGATTTCCTAGAATTCAATGAAAATCAAAGTGTAACATATCCAAATTTATGGGACACAATGAAAGCAGTGCTAAGACAAAAGTTCATAACACTAAATGTCTACTTAAAGAAGTTGGAAAAATCCATCACATGCAAATTAACAGATTACCTGAAAGCTCTAGAACAAAAAGAAGAAAACTCACCCGGGAGGAGTAGATGACAGGAAATAATCAAATTGAGGGATGAAATCAACAAAAAAAGAAAGAGAACAATAGAACGAGTCAATGAAACAGAGTTGTTTCTTTGAGAAAATCAACAAGATACACAAACCCTTATCCAACCTAACCAAAAGGCAGAGAGAGAGAGAGAATATCCAAATCCAAATTTTCATCAGAGATGAAAAGGGAGATATAACAATAGACATCATCAGATCATATTTCAAAAACCAGTAATCCACAATATTGGAAAATTTAAAAGAAATGGACAGTTTTCCAAATAATTTCACATGCCAAAATTAAATCAATATCAAATAAGCAATTTAAATAGACCTACAGCCTCCAAAGAAATATGAGCAGTCACTAAAAGTCTCCAAACCAAAAAAGCCCAAGACCAGATGACTTCAGCACAGAATTCTACCAGAATTTCAAAGAAGAGCTAACTCCAATACTCCTCAAACTGTTCCACACAATAGAATCAGAAGGAACATTGCCAAACTCCTTTTATGAGCCTGGAGTA
This sequence comes from Phodopus roborovskii, assembly GCF_943737965.1. Lineage (NCBI taxonomy): Eukaryota > Metazoa > Chordata > Mammalia > Rodentia > Cricetidae > Phodopus > Phodopus roborovskii. Next base: position 3,695,660 of record NW_026125546.1, read on the forward strand.
ACCCTGATACCCAAACCAGACAAAGATGCAACAAAGAAAGAGAACTATATAGACCAACACTGATGCAAAATTAGTAAATAAAATACTGGCAAACTGAATCCAAAACCGCATTAAAAAAAAAAAATCATCCACCATAACCAAGTAGGCTTTATCCTAAAGATGCAGTGTTGGTTCAACTTTTGGAAATCTGTCGATGTAATCCACCATACAAACAAACTGAAAGAAAAAAAAACACATGATCATCTTATTGTTCCTGAAAAAGCCTTCCACAAAATACAACACCTCTTTGTAATAAAGGTTTTAGAGAGATCAGGGATACAAGGAACACATCTAAACATAATAAAAGTAAAATACAGCAAGCTGAAATCAACATCAGATTTAATGGAGAGAAACTTAAAACAATCCCACTGAAATCAGGAACAAGACAAGGCTATCCACTCTCTCCATATCTATTCAATATAGTACTTGAAGTTCTAGATAGAACAATAAGACAACAAAGGAAGACGAGGGGATACAAATCGGAAAGGAATCAAACTATCACTAGTTGAAGATGATATAGTATACTTAAGTGACCCCCAAAATTACCAGGGAACTCTTACAACTGATAAGCACCTTCAGTAATGTGGCAGGATAAAAGATTAACTAAAAATAAAATCAGTAGCCTTCTTATATACAGATGATAAATGGGTTGAGAAAGAAATCAGAGAAACATCACCCTTTACAATAGCCACAAGTCTAAAATATCTTGGGGTAACTCTAATCAAACAAGTGAAAGACCTGTATAACAAGAACTTTAAGGCTTTGAAGAAAGAAATTGAAGAATCTATCAGAAAATGGAGTGGTCTCCCACACACTTGGATAGGTAGAATAAACATAATAAAAATGGCAATTCTAGTAAAAGTAATCCACAGATTCAATGCAATTCCCATCGAATTCCCAACACAATTCTTCACAGACCTTAAAAGAACAATACTCAACTCCATATGAAAAAACAAAAACTCAGAATATCTAAAAATCAATCCTGTACAAATAAAGGAACTTCAAGAGGCATTGTCATTCATGTCTTCAAATTTTACTATAGACCTACAATATTAAAAACAGCTTGGAATCAAATCAAAGACCCTGACATTAATCCACACACTTATGAACACCTGATTCTTTGACAAAGAAACCAAAATGGTACAATGGAAAAGGGAAGACATCTTTAACAAAAGGTGCTGGCATGACTGGATGTCAACACATAGAAGACTGTAAATAGATCCATATCTATCACCATGCAAAATACTCAAATCAAAATTGACCAAGCTACATTGAACCTGATAGAATAGAAAGTGGGAAGTAGCCTTGAACACATTGGCACAGGAGACTACATCCTAAATATATCACCAGTAGCACAGACACTAAAAGCAACAATCAATAAATGGGACCTCCTGAAACTGAAAAGCTTCTGTAAGACAAAAGATGCTTTCAATTCGACAAAATGACAGCCTACAGGATAGGAAAAGTTCTTCACCAACCCCACATCTGAGAGGGGCTGGTCTCCAAAATATATAAAGAACTCAAGAATAAAAATAACCAAATTGAAAAATCGGGTACAGAGCTAAACAGAGAATTCTCAGCATAAGAATCTCAAATGGCCAAAAGATATTTAGGGAAGTACTCAACATCTTAACCATCAGGGAAATGCAAATCAAAATAACTCTTAAATACCATCTTACTTCTGTCAGAATGGCTAAGATAAAAATTACTGAGGACAGTTCATGTTGGAGAGGATGTAGAGTCAGAAAACCACTCCTCCATTGCCAGTGGGAGTGCAAACTTGTACAGATACCTTGGAAATCAGTCTAATAAAATTGGGAATTATTCTATCTCAAAACCCAGTAATACCACTCTTGGGCATATACCCAAAGGACATTCAATCATACCACAAGGATACTTGTTCAACAATGTTCATAACAGTGTTATTCATAATAGCCAGAACCTGAAAACCTCAACCAAAGAATGGATAAGGAAAATGTGGTGCATTTACACAATGGAGCACTACCAAGCTGTAAAGAATGATAACCTCATGACATTCACAGGAAAATGGATGGAACTAGAAAAAGCCATCCTGAGTAAGGTAACCCAGACTCAGAAAGACAGACACAGCATGTATTTACTTATAAGTGGATATTATATGTAAAGCAAAAGATAACCAAACTAAAGTCCACAGCTCCAGAGAATCTGGGTACCAAGGAGGACTCTGAGAGGGATACATGGATTGCCCTGGGAAAGGAAATTAGATGAGATCTACTGGGTAAACTGGGGGTTTGGAGGGATGGTAAGGGGGAGGGGAGTGAGAACATGTGGGAACAGATGATGAAGATGGGATAGGAATATAGTAGAACAAGAAAGAGGTATCTTAATGCAGAGAGACACTATGGGATTAGGGGGAAATCTGGTGCTAGTGTAATTCCCAAGTAGTCACAAGGATGACCCCAGCTAAGACTCCTAGCAATAGTGGAGAGGATGGCCAAATTGGCCTACCCCATAATCAGACTGATGAATATCCAAACTATCACCATAGAGCCTTCATCCAGTAATTGATGGAACCAGACTCAGGCCCCAGGCCAAGCTCCAAGTATTCAGCCAAAGTGGGGTGGGGGGAGAATGTATGAGCAAAGGAGGTCAAGATCATGATAGAGAAATCTATGGAGACAGATGAACCAAGTTTGTGGAAACCCATGAACTCTAGAGCAATAGCCATGGAGAGTCCAGGGAACTCAGCAAGAAATCCTTTGATGAACATGGGGTTGTAGACATAGCTTTGACTTAGTGGTTTCAATTCATTTGAAAGTATAATTGGATTGATTAAAAAAAAAAACCTTACTGCATGTTTGTCCCATTTCATAAATCTGAACACATTTCCCCCTCAAATGTCATTTTACCTTTAGTATTTTCCTATTTTACTTTATGCCTTGAGGAATTAAGGACATAGAAAACTAAACTACTATCTGAGCCTTCTCCCCATCCTGCCTGCTTTCCCTTCACCTTATGCATGACAGGACACTCTTACACAGAGAAAGTTCTGAGACTGTGACTAACAACAGGAAGAAGTTGATGCCTATAACACCTACTTCACATGCATTTACCAGAGGGACAGCCTGAGTAAATGTTTATGTGCCAGTATTTTATTGGAGAGTGGACCTAGGGAGTGAGGATGGGGAAAACAGTAACAAAATAGGAAAAACCAGGAAAAGAAATTGGGGACCTGCCTATGGTACTACTGCTTGCTCAGTTCTGTGGGATCACTTGAGATATTGTGTTCATTTTGATTCACCTTAAAATTGAAAATGTTCTCTTACCAGAGAACTGGAAATACCCCAAGTGTCTTTCAGTAGGTGAATTGCTCATCAAACTACAGCTTGTCAATTCTATAAAATAAACAAAATATAGTGTATTCTATGCCATGGGGAACTACTCATTAATAAAAGAAACAAAATATTTGTATATGTGATAACTCAGAAGAATCTATGTAGATATTGAGTGGAAAAAAATCTCAAATTTAGTTTATATAAGCTTAAGTGACAAATTTTCATGAATGGATAACAGATAAATGGATATAAGGGAATAAGAAATGTAGATGTGGGAGAGAAATGGGTGTGGCTGTAAGAGGGAGCAAGAGGGGTCCATATGATGATGGAAACACTCTGTAACTTTTACTTATTGATGCCAATGTTATGATTATGATGCTGTACTATGTTGTGAAAGACTACTGTTGGGTGATGAGGTCACATGAGATCTCTGCCTTGTTCGCTATATCTCCCTCCGTTATTCCCACCTCTGCATTTCTTACAACTACTTGTGAATCTACAATTATCTTAAAATAAAAAGTATAATTTAAAAAAAGATGAAAACTTCTGCCCCAGAATCCATGTAATCATTATTATTCACTATCACTTAAGTGTCATAAGTAAAGTATAACCCATAATTTTGTTTCTACCCGTTTCTCACTCCATCAAACCTCTGATGGCAAGTTCAGTAACTGACAGGCCACTGGATTGTGCTTTGCTCCAACAATGTTCTTTTTCTTGCCATCGACCTTCCTTTGTGCTTGGACCAGTTTCAGGATCTCGTTCCAGGGAACACTGTGGATATTGTCAGCTTGTTTGCCAATATGTGGCATCTGAGACATAGTTTAACTGCCAATATTTTATTAAAGGTTATTTAGCAAAGCTAAGACATGATAACAAAGCAGATAAAGATAATTAACCTAAAAGGGTATCGCCAGGTTGATCACCACTGTAGGTGGCTGGCTATGTTATTATGGGAAATAAAAAGATGTACCCAGAGTCCACATTCCTGATTATTTAACCAAACAATAATCTAAGTACTAATGGGAAAGGACTTAGGAGACATAATTAAGGTTATAATAATCACCTAATTTTAAAGTGACATGATGTATCATATTATATCAAACTATATCATATTAGTTAGCTGAGCCCACTCTATCACATGCACAATTAGAAATGGGCATCTTTTGAAAATTGGAGAAAAAAGGTTAGGAAAATGTGGCAAAAAGAAAGTCAGTGAGATCCCTAATTTGAGAAGGATTTAACTCTTTCCTACTCGTCCTCTGAGATATAGGAACAGTAGACAAAATCTATAGAGAAAATAAGGGAACCCTCTAACTGACATCCATCAGGGAAGTGGGAAACTTAACACAGTGCCCACAAGAACTGGACCCTTTTACCAATGCAAACAATTGGAATGCGTCTTTCTAAAGCATCGTGGAGACATCAAGTGCCCAAGAAGCCAATATGGACTTGTACCCCAGAGAACTAGGGATAATAATTGACATTGTTGTGAGTCACTGAAGTCAAGGCAATTTCTTTATCAGTAACAGTGGATACACTTTGCTTGCACAGCAACTCAGGGCTGTCTGTTCAGAGGAAGACAGGAAGGCACGTTTACCCACCAGCTCTTAATCTCCCTCAAAATCGTTAGCAATTTTTCCCTTTTCTGTTACAAAATACATAACAAAGCAGTTTAAGAAAGGAAAAGCTTATTTGGGTTTATGATTTCAAAGATATTTTAGTCCATCATTATGGAAAAGGCTTGGTAGAACTTATGGCAGAGAAGAAGGATGGGGACATAGCTCATATCTTAGCAGTTCAGAAGCTGGGAGTGTGATATGACCCCCAAAGACCTCTCCCCAGTGACCTGCTTCTTCTAGTTAAGTGCCACTGCTAAAGCTTTTATAGCCTCCCAAAACAGCACCACCAGACAGAGAAAAGGTTCTAACTCACCAGTCTGTTCATCACACACACACACACACACACTTAGAGTCAGCCTGGAGAACCCAGAGTTCCAGAGAGAATTGCTGTTGCAATTTGAGTCCCAAGTAATTTCCCCTTTTCAGGGAGAGTTTTTTATATTAAGGCCTTCAACTGAGTAGATGGACAACCTGCTTTGGTTAAAACATTGACTGACTGAAATACTAGTCTTGCCTAATAGATAATATCTCAGGAAAAGCATGTAGAAATCTAGACTCATGTTTGACAACTTGTCTTGGCATCACACTGTAGATGACAAATAATTAGCCAGCTCACTGCCCACACATTCTTTAGCTATACATACACAAGTGTCCAGCTCTTACCCTTCAGTAATTCTCTATAGTAATGGATCAATGAAGAGCCTTGGGCCAAGGAACTGTTGGATGTGAGCAGCAGCCCAGGCAGAGACACACAGGCTGCAATGGTGGCCAGGTAGTTCTCATGTCCATGCTATAAAATGTACAGCCTACAAAGGGAAGTGGGAACAGCTTTCTTTTTTTTCTGGACACAGACCTAGAACATAGTCTGCTATGATGGCCATTTGCAAAGGGTACCATGCATGCTAACTACTGTCCCAGTGAGATAATCCAGAGCAGGTTAGCAGAGACAAGAAGACAGGAGATGGCTTGAACGGCAATCAGGATAATGACACAGGAGTCATTAAAGTTGATGATGGACCACATAGAGGAGAATCCTGAGCCAGGATTGACATCTTTTTACCCTCTCAGGAGGGTTGAGAAAGAGTGGGAAATGATAGGAAGGTAGAGTCCTTTATGAGATGGCTCTCAGCTACATAGGATGTACCTCTCATCAGCATCCACATTATTTGATGAGTGACATTGGGCAGAGTCTTCTGAGCCCTTCAGCATTTCGTGTCTTGTTCTATGAATCTCTGCATGCTGTTATCACTTTGCTTTGACACACCTAGCATGTGTGCTCTGGGTCCTGAGATCAGGAAACCCCAGCTTACAGGAACCCCTACTGTGAGGCAGGTTATCCTGTGTGGTATGGTGATGGGAAGAACTGAATACTTTCCTTCCCCAACCCAGGCTCATTTGAAGCATAGCCTGGCGACAACAATAACTGATCCTGATCCCCCTGTCTTCTCTTTGCTAATCTAGACTACTACCTACAGGCTTTGGAATCTTACATCAGTTTTCTGAACTTTGCTTTTCTTCCTCCACTTATAAGATGATGATAACTGTGGTTCCTGAGCAACCAGAGTACCAACCTGGGGGACAGAGGATGTCGGGATTATGAAGCACTAAACAGACCACCACGAAAAGTGAAGAAGAAGCTGCTGTTTATTACAAAGAGTAATGGGCTTATGTACCCAAGCCAGGATATGGGCTAAGTATAGGAGGAAGTCATGCATCACCCATACCTGGGGTCAAGGTATGAGCACTGTGCACTGGAATGTTATGAGAACAACCTTGTTTGATCATTTGCTCAATCTTTAGAGCACGGAAATTCTACAACTGGGTGGAGAGGAAGAAAGCTATAAGAGATAAGTGACAAGTACTTAAATTTCTCAACAGTTCCTCCCTTTTTATTTTTTAAATGAAGCAATCCCTGTCTTAGGTCACCTGGGGAACAAATACCTTACCTGTCATGGGGAAATGCTCTAATCATTCCTTGTCTTAGGTGGCATTCATCCCTCCAGGAGTTGTCCATCATCAGTTATTGCTTCTCCAGCATCTGTAGCCATACTTAGGCTAATTCAGGTTACACTGCCAAGGCCACGATTGCCTGTTGGGTGACACTTGCCTGTCTATTGTACTGGTTGCAGAATCCAGATGCAGACACTGATACCCAGGACCTCAAGTAGGGATAATGAAATAGACGCTGACCAATGCTGTACCCATTCCCCCACATGCAACATTAAATTTCTGTTCTTTTGTTTATAAAACCCCTTTTTCAGTCACTATTCTCTATAAACAATATTTGGCAATTTGGGCATCGTTCTTTCCAACTGTTTCCTGCTGGTAGGGGGTGCTGTTGTGAGGATCCTAAGAAGACCCAGAAATCCTGGCTGTAGTGGTCTGCAAGGCTGCCTTGTCTCAGCTTTTTGAATATTGGATCACCTGGGATACTTTTTCAGAGGGTCTTGCTTGATCAAACCATGTTAGTCTGGAAGCAACCCACAGCCTTTTATTTTCTGTGGAAACAAAAATAGAAATTCTTTTCCCCAGTAACCTGTCCTTAGACTTAAATTTTGAAGTGGCTTTTTAAAAATATATAAATTGTATTAATCCATCAGCATTTCTTTTAACAGTTGTTGCTATTTCCTCATCTCTCTTATCTGAAGAAAGACCCTCATGACCATTTCCCCTATGAGATTTTTTTTATGACAATGCCACAGCTTATGGCGGAGTTCTTCAATTTCCTCTATTAAAGTTTCTTCCTCAGAGCCCTCCTCCAACTCAGATCCAGAAGATTTTAACCATTTTGTATCATTCTCTTTACTGGGGATCTGATTAATTGTTACTTTTCCTATGTCTTTTTATTTTGAGTTTACAGATGGTCTAGTTTCCTCCTCTTGGACTTCTCTAAAATCCTCCTTGGTTGTCTCTTAGTTGTTTTTTCATTTTAACTTTGTCTATAAGGCATCTTTGACTAACCTCCACAAAGAGAAGGTACTTAAAGCAATTCCCATATTGTTGTATGTACCTTGTTTACGCCAATGAGCTCCAGCCAGCAACAGAGCGACCCTAACCATGATTCCTCACTTTGGACGGGTGGACCTCCACTTGCTGTGACCAAGTGACTAGAGTACCGAATTGGCAGACAGAGGGTGTCGGGATTGAAGCACTTAACAGACCACCACGAGAAGTGAAGAAGAAGCTTCTGTTTATTACAGAGAGTAAAGGCTTATATACCCAAGCCAGGGGATGGGCTGAGCATAGGAGGACATCGTGCATCACCCATACCTGGGGTCAAGGTATGGGCACTGCACACCAGAAAGTTCTGAAAACAACCTTGTTTGATCAACCTTGAGAGCACAGGTGTTCTACAGCTGGGTGGGGAGGAAGGGAGCTGTAAGAGACAAGTACTTAAATTTCCCAACAGATAACAAAAGCTCTAGTTTTTTAGTATTATAATTTGATTTAAATGGGTTAACAGAAATAATGTATTAGAAATAGTCCTGGACACAAACTACAATCTCCACAATAATCACCTTCACTTTCTTTTTCTCCTCCTCCTCTTTCTTCTTATTCTCCTTCTTCTTTTTCTCCTTCTCCTTCACCTCCTTTTTTCTTTCTCCTCCTCCTTCTTGATTATCATCGCCATCACATAATGGCAAAATAATAAAATCAGCCTAAAATATAAAGAACAAATTAAATTAATGCAAATTAAATACAGTCATAAAATGGAATGCCATGTGGGTATTTGAAAATAAAGAACTTAAAGATATGTTTCTTTGGGGTCAGAGTGATGGCTCAGTGTGTTGAGGCACCCTAGGGCAGACCTGATAACCTGATTGTGATCCCCATTCCTCACAGAACAACACTGGATCATCAATTTCCAAGTGCTATACCCTGACCTCCACACAGGTGACAAGGCCAGCACATGCACACACACAAGCACTCATATAAATAAACGCATAATTAAAAAAATAGCTGACAGAGAAACTGAAGAACAGGTTGTATAGTATCTGAATGAAACAATGTGGCAAAGTAACATGTTCTATCATTTGCATATGCATAAGATGTCTGCAGGGAATGTTGGAAAGACACTAACAATAGCAGCTTTTCTATTTATGGCACAAAAACATGGCAGAAGGTGGCAGGGACTGGAGAGAGATATTTTACTGTGTATTTGTGATTTCAAAACCATAGAAATGCTTAAAAGGAAAGAAGAGACAGGAAACACCTTTCAAATAAAATGTAAAAGAAAGGGAATATCCCAACAGATTAATCAGAGCTGAGGCTCTCTGAACACACCAGAGAAAGTGTGTTCACTGAAAACAAGATTTGAGAAAGCAGCATCCTTGAGATGAGCAGGCAGGAGTTGGGGGAAGACTTGGCTCAGGGCAAGGGTGGCACCTGCAGGACATACTGAGGATTTGTTAATTTGCTTGTCTTTGCTGGGCAGGGTTTTAAATTAAGAATAATAGGACACAGCTTAAAATGAGTGCTCTCATTATAATTGCTGAAGCAAAGAATTCCAGAGAGACTGAGGAAACACGGCGAATGTGGGTGTGATTTATCTAGAGTGTTCAGGGGAAACACCTCCGAGTTGCCAGTTGTATTCCCTTGTAGACTCGTCTTAGGACCTCCAGGGTCAGACTCCATTAAGTATGATGCCTAAGTGATGAAACCCAGTTTTGAGAGGGTGGATTTGAATGAGGTATGTGGGGTTTGCCATTCAGATCACGGAACACTTCTAGTTCAGTGACTAAGCGAATGTTGTGGTTAGGCTTCTATGGACTGCCTTGTCAGTTCCAGCCAGAAGGGCCAGCTTGCTGCAAACCAGCCAATGAACAAGTTGCTGAGGGAGATCAAAGTATCCAAAGGTTTAATTATTTTTAACATGAAATAGATTTTTTCCTAAATATAATCTGATTATGTTTTTCATACCCTTCATCCTCCCATCTCTTCCCTACCTTCCCTCCCCTCTAGGACCATATCCTTTTTGTCTCTCCTTAAAAAACAAAGAGGCATCTAAGGGATAATAATAAAATAAAATAGAGTAAGATAAAACCAAACTAAACCAAACCAAACCAAAAATCAGAATAGTACAAAACAACTAAACAAGAACAAAACATCCAAAGAAATATACATGAAGCACATTTATATACAAAGCCCCATAGGTTTGAACACACCTGTACCCCAATACAAACACAAACCAAAAACCAACATATACACCACAAAGGACCTGTAAGGTTAAAAAGAAAGGAAGAAAGAAAGAAAGAAAGAAAGAAGTAAAAGAAAAGAAATGAAAAATGGAAAGTGGGAGGAGCTCTGACTTGATGTTATAAGACAAAGAACCTCTAAAGATGCTGTTGAGTTCATTTTCTGTTGACCATCTACTATTGGCTATGGGGCCAGTGCTTAAGAATAGTTTGTTTTCCGAGTGAGACTCCCTTGGAGAAAATGAATTTTTCATTTGCAAATAGCTATCAATTAGGGAGAGCTTCTGAGTAAGGGATGGGTGTGTGTGTTCACTTCTCCTTCCAGCTCTAGAACCCGCTTGGTGCAGACCTACGCAGGCCCTATGCATGCTGCCAGTCTCTGTGAATTCATATCAGCACAAGCCCTGAGCTGTTTAGAAAGCTTTGGTTCCTTAGTGTCCCCCATCACCTCCAGGTCTTACACTCTTTCTGTCTCCTCCTTCCACAAAGTTCTCTGAGAACTTGGGGGGTGGCATTGATGGAGACTTCCCTTTGGGGGCTGAGTATTCCTAGGTCTCTCACTCTTTGCACAGTGTCTAGTTGTGTGTCTCTGTATTTGTTTCCATCTACTGCAGACTGAAGCTTCTCTGATGAGGACTGAGCAATGTACAGATCTATGAGTACAGCACAATGTCATTAGGAGTCATTTTATTGCTGTGTTCCTTTAGTATTTGGGTTTTCCGCAGGTCTCTGGCCTATCTATTCTTAGGTTCTTGGCCACGCAAAACAGCATTGGGTATGGATCCCACCTCATGGAGTGGACCTTAATACAAATCAGATGTTGGTTGGTTACTCCCACCAGCTGTATGCCATTATCGCACAAGCAGATCCTTCAAGCAATTGAGCAATGTAGATGGAAGGTGTTATAGCTGGAATGGTATTTACTTTTCTTGTTTGGTAGCATGGAGGGCCTTCTAGTACCGTGAATACTAGTCCATGGAGGTGAAGGCTCTATCTAGGCAGGAACCAGCTCAACTTCTCCATGCTCAATAAATTGTGTGGGTGTTTTCTTCAGCAGTAGGGACTTACCATCAGTCTGTGGAAAGCAAACAATAGCCTTGGCAATAGCCCAGGTTATTTGATGGTTTCTATGGGGCACATGATTAGATGTAAACCATTCCTGGTATTGGGAACTATTAAATACTTGATTTTTGGAATTATGCTCTGGAGTCACTCAGAAGTGCCCCCCCCCCCACTGAGTATCGGTCATGGTCCCCTCAAGGGCTTTCACTCATGGCCCCTTCAAGAGCCTTCTAGCAATCATCTTGGTTTCTGGTGTCCTTGCTCCAAGGTTCCCTGATCCAAAAGTCCCTGTCTATGTACCTTCCCACTTCTTACTGACATGGCACCTGCTTTAGCCATCTGTCAAATGGAAAGTTCATCTGCACCTTTGTTCACAGAAGCCTGACTCTAAAAGATTATTTCAACAGAGAATTTACCCATTTCAACCAGAGAAGATAAAAACCATCTTCATGGCAAAACATAAAGGCCTTTTAACATGTTGTGAAGACCAGGTTTGCTCTGTGGCCTCTGCAGAACTTCTTCCAAGTGCTTGGGTTATAGGTGTGCGTAGGGTGATGCAACCAGGTTTGTCTGAACAGGCTGAACTGAACAAGGCTAGCATGAACTGGGAGCTATGGTGGGGGATGATCCAGTGGCATGCTTATGAGTGGAGCTGGGAAGATCTTCTCCAAGATTTTAGGGAAAGCAATCCTGCATTCCACTTGTTTGTGTAGCCTCAAGAGCCAAGGTTCAGAGGTCTGAAGGAAAGAGAGATGCCTGACCAAAGTTTGGTCACAGGGATTAAGTGGGTAATTTGTTCAAAGTGGTCAATGGGAATAAAGACAGCAGGTGGAGTATCTTTTGTGAGGATTCAGGGAACCTGCATCTGGCCTTTCTCTAGATAAGCAGAGAGGTCATCTACAAGTTCTCTCTGGGAGCACCCCTAGTTGGATTGGCTGAGTCTGTGCTCTAAATGATGGGATAGTTCAACCCTGAGCACTCTAAGCAGGTGCATCTGCTCTTTGGGATTTCACTGTTGGGATGTCAATGCTGTTCCCTCGCCATTTCCTTCCTGTTTCTTCATCTGAAAGAAAAAATTACCGAGTTACATGTATATTTACCAAACTGACCATCTGAGGAACTTGTCCTTGGAACCAGAGAAAACTGTGTGTAGTGGCACAGTTTACTGCAGCCTTAATAGTTCAGAATGGTTCTGAGAATATTGAAAGTTAACGGCGATTCTGTAGCATCATGTAATGTGCAGTCTGGAGTCCAACCTTCCTAGTTGTCCCAGACAGCTTTTACTGTGCAATAATCCACTTTCAGATAATCTGTGTTTGCACACTGCACCTGAGACTTCTGTGTGCTTGGTTCCCCTAGGTCTCGGTACTCAAAGTTGGACCCATGAGTTAGCACCATGGGCTGGAAACCAGGTTGCCCCATGCCCGCTGAGGCAGAGCAATGCTCCAACCTGATCTGCAGGTGATCTGTCTGCAGTTCTGAACTCATATGTTTCCCACCTTTTTCAATGTTGTTGAATTTTTTTTAAGACTAGGTCAGTTGTCTCTCTGCTCCCACTCCCAGTAACTTTCGTAGTCACTTATCTGAATACTAAAGCCACTTATGTCCATTTTAGAATGTTTGTACGCAGTGATTTTATTTCCACCTTAAACATTTGTGTCTAAATATGCTCTTGTAGTTTAAGAGATTTCATTGTTTTTGTTACTTTCCCTTTGGTCATATAATATATGAATACTTTCTTATCCTATAACTTAGACTTCAAAATCTTCAAGGCAAAGAGTACATTTCTCCATTGTGCCTCCTCTCACTTATTCCCTTCTGCCAACTTATCTGTATGTGTCCACTTAGGAATCCCTCAGAGAGGCAGAAGGACCCTGAGGAGAGTTACAGAGTGGGAACGTGCATTATAGGGAGTAGTCATCTCAAGCTGGGACTTACTGGGGTAGCGGAAATGTAGGACAGCCAGAATTCAGAAAGTCCTTAGCCAAAGTGGCAGGAATCAGCCCTGGAGGAGGGAAAGCCAGGGGTTTGCAGAAACATCTGAGAAGTCAGACGTATTTACCAGGAACTTGGGAACAAGAGTAGACCCTGGTGGAGAGGTCTGTGGGGAGCCATGCCCTCTGAACAATAGCCTCCCCATGGGTTCCCAGCTAAACATCTTAATCAGCTTAGGATTTCTGTTGGACATTGGGCTCAGACCTGCAGCTTCCACCTGCTGTCAACCCCCTCATTTACCTGTGTTCTTCTGAGAGGAATGGGTACTATTTTGCTTCCATCATCCATGTTGCATACAAATTCCTCCATGGTCTACTCTACCCTGCATAGAAAGCACAGCACTTGGACCTGTGTAGCTGCTTTAAATAACTGGGTTGTAGGTACTCATGTGACTTAAAGAAGGAATTTACATTGTGAGCATTATCTTCCATACCATCTCACAGTCTTTCTACATCAGTAAGGACATGTTACCTGCTAAACTTAAATACCTGCCTTTAGATTTTGACATTCCTCCCAGGCATTATTTTGTGATTTGGCTGCATCTTTTGGGGGTTTGTGGAATAGTATAGTAAGAGTCTCCTTAGAAAAGATAAAACAGTAGCACGGATGAAGCCCCAGTTTGATCCCCAGTGCCACATGAACTAGGTGTGGCTGTGCATGCCTTCAGTCCCAGCACTCAGAAGACGGTGGCAGCATGATTACAAGTTCAAGGTCACCTTGGGTTACCTATTACATTCAAGGCCAGCTTGGGGTAGAAAAGACCCTGCAAAGGAAAGAGAAAAAGAAGAGAAGAAAGGAGACATGGGGGGGGGGGAGAAAAGCAGGGATTGGGGAAAGAAAGTGATGGATGGATGGATAGATGGATGGATAACAGTGTAGAAAGGAGAGGAGAGGAGAGAAAGGGAGGGGAAGGGAGAGGAGGGGAAAGGAGAGGGGAGAGGAGAGGAGGAGAGGAGACAAGAAGTGTTGTTTGCTCCCTCTCTAAGGATAAGACTTTGAAATGGGGCTGCTTTAGACACACTTCAACAAGGAGAGCAAAAGTTCTAAACATTGTTTTTAAATCTTTATTTTGTCTTCTATTTGGTTTGTCTCCTTAATTTTGTTTGTTATGTATTTTGGCAGGTAAGCTAAATTTATATCAAATTTAAAGAATAAGGTAATGCCTGTGGTGGCAAAGGCTTTTTAAAATGGAATGGAGGGCTGGAGAGAGATGGCTTAGTCATTAAAGGCTAGGCTCACAACCAAAACTATAAAATGAAGCAGAGAAAAGAGGAAAATCAAAACTGAAGTGAAACAGTAGTGTTTGTAGGGGCGGTATCACCAGCTGCCAATGCTGATACCTGTTGGAAGAAGATGCTTATTAACATGACTAACAAACGAGAAAATGCATTTAAAAACTAATATGTCGCTGTAAAACTGGGGGGAAAAATCCCCTTTGAGAATATTGAATTTGACAAGCACTGGAAGATTGCATTTCTAGCTTCACAAGAAAGCTTTGCTGATTTGCTTGGCAATAGCGCCCTCTGGAGAAATCAGGCTAAAATTGCAGGGAACTCTTTTTGACCTTCCTGTTTCCCTTCTTCCTTTATTTCTCCCTTAAGAATTCATTTGAAGGCTGAAAGACACTTACGAAAGTTCTCAACATCCTTAGCCATCAGGGAAATTCAAATAAAAACAACTCTGAGATGCCATTTTACTCCTGTCAGAATGGCTAAAATAAAAAACACCAAGAACAGTTTATGCTGGAGAGGATGTGGAGAAAGGGAAACATTCCTCCACTGCTGGTGGGAGTGCAAATTTGTACAGCCACTTTGGAAATCAATATGGCAGTTCTTCAGGAAAATGGGAATCAGTCTACCACGGGATCCAGCAATTTCACTCTTAGGCATATACCCAAATGATGCACATTCATACAAGGACATCTATTCAACTATGTTCATAGCACCATTATCTGTAATAGCTAGAACCCAGAAGCAACCTAGATGGCCCTCAACTGAAGAATAGATAAAGAAAATAGAGTACTACTAGGTGGAAAACAATAATGGAATCTTGAAACTTGGAGGCAAATGGATAGAACTTGAAGAAACCATCCTGAGTGAGGTAACCCAGTCACAAAAAGACAAGCATGGTATGTACTCACTCATATATGGATTTTATTCATAGAGCAAAGGATCACCAGACTACAATACACAACCCCAGAGAACCTGGTAAACAAGGAGAACCCTAAGAGATATATACATGATCCATCTTAGAAGGAGAAAGGGACAAGCTCTCCTGAGCAAATTGGGAGAATGGGGTGGGTGAGTTAAGAGAAAGAGAAGGGGAGATGAGGTGGGGAGAGGAGGACATGAGGAAGCAGAAAGATTGAGTCAGGGGAAGGACAGAGGAGAGCAAGAAAAGAGATGCCATAATAGAGGGTGCCTTTATAGGTCTGAAGAGAAATATGGCGCTAGGGAAATGTCCTGAGCTCTACAAAGATGACCCCAACTAACAATCTAAGAAATAGTGGGAGGCTACCTTAAATGCCCTTCCCTGATAATGAGATTGATGACTACCTTATATGCCATCCTAGAGCTGCAGTAGCTGCAGTAGTTGATAGAAGCGGAAGTAGACACCCACAGCTAAACACTGAGCTGAACTCCTGGAATCCAGTTAAGAGAGGGAGGAGTGATAAAAAGGGGGGGTCAAGACCAGGCTGGAGAAACCAACAGAGACAGCTGACATGAACAAGGGGGAGTTCATGGACCCCAGACTGATAGCTGGGAAAACAGCATAGGACCGACCTAGACCCCATGAACGTGGGTGTCAGTTAGGAGACCTGAGCAATCTATGGGGCTTCTAGTAATGGATCAGTATTTATCCCTAGTATACAAGTGGACTTTGGGAACCCATTCCACATAGAGGGATACTCTATCAGCCTAGACACATGGGGGAGGGCCTACGCCCTGCTCCAAATGAAGATTCCCCATGGAAGGTTTCACCCTCCCTGGGGAACAGGAAGGAGATGGGATAGGGGGCAGGGGAAGAGGAGAGGGAGAGGGAACTGGGGTTGACATGTGAAACAAGCTTGTTTCAAATTTAAATTAAAAAATTTTTAAAAATTCGTTTGAAGTGATATCATAACTTTGTAGAACAGTAATAGATATTGTTGGTGCTTTAAATATATATTCCTGCATCCTTTTGAAATGCAATTTGTCTTTTATTAATTCATGTTAAGCAAACTACAAATACAAATAATTTTATTTTGGCAAGTGAAGTAGATTCCCCCCACCATGATTTGTGTGTGTGTGTGTGTGTGTGTGTGTGTGTGTGTGTGTGTGTGTGTGTATAAATGAAGACATAGAGGGTAGACTGGCACATCCAAAAACAGGAAGCTAGAAAGTACCATAATCCAGCAGCGTTCCAGGTTCCCTGGATGAAAGCTGCTCTGATATACCACAATAGCAAGAGGACTTAGACAGAAATTGGGCTGTGTTCTTCCTAAATGGGGAAATGAGTTGCTGAAAGACGACTGGTATTCTTTTAATCATAACTTTATGAAATGTTCATACATGAGAACTATAGTTACATAATTTCTGCCAGTCCCTTCCCCCCTTCAACTCTCCCCACATTTCTATTCCCTTTCATATTCGTGGCCTCTTCTCTAATTATTATTATTGGTGTGTGTGTGTGTGTGTGTGTGTGTGTAATTACAACCTGTCCCATCTGTTTATTGTTACTCATATGTCCATGCTTGGTAGTGACCATTTGCAATCTTGGAACTTATCAGGACACCTGTCCCTGGAGATTGACATTTTTCCTCTCTCGGGGACCATTAATTGCTTGTAGATATTCAGGGGTGGGGAGGCCTTGTGAGATCCCCTTACTAGCATGTTATTCAAGTCCTGTTTGGGTGACCATATTGTTGAGATTTTCATGATTGGATACATGACACTCTCTTGTAGCAGATGTCCTGGTCCTCTGAATCTTAGAATCTTTCCATCCTCTCTTCTGTGACATCCCCTGAGTGCCTGGCCACACAGCCATATAGGACACAAACCAGTCTAGTATAGCTCATTCTTCGCTTCATTGTCTTCCTCTTCCAACCAACTGAGCAACACTGCCTAACAGGATGAGGAAGGACTCTGTCCTTGGAATTAATTTTTAAAAACAGAGTAAGACAACTACCTAGTAGAAAATAAAACTTAAAAATTTTAGATAAAATAAATATTTTAAGTTGGGGAAGATTGATTTTCTGAATGAAGTTAAGGCAAGGGACTTCCAGAAAAATTAGAAGAGCAATGGAATAGCATGGCTATGAAAGTGAGGCCAGGCCTCCCATCTAGAGTACACAGAGACGCTCTCCGGCGCTGTGATGATGTCATGCTTTCTGTCATGGTGCCATCAAGGGTACAAGCAGATCTTCAGAAATACAGAAAGTCAGAATACCATTGCAGAAAGTTGGAAGCCTCAATGGAGAAAGCACATCACTCCATGATGAGAAAGGCAGAGAAGATGTCTTACTTCGTCTTGATGCTGGACAGGATAAAGGTAGAATGCTTTCCCTGGGGAATTTTCTGTACTTAGAAAAAAATCAAGCTTATTGAAGAATAATTCATTATTCAGTCATCCTTGGCATATATGCCTATGAGTTTTGGAATCACTATTTGCAGTTAAATACTGCCCCAGTAAAGATGAAACCCATCACTGCCAAGTTTCCACTTTGTGGTCAGATTGCCTTCCTAATCCCTAGTTCATATTATAAAGTTTATAGCCACCATGTTTTCCTTATGTCTCAAGCTGTGTGTAAGTGCTCTTTCTAAGTGACTGGGAGCTTCAAGTTGATAAAACTGCTCTCTGACATATATCTGTTCTCTTTTACACACCTCCCACTGGGCTTCCAACTGGTGACATTCAACCTTACCCATTTGCTCCTGCTTCATTTTAACCCTCCCCCCAAACACTTGATAACAGTCTCTATCTCTCTCTGTATCTCTGTCTCTGTCTCTCTCTCTGCATCTCTGTGCCTCTGTGTGTGTGTGTGTGTGTGTGTGTGTGTGTGTGTGTGTGTTGGTTGGTTAAATTTACCCAGTGGGAGAGCCATACATGTGGTCCCTGTCTTATCGTTCACCTCTAATCCAACAGGCTTGTCTGAATATAGTTTCCAGGGCCCTACTGGACTGCTTAATGTCTCTATGAAGGAAACTTCCTACCCCATTTAGAATAAAGCGTGTATTTAAAGTATTTCACTTGTTTTCAGTTTTCTTAGATTACAAATGAAGCTGTCATAAAAGTGAAAGGCATGCTAGTGAAATAAGGAACAGAAATGTTGAGCTGCATGTTATTTCTTTATTTTTGCAGGAAGCTATCTAGAATGTCTTCCAGTGAGTCTTAGGAGGCTGTCACTTTTTACCACACCAGTAAGGACAAGAGTTCAAAGAACTACCCCAGCAGCATGTTCCAGTTTTCAAATCTTAACCATTCTGTATGCCAAGGCATCTCCCTGTGCTTTCAGCTTAAGATTCCTACATGACAAATTAAGTCAAAGGTTTATTTTCATGGATTTTCCACCAACCTCAATGTATTCTTTAGTAAAGTGTTTGCTAAAATCTTTCCATAATATTGCTTAGTGACACTGAGTTGAAATTTGTAATGAAAGTTGATTTTGGTGCAAGTTATTACATTCACAGAGTGTGCAAATGGTGAGAACGACAGAGACTCTGCCTGATTTCCTCCATTTGTCCCGACTGTAACATTCTGCAAAACTATAGTATGGTGAAACAACCAAGGCTATGAGTCTGATGTAGTTAAAATACAGACTACCCCCTTTCTAAACATGCCTTTCTAAACAAATAGGTTCCTTATGGGCTTTTCTCCAGCATCACTCACCTCCTGATGCTCACCTTCTTTCACTGAGCACTCATCATCCTTTCCTAAGCCTTTGTCTTTTAAGGAATGATACGTAAGTAAGTTTATCTCACTACACCAACTGCTAAAATTGATGTAAACGAAGACGTATTTCATCTCACTTATTCAAATGTTTCAATGTATGCCTGCCCTGTTGTTCTTGGTCCATGCTGATGCAGATTATCAAGGCAGTAGTTGTGTTGGCGTAGGTGAGTATAGGGAACAGAGACAGAGAAACAGCAAAGCCCGGAGACAAGGTAGACCACTGGCCTGCCCTCGGCAATCTACTTCCCTCAAACATTTGTCACCTCTTCAAATTTCTAGAGCTTACCATCACTACACCATAATGTGAGCTACAGTTTTCCTTGTCTATCAGATCTGTTGAGTTGGTGGTAGTACTGAAATCGACGTTGTGTTGAAAGGAGTCACAGTCATCAGATATTTCAAGTAACAAATAAAAATGATACTCAAAGTAAACAGAAGGTTAGCAAATTGCCCAGCCCTCAACAGCATAAAGTGTACAGTGTGTAAAATCCAACACACTGTCAGCAATGCAGACAAGCAGGAGAATAAGATCAGGAATGGGGGTGGACTTGGATGAGCTAAAATGAGCCTAAACCACTAAATTCTCACACACAGAAATCATGGGGCTCATCAAAGTGTGAAGCAGCAATGTGCTCCCCACACAGCCATTGCTGTCAATGCAAAAGGCACATGGGTTCCAGGTAAACAGAGGAGGCTTATAACATGGTCAGTTTTCTCTTTTCTTTTTTCTTTCTTTTTCTTCTTCTTCTTCTTCTTCTTCTTCTTCTTCTTCTTCTTCTTCTTCTTCTTCTTCTCCTTCTTTTATTTTTTTTTTCATTACTGTTCTCACCAGGCCCATTTACTCTTCAGTTATCTTTTGAAAGATCACCAAAGCCTATCTATCACCAACACTTTGGGACAAGAGACACTAATTAATGGCAGCAAACAGAGGAAAACTGGCCATTTGATCACCTATCCAAATCATAGCATCATGGCATTGTTCCTGGCCTGAGAGTCCATTTTTATAGAGAAAATACTATGTTTTAAAAGTGTTGTAAAGTGTCCACAAGTCAAACTCAGGCTTCACGAACTAGTAAAAAGGCCAACTGGAGACTCCGCTGCTGGGTAGCTTCTGATGGACGGACTGCCCATGGGGAGAATGTCATGAGCAATAATAAAGGCTAATCACATGCAGTAGGAATGCACAAGAATTGAGATTTTGGTTATGTTTTGATGTAAACAACCTTGATCAGCACAGATACTTAATGAAGCCAGGGGGTGCTGAGGAGGATAGTTGGAAGGCAGCACAGAAGTTATACTTCAGTTTAGAAGTCAAGCTGAAGCAGGCAGAATAAAATGATGGCTGAGAAAGATTCCCTCTTCCCCCCCAGCAGTTAGCACAAAATCCTACAGTTTCTAACCACAGGCCAGACACTGTGGATGAGGCACAGGCTCCTGCTGACCCCAAGATGAGTTTCGGGGAACTGTGGGGGCTCTTCTGCTTCTTTCAGAGTAATCTATCAATAGGGACACCCTGGTTTTGATTGCCTTTTAGTGTTGAGCGACTCCAGGACAAAATCTGGACACGGGTGCCATCTAGTGTTAAAGGAGAGGAAGTGGCTGCTGTTTTGAAGAAAACAAAAAGCTCACAGAATCTTGGAAAGATCAGACACAAACAATGACAGACAAGGGACTAGAAAAAAAAAAAAAAAAAAAAAAAAAAAACACTTGATCATTAAATGCACAAGGCAATTCACACCCCAACAAACATCCAGAGTTTTTAGGAAGTTATAACCTCAGTTGGACCTAAAATATGGCTGACTTATAGATGAACCCCTGGAGAATTAAAAACTGTGTCAAAGGGAACTCAGAAAGCTTGGGGGAGGAAGGGGCACACACACACACACACACACACACACACACACACACACAGAGAGAGAGAGAGAGAGAGAGAGAGAGAGAGAGAGATGTTCCCAAATTTAATAGAGAGGTGGCAGCTTTTTGAAAGATTACATGCAAATTCCTGATCTGAAAAATGCACTTCGTGGAGTTAAACACTGTAGGAGATTCAGAGAGCAAGGTGGAGCTGATAGAATAAAGAACAGCCTAGAGACACTTTGGAAATAAGCCAGAGGAAGCAAAGGCAGAAATGATTGAAGCCTGAGAGGAATGTTCCGACAGTACTGAGAGCGGTGTGATCAGCCGGTTGGGTTCAAGGACTTGAGAAAGTGAAAGAGGCAGGAAGTTCATTCAAAGATGTAATAATGGAAAACTTCCCAAACTAGAAAAAGTCACAGATATCCATGTGCATGAAGGGCAAAGGTCACCAGTCAAATTTAACTCAGTCAATCAAACTCACAGGGGACAGGCAGAGGGGAAGATATTCAGGACCACGAGAGAAAAGACACAGACAGCACATCGTGGGAACCCAGTTCACCCCAGAGCAGCTTCTCTGCAGAAAGTGTGAGGCCTGGGCAGTGAGATCTGAGGTTTGCACAGTTCTGAGGACTAAAGGCATGCTCCACCGTACCCAGCTAAAATCAACATTAAAAACATTTTTTCAGTTTTTTTTTTTAATTTTTATGTGTGTTCATCTTTTCCCCACCATATGAATGTATGCAGTGCTTGTGAGGGTCAGGGGAGAGCTGTGGGTCCCCTTGGAAATGGAATTACAAAGGATAGTTATCCACCATGTGGGTGCTAGAAATTGAACCCAGATCCACTAGGGGAGCAGTCAATGCTCTTAACTTCTGAGCCATCTCACCAGCCCTAAAATCAAGTTATTTTTGAGCAACCAAATAATAAGGAAGAAATCAAGAAAGAAGTTCAAATGTTTCTTGAAATCGATCAAAATGGCGACCAGATATGTCAAAACCTGTATGACTTGCTGGGTGTTGGTGGTGCAAGTCTTTAATTCCAGCACTCAGGAGGCAGAGGCAGGTGGATCTCTGTGAGATCAAGGCCAGCCTGGTCTAAAAGAGCTAGTTCCAGGACAGCTTCTTCCAAAACCACAGAGAAACCTTGTCTCAAAAAACAACAAAACAAAACAAAACCTGTGCAACACAATAAAAGCAGTACTAAGAGGCAAGTTTGCATCAACCCATGGCCATATCAAAGAGACAAATAGAAGGCTGGGGAGATGGGTTAGTGGGGAAGGCACTACTGGAGCCCAGGATCCCATGCAGGTGCTGGGTGGGATTTGTGGCAGCCCACTTGTAGTCCCAGGCTGAGGAGGGCAGAGACAAAGGATCCCCAGGGCAGACTGCTAGCCAGACTGGTTGGATTAACAAGATCTGGGTTCAAATGAGAGTTCTTGCTTCGATATAAAAGGCAAAGAGTAATGGAGGAGAACACTCCATGTCAACCTCATGTCATACACACATGCAAACACGTGCAGTACATACACATGCCAAAAAGTGGAGTGATACCAAATAGCCAATTACTGAATGTCAGTGAACTAGAAAACAATTAAAATATGAATCCAATGTCCGTGGCAGATAAGACAATGAAAATCAGAGCAGAAAGAGATGAGGTGTAGACTTCAAAACATAAAAATCCATCTGGGCAGTGGTAGTGCATGCTTGTAATGCCAGCACTCATAGGAACTGTTGGGAGCCAGGGGGCACATGTCATTTATTAGGTGGTACTATTTAAAGTGCAGCCTCTAGGAGACAAAGCTTAGCTGGACAATGTGGGTCACTAAGAAGGGATGGATGCCTTTGAAAGTCATTCCAGGTCCCTGACTCTCTCCTTTCTCCCCAGTTTTTCTGTTGCCAGACAAATGGCCTCTGCCACACTCTGCCATCATGGCACACTGTCTCACTTGAGGCCCAGAAACATGGAGCTGTGTGACTTTAAGGAAACATGTAGAGATGCCTCCATGGTAACGTGTTTGCTTCAAGAGCAGGGGGGTTGACTTCGGATCCTGAGAACCCATGGGAAGCCTGATAGAACAAGGTGCATGTGTAATCCCAGAATTCCAGGGACAAGGTAGGGAGAAAAGATGGAGAGGTCCTTGCATGCTCGTGGGAATACACAGCTGGAAACAAGAGGTCATATCACAAACAACGTAGAAGGAAGCAAGGGGTGGGGTGGGTTGTCCTGTCGCCTCCACACACAAGCTAGCCGATCTCCAGATGTGTGTCACATCATGCATATGCCCATTTCCCCCAATACATACACAACCTGTGCACTTTCACACTCCCTAATCCTTCTCAAATAGTGCCACTCTCTGATGACTAAGCATTCAAATATATGATCCTGTGCTGCTGTCCTCACTGAAGTCACCATTGTCATCACCTTCCACTTTGTTGGGGTCAGGTGTCCCATGCTCACTGCTATGCTCACCAGACTGCCTGACAGGTTTCAAGGATGCTTCTGTCTCTGCTTCTCATTTTACCCTAGTGGTACTGGGACTGCAGGTATGTGCTGCTACAGCCAGCTTTTATGTGGTGTCTGGGATTTGAACTCAGGTCTTCATGCTTGTGTCACAAGTACTTCATTCAATGAGCCATCACCTCACCTCAATAACCAGATTGCTAAATGGGCAAAAGTTCTTGAGACATTGTTCAACAGAAAACATACAAATAGCCAGTAGGTCTGTTTAAACAACAACTGACCAACACCAATCAAAGAAATGTGAATCAAAGCCGCAGTCAAAGCTTCACCCCAGTAAGAGTCTCGATCATCAGAAAAACTTAATAAGTGTCCTTGAGGATGTTTAGAGGAGGAACCAACACATGCTGTAGGTGGGAGTGTGAAATAGTTGCCACCACTATGAAATAGTGGTATTGCTCAAAAACTAAAAATAGGACTGCTACATTATTGAATATATACCACCGCATGGTGTATATCCAAAAAATGAATTTAGTATGTGAAGAACAGATCTCCATTCTCATGTTCACTATAGTTTTGTTCACAATAATACTAATTAGAATCAAGCTGAGTAGTCATAAATTGATGGATGCACAGAGAAAATGTCTGCATATATATGATGGAGTACTATTTAATAAAGTAAAGGAATAAAATACTGCCATTTGTAACAACATGGGTTAAAAGGGAGACCATTGTATTAAATGACATGTCAGTCACAGAAAGACAAATGCCACTTGATCTTACTCAAGGTAGAATCTAAACAAATTAATCTCATGGAAGATGAAAATAGAGAGGTATGGGAAGTAACTCAGTTGGAATAAGGCTTACCTAATGTATGTAAAGTCCTAGGTTTGATACCTAGCACTATGAAAAAAAAACAGGCTTGGTGGTGTACATATACTTGGGGTGAAGATGGAAAAATGTCGGCTACTTAGTGAGTTCCAAGCCAGACTCAGGTACATGAGACATATCTCAAAAATTAGGAGAAGGAGGAGAAATGAGAGAGGAGGGAGGAAGGAGGAGGAACGGACGGCAGATTAACAATGTTTATCAGAGTCCAGGCCAAGCAGAGTGAGGGCAGGATGGGAAACTCTGATCCATGCATTCAGAGATGCAGTTGGATAGCAAACTTTGGTTTCTGCACAACATGGTAACTATAAAGAAAAGTCATGCACTGCACATTTCAAAAAGTTGGAGAGATTTTTAAAAGTTTTCAAAATAAAGAAAATGTAAAGCATTTGGAAATAAGTGCTTAAGATGGTTAGCACACTATATAATATAGGTATGCCTTTCGTGTCACAGGGTATCCATTAACATGTATGTATTTGTTTTTATGTATAAGTTAAAAGTAAATTTCAAGCATTCCAGTGACTTAAGCCAAGGTGTATTTCTTACCTCAAACGTATGCCATTGCCTCGTGGCAGATTTGTTTCACAGTGTCGCAGAGGACCCATTCTCTCTTGCCACCACCTGGAACATGATGAGTTCTGGCTCAGTCATTATCTGCTTAGGTCTGGAAATCGTGCCCATTTGTTCTGCCCATAGGCTGTGGGTGATGTCTCCATCAGATGCCTTTTCTCAGTCTTATTCCAAGGGGGCAGGAAAACAAAATTTTTGTGCACCAAAGGAGAGGGGAATCAGGTGTGGCTTTGATTTCTTTACAAGCCACATAAGATTCATTT
The DNA here is from genome assembly GCF_943737965.1 of Phodopus roborovskii. Classification (NCBI taxonomy): domain Eukaryota; kingdom Metazoa; phylum Chordata; class Mammalia; order Rodentia; family Cricetidae; genus Phodopus; species Phodopus roborovskii. Next base: position 3,720,853 of record NW_026125546.1, read on the forward strand.
CTTTTCTCATCCCCCTGGGGCTCATACTACATTAACAATTTAATTTTAGCCCCCATCCAGGCAATGGATCGTCACATACATTCATAATAAAAAAGAGTAAACGGTATTCAGAAATTGATAATGCAATGACTGTCCCACTTCAGGAGGCAGGGTGTGCTCTTTTGCAGATGGGATAGCAGTAGCCTTTTGTAAGGAGGGAGCATGTCAGCATGGTTGTTTTCTCGAAGTATGTGTGGAACTTTGTTCATGAACATTGACTGTGTTTATGAGTATGGCCTGAGGTTACACCATGGATTGCCCCTGCCTTATCCACCCTAGCTGTCTACAATGCCTCTGTCATGAAAATACCATACGTCTGCAAACCAGCTTCTCTGTGTGCCCTTGAACTGAAGCTTCTGGGTGTGGATGGGACCCCATGAGGTACATGGGTACTCTAGGTACAGGGCAGTGAGGGCACATTCGAGCCCATCTGCTGTTTCTCAGAAGTAGAAGCTATATTTTCTGCCTAGAATCCAGTGGCATTGTTGCCATTAAAGTTAACATTTCAGACCCTACCCACAAATGTCCTGAGTCTCATTTTCCTGTGTGGTAGCCAGTGAGAGAAATATAGATACCTCAGAGGTTAAGAAAAGACTCGCTGCAATAAATTAATTTCTAAAAAAAACATTAGTATGCTGTAGGGGCAGCTATCAAGGCAAGGAAGCCGTTATCCTGAGATAGAAGCTGCTGAGGTGATGGACTGAAGTAAAGAGATGGGAACACATTTCAATAAATCCTTACCACTAATTGCTATGGAAATGTCTGAACAAAATACATAATTAACACCAGAGGAATCAGAAATAGACGAGAAGTAAAGGGGCTGGAGAACTTGAGGCATTTTAATGCTGTGAACCCTCCCTCCTCTCTCGTCTCTGGGTACCCCCGCTTGTTCACTGGGAAAGACCACCAAAATGGCAAAAGGCACAGATAAGTCTCATTTTTCTGGGCCGAAGGGCAATCAAAGGAGTGGGCCCATGGATTAGAACTTTTTTGGCAGCATCTACTTTATTCCAAACAATATAGTGTAAAAGACAAGACAAAAAGCACTTCCTTTCCTCAGCCATCAGACACTGTGGGCAGCAAGGAGGCCATGGATGAGCAAGGACTTCCATCCTTATCTGCTCTTAGTAAGATAGTGCTCCCTCCACTTCAGGCCAGTTCAATATAAGTGGACAGAATGGATGGAGGGGAGTCTCGAGTTTCCGCTCATGCTTCTACTTAGCAGGAAGCACCATCCTCTTTCCGACTGGAGACTGGTTGACGAATCATAGCACTTGAAGAGGAGAAGCTTGCCATCTGTACACAAAGTCCTGGGCAGTCCCTCAAGTGGTCTATACAATCTTTTGTTTACATTTTTTTAAAATTTAAATTAGAAACAGCTTTATTTTATATACCAATCCCAGTTCCCTCTCCCACCTATTGTCCCATGCCCCCCCCACTAACCCCCATTCCATCCCTCTTCTGCTCCATAGAAAGGGTAAGGCCTTCTATGGGTGATCACCAAAGTCTGTCACATCATTTGGGGCAGGGCCTAGGCCCTCCCCCATATGTCTATCCCTCTATGGGGAATGGGCTCCCAATGTCCATTCATACACTAGATGTAAATGCTGTTCCATTAGCAGGGACCCCATAGAATGCCCAGGCCTTCTAGCTGACTCCCACATGCAGGGGGCCTGGTACCATTCTTTGCTGGTTTCCAAGCTATCAGTCTGGGGTCCATGAGCTCCTCCTTGTTCAGGTCAGCTGTTTCTGTGGGTTTCTCCAGTCTGTTCTTGATCCATTTGCTCATCACTCCTCCCTCTCTGCAATGGAGGGAGTTCAGCTCTATGAGTGTCTGATTCTACTTCCATCAGGTACTGGATGAAGGCTCCATGATGGCATATAAGGTAGTTATCAGTCTCATTATAGGGGAAGGGCATTTAAGGTAGCCTCTCCACTATTGCTTAGATTCTAAGCTGGGGTCATCCTAGTAGATATCTGGATATTTCCCTAGTGCCAGATTTCTCTTGAATTCTATAATGGCTCCCTCTATTATGGTATCTCTTTTCTTGCTCTCCTCTATTCTTTGACTGACTCAATCTTCCTGCTCCCTCATGTCCTCCTCTCTCTTCCTTTTCTCTCCTTCGCTTTCTCCCAACTCTCTTTCCCCTCCCCCCATGCTCCCAATTTGCTCAGGAGATCTTATCCCTTTCTCCTTCTCTGGGGGACCATGTATGTCTCTCTTAGGGTCCTCCTTGTTTCCTAGCTTCTTTGGAGGTATGGATTATAGGCTGGTGATCATTTGTTCTACGTCTAACATCCATATATGAGTGAGTACATACCATATTTCAGTGACTAGGCCACCTCACTCAGGATGATTTCTTCTAGTTCTATCCAATTGCCTGCAAATTTCAAAATCCCATTTTCCCCCTCTGAGTAGTACTTCATTGTGTAATTGTACTACAATTACTTTATCCATTCTTCCAGGTTCTGACTATTACAAATAACGCTGCTATGAACAAAGTTGAACAGATGCCCTTGTTGCATGGATGTGCATTTTTTGGGGGGTATATGCCTAAGAGTGATCTTGAGGTAGACTGATTCCCAACCTCCATACTCATTTCCAAGTGGCTGTACAAGTTTGCACTCCCACCAGCAGTGGAGGAGTGTTCTCCTTTCTCCACATCCTCTCCAGCATAAACTGTCATCAGTGTTTTTTATTTTAGCCATTCTGACAGGTGCCTTATGGTATCTCAGAGTTGTTTTGATTTGCATTTCCCTGGCTAAGGATGTTGAACACTTTCTTAAGTGTCTTTCAGCCATTTGTTTGGTGTTTTGGTAACTACCTTCTTGAGTTCTTTGTATATGTTGGAGATAAGCCCTCCGTCAGATGTGGGGTTGGTGAAGATCTTTTCCAAGTTAATTCACTGCATTTTTTTGCCTTATAGAAGCCTCTCAGTTTCAGGAGGTCCCATTTATTAATTGTCAATCTCAGTGTCTGTGCTAATGGTGTTATGTTCAGGAAGTGGTCTCTTGTACCAATTTGTTCAAAAAAGTACCTCCCACTTTCTCCTCAAAGAGGTTCAGTGTGGCTGGATTTTATGTTGAGGTCTTTGATCCATTTGGACTTAAGTTTTGTGCATGGCAATAGATATGGATCTATTTACAGTCTTCTACATGCCAGCATCCATTTGTTGAAGATGTTCCCTTTTTGGCCAGTTGTTTTTAATAGGTTTTGTGTACCCTGATAGTAGCTTTCTCCACTGATACAGATCAAGGCAAATTGAAAAAGTAAAAGAATTTTGATAAAAACAACAACTCCCCGGTGAGTTCTCCAGCCCCCAGAGATTAAGATAGGACAAGGGGCAGGAGAAATCACATGTCTGAAATAAAGCAAAGAGTCTGAATACCCTGCAGGTGAAGGAGTGATGGCATGTCCTTCATAAGCTGGGTTTGCACCCGAGTATGGTATGCTTTAGGCAGTGGCCACAGGCCACTTCAGGGGAGGACTTTTCCCAGCCACCAGGAATTCGGAACTGGGCTTTTGGTCCTCTTGGTTGCAGATTCTTTGAGAAAGCAGGGTTTGGAAAGAGAGGTGGGAATATTTATATTTTTTCTTGCCTTATTGCACTAACTAGTACTCCTGTACCATGGTGAATAAGAGTGGAGAGAATACATGCTTTCATTGTTTATAATTGCAGAGGGGAAGTGATCTACCTTCCCCTCACCTCTATTGGCAACTATAGATTGTGTGTGAACTTCCTTCATGACTTTAAAGTTCCCCTATGTTAGCTGTGTATGTGGTGTCCATTGTGAGGCTGAGAAGGTTCCTCTGTATTCTTGTTTTTTATCACGAATATTGAATTTTTCAACCTTATTTTCCTATAGCTTTCTTACCTGCTAATGTTTGGGATGGTTAGTTTTCATCGTCAGCATGCCAGAATAGAATCACATGGACAGAGGGTCATAATTGAGGATTGTCTAGATCAGGCTGGCCCTTGAGCATAACTATGGGGGATTGTCCTGGTTGTTCATTGATGTTGGAAATCCCAGCCTAAAAATAGGTGACACTTTTCCCTGGGTTTGGGTCCTGAATCATATAAGAGTAGAGAATGTGAGCTGAGCAGTAGACATGAATGATTCAGTCTCTCTCTGTTCTTGACTGTGGATGTGATATGACTAGATGATTTCAGTTCCTGCTGCCTTGACTTCATGTCAATGATGGACTGGAACCTGGGACTGGAAGTCAAAATGAAGCTTGTTTTCCCCTAGCAATAGAAATTAATCTAGGTCAATGCTGAATTGCATTGATTTTAAAATATTAAACAAGCCTAGAATTTTTGGAGTAAGTTCACTTAGTTGTGATGCATACTTCTTTGTTCTAGACATAATTTGCTAGTATTTTTGAAGACTATGGTGTCTATTGCAGTGGTTCTCAAACTGTGGATCTTGACCTTTGAAGGTTGAATGATACTTTCACAGGAGTTATCTATGGCCAACAGGAAACACAGGTTTTTACACTATGACTCATAACAGTAGCAAAATTACAGTTATAAAGTAGCAGTGAAGTAATTTTATGGTTAGGAGTCACGTCACCATAACATGGGGATCTGTATTATACAGCCACAGATTTATGACAGTTGAGAACCACTGGTCTATTGTGTTCTTACATCATGACATCTTTGTCTTCTTTTGCGATGAAGGTAATATTACTTTATAGAAACTGAGAATGTTTTCTCTCTTTATACTCTATGAAAGTATATTAAAATTTTATGTTTGTGAGAATTCTCAATCAATTCTGCATCAAGATAGTATTAAACTATCTTGTTCCTTTTACCTGGAGTTTTAAATTTCAAAATCAGTTAACCAGGTAGCTGTGGAAATCTTCAGATGGTGCCTTGCCTCTGGTGAGTTATCTTGTCAATTTGTGTTTTTAAAGGACTGATCCTTGCCATCTAAGTGGTTGAATTCCTGTGTGTGGCTGATGACAGTCTCCAGTCTGTGTCTTCATGTCTATAGAGGAAGTAATTTCCCTTCTTTAATGATTCCTAGCTGTCATTTATGTATTCTCTCTTCCTCACCAGAGGTTTCTAGAGACTTCTCAATTCCATTGAGACTTTTTTCAAGCAACTAATACTTCGTTTACTTAACCACCCCTAAGTTTTTCATATTTAATTCTATCTGCTTCTATTTATGTGCTCTCCCAGCATTTGGGACTATTGCTTTCTTGATACTTGTTGTGTTGTTATGAGTTTTGCCTCCTGTCTTCTTGTCCTTGTTTGTTTGCTTTTAGCAACAATTCACTTCATTTAGGCTAAAGTAGTTTCCAGGCTGTTGTAGCTCAAATATCAAGACTTATTAAAGCCTCTGCAGGGTTACTCTATTCTACACTGCTGTGTGTAACCCAAAGATAACCTGAAACTGCAAGGCACAGTTAAAGTTAGTGTTACAGTCAGTTTTCCCGCCAGCCTGGTCCCACAGCTGCATCAGCCCCCAAACAACACAAATAACACACTGTATTAGATATGAAGCTGTTGGCCTGTTACTAGCATTTCTTATTTGCTAGCCCTGTCTTAAATATTAAACCATTTCTATCAGTCTAAGTATTTCCACATGGTCTTCTCTTACTGGAGAGGGGGTCCAGACCTCTTCCACTCAAGTCCCTACATCTTGACTCTCTCTCCTACATCTCCCAGAATTCTCCTTATCTCCTAGTCCCACCTATCTAGCCTTCTTATTTGCCAATAGTGCTGTATTCACTAACCAATAAGAGAAACACATTTACAGAATGACATCTCCCATCAAGTTAGTTCATTTCTTAACACGTGCTGTGCTGAGGGGGCTGAAGAGAGGTAATGGTTATGAAACATTTGTTGCTCTTACAGAGGACCAGAGTTTCACTCCCAGAGCCCACACTTGGTAGTTCACAAGGATTACTATGTCCTGTCACTCCAGCTCCAAGGGAACCCAACACTCACATTTAGCCTCCATGTACATGGGGGGTGGGCAAAGAGACAGAGACAGACTAAACTTCCTGTGTTAAGACTGCATAGATCAGTCATTAATATCCCTCAATATTAATGGTCTTAACTCACCTATAAAAAGACACAGGCCAACAGAAGGCATACAAAGACAAAAGCGATCCGTCTGATACCTATAAGAAACACTCCTCAACTTCAAACACAGATGTGACCTCAGAGTAAAGGGTTGGGAAAAGGTGTGGCAATCCTAATATCTAACAAATTAGACTTCAAACAAAATTCAATCAAAAGAGATGAAGGAGATGAAGAAGGTCATTTCATATTCATGACAGGAGAAATCCATCAAGATGAAGTCTCAACTCTGAACATCTATGCCCCAATACAACAGTATCCACATTCATAAAAATAAACATTACTAAAACTCAAATCACACATAAAACCTCACACACTTATAGTGGGAAATTTCAACACCCCACTCTCACCACTAGACAGGACAGAAACTTAACAACGAAACAAAGGAACTAATGGAAGTTATGGCGCAATTGCATTTAAGAGACATCTACAGAACAGTCTATCTAAACACATATAACTTCTTCTCAACTCCACATGGAACCCTCTCTAAAATCGACCACATACTTGGCAACATTGCAAACCCCAACAGATGCAAAAAATTGGAATAACCTCCTGTATCTTATCACCCCACCATGCTTTAAAGTTAGAATTCAACAGCAACACAAATTGCAGAAACCCTACAAACTCATGGAAATTGAACAATGCACAATTATGCCATTCCTGGGTCAAGGAAGAAATAAAGAGAGAAATAAAAGACTTCCTAGAATTAAATGAGGATGAAGACACAGCATACCCAAACTTATGGGGCACTTTGAAAGGAGTGCTAAGAGGAAAGCTCATAGCATTAAGTACCCACATGAAGAAACTAGAGAATAGTCACACTAGAAAATTAACAGCACAACTGAAAGCTCTAGAACAAAAAGAAGCAAACTCACCTGGAAAGAGTAGAGGCCAGGAAATAATCAAATTGAAGGCTAAATCTATAAAGTAGAAACAAAGAAAACAATACAAAAAAAACAATGTAACAAAGAGTTGGTTTTTTTTTTTTTTTTGAGAAAATCATCAAGATAGATAAACCTTTATCCAAACTAACCAAAAGGCAGAGAGGGGACATGCAAATTAATAAGATCAGAAATGAAAAGGGGACATAACAATGGGCACTGAGGAAATCCAGAGAATCTTCAGGTCATACTCTGAAAAACTGTATTCCACAAAATTTGAAAATGTAAAGGAAATGGACAATTTTCTGGATAGATATCACTTACCAAAATTAAATCAAGAACACACCAACAATTTATATAGATCAATAACCCCTAATGAAATAGGAACAGTCATCAAAAGTCTCTCTCAACCAAAAGAAAAAATTCTATCAGAAATTCAAAGAGCTAATACCAATACTCCTCAAAGTGTTTCACACAATAGAGGCAGAAAAGTCATTACCAAACTCTTTTCACAAGGCTACAATTAACTTGGTACCCAAACCACACAAATCATCCACCATGACCAAGTAGGCTTCATCCCATGGATGCAGGGATGGGTCCAACATATGAAAATTCATCAATGTAATCCACCATAGAAACAAACTGATTAAAAAAAAAAAAAAACACATGATCATCTCACTAGATGCTGAAAAAGCCTTTGACAAAATCCAACACCCCATCATGATAAAGATCTAGGAGAGATCAGGGATAACAGGAACTTACCTAAACATAATAAAAGCAATATACAGTAAACCAACAGCCAACTTCAAACTAAATAGAGAGAAACACAACGTGATTCCTCTAAAATCAGGAACAAGACAAGCCTGCCCTCTCTCTCCATATCTCTTCAATATTGTACTTAGAGTTCTAGCTAGAGCAATAAGAAAACAAAAGGATATCAAGGGGATACAAATTGGAAAGGAGTAAGTCAAACTTTCACTATGTTATGACAGTTTATATAAATGACCCGAACAACTCTACCAATAAGCTCCTACAGCTGATAAACACCTTCAGTAAAGTGGCAGGATACAAGATTAACTAAAAAAAATCAGTAGATGATAAATGGGCTGAGAAAGAATTCAGAGAAATATTACCATTTACAATAGCCACAAACAACAGAAAATATCTTGATGCAATGCTAAACAAACAAGTGGAAGACCTGTATAACAAGAACTTTGAGTCTTTAAAGAAAGAATTTAAAGAAGATACCAGAAAATAGAAAGATCTCCCGTTCTCTTGGAGAGGAAGATCAACAGAGTAAAAATGGCAATCTTGACAAAAGCATTCTACAGATCAAATGCAATGCCCATCAAAATCCCAGCACAATTATTCACAGACCTTGAAAGGATAATATTAAACTTTATATGGTAATCAAAATATCCACAATAGCAAAACAGCCTTGTATAATACAGGAACTTCCAGAGGCATCACCATCCCTGACTTCTAGCTCTGCTATAGAGATATAGTACTGAAAACAGCTTGGTATTGGCACAAAAATAGACAAATAGACCAATGGAATCAAACTAAAACCCCTGATATTAACTCACACACCTACAAATACCTGCATGTTGACAAAGAAGCTAAAATTATACAATGGACAAAAGAAAGCATCTTCAACAAATGGTGCTGGCATAACTGGATACTGGTGTATAGAAGACTGCAGATACAACCATATCTCTCACCATGCACAAAACTTAAGTCTAAATGGATCAAAGACCTAAACATAAGTCCAGCCACACTAAACCTCTTAGAAGAAAAAGTAAGAGGTACTCTTGAGCAAATTGGTACAGGAGACAGCTTCCTGAATATAACACCAGTAGCACAAACACTGAGATTGACAATTAATAAATGGAACCTCCTGAAACTGAGAAGCTTCTGTATGGCAAAGGACACAGTCAACAAGACAAAACAGCAACCCACAGACTGGGAAAAGATCTTCACCAACCCCACATCAACAGAGAGTTGATTTCCAAAATACACAAAGAACTCAAGAAGCTAGTCACCAAAACACCAAACAATCCAAGTAAAAAGTGGGGTACAGAACTAAATAGAGAATTCTCCATAGAGGAATCCAAAGTGGCCGAAAAACACTTAAGAAAGTGCTCAACATCCTTAGCCATCATGGAAAGCAAATCAAAACAACTCTTAAATACCATCTAGCACCTGTCAAAATGGCTGAAATAAAAAACACCAATGACAGCTTATGCTGGAGAGGATATAGAGAAAGGGGAACACTCCTCCGCTACTGGTGGGAGTGCAAACTTGTACAACCACTTTGGAAATTAGTATGGCAGTTCCTCCAGAAAATGGGGATCAGTTTACCTCAAGATTCAGCAATCCCATTTTTAGGCATATACCTAAAAGGTGCACATTCATACAACAAGGACATCTGTTCAACTATGTTCATAGCAGCATTATTTGTAATAGCCAGAACCTGGAAGCAACCTAGATGCCGCTCAACTGAAGAATGGATAAAAAAAAAAAGTGCTACATTTACACAATGGAATATTACTCAGCAGGAAAAAAAATGGAGTCTTGAAATTCCCAGGCAATGAAGGGAAGAAACCATCCTGAGTGAGATAACCCAGTCACAAAAAAAGACAAAGACAGTATATAATAATACATATAAGGATATTAGACATAGAGTAAAGGATAACCAATCTATAATCTACACCACCAGAGAAGCTAGGAAATGAGGGGGACCCTAGGAGAGACATACATGGTCCCTCTGTGGGGGCAAGGGACAAGATCTCCTGAGCAAATTGGAAGCATGGGGGATGGAAGAGAGAGTTAGGGGAAAAGAGAAGGGGAGAAGAGGAGGGGAGAGGAGAACATGAAGGAGCAGGAAAATTGAGTTGGAGGAAGAATAGAGGAGAGCAAGAAAAGAGATACCATAACAGAGGGAGCCATTATAGGTTTAAAGAAAAATATGGCACTAGGGAAATGTCCAGAGACCTACAAGGATGACCCCAGCTTAGAATCTAAACAATAGTGGAGAGGCTACCTTAGACACCCTTCCCTGATAATGAGGTTGATGACTACTTTATATGCCATCCTAGAGCCTTGCCTTCATCCAGTAGGTGATGGAAGCAGAAGTGGACACCCACAGCTAAACACTGAGGTGAATCCTGGAATCCAGTTGCAGAGAGGGAGGAATGATGAGCAAAGGGGTCAAGACCAGGCTGGGGAAACAGAGACAGCTGACCTGAACAAGGGGAAACTTATGGATGCTAGACTGATAGCTGGGAAACCAGCATAGGACTGACCCTGACGCCCTGAACATCCTGACTCAGGAATCCAGGCTGGAACCATAGCTCTGCCACTCATAACTGATGGCCTTGGGCAATTGTTATACTTAAGGTTTTAGTACTGTCATAAAACACCACGACCAAAAGCACCTTAGGGAGGAAAGTATTAATTTCCTGATTCTTCTAAAACACAGTCCGTCACTGATGGAAGTCAGGGCAGGAGCTCAGACACAGAGGGACCTGGAGGCATGAGCTGATGACCATGGAGGAGTGCTGCTTACTGGCTTGCTTTTCCAGGTTTGCTTAGCTTCTTTTTCTCAAAGAATGGAGGACTACCCACTCAGGGTGGCACCACCCACTAATAGCTGAGCTCTCCCACATCAATCACTAATTAAGAAAATGTCCTTCAGGCTTGTCTACAGGCAAATCCTTTCTAAATTGAGAGTCCTTCTACCCAAATGACCAGCTTGTATTGAGCTGGCCTAAAACTAGCCTGGACCACAAGATAGTGCCTTTGAAAACCTCAGATTCCTCAGCCTTAAAAGGCAAGCAATAACAGCTCCTGCCACAGAAAGGTGTAGCAATGATAGTAAAAATACTAAACAGGTTATGCTTAGACACCTGTGGTATGGTTTCCAGCACACTGGAGGCATGCAAGAGCTGTTAGCCACTATTAACTGTTGTTGTCCTTATTCCAGAAAGAAAAACCAACACAAAATATACTTCCATAGCTACAGCAGAATTCTGCACTTACATACTTCATTTCCCATCTGTTCCAAGAGCTCCAACACAGGCCTGGGGAGGAAACAACTAGTGATGTCACTACCTAGCTTTCACTTTTGCTGCATGGAACCCTTTCTTCAGGTTCAGGAGGAAGGACCCCTCTTAGATGTGAACCCAGGGAGTTTGTGCCCAGTGGCTGACTGGGTAATCAATAGGTTTTTGGCATCTCAGTTTATGTAGCAGAGAACACAAACCCAATTTATAAGGGAGCCTCAAAAAGTCCTTGTCAGATATGCTAGTAAAGGCAAAGTGTATAATAAATAAATAAATAACTCACCAAAATTTGGGGATCAGCTGAGTGTGGGATACTCACCCTGGGCTTCACTAGATTGATCCAGTCTAAAAGATAAACAGGGCCAGGTGGTTCACACCTTCAATCCTTTTACTTGGGAGTCACAAGCCTTTAATCCCAGCACTACAGAAATGGAGACAGGAGTGATATTGCTGAGCAGAGAGAGGAATATAAGCCTGGAGGAGACAGAAGCTTATGGCATTCAGTCTGAGGATTCCTAGAGACAGGACCACCCCTTTGGTCTGAGGATTCAGTAAAGGTAAGCACTAGAGGCTATCTCCTTTAATTCTCTGACCCTTCAGCATTTACCCAGATATCTGACTCCAGGTTTTTATTATTAAGACCAATTAGAATTGGAGAGATCACACACACACACACACACACACACACAAGCCATGAAGTTGAGAAGTGGGGAGGACATGGGATGGGTTGGAGAGAGGAAAAGAAAGGGGGGATGATGTAATTACATTATAATTAAAAATATAAAAATTAAAATAAGACTAGAATAAGAAACCCCCACACAATTTCATAGTTTAGGGAGTTCACCCTTGAGGAAGGCTGTTTACCCCAATCTTAGCTCTCCTTAGTTGCCTATAGATCTTTATATATATTGGTGCCGCATGGTCTTTCCACTGGCCACTTTAGCTTATCTATTGGTATTTTCCTTCCTTGGCTCAAGTTTAGAAGGTCATGTTGGTGAGATTTTTTGGGTGTAGTAGCTTCTGTTGTCTTCAGCAGACAGCCTGATCCTCTACCTTTTACAAGCTTTCCATTCCCCCCTTTTAAAAGGTTCCTTGAGCCTTAGGTGCAAGAGTGTTTTGTAGATGTTTCTACTGGGACTGAACTTCCCAACTCTGTGTTTTGATTGATTGTGATTTTCTGCAATGTGAATATTAAAGTGCTTGTTTGAATGAGAATGGCCTCCATAGGCTCATATATTTGAATGCTCAGAGAGTGGCACTCTGTAATAGGATTAAGAAGGATTAGGAGATGTGGCCTTACTTGGGGGAGTGTGCCATTAGGTATGAGCCTTGAAGTTTGCAAAGCCCACACAGGGCCCAATGTTTCTCTCTTTTGTCCTTTCTCCTGAAGATCAATCAGGATGTAGTTCCAGCACCTTGCCTTCCATGCTTGCAACCATGCTCCCCTCCATGGTAACAGACTAAATCTCCGAAAGTGTAAGCAACTGTAGTCAAAAGCTTTCTTTTATAAGAATTTCTTTGATCGTGGTGTCTCTTCACGGCAATAGAGCTGTGACTGAGACAACCTGAGATTGCTGTAACCTACTGCTCTTCATTCCTATGATGGGAGTCTCCATTCTCTTCTAATATATTACTTGGCATGCTTCCCTTCTCTCTCCTTCATTCCTTTCTCTTCCTCTCTCTCTCTCTCCCTCTCTTTTCCCCCTTCACCCTTTCCTTATATCTCTACTTTTCTCAAAGTCACCCAATCATCTCAATATTTTTCAGTCACCCAATCACAACGATCTAGTCAACGATTGTCTCATCTGGGACATAATTACCTCCCTGCCCTTTTAGCTAATCCCATGTTGTACGTTTCTTTTGGGGAACACGCATCACCATCTCATGTGTTTGAACAACTTGTCTGTGTATGGTGCTCATGCTCTCTGATAGTTCTATCAGTGTTGTTTTGTATTTCCATAGTCCTTCTATGATGTAGTGCCTCTGCTGTTGTTTGATGTTAGCTCTCTGGTACAGATTTTTCCTTCTCCAAAAATCCATTGTAGTAATGACTACAGCTTTTATATTTTGAAATTGCTTGTCTTATTTTATTCATCTTCTGTGTATGTGTGATGAGCTCACGCCACAGCACATGTATAGATGTCAGAGGAACGTTGCTGGAGTTGGTTCTTTCTTTCCGCCATGTGGGTTCTGTGGATAGAACTCAGGCCATCCCACTTAGCAGCAAGTACCTTTACCTCCCAAGCCATTTTGCCTGGACCTATGTCCTATATGTTTCTGAATGCCATGGTTCTCTTGTTTTTAACTTTAGTTTAATAGTGCAAAGCAATGTGTCTTGCATAATTGCTAAATGGTTTCTGATTTTCCAATCTGATGTGATTTTGTGATTATTAATATAATGTTCTATTACTAGCTTATCTACTCATTGTTCTGTGGTTGAAATTGTCTTGATTTTAATATTCTGCACCCCTCTATGTGTGTATGTATATTCATGTGTATGAATTCATGTGTGTCATGGATTCTGTGTAGAGGTGGAAGACAGCCTTGGGTGTGTCTTTCCCTTCCACATTGTTTGAGTCAGGTCTTGGGTTACTCACAGTTATATATGTCAAGCCCCAGGAGCTTCTAAGGATTCTGTCTGCACCTATCTTGTCATAGGAGCATGGGATTAGAGATGAAGTATTTATGTGAATTATAGGGCCCTGAAGACTGGTTCTCACTCTTGTTCAGCAAGTGTTTTGCCACTGCGTCATCTCCCTAGCTCCTAAGTTATTTCCTGTGCATTATTTGTCATGCTGGGGATAGAATCTAGTATCCCTACAGATGCTGGGCACGAACTCTAAACTCTAGTACCAACCCTGAACCTGTCTTACACCCTACACAGCATGGAGCATTTTAGCATAAAGACTGACCAGTCTTTGCAACTCTTGTCATCTAGAGTGCTGCTCTCTCCCACTAGAGAATCAACTGGTGGCCTAGAGCCTCTGAGCCATTGTCATGTCTGTTTTAATGACCTGCAGTGGTATCTGCCTGGAAACAAGGGGCTTTTATTTTCTGTTTCTGTCTGGATTTTTCATTGATTCAATTCATATCCATTATAACTCCTTATTGCCTGTTTTTAAAATTCTTCATTTGGTATAAATATCGTGAAATAGAGAATCAATTCACCTATTTTAAACTGAATTGCAACTCTGTGTTATAATAACTGGATAATAATAGTGAGAGAATTACTTTGAAAATTATATTTTCCTAGGTAGTTTCCTAGTAAATGTTCTATTCACTGAGTTATCAAATCTTTTGCATTTATTTGTGAGTTAAGATTGCTTATGAACTTCCTTTGTTTCTTTTTAAATTAAAACTTAATTGTAAAGAAATAGAAAATAGAAAACCATTACATAGTGAGATTAGTCTTTGTTCATGGTTAAAACTTGATTTTCATTTATTTATTTTAAAATGCATTCTTCTTTTATACAATACATCCCAGCCACAGTTTCCCCTTCTACCACTCCTCCAAGATCCCCCCACTTCTCCTCTCTGACATATCCACTCCTCCATTTGCCTTTAGAAAAGAGCAGGCCTCCAAGGGACATCAATTACACAAGTTGCAATAAAACTAGGGATAAGCATTACTTGTAATAACCGGAACCTGGAAGCAACCTAGATGCCCCTCAACTGAAGAATGGATAAAGAAAATGTGCTACATTTATACAATGGAATACCACTTAGTGGAAAAGAACAATAGAATCTTGAAATAAAAAGGCAAATGGATGGAACTAGAAGAAACCATCCTGAGTGAGGTAACCTAGTCACAAGAAAGACAATCGTGGTATGTACTCACTCATATATGGATGTTAGACATAAAGCAAAGGATTATCAGCCTATAATCCACACCACCAGAGAAGCTAGGAAACAAGGAGGACCCTACGAGAGACATACATGGTCTCCCAGAGAAGAGGAAAGGAACAAGATCTCCTGACCAAATTGGGAGTATGGGGGGGGGGGAGTTAGAAGAAAGAGGAGCGAAGAAGAGGAGGGGAGAGGAGAACATGAGGGAGCAGGAAGTTTAGGTGGGGAGAAGAATAGAGGAGAGCAAGAAAAGAGATACCATAATAGAGGGAGCCATTATAGGTTTAAATAGAAATCTGACACTAAGGAAATGTCCAGAGATCTACAAGGATGACCCCAACTAAGGTAGAGATGCTACCTTAAATGCCCTTCCCTGATAATGAGATTGATGACTACCTTATATGCCATTCTAGAGCCTTCATTCAGTAGCTTATAGAAGTAGAAGAGACACCCACAACTGAACATTGAGCTGAACTCCTGGAATCCAGGTGCCGACAGGGAGGAGTATTAAGTGAAGGGGTCAAGGCCAGGCTGGGAAAACCCACAGAAACAGCTGACCTGAGCAAGGGGGAGCTCATGGACTCCCAGACTGATATCTGGGAAACCAGCATTGGACCAACTCAGACCCCCTGAACGTGGGTGTCAGTTAGGAGGACTGGACAGTCTATGGGCAAACACCTCAAACTAAACAACCACAGCATTTATGCAGGGATCTGCTGCAGACCCATGCAGGCTCTGTATTGTTGCTTCTGTCTTTGTGAGCTCCTATGATGAGCCCCACTTAGTTGAGTCTGTGTTCTCCTCATATAAATGACCCATCTGGTTCCTATAATCCTTCTTCCCCCGTCAGTCCTAACACAGGAGAGAAGGACTTGGTCCTACCCCAACTTCAAGTGCCAGACTTTATTGACTCTCCATGGGAGCCCTTACCTGTTGGGAGAAATTAATCAGAGTGGGTTGGGGGGAGACAAGGGGGAAGGAAGGGAGGGAGGGAGGGAGAAATTGGGTTGGAATGTAAAAGGAAATTTTTAGTTAATTAATTAATTGGTTGTAATTTAGTCAATAGAGAATATTTAATTGATGCACCAACAAGAAAGCTTTAAAGAGTACATAATTAATCTCCTTTCAACTATAGTCCAATCTACCCAGTTCTTACTCATGGTTGCTCGAAGTGAATTATTTGATCATGAGTGTCTTTATCTTTCCAGAGACTGTTAATATGTGTAAACAAACACAAACAAACACATATCATTGCCTTGTTAAAAACTTTTTATGTTTCTAAGTTACTACAATGTATTTTGTTATGTGGATACACACTATTGTGTTTAGATACTCCCCATTGATGGACCTTTAAGTTGCTTTTACTTTTATTTGTTATTATTTATGAATGATGATAAAAAATAGTCTGCATTAGTTTTCATTTTCTGCCATAACAAGTTACTACAGTCTCAGTGGCTTGGAACTCTTATTTTGTATTTCAGATCTTTTGATCAGAAGTCTGGGTATGCTTGGCAAGGTTTTGTGCTCAGAGTCTCACAAAAGTAGAGTCGAATTGTGGGCAATTGAGCTCCTGTTTGTAGGCTGTGTTTCCAGGCTCTCCAAAGTGTTGGCAAAATCCAGTTCCTTGCAGCTGTAGAGCTGTGTTCCTGTTTCCTAATGGCTCTGAGCCAGGAGCTGGTTTGATTCCAGAGGCTGTCTCATTACCACATGACTCCCTCCCTGGTTAAACTAGAGAGAACTTCTTTTCTGCCACAGGCAGGCAGGATGTCACATGGATGGATCCGGCTCTTCCAAATAACCTGTATATTTTAAAGTCGAAGTAATGTCATCCCTGGGAATGATAGTTCATCACAAAGATATATAGAAGAAGTTAGAACATTCTGTATGTAATACATCATTCACTTCATACTTCCTCTATTCTGTTATTTCTCAGTTTTTAGTTGCATTAACTCAGTCATCACTGCAATCCACCGAGGGGGTCTGTGTTACTTCCATCACACAGATGAGTGATCTGAATCACAGAGAAGACAAATAAATTGCCAAGGTCACAGAGCCAGCGAGTGATGGAATCATTGTCAACCAACTTACACTCAAGCCCTGCTCCTTCCTCTTCCAAATGGAGTTGCCCTGGGTAGATAATTCTGTCCATTAATCACTGCACCAAGCAGAGGCCTGTCAACATCAGGGTGATTCATTCAAGAGTCGACTGAAGAGAGCATATTAAAGCAACTGTTTCAGCGAGATGGGCAAAGTAAATGACATCCACTAAAGATGGTGAATGGACAGAGTTTAACTAAGATGTACCCCGTCTTGCCTCACTATCCCAAAGCTGAGTAAAGAAAGGGGAAACAACCATGTTACGTGAGGCTATCAAGAGCTAGAGATGCAGAAGATAATTCCTGTCATGTGACCTGTGACTGAGTACCACCGTTGCCAGAAACATAGCAGGAAGGTGACAGATGGGAGTAGGTGAAGATGTACCTCTGCCCTTTCTTTCTTCTCAACTTTTAATCTCCTTGCTTTGGCCAAGCTCTACTAGAAGACCGAATGATGTCCTCTCTAGAGCCTTATGGTCTGGAGAGTCAGGCACAGAAAATTACAGAATGGTAGCAATTGAGAGTGAGTACAGGGCAGCTGTGTGAGAATGGAGAGCAGTCATGAGTGAGTAGACATGACTGTGAGTGAGAATTGGCATCATAGCATGTCTTTGAGCTCCATGGTTAGAAATGCAGTTTTTCTACCGGGATGCAAGTCAAGGATACAGGTGTCTCTCAAATAAGCACCAGGCACTGACAGCAGAGACTGTAACTGGGATGCTGAGGTTTATAAACACTCACATGGCATTCGCAAATGTGTAAGAAGATTCTGCTGGGTTTCCTGGTTCTCAAGTCCCTAAAAGGCAGAGCAGGCTGCATATTCGTACGCTACACACAGCACACACTGACTGATGAAGGCCAATCATTTGGCGTTCAGAAATGCTGTGAACTGGTTGATTACACAACTTTACCTTGAACTTGGCCATGTTTGAGGATTTGCTTTGTAAAACTAAATAAATGCTACAAACTAGGCCTCTTGTTTTTCTAAGGAGCTGGAGGTTGCATGCTAATGTACCACTATCTTTAACTGGGTCTTTATCTAAGCTCCAATTAAACTGCTGGTCTAGGTTTTGTCAGGCAAGGAGCTAAAGCAATGCAGCCAAAATGTGTACTTTCCTGGCACAATTTCCCAGAAAGCTCACTGTACACTGCCATCCTTCTTTGTGATAAGATAGTCAGGTAAAACAACCTGTTCCTCACAACTGAGCCCTAGAAATTTCATCAGTGAGGCAAGATTCTATGCATCTGGCATGTATCCATCATACAGAGACATTTATGGTGCTTTCTACTTCCTGTTTACCAGCACCAGTTAGCAAGGTATCAATTTAATGAACCAGTCAAAACACCTTGATTATTATTGTGACTCATTAAAATAATCACTCCCATTTTATCTCTGACAACCATACAGAGACATTTGGCATCTTCTTTCTACTCCTGGATTCTGTTACTCCCACTAAAATCAGCCCAGTTGCATGGCAACACACTCCCTCCTTATCCCAGACCTATTCAATTTGAAATTTTAAATAAAGGATTTCAAGGCATTTCCTAAAAATTTTAGTAAATGAAAAGTTTTGAGATCCTCTTGGCAGTTCCGACCGGGGTGAGAAGGTGGCTATGCAATTATCTATGTATAAGTTCACCCACTCCAAACGTGTCGTTTTAATTAAGATATTTTATTATCATAGCCTCATTCATTGTAGGCTCTCACTCATTGTCTAGACTTCATTCAGTTAAGCACACTCAGTTGTGTTAGAGACATACCAACCAGGAATCATCCATGGCCTCCATATCAACTCATCTAACTCATTACAGTCTTGTATTCCACCTTCCACACTCAGCATCAATGCCTGTGTATGTTTACACCAGTTTACAGTTTACAGGGCAAGATTTCACCTCTGTGCAGAAGAAACTTTCTCCCTTCCCAGAGCCAACCTCACTTTTCTTCCTTTGGGCTGTGCTGACATCAAACTCATCTTGTAGGTTCAGAGGCTACTGAGAAATGGTGGAGCTTGGAGAGGGGACCGTCTGTCCTATGCAAGGTGGCTGCCCTAGGGCAGGACAGGAAATGCATGTAAAGGAATTCAACCCTCCTTGGGTAAGAGGGAAGATTCATGAGTATTTCATGGCTCCAAACACACAGCAGAGTGTATGTATGTTTCTATTCCAAGTCTCAGAATCCCATTCCTTATTCACAAATGCCTGTATGACCCTTAGCAAGTGATACCTGGAGAGTTTACATGCCCAAGCCATGTTGCCTCTCTGCAGCGTGTTTAATGAACATATGACTAGATCACATCTACATGCTGGGTAAGGACAGATAAAGGCCACTCTTCACTCTCCATGTGTTTGATATAGAAGCTCAATCTTCAGACTCCTGTTCCCTTCCCTTTCCCTCCCCTCCTCTTCCCTCCCCTCCCCTCTTCTTCCCTTCTCTCCCCTCTTCTTTCCTTCCCTTTCCCCTCCTCTCCCCTCCCCTCTTTTTCTCTTCCCTTCCCTTATCTCCCCTCCCCTCCTCCTTTCCCTCTCACTCCCCTCCCCTTCTCCCTCCTCTCCCCTACCCTTTCCTCCCTCCCCAATTCCCTTCCCCTTTCCTTTGTCTATTCTTTTCCTTTGTGAACTATCCAAGTCAGGTAGGAGCAACCAGATTAGAAACTGCAATCCCAATCATGTTAAGAAACAGCCATCACATGACACTTGTTATTTACTTGCTCTGTATTGCACACCATTGACAACTTGACTAATCTTAACATTGGTGATTAGTGTCTTGATTATCTCAGGCAGATATCCCTGAACTCATAAAAATGCACACAACATGGGGGAGACAGCTCAGTGGTTAAGAGTGTTTGTTGACCTTGCAGAAGACCAGAGTTTGGTTCCTAGGTGCCTAGGTTAGATGGCTCACAGTCATCTGTAACTCCAACTCCACAGGGTTAAATGTCTTCTTCTGGCTACAAGGGCCCCTGCATTTGCCTGTACATTCACACATGTACAAATAATGAACCCAAAAATACATAATATACACTACAAAAAACCCAAATTCCATTTGGGGGTCTGTTTTCTTGAACCATTCTTTATACAGATTACTAATCAACCAAGATACACAGAGGAAACAAATATCATAGTCAAGTAGTTAAATGTAAGAGAACATATGGAGTAAATACTTTAAGTATAGGATCTTCTGAGAAATTGAAATATATAACTATAGACATATTTGCATACATACATTTACCACACACACACTCACACACACGGCTAACAAGTTTAGAGATACAGCAAAGTCCAAAATTTGCAGAATTCGTATCTTAGCATCTGAAGATTGACTGGCATGGTGCTCTGCTCTGTGTGGTGGTTTGCATGAGAAATGCTTCCCCACAGGCCCAGGTGCTTGAACACCTATTCCCTGTTTGGTGCTATTGTGAGGGGAGGCTTACGTGGTTTAACTTTGTTGGAGGAAGTTCATCCCTGGAGGTAGGGTTTGAGACGTCAAAGACTTCTGATTTGCTTTCTCTACATTTGGCAATGTGAGTTCTCAGTTTCCTGATTCTGCCACCATGCCTGTCGCTTTTCTTGCCATAATGGACTGTTATCCTTCTGGAGGCATAAGTCAAAGCATCTCTCTCTTCCTTAGGCTGTCTTCAGTCACACTGTTTTATCACAGCAGCAGAAAAGTAACTAATACACCATAGAAGCAGGAGGGGCTGATGCCAGCTGATATATATATTCAGTCCTTCAGCCAATTGGATGAAGCTGATCTGCAATTACAGGGGCCAGGGAGCAATCTGTTCTACCCAGTTTACTAATTTGAAAGTAACCTCATCCAAAATAGTCTCAGAAACCACCTGAGTGTTGAACAAATGTAGGTACTCCATGGATCAGTCAAGTCGACATAGAAAAGCTTGTGGGTACTAAGGAAATAGATTTGCTATGTTAAGTGAATAGGCCTCAATATACTTATGTACACTTTAAGTTGACACATAAAATACACTCATGCTTGCTGTATATCACAGCTATGAGGGAATATGGAACCCAGAGATTAGATGTAGCACAAGTCTATTACCAGCATTTGTCTATGGGAACCATGGAGAAGGACTAATGTCATCAATCTGGTGATGGAATGGCAATAGCCAATGGAATCTCCAAACTGCATCCAACTCTACCTGTGACCACAGAGAAGCACAATTTCTATTAGAACCACCCTTGGTACCCAGGGATCTCTCTCTTCTACCCTCTCATGGTGCTACACCTTCTCACTCATCTATTCTGTAAGGGAAGTTAAGGGCAGAGGAACCTCCAGTGTACTCAGTAGGTCAGGTCCTGGAAGACAAAGCATGGCAAGAACTGAGGGTAGACACGGAGACACCTGAACACCAGTTTCTCTCCTGTTCCCAGCACAGTCTCCCACTACCCATGGGGGAGGTGTCTGGATGCACAGACAGTATGCACAATTGCATACACCATATTTTCTTTGTACATGTGCATCTCTGGTAAAGTTTAATTAATGAATTAAGCACAGTATAAGACTAATGATAACTAATACTACAATATAATAAATAACTACTCTAATAAAAGTGAAGTGACTGTCCTCCCTCTGTGCATCTCTCTCTCTCTCTTTGTCTCAAAACAATTCTCTGTGTTCACCTTTTGTTTTGGGATGATGTGAGAGGAAGCAATGCCCAGACGATGAGATGAAATGAGGTGGACAAAGCAGACACTGGCCCATAGAATTAGGCCTCTATTAACCTTCGGAAGACATTCAGAATGAGGGATGTCAAGCCATAATAATGATGTCAAGGGTTAGATGTATGAGTGTGTGGTCTCATCTCTGAAATGGTTCGAGGGCAGGGGGTGTGTACAATGCATGTGCACTAGACAAAGAGATGGTTCATTCTCGGGGCAGGATGAAGTGGGGATGTACGATTCTTCATTACGCTTCTCAGAATAGTGTGGGATTTAAATTTTATGAAGTGTTTATTTCTGGAAGTTTCCAATTAATATTTTGGAATCGAGGAGGATCGCGGGACACTAAAACCATGGAACATGAAACTATGAGGGGGGGGGTGCATGCTGCAGGTGCACGTCAAGTTCATAAAGATGGACTTGCTTAATCAAAGGGGACAGAGAGACATTTGTCCTTTTCATACCATCCCCAGAGCTCCCTCAAGCCCGTGGGTGAGCCCCTGACCCACATCTCCTCCAAGTCAGGGTTTTTGTCAACACTGTTGTCTCCAAGAAGTTTCATTTTTACCTTTCTCTTTTCCATGGGGAAGCTTAATATCCCTTTATATAAATTCAACTTCAAACGACAGAGAAGGCAACTCAATTCATTTTCACAGTAGGAAGAGAGCCAGCCCACAATGCCACAAAATAAACAAAGCAACACCCTGAACAATAAAACGCCACTGGGTCTTCCGTCTGGATGCACAGTTTTGGTCTAAGGACTTAAGATATCACCACATTTAACTCTGTCACACCTCCTCTAAATACCGGGCTTCCATCTTACAGCTCCAACTTGTTCCTGCAGTGAGGCCGAGCTCTGCAGTCTTCGCCCGCAGCATGCTCTTGTCTGTACTGCATTGCTGTGCTCAGGGTGCCTGCAGCTTTCACTGGGATAAACAGCAGGACAGCATACTCTTCTACCTGTACATACATCTTCACAAATGTCCCTGTCGCCATCACTCGATGAAACTCCACACGGGGTGGTCCTCGGCATTCCAAGGAGAAGCCAAAAGTGCTCAAGCCCCGAACGAACAGCAACAAGCCTGGTGTTGGTCAAAGTTCAGAATCTCCAGGAGACAGATATTCTTCCTGGTTAGGTATTAATGTGATTTGTCAAAATCCAGCAGAGTGATTAAATGAACGCCATAACTCACCCTATGCTTGCAGGGAGATAATGACAACTGAGATTAAACCATTCATACGGAAAAAAAACGGAGAAGGGAAGCAGGGCCCAGTGGTCGCTGGCCTCCAGCAGCTGTGCACTTATCAAGCAAGGCCCCAACACTGAGGGGAGGCCAACTCTCCAGTCATAAACTTTCAGCCACTTTGCAAAGGAGGGGGAGGGAGGGATGAAGGGAGGTTACCCTTTTCCCCTTTAGTCTTCCATGGCCCCATCAGAGGCCCCTTTGGCGAGGTGGCTCTTCTGGGCTGTGTCTGTTCGGGGTCTTGTTCCCCGAGGGAAAGGATTTGGGGTCCTGAAATCACCCCAAAGGCTGATAGCAATTGCAAGAGACTGCTGGATATGGAGTTTCTCTGGATATGATGTTCATTTGAAAAGTTACAAGGCAACAGCCTTGTGAGACTAGCTTTACAATACTCATCCCCCAGTAGCTAGGGAAGTCTGTTTACCCTTCTCCATACAGCTTCCTGTGTAGCCTAACGAAAGTAGCTATATTTGTAATTCCTCTGAATTTAGGAGCAAACTGTAACGAGCAACTCTGAGTGAGAAATTCACACTTACCCCCACACACACACACACACTCACACTACACACTGTGCTAACGACCTTTGCAGATCAGGAAAAAACATAATGAGAAAGCAGACACGTTCTCACTTCCTCCTGCAGGCGCCACCCTTGTCACAGAACATCTAGGCTAGACATTCTAGAAGATGGAAGAACTTAGCTTACTCAGTCTATGTGGTTTGGGGTTCTGATAGGCCAGCTTTCAGTCAGCGTTCTTGAAGCCAGGGGCGGGGTCAGAGTTTACTCACTTGCACGGACTGGGTGATAGCGAAGATGATCAGTTTTACAGTGAGAGGTCAAAATGGTATTATATGAAGGAGGCTAGCTACAACTGGTGGATGTATGTCACAGGTTTTTCTATAACCCATGACTTTGACAGCCCAACACCACACACATGCTATTGCATTAAGGTAAACCCTTTCAATATTACGTATACCTAATTAATCAAGTCATCATGAGATGCTTTAGAAGCTACGTGTTCCTCTCTTTGAGGGGAACCACATTGATCCATCTATCCATTGCACTAAACCTGGGCTTTCTATGTGATTCTTCCTGAACAGAACCTAGTGTGACACCTCCACCACCACCCCTCTGGCCTATTACATTTCCTCTAGAACCACAGTGAAGAGACAGGGGAAGAGGAAAATGTAATTACAGAAGAAATCCACTTGGCTACCAGGAAAGTGGGAAATTGTTGAAATGTGTGCTTTGGTCCAGAAGGAGTTCTGTGATTTGCAGAGGAGAGTATCTTTCTGGCCTGGTGCTGAGGAGAGTACCTTAGCCAACTGGAGACTCTACAGTCTGCAAGGACTTCCTTTGTCTTTTACCTTAAGTGGCCCCTAGGGGCTGGGGCCTTGAGTAGGGAGACTCTCCTAGAGCCCCATCTCCTGCCTCTTTGGCAGCTGCTCACTGTGGGGCTTGGAATGTAGGAGTTGTTTTAGGATTAAATAGTCACAGCTTGTTGTTTCCTGGTTTGGGGTTTTTCTCCACGGATAACTTTTATAACATACTTGGAGGCATTAACCTATAGCATAAGTAGCACTATGCATGCTTCATGTCTACAGACAGTATAGCTCAGAAATATTATGTTCCCTTACTATTACTTCTAGTCATGTATCTGAATGCCAAACTAATGTTTGAAACAAGTCTCAGGCCTCCGTTGTGCTCCCATGAAAATTCGGCTTGTGATAAGTAGCTACTCGGAGGGAAATGGCTGCTCCTCACCTGTGCCCTGCTGGTATAATTCTCCAGTTCCCCTTGGCTTCAGCTGGAAATGAGCAGAGGCATCCTCAGCTTGTCCTGTGAGGGTCACTGTCATCGCTGTATTTCTTTCTAGCTCTTCCTCTGGTACTCTCATGGATTCTGGGCGATGGAGCCTATTCGCATATTATTCCATCCGAGTGCTTTCCTCCGAGTGCTTCCCCACATGCATGAGTCTACCACTCCATGTTTCCCCCACACGGGGGGGGGGAATCTTCCCATTTTAGTTTGTATTTGCATTGTTTTTTCTCTATTTAGCTTTGGAACCTTTCCTGGAACTCACTCTGTAGACCAGGCTGGCCCTGAACTCACAGAGGTCTGCCTTTCTCTCTGCCTGGGACTAAAGGTGTGTGCCACCAAGGCCCGGCTGTATTTACACACTTTCAATGTGTTGCACTGTAACAGATTCAAAAGTTAAATGTACCAAAAGATTTGGTTAAAAACAAGTTCCCTTCACCTCTGTCAGTGACCCAATAATTTCCCCTCCCTAACCTTGACCACGGTAATTCATTTTTCTATTCTTCTAGATGTCTTAATGTATATGCAAGTAAATGCCACCACAGGGCCTTCTCCATCCCTTTTGATCACAGGTGATAGCAAGCTGTTTATAGTGCTCTATTCTTTTCTCCCTACAGCTATTCATTGTGTGGGTCTTTCTGTCATCAGCTCCTAACTAAATTACTTACTCCTTTTAATGGACTTTCTTTTGAGTCTTGCACCGAATGGCTGTTGGGTCCTTATTGCTTGTTGTTTGGAACAATGCTGGACCCAGTAATTTCATGTATGTCTCATCTTACATACATTCATATCTGAGACAATTGACACAAAATTGTAATTGCTGGGCCTGAACCTGCATGCAGTTACAATTTTAACAGATAAGCCCAGTTTGATGGATTGCTTTAAGGTTTGTTCAATTCTCACTGGTAAAACAGGGACATGTCTATTTCATTGTAATGAAGCCTTCTTAGTGTATCCCCAATGCTAATTTTCTTGATTTGCCAATATAATAGGTGAAAATGCTATCATGTTTTAATTTCTACCTGTATCATGAGTGAGGTTAAGCAGTTTCTAATATGAAGTGCTTTTGAGAATTTTAATTACAGAAGGAAACACAACAAAACAAAACTACCTCACACTTTTGGAAAAAGGGATCCTGTGTCTTCAAACTAAAAAGCCAAAGACAAACCCAGTGTATACAGTGTTCCGAGATACAAAGATTCTATTGCTGATACCAACACTTGCTCAGTGCACACAGCATGCCTACATACAAGGATTCCATCATGGGTACCAACACTTGCACAGTGCACACAGCATGCCTAGATGCAAGGATTCCATCATGGGTACCAACACTTGCACAGTGCACACAGCATGCCCACATACAAGGATTTCATCACTGGTACCAACACTTGCACAGTGCACACGGCATGCCTAGATACAGGGATTCTAACACTGGCAATTCTTTCTCCTTTCCTAACCCCTCTTTCCTTTTACTCCCTCTTTCTCTAGCTGCCCGCATTTCCACTCCACTCTAACAGTCTTCTTTGCTTGCTGGCTGAGGAAGCTCCTAGATTATATACTCATAGCTTTTTGTCAGGGCTGCACCAATTCAGGGTCTCACTTCCTAACAACGTAGGCTTGGGTACCCAGGACAGAGGAGTCAGTTTGTAAAACATACCAGTCAATGTGTCCATTCATGAAGCAGGTGTAAAAGCTTCAAGACACATTGCTAAGGGAAAAATCTTAAGGTACAGATGTTTGTGTAAAACATTTGTGCAAAAATAAAGGAAATAGCTTTTTATATCTGCAGGGTTGTTGTTTTCAAGTGACACAATTCAGTCAAAATATTAGCTTGCAACATTGTACAATGTATGTCATCCACATTTGGCAAGTGAATAAACCATGGCTTTAAA